>NC_138078.1:141080183-141680183 GCF_964212035.1 Myotis nattereri | reverse complement strand
GTAATTGGGGCCTTCAAAAGGGCCTGGAGGCAGGAGGGACAGAGTAGGTAGCGGCGTCATCTGCCTGTATGGCTACACCCATCCGTCCTCTCCCCACCCAGACAGAGCTTCCCATCAATGCTCCCGCTCTCCTACCTGCTGCCTTTCTCTCTACCTTTGTCCGTCTGCAAACAACCTGCCCTCAATCCCGTCTCTCAGGCCAGAGGACCTGGCTTGCTGGACAGCCACACAGGCATCTTTGAACTTGACAAAGTGAAACTCCTCCTCATCTCTGCCAGGTATCTCTCCCTCTTCTGATTCACCACCCCAGTACACTGGGCCGGCCCCCTGTAGTGCCATTGGCAGGCTCCTGCTCCCTGAACCCTCACACCCTCTGCATTGTCTCCCTTGCACACTTCATGTCTTTCTGTTGTTGGATCTTCTTTTTTTAAAATATCTTTTTAAATTGATTTCAGAGAGGAACGGAGAGGGAAAGAGACAGAAACATCAATGATGGAGAGAATCATTGATCAGCTGCTTCCTGCACGCCCCACACTGGGGATCGAGTCCGCAACCCAGGCGTGTGTCCTGACCAGGAATCGAACCTTGACCTCCTGGTTCATAGGTCCACGCTCAACCACCGAGCTACACCGGCTGGGCTGTTGTTGGATCTTCACTCACACTCTCCCCTGCACCAGGTCCTCTTCCCTTCCACGTGTGAAGGCCAGTTCAGATGTCCTTGGCTTCTGGAAGCCTCTCCAGATTTCCCCAGCTGAGAGTCAACTCGGCCCCTTGGGACTACCACGATGAGACTCTAAGCCAGTGATGGCGAACCTTTTGAGCTCGGCGTGTCAGCATTTTGAAAAACCCTAACTTAACTCTGGTGCCGTGTCACATATAGAAATTTTTTGATCTTTGCAACCATAGTAAAACAAAGATTTATATTTTTGATATTTATTTTATATATTTAAATGCCATTTAACAAAGAAAAATCAACCAAAAAAATGAGTTCGCGTGTCACCTCTGACACGCATGTCATAGGTTCGCCATCACTGCAAGATGTTCTAGTGTATATTGGAGTTCCCCGGAAAGTACAGAGGTTCAGTGTGAGAATAGCAACTGGGACTGTGAGGTGTTTGAAATACTCCAGCTTGCAAGCAAATGCAAGGGACGGAGGCAATTTCAAAATGAAACAGACTGAGTGTCCTTCCCAGACAATCTATGGAGACCAGATCAGGAGGGCAGGGATAAGAGGGACAGGGCAGGAACAAGGGCCATGCCCGGTGCCGGAGGGACTGGGGCACTCTGAATGTGGGAGGCCAGGAAGGAGTGGCCTCTAGCGGTACAACCTTGCTGCTGCCTCCTGAAAACTCTGGGACTCATTTTGTGAAGAAATGAGCACGAGAAGGTATTCTAAAAAATACCGGATGGGAGCCCGGCCAGCATGGCTCAGTGCTTGAGCATCGACCTATAAGGTCAACCTCAATTGGCTTCACTGGGAACCAAATCATTATTTTGAAATAGGAGAGATAAAAAGGAAGAATCAAGCATCTCGCCTGTCTTTCCCATATACATTCTCCCCCGCAAAGAGAACACAATGGTAGATGAGGGCATGTTTCTCTTTATCGATGTAACCCAGCTAACAGACGAAGACAGTCCGAATGCAATTTTTGCAATCCCCAGTGGTTTAATGGGCCTGGGCATTGGACTCAGCAGCTGCCAACGCCCTGGAAAAAAGGATCCCGCCCCCCAATGGAGCAGTCTTGTCAAAACACGCGACAAATCCAGCTGACCTCTCAACAGACCTTCAGAGCAGCCAGTTTACAGAAACATCCTGACGAATGGGGTGGGCGGGGCATGGGAAGCCACACATAGGAAGACATCAGCAGAGTCTGAAGTGGGTGAGTCCAGGGACTCATTTGCTTTGACAAATAAATTGCAAAGAGGTCGAGGGGGAACCTCGAAATTAAAAAAGGCTATAAAGACATATCTATAATAGGGACGCGAGGGCCTTATTCGAACCCTGATTCAAGCAAACAAAGCATGTGCCCTGACCAGGAATCGAACCATGATCTCTTGGTTTGTGGTTCAATGCTCAACCACTGAGCCACACCACTGAGCCATGCCAGTCAGGCTATGGTTATATTTCCTAGAGTCCTTTTCTCTTACAGGTGCATACTGAAGATTTATAGAGGAAATGGTGTGATGTCTTGGATCTGCTTCCAGAAATCAGAAGGAGGGGTTAGTGGAGAGGGTTACAGATGAAATAAGACAAATGATTGAGACCCAGGGGTTTACTATACTTTTCTCCCTCCTTTGGCAGATACTTGAATTTTGGGGGGTAAAATTTACAGAAAGGAATCGGGCATTGATGAAGCCCCAGAGGCCCCCACGGAGAGCATTGTTTCATCTCCATCAAGGCGATTCTGGGGCTCAATCAGATTGATGTGAACTTCACGGTTCTCAACCAGCTTGGCCCAGGAACCCCGTTGCTGATCACTACCCTGGCAGTCAAGAAACCTTTGGTTTGGAGGAGGGACCTGGGGACAGGTCCAGGGCTGGGGATCACTAGGGCCCTCATCTCTTTGAAGGGTTTACAGGCAAAGCTTTTTGACTGGGCCACTCCCAGGGCAGGACTCAGTTGCCTCATCAGAGTTTTCAGTTTCTTTGGGGCCTTTCTCTCTCGTCATGAGCCAACTCTAAGCGGAAGGGCAGCCCTGGGAGTACAGCAAACTTCTTCCCCCAGAATGTGCCGGGTAAGGCTGCAGGCCCCGGACATCGACACGGAGTTGGACAAGGTGACCAATACAGTCTCTTCTGATCCAAAGGTTCTAGAACTCACTCATCTCTGCCCTCAAGCCTCCTGCCTGGAGTTTGCCTCCTTTTGGCTTCAGAACATGCAAACATGAGTTAGACCGGGTCCTTTCTCAGACTTGAATGTAACGAGTGCTCACTAGCAATACAGGGCCACGAGGAAAGAGTAATGAACTTGCATGGGAAAGGGATTCTCAAAGGGTCTGGAAAGCCTATGAGGTTTGCAAATGCATGTTTGAGCCACGCCGGCATGGCTCAGTGGTTGAATGTTGACCTATGAACCAGGTGGTCACGGTTTGATTCCCACTCGGGGCACATGCCCAGTTTGCAGGCTCAATCCCCAATGAGGGGCGTGCAGGAGGCAGTCAATCAAGGATTCTCTCTCATCATTGATGTTTCTATGTTTCTATCTCCCTCTCTCTTCTCTGAAATCAATAAAAATGCTTAAGAAAGAAAATGCATACTTGATATTCTTTTTTTAAAATCCTTATCCGAGGATATTTTTCCCATTGATTTTTAGCGAAAGTGGAAGGTGGGGGGTGAGAGAGAGAGAGAGAGAGAGAGAGAGAGAGAGAGAAACATCGATGTGAGAGAGATACATCAATTGGTTGCCTCCCACACATTCTAGGACCTGTGGGTCAGGGATAGAGCCTGCAACTGAGGTACACGCCTTTGACCAGGAATCAAACCTGAGACCCTTCCATTCATGGGCAGACACTCTAACCACTGAGCAAAACTGGCCAGGGCTCATATTTGATATTCTGGTGTCTTTTTCTATTCATAAAGGAACCCCCCCATTCGTGTCGTCATAAAACCTAAGGGACCCCGGCCAGCGTGGTTCAGTGGTTGAGCGTCGACCCATGAACCAGGAGGTCACGGTTCGATTCCCAGTCAGGGCACATGCCTGGGTTGTGGGCTCGATCCCCAGTAGGAGCTGTGCAGGAGGCAGCCAATCAATGATTCTCTCTCATCATGGATGTTTCTCTCTCTCTCTCTCTCTCTCTCTCTCTCTCTCTCTCTCTCTCTCTCCCTCTCCCTCTCCCTTCCTCTCTGAAATCAATAAAAACATATATGTACAAAAGAAGCTAAAAAAATAAGCTAAGAGAGAAAACCCTTTTGGCTGGTGACACTGTGCAGAAGACACTCTTGGGTGGGGCGGGCAGCCTATGGCCCCCTGTGTGGCCACTTGGGCCTGGTTTCCCAGGGGGCTGCTTCAGACATCGGAACCCAGCCTCCACGGCACCTGCCCTCTCACCTCTGGTGGCGTTGCTGTTGGTGTAGGTGAAGATGCTCGCAGGGGTGCTGTCCTCAAAGCTGGCCTGCAGCTGCCCGCCTGCAAGCCTCTGGGGGCCCCACCGCTGGGCCATGGCTCCGGAAAGCCCTGTCCCTGGTGCCCGCCAGCCCTCGAGCTGTCTGGGGGTTACAGTGCTTTATACAAGCCTGCAGGATCAGCTGGGCCTCCTCACCTTAAAAGCCCCCAAACTCTTCACCATCTGATCTCTTAATTGGGGCCTGGACTTAGACCTCCTCCTCCCCCAGCCCTTTCCTCCTGGCTCCTTAGGCAAGCCCATGAGGCCAGCTCAGAAGGATTGGCCTGGAACCAAACTCAGAGCTCCTGGCTTTCTGACGCAGCTGCAGGAGCTGCCAAGGACCCTCTGTTCCGTCCTACTGTCCAACTGTTGGAGAGCACAAGAGATTTTGTTGGAAAGTTTGTAAGGAGGACATTCTGAGAAAAGGGAAGTGTGTGGAAGGCCACCTGCCCTGTGTATCAGAATTCCGACTTAGGGGAGACTTAGCAGAGTGTCGAAGGCGGCCCCCCTAATTATTTCTTGAACTTTCTAAACAAGTCTGTGCATGTGCAGACCCCCAGGTGTTTACTGGAATCCTTATGCTTAACCCCTGGATGCCCTTACCTAGAGGACAATAAACACATGTGTCCTCCCAAGATTACTCACCCTACTGATTGTATCTAAAGATAAACATTCCAATAAAGGCCTAACGAGGCAGGCAATCCAGGCTGCCTGGCTCTTTCAGCCAGGCCGTCCCTTAGCCTTCTCTTTCACTGCGAAATTGTCAGAGTAATCTGTTCATCCATCATTCAGGGGATGCTGGTCAGCCCTGGCATCCAACACCCATTTTTTAAAGAATATATATATATATCATATATATATATATCATATATATATCATATATATCAATATATATATCAATATATATATAAATCAGAGAGGAAGGAAGAGGAAGAGAGAGCTAGAAACATCAATGATGAGAGAGAATCATTGATTGGCTGCCTCCTGCACACCCCACACTGGGGATCAAGCCTGCAACTTGGGCATGTGCTCTGACCTGGAATTGAACCGTGACCTCCTGGTTCATGGGTTGACGCTCAAACACTGAGCAGCGCCAGCTGGGCCCGCACCTGCTCTTAGGTCAGGTGGCCCAAGAGTCAGGATTTTCAGATAAGGGGAGCAGCCCGAAGCCCAAATCTGCCTTTCCCAGCTGGTTTGCCCCAGAGCCCTTGGAGGTGGGGGGTGCTGGGAGGCTTTGCAAGGCTCAGGCGTGGAAATGGAGCCTCCTTGAGGGTCAGGCCATCTCACTATGCCCATGTGCATGCAAGTTGCACTTTTGGGGGCTCCTCCCCCAGGAGGGGAGGGGCAGCCTGGGGGTGGGGAGAGTCTACTGTGCATCTTGCTTTCTTCTTCCCCTCTCCTTGCTCGCCATGAACTGCAGCTCCTTCAGTTACCAGGGAGCTCATCTAGGCCACCCTCCCGCAGCATCTGAGGGTGCCTACAGGCACTCAGACCCCCCTGTTCAAGTCTCCTTCCCCTGAGTTCACGACCTTTCCTTGCACTGCCCCTGACTACAGCCTCCCTCTAGACTTGCCTTCAAAGGTAAACCTCTCCACAGAGTGTTCCAGATGAGTCAGCTCTTCTGTCCCTCCTCAGCCACTGTAGTCTGGCTGCTGCTGGCTCTGCACTTGGCAGGGGCACCAATTACCTGCTAATTGCCCAATTCTGCAGCCTTACCTATTTTTGTTGTTGTTGTTGTTGTTGTTATTGTTAATCACCCGAGGATATTTTTCCATTGATTTTTAGAGAGTGGAAGGGAGGGGGAGAGAGAGAGAGAAACATTGATGTGACAGAGACACATCGATTGATTGCCTCCTGCACATGCCCAGACCAGGCCAGGGATTGAGCCTGCAACCGAGGTATGTGCCCTTACCAGAATCGAACCTGGGACCCTTCAGTCTGAGGGCCGACATTCTATCCACTGAGCTAGGGCTTACCTGTTTTTTTAAAAAATATATTTTTATTGATTTCAGAGAAGAAGGGAGAGGAAGAGAGAGATAGAAACACCAATGATGAGAGAGAGTCATTGTTCAGCTGCCTCCTGCACACCCCCGACTGGGGACCGAGCTCGAAACCCGGGCATGTGCCCTGACCGGGAATCAAAACGTGACCTCCTGGTTCATAGCTTGATGCTCCACCACTGAGCCACACTGTCCAGGTACCTGTTTTTACTGAGGACCCTCCACCCTTCTCCAAAGGCCCCCCCTTAAGGAGCACACCCTTTCTCATGGCTTCTGCCGGCTCTGAAATCCAGCTGCCTTCAGCCACCTCCTGTTCGTTGGCCTTAAGCTCAATAAAGCCAAGGCCCGATGGCCTGACTGACCCGTTCTCAGTGCCATGACTCTTCAGCACTCCGCACTGACGTTCCTGGTGATACGGCCACGCCCGCAGGTGGAGGGAAAGCCTTGGCTGCCAAGCTGAGGGCGGGAGCTGCGTGCAGCCCCAGCGGGGCCACCCATAGCAAGAATGGCTCTTGGCATTGGTCAGTGCCTGCCATGTGCCAGGTGCCAGGCTAGAGGCTCAGCGTGAAATTAAAGGAAAGAGTCCTGGCCACAGCCTTGCCAGGGCCCTTTGGCAGCCTGGAAAGCTGGGCTCGCTGCCAAGGACACCTGGAAAGCTGTGTTCCCTTAACTGCATGAGAAAGTTCACCCAGCACTTCCACTCCTAAGTATCTACCCCAAAGAACTGAAAACATGCACACACAGCCCACCTGGTGTGGCTCAGTAGCTGAGCATTGGCCTATGAACCAGGAGGTCACGGTTCGATTCCATGGTCAGGGCACATGCCTGGGTTGTGGGCTTGATCCTCAGTAGAGGGTGTGCAGAAGGCAGCTGATCAATGATTCTCTCTCATCATTGATGTTTCTCTCTCTCTCTCTCTCCCCCTTCCTCTCTGAAGTCAATAAATATATATTAAAAAAACAAACATGTTCACACAAAAAACTTGTACAAGAATGCTCATAGCAGCACTATTCATAAGAAGTCAAAAGATAGAAACAGTCTCAAAGTAAATCAACAGGTGAATGAATAAACAAAATGTGGACAATGGAGTTCAGCCATAACAAGAAATGGAGTTCTGCCCCATGACACAACATGAATGAACCTCAAATGATGCTGAATGAAAGAAGCCAGTCACAAAAGGCCATATAGTGTATGATTCCATTCATATGAAATATCCAGAATAGGCAAATCCAGAGACAGAGAGGAGATGAGTGGTTGCCAGGGGCTGGAGGTGGGGCAATGAGGGATGACTGCTAATGGGGACAGGGATTCCTTGGGTGGTGATGGAAATATCCTAAAATTAGATTGTGACGCTGCAGCCACTGTGGAAAAACAGTTTGGCAATGCCTCAAAAAATTAAAAATAGAATTACTACGTGATCCAGCAATTCCACTTCTGGGTATATACCCAAAATAAGTGAAAGCGGGGGCCCATAGCGGAAACATGTTCAAACAGCTCACAGTGTAGCTTAATGTGACAATGTCAGATCCTTAGAAGTCAACCCCAGGTCATTGTGACTTCCAAATCCACGCTTTTCTCTCTTCCTGGGTTGCAGGGAGCTCTGTTTGCCTGTCTCCACCAGGGTCAAAGAATCAGAGCATCTGAAGATGCGAGAGCTGGAAATGGGCTTCCTCTGAGATCACCTGTCCCATCTGGTCCCTTCTGAGCACTGGACACAGGACCACCTGTTCCTGGCACCACCATGGACAGGCTGGGTGGCTTTGGATGGGGTGATCTTGCCATTTTGGGCCAGGTTCGCCTTCTGTCTATGCCCAGCCGGTTTGGCTCCATGGTTGAGAGTCAACCTATGAACCAGGAGATCGCAGTTTACTAGTAATTCCTGGTCAGGGCACATGCCCGGGTTGCGGGCTTGATCCCCAGTAGAGGGCGTGCAGGAGGCAACCAATCAATGATTCTCTCTTATCATTGAGGTTTCTCCCTCTCCCTCTCCCTTCTTCTCTCTGAAATCCATAAAACTTATTTAAAACATAAAAAGTAAAATAAAGGGAGAAGGCTAGTCCTGCCTCCCCCCAACTCTGGCCTCATGGGGCTGCCATGTTGGTCGGAAGCCCTTTGAGAACAATGTGCAGCGCCATCTCAGGGAGAGTCTAGCAGAGGAGGGTCAGGACATCTGGAGGAAGCCTCCAGCTTGAGCCCTGGAAGTTGCCCACCACCTGCTAGGCCCACTCTTGCCCAGCATCACACTAATCACTGAGCTCAGTCATGGGTTGGCCCCAAGATCCTGGGGAAGGGGAGGGGAGATGGCAGAGGCGGGAGGAGGTGGGGATGGGAGTGAGTCCTGGGCCATCACTGTCTCTGCAGAGTAGGGTGCTAATTGATGATTAGGGCTAACAGAAGATCAAGTCCTGTTTTAGCAGAAAGCAGATTACTGCCCTGGAAAGTCACCCAGCACCTGGCCCCACACGTGCGCTCCCCGAGGCCCAGTGAAAGCTCACTCGTGTCCCACCCTATGGTGGATGAAAGAGGAGCAGCACTTGAGAAGATGAAGAACAAGGAGGGGGCGAAATGTGCGTGAAGAGCAGCAGGAGAAATAGGAGAGGCCCTCCACTGTGCACCCCCCACCTTCTCCCTCCCTTGCTGCCAGCTGGGGCAGCAAGCCAGGCTGGAAGATCAGATGGCCAACTAGTCTAATCCAACTACTCTTAAGCAACTGGGAGGGGCCATGATTAGGAGCCTTGGGGGCTGGCTGTCACCATGATTCATCTCTGGCTTTGGCCAGCAGTCAGTGGCTGCTACAACGACAAGGCAAGGAACAACTTGGCCACTTGCCTTTGACTTTTTTTATTGTAATGAAATATACATAACATCAAATGTACCATATGAATCATTTTTAAATTTTATTTTTCAATTAAAGTTTACCTTTAATATGATTTTGTGTTAGTTTCAGATATACAGCATAGGGATTAGGTAATCATATACTTTACAAAGTGTTCCCCTATTATTTCTAGTACCCACCTGGCACGATTCATAGTTATTACAATATTATTGACTACTAGAGGCTCGGTGCACAAAACTCATGCACTGGGGTGAGGGTGGGGGTGTCCCTCAGCCCTGGCCTGAGCCCTCTAGCAGTCCAGGAGCCCTCAGGGGATGTCTGACTGATGGCTTAGGCCCCCTCCCCCACAGTCAAATAATCTTAGCTCGGCCTCGGAGGCAGGAGAGGCTCCTGCCACTGCCACTGCACTTGCCAGCAGTGAGCCCGGCTTCTGGTTGAGTGGCACTCCCCCTGTGGGTGCGCACTGACCACCAGGGGGCAGCGTCTGCATTGAGCATCTGCCCAATGGTGGTCAGTGCTCATCATAGCGACTGGTCAATTTGCATATTAGCTTTTTATTATACCAGTATAGATATTTTCTATGCTGTGTTCTATATCTTTATGATTAAACTACCAATTTATACTTATTAATCCCCTTACCTTTTTTCTTTTTTCTTTTTTTTTTTAAATATATTTTATTGATTTTTTACAGAGAGGAAGGGAGAGGGATAGAGAGTTAGAAACATAGATGAGAGAGAAACATCAATCAGCCGCCTCCTGCACATCTCCCACTGGGGATGTGCCTGCAACCCAGGTACATGCCCTTGACCGGAATCGAACCTGGGACCTTTCAGTCCGCAGGCCGACGCTCTATCCACTGAGCCAAACCGGTTTCAGCCCCTCACCTTTTTTCACCCACTCCCCTATCCTCTCCCCTCTGGCATACATCAGTCTGTCTGTTCTCTGTATCTGAGTCTGTTTATGTTTTCTTGTTCATTTATTTTGTTCTTTGGATTCCTTTTAAGTAAAATCATATGGTATTTATCTTTCTCTGACTGATTTATTTCACTTAGCTTAATACCCAGGTCCATCCATGCTGCCGCAAATGGTAAGATTTCATTCTTTTAATGCATTGTCTATATGTACCACAGCTTCTTTATCCACTGGAAATGGATATTCACTATTGATGGGCACTTGAGTTACTTCCATATTTGGGTTATTGAAAATAATGCTGCCATAAACATAGGGATGCATATATTCTTTCAAATTAGTGTTTTGGGTTTCTTTGGATATATTCCCAGTAGTGGGATTGCTGGGTCATAAGGCAGTTCCATTTTTATTTTTTTGATGAACTCCATACTGTTTTCCACAATGGCTGCATCAGTCTGCATTCCCACCAACTGTGCAGGAGGGTTCCATTTTCTCCACCCACATCCTCGCCAACATTTTTTGTTTGTTGATTTATTAGTGACAGCCATTTTGACAGGGGTGAGGTGATATCTCAGTGTGGTTTTAATTTGCATCTCTCTGATGATTAGCGAGTTAAGCATATTTTCATATCTCCTGGCCATCTGCATGTCCTCTTTGAAGTGTCTATTCAGGTCCTTTGCCCATTTTTTAATTGGGTTGTTTGGTTTTTTGTTGCTGAGTTGTATGAGTTCTTTATAAAATTTGGATATTAACCCCTTATCAGATGTATCATTGGCAAATATTTTCTCTTATTCAGTAGGATGCCTTTCATTTTGTTGATGGGTTCCTTTGCTGTGAAATTTTTTTTTAGTTTGATGTGATCCCATTTGTTTACTTTTTCTTTTCTTTCCCTTGTCCAAGGAGCTACTTCATAAAAAATATTGCCAAGAGAAATGTCAGAGATTTTACTGCCTGTTTTCTTGTAGAGGTTTTATGGTTTTGAGCAGTACATTTAGGTCTTTAATCCATCTTGAGTTTATTCTTATATATGGTGTAAGAGGATGGTCTAATTTCATTTTTTTTTTGCATGGATCTGTCTAATTTTCTCAACACCATTTATTGAATAGACTCTCTTTACCATTATATGTTCTTGCATACTTTGTCAAATATTAATTGACCATATAGGAATGGATTTATTTCTGGGTTCTCTATTCCTTTTTTTAATTAAATTTTTTTTTTTTGATTTCAAGAGGAAGGGAGAGGGAGAGAGAGATAGAAACATCAATGATGAGAGAGAATCATTGATCGACTGCCTCCTGTACACCCCCTACTGGGGATTGAGCCTGCAACCCAGGCATGTGCCCTTGACCAGAATCGAACCTGGAACCCTTCAGTCTGCAGGCTAATGCTCTATCCTCTGAGTCAAACAGGCTAGGGCTGGTTCTCTATTCTATTCCATTGATCTATATTTCTGTTTTTATGCCAGTACCATGCTGTTTTGATTGTTATAGCCTTGCAGTATAGTTTGATATCAGTGTGATTCCTCCAACTTTGTTCTTCTTTCTAAAGATTGCTGAGGTTAGTTAGGGTCTTTTATGGTTCCATTATACATTTTTGGATTATTTTTTCTCATTCTGTGAAATATGCCACGGGTATTTTGATAGGAATTGTATTGAGTCCATAAATTGTCTTGGATAGTATGGCCATTTTAATGTTAATTCTTCTTATCCATGGAAGCACTGTTTATGCTTCCATTTATTTGTATCTGAACTTTGAATGGATTAAAACTCATCATACCTCCACACCCAGTTCCATTTGCTGTAGTAGCCACATGATCACCAGAGAAGAGAAAGAGTTTTATTTCTTTATGGTATTACTAGTGGCCTGGTGCACGAAATTTGTGCATGGCGGGAGGGTGTCCTTCAGCCCGGCCTGCACCCTCTCCAATCTGGGACCCCTTGGGGGATGTCTGACTGCTGGTTTAGGCCGACTCCACAGAAATCCCTGTGGGATCAGGCCTAAAGTGGCAGTTGGACATCCTTCTCGCAATCCAGGACCGCTGGCTCCTAACCACTCACCTGCCTGCCTGCCTGATTGCCCCTAACCACTCTGCCTGCTGGCCTGCTCACCCCCCAACTCCCCCCCACCAGCCTTCTGGCCCCCAACTGCCCCCCTGCTGGTCTGCTCACCCCCAACTGCCTCCCCCAACCCCGGCCTGATCGCCCCTAACTGCCTCTGCCTCAGCCCCGCCACCTTGGCTTTGTCTAAAAGGATGTCTGGAAGGTCTCCCAGTCTAATTAGCATATTACCCTTTTATTAGTATAGATAGATTTTACTCCAGAAAAACCTGTTGGGCTTTTGTTGCTTTGTCTTTTGTTGTTGTTTCATTTTCCTTTTCTTTTTTTAAAAATTAATCCTGAGGAGTGAGGATTTTCTATTGCTTTTTAGAGTGGAAGTGAGGGGGGAGAGGAGACTGAAACATCCATGTGAGAGAGACACATTGATTGGTTGCCTCCTGCATGCACCCAGGGTCAGAGATCGAGGGTCAGAGATGTACTGAAACCTAGGTACATGCCCTTGACCATAATCGAACCCCTGAACCCTTCAGTTCACGGGGCCCACGCTTTATCCACTGAGCCAAACTGGCTAGGGCTAATTTTTAAATCAATTTTTCTTCTTTTTACTTGAAAAAAAAAAGTGTTTTCTTTCCAATCGGATTCATAGTTACAATCAAGTTCAGAACCAAGCCTTAACCCGGGCAGAATTTGCACTGTAATGAAACGACGTGGTGTTTGGGTCACGCAGGCACAGGTGCTCAGCAGGCGCAGGCCAGCACAGAAGCTGCCACCACAGGCTTCTCTTCTCACATTAGCATCATTATGTCACATCTGGCCTGTTTGTGTCCTGGGACAAAGACAAAATGAAATTCGCTTCACAAATCCTAACCTTCAAGGGTAAGAGAAAGGAGAGAGGTATAATATTGTGTATTAATTAGACATTTCAATCTGAACTCTCATTGTTTTAAACACTCATGTACAGATTGATATATTTTATGCCTATTTCCAGGTACTGCCTATCAGAAGTGCAAGGTGAGCCTGGCACACCTCCGTGGAGCCAGAAACTGTGGGGAATGGCAAAAGGACACGGGAGCCAGCTCCACCGGGCTCTCACTGGCCAAACTTGTGACAAATGGAGCATCGAAAAGAATTTCTGACAGGAATGGAGCCTATGCAAGCCTCTGACTTCCTACTGGCACGCAGAATGTTTCCTGTTTGTGTTTGAACGACTTGGGTTTTCCGGTTTTCCATCTGCCAGCTCCTTGCGGGCTCTAAACATAAGGACCCTTGAGGGGCAGGAAGGGGCCACCACTGGGCCTGAGCGCTAGCTCTCGGGCGCCCTCTTCTGGCGCCGCCGTGCCTCTGGCCTAGCTTCATGGCACTGCGTGGCCATTCAGGGTCGCTTTCGCTTTCTGCGCCTCGCTTCTTTTACCGTATCCCTCCTGCCGCACAGGTCTCTGTCTTGATTCTTCTCAGACCCGCCCACAGCTGTCCCCACGCAGGAGCCACCTGCGGGGTCATCCTGGTCAGTGCGTCCTGGGTAGCGCAGGGACCCGCTGTACCACCCCACCGCCCTGCCACACCCTAGTGGCTGCTGGTCCTACAGATTCTTCGGTTGTCTGCTTCCTGGTTTCAGCAAACATGTAGATTGGGGTGGGGTGGGGTGGGGTGGGGTGTCATGCAGTCTTCCTGTGTTTTTGTGATTTTAGAAGAGGGGGAATTCAGGGTTTTGTTGCCTTCCTACTCCTACCCGAACCCAGAAATCTCTTCATTATTTTTTTTTCTTTGAAAAAATGGGTTTTTTAATTGTGGTAAACTACACATAACATTAAATTCACCATCGCAACCATTTTCAGGTGTGCAACTCAGTGGCGTTAATACATTCGCATGGTCGTCTGCAATTACATTTCTGGTCTAGGTAATTGTTTTCTTATTTTCCCTGTCACAGATAGTGGAAATGAGACAAAAGCTTACACAATACTATGCAATTAAAATGATCGACAAGATGTGCACAGACAATATGATTCCCTTTCACTGTCCACCACTGCCAGGGAAGGAATTCCAAACAGAAGCCCAGGGCGAATCCTTTTTAACAGTAGTATTTCCTGTAGCTCGGGGCCAGGTGTTTTTATTGTGTGTATTCCCTTCATCTGTTATTATGTGTGTTCCTTTCATCTGTCCCATCTTTTTTACACAGTGCAACAAGAGATGTGCTTTGTTTCCATTGTTCTAGAAATGTTTTTACTGCCTTTGATTCGGGGACAGAAAGCTTGTCCCCACTGGGTCCGAATGCAGGGTGCCCTTCCTTCTCTGGGAAGTGGGGGAGGGGGCCTGACTTGCTTGCCTCTGTGTATGGTTGTGACCCTGCCCGCTAGAGGAGGCCCCAGGCCACTTCCTGTGAGGCCCAGCCTTGTTCTGTATGGCTGGATATCTGAATCTGAGCTTTCCCTTTGCAAGTGACATTTCTGGTGAGGTTGTGACTAAAAATGTCATTTTGCAAGTGACATTTCTGGTGAGGTATACACTGGGAGGCAAAAGGACCCAGTCTGGATTGACCAGTGCAAGTAACTGCTTTGCTCTGAATCCCAGCAGCCCCAGGGAAGAGGAGCGGCACATTGTTGCTACCAAAATGCTCAGGGACCAGCTAACTGCCTTCAGTTAAGTTCTCCATTGCCTTGTTATACAGCAAACTGCAGCTGAAAGTCAGGTATAAATGCATTATGATTTTGCTATGGTCTCAATGTCTGTGCCCCCACCCCCAGCCCCATTCATATGTTGAAATCCTGATGCCCAATGAGCTGGTATCAGGAAGTGAGGCCTTTGGGAGGTGGTTAAATTATGAAGGCAGAGCCCTTGTAAATGAGATTATTCTCTTATAAAAGAGGCCTGAGCCTGGCCAGCATGGCTCAGTGGTTGAGCACCAACTTATGAACCAGGAGGTCACAGTTTGATTCCCAGTCAGGGCACATGCCTGGGTTGCAGGCTCCATCCCCAGTGTGGGGCATGCAGGAGGCAGCCCATCAATGATTCTCTTTCATCATTGATGCTCCTATCTCCATCTCCCTTCCTCTCTGAAATCAATAAAAACATATTTTTAAAAAAGAGGCCTGAGAGAGACCTGTTCCCCTTCTGCCATGTGAGACTACAATGGGAAGTCTTCAGTGACCCAGAAGAGAGCCCTCATCCAAGGTCAAGGTCAGTATGCTGGGACCCTGATCTTGGACTTCCAGCTTCCAGAACTGTGAGGAATAAATTTCTGTTGTTCATAAACCAACCAATGTATGGTATTTTGTTACAGCAGCTCAAACAGACTAAGACATTAAACTGGTACCAAAATAGTGGGAGTACTGCTGTAACAAATACCTAAAAACATGGAAGCGGCTTTGAACCTGGGTAATGCATAGAGACTGGAAGAGTTTGGAGGCATGTTCTAGAAAAAGTGTACATTGCTATGAATGGACCTTTAAAAGCAATTCTGGTGAGGATCCAGAAGATAGAGAGGAGAGTTGTAGAGAGAGCCCCCGTCTTCTTAGGGAATACCTAACGGGTCATGAGAAGTATGTTAGCAAAAATATGGATGGTAACGGCCATTCTGATGCGGTCTTAGACTGAAATGAGGAATGTTACTGGGTATTGGAGGAAAGGCCATTCTTGTTATAAAGTGGTAATGAACTTGGCTGAATTGTGTTCATGCCCTAGTGTTTTGTTGGAGGTAGAATTTGTGAGCAATGAAATTGGGTATTTGGTTGAGGAAATAGCTCAACATCGTGGTGAAGGTGTGGCTTGGCTTCTCTTGAATGCTTGCAGCAAAGCGTGAAAAGAGCAAAATGACTTAAAGATAAAATGGTTAATCAAAAGGGAAACCGAACTTAAAGTTTAGGAAAATTCTCAGCCTATTCCTATTGCAATTTTACTGCTGATTTGAACTGAAGCGGAAGGGGACAGGAAGGAGTGAAGAAGGCTGGGGGACTTCTTAAATTGTACAGGGCGGCACCATAGAGCTATTCTTCAAGACAAGGGAAGGACCCCAAAGATCAGAGATCATCAGCGCTGCTTCCTCGGTTTCAAAGGTGGGGCCACTGCCTGGGTTTCACCAGGCCGGACAACTCCCACCCAAAGCTGTGGGAACATTGCCTCCCAAGACCCTGGGGGTGGTGCTGCTCAAAGTGTGGGAGCCAATCCCTGCCCAGTAGAGTTCCAGGGGAATGGCTCCTTCAACCTGGACTTTGAAAGATGGAACCACTTGGACCTTCGACCTTGGCAGAGAGCCTTAGCTAGGGCAATGCCTAGCGGAGCGTGGGGTTGGGGCCACCCTCAGGGCCCAGACTGGTAGAACCACCTGTGAATAATTCCAGCCTCAGAGAGCCACAGGCATGCAATGCCAAACTGTGAGAGCTGACACATGGGCCATGCCCAGGAAAGCAATGGAGACAGGGATGCCCCAGTGTGTCCAGAAGGTAGGCCCTCTGCCCTAGTGGGCCTGATGAGCAGAGCCTCAAGTTCAAGAAAATGATTCTCAAGCCTTTAGATTGGATGCTGTTTGCACTGTTGGGACTTGCTTGGAACCTGTCAGCCCTTCCTTTCCAACTTCTCCCTTTTCCAGTTACTCCCTCTGCCTGTTCTGCCACTGTATTTTGGAAGCGCAGGGCTTGATTGATTTACAGGTTCACAGCTGGAGAGGAATTTGCTGCATGATTAATCAGACCTCAATTCTGACTCATATCTGATTTACATGGCATTTAAATCCGACTTTAGACTTTTAAATATATATATTTTTTATTGATTTCAAAGAGGAAGGGAGAGAGAGAGAGAAACATCAATGATGAGAACGAATCACTGATTGGCTGCCTCCTGCATGCCCCACACTGGGGATGGAGCCCGCAACCCGAGTATGTGCCCTGACCAGGAATCGAACCGTGATCTCCAGGTTCATAGGTCGACGCTCAACCACTGAGCCATGCTTGTCGGGCCAGACTTTAGACTTTTGAGGCAATGCTGAAACTGGTTAAGATTTTTGGGGTTGTTGGGATGGAATGAATGTATTTTGCATGTGAGGAGGACATGAATTTTGAGGGTCCAGGGGCAGAATGCTAAGACAAATTTGAATGAATGAAAGTCAAGGTCAGTATGTCCTCAACCCGAATTCCTCTATCAAAGGCTAGTGGTGGGTTTTCGAATCATTCGTTATGCGAGTATCTGCATTTCGCTCTGTGCTCATTGACTTCGGGTTTTCTTAAGCATTTTCTGCATTCCAATACTTCCCTTTCCAGTGGTGGCATGTATGAAATCTAATGTGATCCTGATGTCAGTCCAGTCCTCAGAAGCATAACCTGCTCCATGGAGAAAGAAAGAACAAGGAGAAAAGGTTTCAGGGCATGATATTAGAAAATGTGACACTAAGGACAATGCCAAGAGTATTCCAGGACAGTTAATGACAGCTGGCTCTCCCTCACCAGTTTCACTTGTTCCCTGAAAGTCTTTTGTAATTATGTCTTGTTCCACTGGTCTTGGGCCAGCAGCCTACCTCAGGAAATCTTCTTCTGGTTAGGGTTTGTCTAGGAATCTTGAGCTTTAGTTCTCTACAGGTTGAGGTAGGTTTTTCAGGTCGTTTCAGGTTATTCCTGGTTTACATGCACTCTGTGATTTGGTCTGGATCTCAAGTATATCTGCGATCTGGTGCTGTATAGCAAGTCACTCCAAAAGTTAGTGGCCTTCACTAACAATGATTCGTTATTTTTGATGAGTTTATGTGTTGACTTAGATCTGGGGGATGGTTCTTTGCTCTTCGTGGTGTTGGTTGGGGTCTCTCGTGTGACTTCACTGGGAGCTTAGCCAAGGACGGAACATCCAAGATGACTTTGGTCCCATGTGTGGCATGGTGCTGTTTCTAGCTGGGTTGTATTATTCTCTTCCACATCGCGTCGTATCCTCCAGGGCCTCTGGAGATAGGCCTCTTCTTTCCGCGGTAATGGCTTCCAAGAGAACAAATATGGAAACTGCAAAGCCTCTTCTGGCTTAGGCCTGGGAGTTACCCAATGTCAATTCTACCGCATTCTATTAGCCAAAGCAGATCACAGGGCCAGCCCTGGTCAACGGAAGGGGAAGTAGACTTTGTCTCTTGTCGGGAGGAGGAGTGACCAAATCATATTGCAAAAAGACATGCAGAATGGGAGCAATTGTTTTTTTGTTTTCATCTATTTTGTCTGATATAAGTATTACTGGACCAGATTTTGTTAAAAATATATTTTTGTTGATTTCAGAGAGGAAGGGAGAAGGAGGGGGAAAGATAGAAACATCAATGATGAGAGAGAATCATTGATTGGCTGCCTCCTGCATGTCCCCCTACTGGGGACCAAGCCTGCAACCTAGGCATGCGCCCTGATTGGGAATCTAACTGTGACCTTCTGGTTCATAGGTTGATGCTCAACCACTGAGCCACGCTGGTGGGGCAAGAACGGCCCTTTTAAATGGATTGGTTCTGATGACTATCCACCCATCCAATGAGAAGTGCTCTGTCAGTCCCCACATCTCAGAGAAAACCCAATGGACAGGATGAAATTGTTAAGCAGTCGGCATGGTGGTCTCTGATGGGGGAATGTGTGGGTTTATGACAGTGGCACTGCCCCTTCCCAAGTAACAGTGTCCCTGTTGTCACTACTTGACAAACCTTGATGTGGATACAGTAGCCAGGCTGTGCACCCTGACACTGTCCTGCTGGGCCATTTGCATCCAGCCACCCTGGGCCTGACAATCTGTCCATTTTATGTGTCACTAAAGCTATTAATACACAAGGGGATTTTAACCTTGGAATATGATCTTTCAGAAAGTATTAAAGTTATTGTGCTGAAAGCGCATGTGTTAGCTCTCACATAAAAATATAAGCAATTTAAAATTCATCCTCAGAAGTTAGGCAATTATCAAACCATATTTTAATTTGTTTAATTGAAGTGAAATTCATGTAATGTAAAATTAACCATCTGAAAGTGTACAATTCAATTTAGCAGAGCTTAGTGCATTCACAATGTTGTACAATTATCACTACTATCTATTCCAGAACATTTTCATTATTCTAAACAGAAACCCTGTACCATTAGCAGTCGCTTGCCATTCCCTGCTCCCTCCAGTCCCCGGAAAGCCTTAATGTGCTGTCTATGGATTGGCCTGTTCTGGACATTTCATATAAATGAAATAATATACTTCGTGACCTTTGGTGCCTGTGTTCTTTCACTTACTAGTACCATCATGTTCCTGAGATTCATCCACAATGCAGCATGGATCAGTGTTTCATACCTTTTTACCCAAACACATTTAAATTAATGACACTTTGAAAAATTGATAGGGTAGCTTTTAAAATCTCATTGAGTTGTTTTGAATAAAAGGCACATTCTGATCATGCCTCATTTTGGATTCACACCCCCACCCCCCTTATTCACATGCTCCCTGCAACGGATCATCCAAGCCAGGCAAAGGGGCAAACCTTGGCACTACCGAGCAGCCATCTACCAAGGATGGTGGCGTGGAGAAGACCCTTGTCAGCATTGCTATTAATTTGAGGACTGATCTTAGGAGAAGGCCAGTATCAAAGAGAGTTGTGAGAGGAAAATGGTCAGTTGCTTGATAAGAGCACAGGTGTCCTGCACCCAGAAATGCCCATGGCCTTGACAGTGAAACCAGAGTCACAATATTTGATAGGAGAAAGTAACATGATAACCAGTAGGAATTTTAGCTCCTCCACTAAGGAAGAACCTTGGCTGCTTGCTTTGTTTGCCTGCTTATCCTATATAATAAAAGCATACTATGCAAATTGTCCCCTCTACTGGGAGTTCGTCCTTCCAGGAGTTTGACCAGGGGTGGGGCTGGCTAGGGGAAGAGAGGGAGGCCCGGCCAGCATTGGCAGCAGCGGCAGGTGGCCAGGGGGAGGGAGGGAGTACCCGGCCAGCAGCTGGGAGCCACTAGGGAACCTACCAGTGCACAAACTTTGTGCACTGGGCGTCTAGTTTTCTTACAATTGGCCTCATTTGTGAAATAATCATGCCTAGTGTGGGGCAGCAGAAAAGCAACTCTGTTGACATATTTTGAGCTGCCAGTTCCTACTAGGGTGAAAAAGAACTCCTGCCCTCTGGGTAGAATACCTGTGCTGAAAAGATATTGATTACTTAAAGACCCTTTTTCTTCTGAGTGCCCAGGCCTCTCTACTGTATTATACATAAGATTTTAAAACATTTATTGACTTAGTACGCCTTTATATGCGTTATGCAAATTTACATTTATATACAGTCACAGTAAAAGATGTTCAGATGGCAATATTATTTAAAGCTCTAAGACTTTGAGCTCCTAAGGTTTTAAAATATAATTAAAACAATCAGGCAGAGCACAAAACAATGTTATACTACAGTGATTTTCAGAATTCAATTAGAATGTTATGAGGGGCAATTGTGTTTATACACAGACAAGAATATATAAGTAAAAAGTAACTATGTGCTTCTACATTCTCTGTCTTTATGAATTGTAATTACTTTGGAAATTGTTCAGATAGAGCTTGCTCATTATCTCAATTTATTAGTCATCCAAGGTCTCAAAATCAATGGATTAGGAAATCTTAGAAATCATAGTAGGTTGACATTTAAGAGCAGTATGATTATAGCTGATGAATGAAAATGACTCACTTTACAAAATGGAGTAGCTTTGTAGGACTACATAATTATTGCTCTTGTTGGAAATTTAAAAGGATCAATTTTTAAAATAAAGACATTCGTTATTTTAACTCAATTTAATTTAACTCATATACTTACATTTGCATAGCCATAGACATTTAATGTAAGAAATAATGTTTCTGATCTATAGGCTAAGTATCACGAGTTGAAAATTTTCCATTTGATAAAGTTTTTTGTAAGAACTTAATAATAGCCCTAGCCAGTTTGGCTCAGTGGGTTCTGGTTTCGATTCCAGTCAAGGGCACATACCTTGGTTTCGGGCTTCTCCCTGGCCCGGGCCCTGGTCAGGGCTCATGCAGGAGGCAACCAATTGATGTGTTTCTCTCACATCAATGTTTCCCTCTGTCTTTCCCTCTTTCTTCCACCTTTTCTTAAAAAAAAAATCAATGGGAAAATATCCTTGGGTGAGGATTAACAAGAAAAAGGAAGAAAAAAAGAAAGAAAGAAAGAAAGAAAGAAAGAAAGAAAGAAAGAGAAATCTCAAATCTTGCAAAAACCCAAATGTAGCATTTGCATGTTATTTTATAGCGAGATAAAATTGGGAAGAAGAAAGAGCTATTTTTTTAAAGGAACAAAACAATGTAATTGTTCAAGGCTTTACCTTGCAATGAAATGTTGAAGGAACTTGAAGTTGTAGGTTATTTTCTTGGCTTTATTTTATTAAGGCCACAACTTGATAAGAGGGGTCCAAAAACTTTTATCACACACAAAAAATGAGTTGTGTGCGTCATTGGGCGATGAATACAATGACCAGGGCCTTTGCAGCCCAAGGCCATGCAGTTCTCAGTTTAGAATCCTGTAACTGGCAGGGACTTGAGGACTCTCCCAACTGTTGGCACTGGATCCTTGGTCCATAGAGGCTCGTGGGGCAGAGTGAACCTCAGGGGTCAGGGACTTCCTCTCTGCTTTTCCATTCCCATCAGGCTCACAGGCCAGTTCCCTATGCCTCTCCTATATTGCTAAAGCCCTTGAAATATTGGTAAGAGTGTTTAATACAGAAGAGGTCCCTGATGCTTCTTTAAAACTGTTAATATTTGGCTTGATAGCAAAGTGTCTTTTTTGTTGTTGTTAATTCTCACCCGAGGATATTTTTTTCCATTGATTTTTAGAGACAATGAAAGGGAGGGGGAGAGACAGAGAGAAACATCGATGTGAGAGAGACACATGGATTGGTTGCCTTCCCGCATGCGCCCTCACTGGCCGGGAATCAAGCCTGCATCCGAGGTACATGCCCCCAACCGGAATTGAACCTGGGACCCTTCAGTCAGAGGGCCAGCGCTCTATCCACTGAGCCAACTCAGCTAGGGCCAAAGTGCCTTTCTTTATTCCATATCCTATAACTTAGCAACCATAACATTACGGAAATTAAAGAAAAAAAAATCCAGTTTTTCATTTTCTCCTCATCGAAACACTTTTTTAGAGAGAGAAAGAGAGTATGAAGGAAATAGGACTACTGTTTAGACTTTTACTAATAGCCTAACTGGTTCTATATGGTTACTTACATATATTTTATTTTTACTTATTAGAGCAGCAGTTTTCAACCAGTGTGCTGCAAGAATTTTTAAAACATGCAATACAGCCCTAGCCAGTTTGGCTCAGTGGATAGAGTGTCAGCCCACAAACTGAAAAGCCCCAGGTTTAATTCTGGTCAAGGGCACGTAACTTGGTTGCAGGCTCAATCCTTCTGACCCTGGTGGAGGCAACCAATCAATGTGTCCCTCTCACATCAATGTTTCTCTTTCTGCATCTCCCCCCCCCCCCCTTCCATTCTCTCTGGAAACAGTGGGAAAGTATCCTCGGGTTAACAACTAAAAACAAACCAAAACAATCCCCATGCAATACCTGACTTTTAGTCAGGGGCACTGACCTCTTTCCCCTTAGATCAGTGGTTCTCAACCTGTGGGTCGCAACCCCTTTGGGGGTCGAACGACCCTTTCACAGGGGTTGCCTAAGACCATCGGAAAACACATATACAATTACATATTGTTTTTGTGATTAATCCCTATGCTTTAATTATGTTCAATTTGTAACAATGAAAATACATCCTGCAGCCCTGGCCGGTTTGGTGCAGTGTATGGAGTGTCGGCCTGAGGACTGAAGGGTCCCGAGTTCGATTCTGGTCAAGGGCATGTACCTCGGTTGCAGGCACATCCCCAGCGGGGGGTGTGCAGGAGGCAGCTGATCGATGTTTCTCTCTCGTGGATGTTTCTAGCTCTCTAGCGCTCTCCCTTCCTCTCTGTAGAAAATCAATAAAATATATATATATAAAAAATACATCCTGCATATCATATATTTACATTACGATTCATAACTGTAGCAACATTACAGTCATGAAGTAGCAACAAAAATAATTTTATGGTTGGGGGTCACCACAACATGAGGAACTGTATTAAAGGGTCGCGGCACTAGGAAGGTTGAGAACCACTGCCTTAGATTGTCAAACAAAGAAATGACAACAGTCAACACAACAATAGCCATTTGGTGTGAATGAATCAAAATTACATCTATTTTTTGTCGGATCGGCAAAAAATATATTTTGGTGTGCCATAGAATTTTAGTGTGTGCCATGAGATGAAAAGGATTGCAAATCACTGGTTATTAGAGTGTGATAACCAAAAATTCGATGACTTTGATGATTTTTTTCTTTTCCTTTTTGAGCATTTAAAAATTACCTGTGTGCACAGATGATATTGTCTCCATAAGATTAATTTTTAAATTTTATTTAATCTCAAAACAGCTATACCAAAAGGCAGATCCACATAGTATGGGACCTGAAGTTTACACAATTTGCATTGTTTGTTAAGAAAAAAAAAATAAGATTAGTTCCAAAAGTGTATGTTGATGTAGAAGGAGAAAATAAATCACAACAAATCGCAAATTTTAAAGAGCTGACAAATACCACAAAAATAACAAAAGCCAACAAAGCACTAGTGTTATTATCTTTTCCATTTGACATACTTGTATTATCTTTTTCTTCCAACATTTTGGCTTCGGGCTCTTTGATCACATCTTCATATGACAATGATTTTTAAACATAATTTGTATAGAGAGAAGAGAAGGATAAAGCAGTTTTTCTTTCAGCGTGCCTGGTTGAAATGTATTATTGTTGATGATTTAAATCAGTCTCTTTCTGTTTCACAAGTCCTTATCAGAAAAGCCACCTTGGGAACTTCCTCTACAGTTTCTTTCTTTAAAAAAAAAAATTATTGATTTCAGAGAGGAAGGGAGAGGGAGAGAGAGATAGCGACATCAATGATGAGAGAGAATCGTTGATTGGCTGCCTTATTCACGCCCCACATTGGGGATCGAGCCCGCAACCCGGGCATACGCCCTGACTGGGAACTGAACCGTGACATCCTGGTTCATAGGTCGATGCTCAACCACTGAGCTATGCTGGCGGGGGCCCTGTGCAGTTTCTTACTCAGACCCTGCTCCTTGCTCTGGCACCAGCCCTTTGGGTGTGGCCTGGGGTGTGGGGGCCCAGAAGGCCCATTTCCCACCTTGTGGCCACTGGGTTGCTGTCATTCAGCCTGGCCAGGCTCTTGCTGTCCTGGCTCTCACCACCCCAGTTCTATCTGGATGACCTTGGAGCCTGGTTGCAGCCTCCCCTACCTACCTGCCCTTGACAGAGCAGGTCTCCTGCACCTCCCTCTCCTCAAGGTCAAAGAGAAATCAGGCTACTTGACGAGGCCAGCCAGCCCTGGGACCACCCCGGACCAGGGGGAAAGCCCCTGAGATGGGAGGGGACTGTGGTGAGGGCTTCGCTGAGGAAACCTGCCTGGGCTCTGACCCAGCCTGTGGTTTCTTCTGTTTCAGAACCCTGAGGGATGAGCGGTGTGAGCTTAAACATTGTTTAGTGCAGCAGTTCTCAACCTGTGGGTCGCGACCCCTTTGGGGGTTGAACGACCCTTTCACAAGGTCTCCTAAGACCATCAGAAAAACACATAAATAATTACATATTGTTTTTGTGATTAATCACTATGCTTTCATTATGTTCAATTTGTAACAATGAAATTGGGGGTCGCTACAACATGAGGAACTGTATTAAAGGGTCGCGGCATTAGGAAGGTTGAGAACCACTGGTTTAGTGTCTTCTGCCTGGGAGTCTTTGGAACCAATGGAAGTAGGCATTCCATCAGCTCTGAGAGCCTCAGCATGTTGTTTGTTCATTTGTTCCGGAAATGCGCAAAGATGCTCTTCACAGGAAACTCCTCCCACTGATATGCATACAAAGGAAAAAGCCTTGCCCTCACCCAGCAGATGATTCTTTTCTAAGTGGCCTGCAAGCTGGAAACTGTCAAGGAGACCTCCTGTGAGGACAGAAGTCCCCGCCACCACTGTGACGGTGCCCAAACTGAGGGTCTTCATTGGGCATGGAGTTTTAGGGTCTCCCTGGGCGTGAGTTTTTTTTATACATTTTTAAAATTTTCACATTTGTCATTTTCCTTTTTTAAAATATGTTTATTGATTTCAGAGAGAAAGGGAAAGGGAGAGAGATAGAAACATCAATGATGAGAGAGAATCATTGATCAGCTGTCTCCTGCACACTCCCCACCGGGCATCGAGCCCTAACCATGATCTTCTGGTTCATAGGTTGATGCTCAATCATTGAGCCACGCCAGCCCGGCTCCCTGGGCGTGTTTTGATAAGCTTGGGAACTCCTGGGTGTGGATTGACAGGTGTGAGGGCTGCTCCTGTTTTCCGCAACACCACAGAATAGCGGTAATTCGTTGGAGTACACAGAGGGGGAGCTGGGGCCCCCAGATTCTCCTGCCTTTGCCCGCTTGTGTATTTTCCTGGGATTCCTCTGGTTCTTCAGAGGGGAAGAAAGAAAGAAAAAGCAGACAGACCAGCCTGGAGGAGCTCAGGTAGAGGTCGGCCTCATGAGCTGGCCAGACTCCACTTACTCAGACCCTCCACAGCTGTGCTGCAAATGTCACAGGTACCCTAGGTGCTCCCAGGAACCAAACTCCTCCCCGGGAAGCTGTTCTCACGGGGTGGTTCTCTTGCAAACCTGTCCCATCTCTACAGCTACTTGCATGTACTTTCCTTAGTGGACACAGGCACCATGTCCTGGTCCCTTTAGGTAGTAACTGACTTCAAGGAGCAGAACTCACAGGCATCGACCACAGAAAACAGGCAGAACCAATTCTGCAACGAGAGCTAGAAGCTACGTGTAAACAGACCCCCTGGGCCCACAGGGAGGGCTACTGGGCTGGAGCTGGCCCTTAGACACAGTTACTCTGGCCTCAGACTAGAAGCACAGAGAGGACCACCAGTGGTGTCACTTCAATCTGAGAGACAGGACACCTTACCCAGGCTCTGCTTTCTCACCAAGAAGACAAACGTGCCAAAGGGATCTGGTCAGTGTCCTGGAACACAGTCCTGGTTCACGGAAACAAGACTTTCCGTCTCAAACCATGAAAGACAAGAGGAACTAACCAAGATGGACCGGGGAACCAGAAACTCAAGTGGCCATGAGATTTAAACAAGAGACCAGAAACCAGCTCATTTGCTGCAATCAAGGTTCAGCCCCCCTGGGAAGCAAGGCCTGAGACTGAAGGGCCCTAACATTGCACTGCTGGGACTTCCTGAGGGCCAAGGCTCTGCTCCCACGGCAGCCATCTATCCTGAAGTGAGGGACTCATGGAGGAAACTTCTAAACCAAGCATGTCAAACTCACAGCTCCCAGGCCTCACACGGCCCACAATGAATATTAGTATGTAAGCCAATATAAAGGTATGTAAGAAATGTTTTAATAAAAATTTCATAACTTCATTTTTACAATATCCTTTATACATAATTATTAATAACGAACTACAACGTTCGCTAATGACTGAGTGCTATAATCCTGTGGCATTCATTTCCCTTAAGCGACTTACGCGCAGGCGCACCATTTCTCTCTACTAATACCGGCAGCGAATATTTTAGCATCTGATTGCCACATCATTAGTCTTGGACTGACTTGCTTGGTGTGCACAACAGGAAATATTTTGCTTCCGGAGAACAAGAAAAATAGGTTTATTTGCCTGACGCTTATTAATTTGGGCAGTTATTCAGTGTCTGGTAAGTTATGTTCAAGAAAAAAATGTTAATTTTTATTAAAATATTCTATTATTTTATGTCAACGATGACTCATTTATTTCAGTCCTTTGTACTCAGCGTGTCTCTACCGAAATAAACCCACGTTTCTATGAAAATGGAAGCTCTTGTTGTCTTGCAGCCCACATACACTTCAACCTTGTTTATTTGGCCCATGTTAGCCTTTGAGTTTGACATGCTTGCTCTAAACTGTGAAAGCAACCGTCTCAGCCAGAGAGATGAGGAACACATGTCCAACTGCAGCGAGGCAGCCAGCAGAAGGCTGGGGTCAAGTGCAGCTCTCGGGGAGAGCTGCAGAGAAACAGGTGCGAAGCAGGTTAGTGTGCCAAG
This sequence comes from Myotis nattereri, assembly GCF_964212035.1. NCBI lineage: Eukaryota > Metazoa > Chordata > Mammalia > Chiroptera > Vespertilionidae > Myotis > Myotis nattereri. Next base: position 141,653,153 of record NC_138078.1, on the reverse strand, counting down.
GACTGAAAACCTGCCATGTCTTTAGGAATTGTGTGGCTTAAACCTGGGTCATGTTGACCCAGATATATTTCCAAGAAATGCCAGATACGGGAATCTTAATGAGAAATAATGAGAAACGTGATTATGAGCTTCAGTCAGAAACAGAGTGCACTGTCTTGTAGTACCGCCCCCGCCATGAAGTGGGTGTTTAAGGAGGACCACTCGCTGGAACACAGATGCGTGGAATCCCCGAAGATCTGGGCGAAATATCCCAACCGGGTTTCAGTGAGCATGGAAAAAGTCTCCGGCCCTCCGGCTGCTGACATTGACAAACGGAAGTATCTGGTTCTATCCGACATCACTGTGGCTCCGTTCATGTGGAACATCAGGAAAAGGATCCAGCTTCCTTCTGAAAAGGCAATTTTCCTGTTTGTGGATCACAGTCCCACAGTCCAGCCTAACTATGGAACTCAGAGATAAAATAAAGAATTCCAATTTAATAAGAAAAAGGCCAACAGCTCCATTAAAAAATAGGAAGAGGCTTGAATGGCAGTTCACAAAAGCAGAACTTTTTTTTTTTAATATATTTTATTGATTTTTTACAGAGAGGAAGGGAGAGAGATAGAGAGTTAGAAACATCGATGAGAGAGAAACATCGATCAGCTGCCTCCTGCACAGTCCCCACTGGGGATGTGCCCGCAACCCAGGTACATGCCCTTGACTGGAATCGAACCTGGGACCTTTCAGTCTGCAGGCCGACGCTCTATCCACTGAGCCATACCGGTTTCGGCCAGAACTTTTTATAAACACGAATCCACAACAAGATACCACTGCACAGCCACTAGATTGGCAAGAATTAAAAGTCCCAGCTCTGATAGTACCAAGTGTTGGCCAGGATGTGAAGTGACAGCAATGCTCAGAACGTCAGATCACAAGCTGGCAGGGAGGGAGCCAAGGGTGCAGAGGCTGGAGCTGGGAGAAATTGGGAGCTTTATTTTCTGGAGAGGGCAAAACAAGGGGTCAGTGAGCTGTGAGACACCACTGAGGGCAGTGAAGTTCTACCTGGAACAGGGTGATCCTGTGAATGTCTGCAGCCTGCATGCTCAGATCCCTTCCTTTTTGCACCCTGATCCAGACCCCCAGCCTGAGTGTCAGAAGTGTCTTCTCTGGGAGACTGTGCCTCCAGTCGCTTTCCCAGAACTGAAGGACAGGAGCTGCCAAACTGAAAAGGACCACCAAATGCCTAGGATATGGGTGCAAAACAGACCCTCTCCAGGGTACAGCCTGCTGATACTTTAGAGCAGTGATGGCAAACCTTTTGAGCTCGGCGTGTCAGCATTTTGAAAAACCCTAACTTAACTCTGGTGCCGTGTCACATATAGAAATTTTTTGATATTTGCAACCATAGTAAAACACAGACTTATATTTTTGATATTTATTTTATATATTTAAATGCCATTTAACAAAGAAAAATCAACCAAAAAAAATGAGTTTGCGTGTCACCTCTGACACGCATGTCATAGGTTCGCCATCACTGCTTTAGAGCAAGCATGTCAAACTCAAAGGCTAACACAGGCCAAATAAATAAGGTTTAAGTTTAGGTGGACCACAAAAAACAAAAGCTTCAACTTTCATTGTAATGTAGGTTTATTTCAATAGAGACATGTGGAATACAAAGGGCTGAAATAAATGAATCATTGTTGACATAAAATAATAGAACATTTTAATAAAAATTAATATTTTCCTTGAACATTAACTTACCAGACACTGAATAACTGCACAAATTAATAAGCATAATGCAAATAAACCTATTTTTCTTGTCCTCCAAAAATGAAATATTTCCTGTTGCGCACACCAAGCAAGTCATTCCAAGACTAATGGCCATCGGCTGCTAAAATATTCGCTGCTAGTATTAGTGGAGAGAAATGGTGTGCCTGTGCGAAAGGCACATAAGGGAAATGAATGCAACACATGATTATAGTACTCAGTCATTAGCAAACGTTGTAGTTCGTTATTAATAACTAGAGGCCCAGTGCATGAAATTCATGCACAGGTAGGGTTCCTAGCGGCTGCCAGCTGCCGGCCGGGGCCTCCCTTTATTCTGTGCCGTCCCCTGGTGTTCAGCACACGTCATAGCGAGCCCAGTCAGTTGGACTCCTGCTTGAGGGGACACTTTGCATATTAGGCTTTTATATATATAGATTATGTATAACAGGATATTGTAAAAATTAAGTTATGAAATTTTTATTAAATGATTCTTACATACCGTTATATTGGCTGGCCTGCAAAAATATTCATTGTGGGCCACATGCAGCCCACAGGCCACAAGTTTGGCATGCTTGCTTTAGAACACTGAGACAAAGGGAAGATTCAACAAGCTTCCAGATAGAGGAGCCAGAGTTCTGTGTAAAGAGTCAGGAGTTAGCCCACCCAGCACAGTAGTTGAGCATTGACCTATGAACCAGGAGGTGACAGTTCAAATCCTGGTCAGGGCACATGCCCAGGTTGTAGGCTTGATCCCCACTGTGGAGCATGCAGGAAGTAGGCAATCAATGATTTTCTCTCATCATTGATATTTCTATTTCTCTCTCCCTTCTTCTCTGAAATAAATAAAAAATTTTAAAAAATTAAAAAAAAAATAGTCAAGAGTCAGAAAGGTCAGCCCTGAAATAAGAAGTTAATGCAGCAATTCCTTCTAGTTGCTGGAGGGAAAAAATTTCCAACCTAGAATTCTATAAGTAGCCAAATTATCACTGATATCCAAAGGCAGAATGGAGAATTTCTCAGCCATGCAAGTTCTCAAAAATTTCTCTCCCTTACACACTTTCTCTGGAAGAGGCTGGAAAATATGACCTCCTCCCCTGAACTGTGAGGTAAACATGATAGAGGGACACAAGGGCCACAAGGACACAAACTCCAACAGAAGACAGAGGGGAAGGACCCACCCAAAAGGTCCCAGGCTTGGGGGCAGCCAGTCTGGATTGGAAAAGTGTGACGCAAAAGACAGACACATGCGGTCCCTGGTCCCCATCCAAGCCCTGCCAGATATCCCACTGGGGAGCCCTGTTTCCCAGCAGTCTTGTGACCTTGTGACCTTGCCCACTGGCTTCCTCAGAATGGAACTTCCTGAGGCCAGACCATTACCCAGAAAGTCTGTCTAAGCTTCTCTTGTCTAGAGAGCCTGGACCCTACAGTCATGAGGTTGCTCTCTCCTTACCTACCACTCAGGTTTTATGTTCATCATTTTTCTCGTGCATCTCTATGAATTGGGCCTTCCCTGTCACCCTGTTTAAACTTGCAACCCTCCTACTGACCATCATTCTAGACTTGATCTAGAACAGTGAAGAAATCTGACAGACACCATTTCCTTATTGACACTGTTAACAAAGGCAATAGAGGTGCAAGTGTCTTTGGGAAATTTATCCATTAGATCAACTGACATCTGAGTGCTGACAATAAGCCAAGCACCTTTTAAACACCGGATAGAGCAGAAAACAAGGTGCAGCCCTGCCCTCGTGGCGCTCACCTCTCAGCAGAGGAGGCAAAAGCTAACATGCACCTAGAATCTGCAACGTTAGAGAGAGGTGCACTGAAGGGAGGCAGAGCCAAGTTGTAGAGTGGCACAGAGCAGCAGTGTCAGCTGCTATTTTAGGTGTGTGAATAAGAAGGGCTTCACTGAGCCTGGGACACTTTAGCAATTGATCAATTCCAATTCCCTTTGCAGTGTAATCTCTGATCACTTTTTGTAAATATCTCATTGGAACTAAAAAAACCAAGAACACATGTAGCCCAGCCAGGTAGCTCAGTGGTTGAGCATCGACCTATTATGAACCAGGAGGTCACAGTTCAATTCACAGTCAGGGCACATGCCCAGGTTGCAGGCTCAATCCCCTGTGTGGGACATGCAGGAGGCAGCGGATCAATGATTCTCTCTCACCATTGATGTTTCTATCTCTCTCTCCCTCTCCCTCTCCCTCTCCCTCTCCCTCTCCCTCTCCCTCTCCCTCTCCCTCTCCCTCTCCCTCTCTCTCTCTCTCTCTCTCTCTCTCTCTCTCTCTCTCTCCCTCTCCCTCTCCCTCTCCCTCTCCCTCCCTCTCCCTCTCTCTCTCTCTCTCTCTCTCTCTCTCTCTCTCTCCCTCTCCCTCTCCCTCTCCCTCTCCCTTCCTCTCTGAAATCAATAAAAATATATTTAAACAAAACAAAACACATGTATTCTCTGTAGTACACACAGTTTGATACTTAGAAAACCAATGTCATGGATTATCATTTTAGCCAACTGTATTTTTACGTTTTTTCTATATTATGATGTTTAACATCTTAAAAATATCTTCCTGGCTGGAGTGTGAACCATGTCCGGCACGGCCAGGGGTGAACCTGAGGCGGGGCGGTGAAGGATTAAAGAAGACAGTCAAGAGAATACAGTTGAGGCCAGGTGGGATCACTGTGACTGGATGAGGACACAGTGACCCAGCCTGTAAGCCAAAGCTTTATTTTATAGTCAGATCACACAAAGCAAAACAACGGAAGCGGTCAACATGTTTACAATGTTCTTGCGAGTTTCAGATCTGTCAGTACTCAAGCCTTGTTTTGGCAGCACTTGCTGCACCTCCCACAGCCCATTAGCTACCTAGGAACAAGGGAGGACTATAAAGTTAAGCTTAATTGTGCTAGGAGGGCTCTGCCCTCCAAGCTGGGACTTGTATGTGGCTCTGCCACAGGTCAGTCTGAGGCTTGACCCTATAGCCGCTCCCTACAGAGTGAGATTAGCCAATTCTCCAAGATAGCAAATAGCAAAGGGGCAGCTCAGGAGCATGCCTTTGATATGCAAACTGACCAATGCAGTGCATATCTCCTCTAAGGGCCCCACAGCCCAGGAGGCAATATTCTTCCACTTTAATCATCCCATTGCCAGGTGCCATGCCACTAGAGACACGCTTATAGCCCAAAGCCTGCCGAGACCATTCAAACCAGCCAATCCAAAACTGTTCTCTCTGTCGTGCATGTCTTTCCCATGGAAACTCCAATAAAAGTTCTGGCCTGAGCCTTCTCCTTGTTCCTCACCTCCTGACCCACCGGAGCTTCCCCGCGTGGCCCTGCATGATATGCCTCCGGTCTCTAGGAGCCGTGAGCGTAATAAACTTTCCTTTCCCAAGCCTGTGCTCTGTCTCCTCTTGCGCCTGCCCCTGACTGGTCATCCCATAAAACACCAACTTGTCTCCTTCTCTTTGTTTTGTCCCAAGAATAAGACTGCTGAATTTCTGCCTACTTCTTCTTCACATATTTCTAGCACATTGCACTTTGTCTGCTTCAGTGAAACACTGCTCAGTTCATAAAGATTCATTACAGCTGGCCGTCGTGGCTCGGTGGTTGAGCATCAACCCATGAACCAGGAGGTCACGGTTCGATTCCTGGTCAGGGCACATGCCTGGGTGGTGGGCTCGATCCCCAGTGGGAGGCCTGCAGGATGCAGCCAATCAGTGATTCTCTCATCACTGATGTTTCTCTCTCCCCTCCCTTTCCCTTCCTCTCTGAAATCAATAAAAAAAAAAAAAAGATTTATTACAGTGACTTCTTTATTGTCAAGTGCTCTCTTTATCGACATAAAATGATACTTTGGGGGGTGCCATTTACTATTCTTCTTTGGCAGACACTACTATTGCTTTTTCCACGGATTCAGGAAGGAGACTGCTGAGAGCACATCTAAGGGACAAACTGGTGAAGCCTCGGCTTGGGGTGGCGGGCCCACAGGGTATAAGTAGGCTGCGGGCTGTCTTCAGTGACAGGTTCAGGTGGAATCATCCCATTTTGGAAATGAGTAATTCTCTGAAAGGAAACATTCTGAAACCTGTGCCCAAATGTTTGATGACAAAGTGGAGTAAACCCAGACACACGGAGCAACAACGTTCTGAAGCGTGGACGGTCAGCGTTAAGTCTATGAACATAGAGAACTGTAAGGAAGCCAAGCATCCGTGGAGCGTTTCCAAAAGGGAATGGAAATTCCGGGACTGTGAGGATACGGAAACAATAATTCACAGAATGGAATCAGGGATGGAGGGAGAAGAGGGGGGAGAGAGTTCAAGCGGGATGATTTCCGGATCTTTGAATAAAAATTGTTCTTATCAATAGATATTGTCTAATGCTGATCCATCAGGTAATAAAGTGTTAAATATATTAGTTAAAGGTTTCAATTAAACCACTAGAAGATATAAAAATAATTCTATAAACAGCAGTTTGGAGGAGCAGAGTACAGGGAAGGAGGGGAGGGGGCAAGAAGAATAAGTCGGCTGATTTCCTAGTCTTTTCAAAAAAATATTTTTTTATTGATTTCAGAGAGGATGGGAAAGAGAGATAGAAACATCAACGATGAGAGAGAGTCGTTGATCAGCTGCCTCCTGCACACCCCACACTGGAGATCGAGCCTGCAACCTGAGCATGTGCCCTGACCAGAATCAAACCGTGATCTCCGGGTTCATAGGTCGACGCTCAACCACCAAGCCACGCCAACTGGGCTTTCCTAGTCCTTTAAAGTAGAGAGTTCACCAATGGGCCTGCCCCAGGCCTGTTTTTCCCTCAGATCCATTGCTCACCTTTCCCTCACCCTGCAGCATGAGGCCTTCTACCTGCCTTCCCAGGCTCCTGGCTCAGCTGGTTGCAGGCTGGGATTGACAGTGAGGGGCAGGTACAAGAGAGAGAGAATGAAGGAGGGGAACAGCCGGGGTATTGCCTCTCTCCCTCCCTGCCCCAGGGACAGCAGCTGCAGCTCCCACTGAGAGGTCTTCATGATTCTAGGTCTCCCCTCTGTGTCCCTCCAGCCTATGGGTGGCAGCAACTTCCTGCTCATGGTCCCCAAGCTGCCCCACTACCCCCCATCAACCTCCCAATAGTCCTAGGTGCCCCTTTCCTGGCATTCAATGCCCTAAATTGAAGTGTTTTCTGTTTTCCTGGGAGGACCCTAATGGATAAAAGAGCTAATCTGAGACCACAATAAGGAACATCCCATGCTGGGCATAATGGCAGAGGCGAGTGATGAATGAACCACTGACCATATATTACGCCGGAAAGGGTCCTCAAGAAATTTCAAAAAATAGAAAAGAAAATAATACAGAATGCATTCTTGGATCAGAATGTTAATAACAAAAAATCGAAAAGAAAAGGAAAGCCTACCTTTAGAATTTAGAATGCCCTTTAAAAAATATTTGGTAAGAAAAAGTCAAAGATACCCTAGCCGGTTTGGCTCAGTGGATAGAGCATCAGCCTGCGGACCCAAGGGTCCCGGGTTCAATTCTGGTCAAGGGCATGTACCTTGGTTGCAGACTCCTCCCTGGCCCGCCCGGACCCTGGTCAGGGCTCCTGCAGGAGGCAACCAATCGATGTGTCTCTCTGTCTTTCCCTCTCTCTTCCACTCTCCCTAAAAATCAATGGAAAAATATCCTCGGGCGAGGATTAACAAAAACAAACAATCAAAAAATAAATAAATAAAGGTGATTAACTTTTTTTTTTTTTTTAAAAGAAAAAGTCAAAGTAAAATTCAGAACATCTGAAAAACAGGAAGGATGAGGACAGAAAGTAACTAGTTGGAACACCGAGAAACCAGAGAAGTAATAAATCAACCCTAAAACTAGTTATTTGAGAACCCCAAAACAAGATAAGAAGATAAAACGATAGCCAACCTAAGAAAGGGGGGAAATAACACAAAATTAAAATCCCAACCTGGGAAATAACAAATACAGATGAAGTCTCTAATCTCCAAGACCTCGTAGAAGTGGCCTTAAGCCTCCTCCCTCCACCGGGGTCACAAGCAACTTGTGATCAACAGAAAAAGTAGTTATGGCAGGGGAACCCTTAACCACTGAGAAAGTTCTCATAAAGAGACCCCCTGATGCCTGATTAAGCTACTGCCACTGTTTCAAATGTCACCTTCAGACCCAACCCAGTCCAGGAGGAGCAGAAGGGCTGCAGCTTCCCAGAAGCCCCTGGAGGATTTGCCTGAACTTCTCATTGGCCAGAACTAGGTCACCAGTCACCACAGTTCACCACAGAAGGATTTCTTCCTAAATTGCACAAGAAAACAGCGGGAGCCAAAACATAACCAGGGCTCTACCACCAAGGCAGAAGGGGGATCTACCCGGACTGTATCTGGACCTCAAGACTCTACTCTGTTTCCTTGACCATTTGTCTCTTTTGGAACCAAAGCTGCACTATTTTCATCGATGTTATTTCAGAATGTCGTTGGATATCTGGTAAGGCAAGTCTTCCCTTGAGTCAACATATTCCTTTTTTTTATGTTTTGTGTTAATCCTCACCCGAGGATATTTTTCCATTGATTTTTAGAGAGAGGAGAAGGGAGGGGGAGAAACACAGAGAGAGAAACATCGATGTGAGAGAGACACATCAATTGGTTGCCTCCCGCATGCACCCTGACCAGGGCCAGGATGGAGCCTGCAGTCGAGGTATTTGCCCTTGTCCGGAATCGAACCTGGGACCCTTCAGTCTGTGGGCATTTTCACTCTGATGAACCTTAGAATCATATTGTCAAATTCCATGACACTCAGGGAGAAAATGGATATCATTTATTGAACCCCTTCAAACAACAATATGCCTTTGTTCCCCCTGTCTCCACTCTCCCACCTCTCCCTTGATGATTATCTTTTTATCTTTATCAGGACGGGTTGTAAATGTTAATTCTGACAATGTAAAAGTAAAGTGTACCTGATACCAAGTTGTCAAAAATACATTACTATTGAAAGCTAATGGAACAAGAGGTTTGAGTGTGTTATTCAAACTTACAAAGAACTAAAGATAGTATGAATATCCAATATGGTGTGTAAGGAGTTCCCAAGACCACCCTCAGGAACACCCAGGCCTGCTGAGTTAACCCTTTACTTAACAGGGATCCTCAAACTTTTTAAACAGGGGGCCAGTTCACTGTCCCTCAGACCGTTGGAGGGCCGGTCTATAGATTAAAAAAAACTATGAACAAATTCCTATGCACACTGCACATATCTTATTTTGAAGTAAAAAAACAAAACGGGAACAAATACAATATTTGTATTTGCATGTGGCCCGCGGGCCGTAGTTTGAGGACCCCTGCTTTACTACATATGAGGGGAAGAGGACTGTGTCCCATCTGTAACAAAACATGTCCCTCTATGTTTTGTGCATAGGTTGACTCTAAAAGTTGAAAACCAAAGACAAAAATTAACATTATGATGTTCATGTAAATATTTTGGAATGCCAGATCAAGAAGAGGTGTGTTGGGATTACATTTTCTTTTTATAAGTCTAATTTGAAAAGAGATTTTTCTTAGCATTAAGGTCCCATGGATTATCTTTTACACAGCATCAGTTTGTAAAATTATGATATATTTTACTTTGCTTTTTACTTTGATTATAACTTTCTTGTCCAGTTCTTTTTCCTCTGCTGTTTCTAATTGTCCTCCTTATTTTCTTATACTGATTGCCATCATATTACATTTTCTTCAAACTCACAATCACACCATTTAATATGTTTAATTCACATACACTCAGACTTTAAAAAAAAAAAATTCTTGGAGTCTTCTCTCCTAGAACCTGCCATTCTGGACTGATTGCCAATCAAGCCTGATTGCCAATCAGGCCTTCTGCCCAGTTGGCATTCCTGTTATTTCCTGTCACTGCTCTCCTGGATTAGATCCACTATGTTGTGGATCCCATATCTTCCTTTTTCTTGGCTTACACCCTTATTTTGCTGGAGAACATCCTCAAGTAGCTTCCTAAGAAAGTATATTTGAGAGGTAAATTTTCTTAGTTCTTGCATATCTAAAAATATTTTCATTCCATTATCACACTCGATGGGTATTTTGGCTGGTGTAAAATTCTAAATTGCAAGTCATTTTCTCTTAGAAGTTTGAAAGCATTGTTATATTATCTCTTTTTAATTGTTACTGCACTATCTTTTATCATTCAGTGTTGTTATGAAGTCTGATGCTATTTATTCTGACTCCTATTCCCTTTTCTGGGTTGAATCTCAAGAACTCTTGTTAGTTGCGTTCTGGACTTTTTAGACCACTCTTCAAAGTCCTAATATTTTTTCTGATACTAGTATTTTTTATCTATATTGTTTAGTTCTGTTTTCTAGGAGACTTCTTCAGTTTTATCTTTCAATATTTCTATTGAAATTTGAATTTCAATAGTCACATTTAATATCCAATAATTCCACTCCTTTTACATAATATTCTGTTCTTGTCTTGTGAATGCAATATTTTCTTAGTTCTCGGAATAAGCTAAGTAAATTAAAATGTGTTTTCCCATATGTTCCCTGCATTTTTTGGGATTTCTCCAAGTTCATTTCCCCCCTCTAGTTTATATTTGACTATTTTCAATGTTGAGGGCCTTATTCAAATTTCTGATCATCCTTAGTGGTTGGTTTATCTTATATAATAAAAGGCTAATATGAAAATTGTCTCCTCAACTGGGAGTTTGGCTGGGAGTTCAACTGGGAGTTTGACCAGGGGGGGGGGGGCGGCCAGCCAACCACCCGAGGCCCCTCCCCGTGACAGGCCTGCTCAGTGGGCCCTGATCAGGGTTGGCCGGCTGGACCCTACCTGTACACGAATTCGTGCACTGGGCCTCTAGTATTTAATAAAGAAGGACTGGGTAACTATTGTGAATTTAATCTGCTTTAGGACAAATACACCCGTTTTCCTGCTTTGACTCTTCTTTGTAGGGTAGGGAGCTGAGGAACAGAGTGCACATCCCACAGATACTACAATGAGGAGAAAATTGTCCAGGGGTTGCCAACATCCATGCTGGAAGCCCTAGCTCTCTACGGACATGTCATTCAATTTCTTTAGAGAATTGTCAGGTATTTTCACTGCAGGCCTGCACCAGCTGCCAGCTCAGCTGTCTGTTGGAGGAGAGGAGGTTCCAACTGGTACAGTCATTCTGTATTGGAGTCTTCAATCAATCCCCAAATGTTCAGTCCCACTTAATTCTATTTCCTTCCACCATATGCATGCTGATTCTGAGCCTACTCTCTGGTTTATATCTGGCAAATAGGCTCCCACCTTCTCTGTAGTTCCCTTGTCAAATATTCTAGGCAGGATTTTTCCTGCCTATCTCATTCATCAACTAATTCCCATCTGTTTTCCAAAAACATTGTTGAGATGTATCCATTAAGGATAACCTCCTATCCTCATCATGTTCTCTTCACTTTGTTGGGTTTATTTCTTTCTATTCCTCAATACTTTCCTTGTAGTGAGCTTCTAAGGGTAAAGAAGGAAAGCCCTTTGTTTATGTGTGTGCAAGCATGATATATCAGAATCAATTCATTTCTCATCTATCTTTTTATTTCTAATAAATGTATTTAAGGCTATTACTTTTCCTAGATTACCTCTTTGGCCACATAGCATAGATTTGAATATGTAGGGCCCTCATTGTCAGTCATTTCTGAAGAGTTTATAATTTAAGTTTTGGTTTCCTCTTTAACCAAAGGTTATTTTGAAGCTTGTTTTATTTTTCAAATATATTTTTATTGATTTCAGAGAGAAGAAGGGAGGGAGAGAGAGAGAAACATCAATGATGAGAGAGAATCATGGATTGGCTGCCTCCTGCATGCCCCACACTGGGGATCAAGCCCACAATCCGGGCATGTGCCCTGACCAGGAATCGAACCTTGACCTCCTGGTTCATAGGTCGATGCTCAACCGCTTAGCCACACAGGCTGGGCTTGAAGCCTGTTTAAAACTTCCAGATAGAGAATGGGTTTTTTGTTTGTTTTGTTTTACTTTTGCCCATTCCTTTGTTCCTAAGTTTTAATTTTATTGTATTGTTGCCAGAGATCGAACTGCAGGATTTGTACATTTTGGAGAGTACCGAGATTGTTTTCATGTTTGTTTGTTTGTGCCCACACGCAGATTTTTTTTTCCTCTAACAAGTTTACATCAGTGTATAACAGTTACAGACACTTATTTCATAATAAGAAACAACCATACTTGAGGTGAGGTGGATAGGGAAGAGGGAGGAAAGAACAATCAGGAATGAGTTTTCAAACTAAAGCCCAGAACTGGTCTCCAAAATGACACAGACACCACCTTCCCCAGACACCACTTTCCTTTCCTGAGGATGAGTGGGAGAGGGAGCAATGGTCACAGCAATGCTTCTGATTACTCCTTCTCTAGTCCCACTTTCTGTTTCCATTCTTGGCTATCAGATGGCATTCTGGGAACCAGAAATTATTACTATCACCTATAAGTTATTCAGAGAATTGAGTTAATCAATAAGCAAAAAAGAGGAATATGAGGAGTAGCTGCGCACATTGTGGGGCAGGAAGATGGGATCAAGGACTGCTAAACAACACAAACCATGGGAAGGAATCCCACTGAGATAATTTCTTCATAAGTTAACCATTATTTCTTAACTTAAAAATAAGAGCAGAGTGGCCAGTGTGGCTCAGTTGGTTAGAGCATCATCCTGTGCACCAAAGGGTCACAGGTTTGATTCCTGGTCAGGGCACATACTCAGCTTTCAGTCAATCCCCAGTCTGGGTGTGTATGGGAGACAATAGATTGATATTTCTCTCTTTCTCCCTCTCCCTTCCTCTTTAAAATAAATTTTTTAAAAAATTTAAATGAGGACAAAGTTATGATGGGAAGGTATGTAAGACTTGTCCTTGAAAAAAAATTTTTTTTTTTTAAATACATTTTATTGATTTTTTACAGAGAGAGGAAGGGAGAGAGATAGTTAGAAACATCGATGAGAGAGAAACATCAATCAGCTGCCTCCTGCACATCTCCTACAGGAGATGTGCCCGCAACCCAGGTACATGCCCTTGACCGGAATCGAACCCGGGACCCTTCAGTCCGCAGGCCGACGACGCTCTATCCACTGAGCCAAACCGGTTTCGGCGAAAAAAATTTTAAAATTTATTTTTACTAGTGGCCCAATGCACGGATTCGTGCACATTGAAAGGAAATTAATTAGAAGAAATATTTAAATATCGCTATTTGCCCTTTGTAATAGAACTGTCAGAGATGAAAGAAAACTAGTAAAATGTACATGAAAATAATATATAACTTGATTAATAAATAAATAATAACATGATATAACAACAAATATTTTCCATGAAATTTTTACTGTCAGAATCTTTGTTTATCATTAATTTTTAAACATATGCTGGGTATTCTGGAAAATTTATATCATTTGGACAAACTTTGCCTTTGCTACAACATCGAGTAAATTTTCCATCAGATGGTTTTTCATTGGAGAAATTTAGGGATAGGCAAAATTGACATCTAATAGTCATTCTACCACAACTGTGTTCGGTAATTGCATCCTCATTTACTTCATTTTTGCTATGAAGGCAGTTCCTACCAGTATTGGTAGTACTTGTCAATGATTGTTCTTCAGACAACGCTGTCAATGATGATGACACTTTCTTTCAGCTTCAGAGGTACGTTGTACCAATAGCTGGTCTTCAGATATATTCTGTCAATGATGCCACTTTCTTTTGGCTTCAGAATGTCAACAAAAACAACCAAATTATGATCAACAGTGACAGATCAAAACACACACATGTGATTGGTGCCAGTGAGAGCTTTATATGTATCACACATGCCCAAGTCAACTTAGCCTTTTATATATATATATATAGAATAGACTTACTTTGTTAGACCTGCTTTCTGATTTAAAGTACAGGTAACAACATTATGACTATTAAATGACATTTTAGTAACTGTGGCATTTCTGGTTTCCATGTAACTTATTCTGCAAAACTCACAATTCCAGGTAGTTTTGCTTGGATTTTTTCAATAGTCAACTTGGTCTCACCATGAGCGATGCCAACATAGTGATCAGTCTGGGTCTTGTACTTCTCACAGACAATCGAAACATGAAAATGAGCAGTTCAGCAAGAATCAGAAGGGTGATTTCATTGAAAATGGCACCACAAAGGTTATCAGTCACATTAAGACAGCCAGCTTTAAAGAGTCAACCAGATCTTCTACCAGAAAGAAAAAAGAATGAGTTTCAAGGCCCTGTTGATGTACACCCACGTAATTATGGAAAGCTTTGAATGGATGGCCTTCTTCTGAATTCTGTACAGCTTGGATGGCAAACCTGTAGACCCTGAAGCTGATGGTGACAGAGAGAAGAGCCAGGATGCGGTAAGAAATCACACTGATGACACTGAAAGCTGCCAGGGAAGGCAGAATGACCAGCATGGTGCCAAAGGCAAACCTTCACATCTCGCCAGAAAATCAGATCGTGCACTTGATAATGCCATATTGAGACAGATGTAACATCAGTGTTTGCTGGTCACTTCCTGATCGGATGGATTTCAGTAGATCTCTGTTGATAGTCCTATGGCCTTGGCCAGCATTAAACACCAAAACCATCTGAAGTGTGGCTGGTAAGGGTTTGAAGCTGGTGAAACCAAGGGTTCAGTCCAAGGGCACATCTCAAGGCTAGGCTTCAAGTAGGACCTGAGATTTAAAATATATATATATATTGATTTTAGAGAGAGGAAGAGATAGGGAGAGAGAGATAGAAACATCAGTGTTGAGAGAGAATTATTGATCGGCTGCTTCCTGCATGCCCCACACTGGGACTGAGTCCACAACCCAGGCAAATGCCCTGATCGGAAATCGAACCCTGACCTGGTTCATAGGTCAATGCGCAACCACTGACCACACCAACTGGGCAAAAAAATGTATATTTTCTATCAGTTCAAGGAATTTTTAGACAGATGGAGTAGAAATTTGCACTCTATCTGCCATATCCATAAAAACCTTGTGGTTGTTGGTTTTCTGATAATTGCTATCTCTATGACATTTTCCTGGATTTTATCTTCTATTGTCCCATTTTTAAGGAGAGCCATTTTTAAAATGTTATAGTCCCATTTTTTAAATAACCCATTTTTTATTCTACTAGCAAATGCTTTAAACTCTATTTATTTTCCTACTTTTCGATGGAAAGGGTGAAATTGTATCATTTAACTCTTATTTATTCAAACTAAAGATTTTTTAGCAAGACCCTCTTCATTGGTTTTCTCTTTCAAAAATGTCTTGACTTCTAGTCTTATATACTTACTCTTCTGGGTCTAGCATTAACTTGTTACAGTCTATAAAAACTCCTGGATTTTTACTCAGGCAAAGAATTTTCAGATTAATTTATGAAGAATTGACATCTTTATTATTGTAGACTCTTCCCTTAGTAGTTTCTTTTCTTTTTTTTTTTTTCAGGTTTTCTTTTGTGTTTTCAGTAAAGCTTTAGAGTTTTTTAATAGACATTTTAACTTTTTTTATTAAGTTTATTCCCAACTGTTTTGTAATTTTTGTAATTAGAGTGAGTTGAATCTTTCCTCCCCCATTTCTTTTTCCAGCTTTTAATTACTAGCTGGATTTCCATCTCTGCATTCTAAAAACCAGAAAATCAACTTGGGGTTGATGGGTCTTTCTCCTCATGGTGAAACTCCAAGGATGAAAGTTAAAAGAGTGGGAGGAAAAGCACATATGTGTTTTATTTTACATGAATGATGTTGTACTGTAGATCTTGTTCTGTTTCTTGCTTTCTTTCCACTTGATACCATTAAATATGATGTTTGCTCTAAGTCTTTTTATAGATACCTTTGATTAGATTAGGGAAGTTCCACTCTATTCATAGTTCTCTAAGTTGTTGTTGTTGGTTCTTTGTGTGTGTGTGTGTGTGTTTTTAAACCTCGCCCAAGAATATTTTTCCATTGATTTTTAGAGAAAGTGGAAGAAAGAGGGAAAGAGAGAGAAACATCGATGTGAGAGAAATACATTGATTGGTTGCCTCCTGCACGCTCCCCAACCAGGCCCCCCCCCCCCCGGGCCGGGGAGGAGCCTACAACCGAGGTACATTCCCTTGACTGGAATCGAACCTGGGACCTTTCAGGTCCCAGGTTGATGCTCTATCCACTGAGCCACGCTGGCTAGCACTTGTTGGTTTTTTTAATCATAAGTAGGTGTTGAATTTTACCAGGTCCATTTTCTGCATTGATTGGAATAATCACATAATTTGTTCCCCTTAAATCTCTTAACTTTGATTTTCTAATTTTAAACCATCCTTGCATTCTTAGGGTAAAACTCAACTTGGTTATGACATACCATTATATATTGCTGGATTTAATTTTCTAGGTTTTTTACCCCTATTTCCACATCTTGTGTCATACTTTCATTGGCTCATTATAATA
Organism: Myotis nattereri; assembly: GCF_964212035.1. Lineage (NCBI taxonomy): Eukaryota > Metazoa > Chordata > Mammalia > Chiroptera > Vespertilionidae > Myotis > Myotis nattereri. The sequence goes on along the minus strand of NC_138078.1, from coordinate 141,636,983 downwards.
GTTATATTGGTCTCATAAAAGTTTCAAGAGACTTCTTTCTTTCCTATGATTGGAATTGCCCACTCATTAAAGATTTGTAGAACTCATCTATAAAGCTCTCTGAGCTTGTTCTTTTTGGGAAGTAGATTTTAAAAATATATAGTCAATTTTTTTGTGGTTATAGAGGGTCTATCCAGGTTTTCTGTTTCTAGAATCAGTTTTGGTAAGCTGTGCCTTTTCTAGAAATCTATACCTTGTGCTTATGTTTTCCAATTTACTGACATACAGTTATGCATAATAGCCTTTAAAAATGTATCTGGACAATCATTGCGGAGAGTCGCCGTAGTTTCCTGCTTCAACAGTGCTTGGGCGGAACCCAGAGCACCCAGAGCTTGATCCATCCCAGCCAGCTGCCCAAATCCAGCCTTCTGCCACCTCCTCAGAGTGCCCGCCCTCTGCCACCGCTCTAGCGCAGTGCAGCAGAGTCTCCATGAAGCTGGGTCCACCTCGCAGGTGCGCCAGAACTACCACCAGAACTCGGAGGCCACCGTCAACTGCCAGATCCACCAGGAGCTCTGTGCTTCCTATGTCTACCTGTCCATGTCTTACTACTTTGACCATGACGATGTGGCTTTGAAGAACTTTTGCTGAACATATTTTCTTCACCATCTCATGAGGAGAGGGAATGTGCTGAGAAATTGATGAAGCTGCAGAACCAATGAGGCTGAATCTTCCTTCGGGATATCAAAAAACCAGACCGTGATGACTGGGAGAATGGGTTGAATGCAATGGAGTGTGCATTGCACTTGGAAAAAAAGCATGAGTCAGTCACTACTGGACTTGTACAAACTGGCCACTGACAAAAATGACCCTCATTTGGCATGGGGGGGGGGCATGGGGGGATAAGGACACATATGTAATACCTTAATCAATAAAGAAATTTTTAAAAAATGGCCCTCATTTGTGTGACTTCATTAAGACTCACTACCTGAATGAACAGGTGAAATCCGTCAAAGAATTGGGTGACCATGAAACCAACTTGAGCAGGTTGAGGGCCCCTGAAACTGGCATGCCAGAGTTTCTCTTTGATAAGCACACCCTGGGAGACAGTGATGAGAGCTAAGCTGTAGGCTGGCTTCCCATAGCCACGGGGGTGACTTCCCTGGTCACCAAAGTAGTACATGCGTGTCATAGTTACTTTTATCTTTTCTATAACTTGTACCAAATCATCCATTCACGTCTTTCATTGGTACCATTCCTACAAATACTAGTAATTTGGTAACCCCCTCCCCCCCAAAAAAAACATATCTGTGTTATCAATCATCTCTTGTATAATCTATTGTATCTGTAGGCTATGTCTCCTTTTCATTACTAATATACATAATTGACTTCTTTCTTCTCTCCTAATATCTAGGTTTTTAAAGGGTTGGCTTTTGTTTTTCAGCGTTTCAAAGATTCAACTTTTGATGTTCTCAATTCTCTCTATCACTTGTTTCTGCTTCATCAATTTCTGCTCATCCTATTTTTCTCCTACTTTTTCTAGGTTTACTATGCTTTTCCTTTTATAGCTTCTCGATTTGGGTGTTCAGTTTGTTGACTTGTTGACTGCTTGTTGACCCAACCATCTACTCAACATCTCCACTTGCACATTGTGGTGAAAGGCATACCTTTACTCAATTGCTCAGGCCAAAAACTCAGGAATCATCCTTGTTTTTTCTCTTTCTTTATACCCTACAGCCAATCTTTTCTGCTTGATTTTAAAAATATACCTTGAATCTCACAGCTTCTCAGAACCTCCACTGCTACCATCCTAATTAAAGCCACCATCACCTTTCCTAGTCTGTTGTCAGAACCCCTGACTGGGCTCTTGCTCCTACTGTTGTCCTAGCACAGGTAGTTCTCCATGCTGCACTTATGACATAGATCTGATAATGTCAGCTCCAAGTTCAAAATTCTCCAGGGGTTTCTCATCTCAGAATAAGTTCCCAGTTCCCATGGTTGCTCCAGCTTCTTCTCCAATTGCACACCCCACCCCTCTCTAGCCACATAAGCTTCCTTGTTAGCCCCCAACATGCCAGACATAATCTTTCCTCAGGACATTTGAATTTGACTGAAATGTTGTCTCCCCAGATATCCATATGGGAGAATAAAATGAGGGCAAAAGCCTGTGGATATCTATAATATTTTTATATATATTTTTATTGATTTCAGAGAGGAAGGGAGAGGGAGCAAGAGATAGAAACATTAATGATGAGAGAAAATCATTGATCAGCTGCCTCATGCACACCCCCTACTGGGGATCGAGCCTGCAGTCCTTGACCGGAATAGAACCTGGGACCCTTAAGTCTGCAGGCCAACGCTCTATCCACTGAGCCAAACCAGCTATGGCTGGATATCTAAATAACACCCCTGCACCCTTGTTTTATCTATCTCAAAGCCCTTATCACTATGTGACATTATAGTATACACTTATTTGTATGTTTAGTATGAATCTTCGATATAATGTTAGTTTCCTGTCTTGTTCAGTACTGTGCATCCAGAGCCTGGAACAGTGCCTGGCTGTTTAATAAATGAATGGGTTGGAGCCAACTCAGAATCAGAGGGTTCCTCATTAATCATAGAACTAGCACAAGGAGCATTGGATGAGTTGGGTGTTGGCTGGAATCAGAGTAAGGTCGCTTTGACAAGCAGTCTTGTCCCGAACACCCCATTGGTTAAAACTTTTCTCATACTCCTAAATATTTTTACAAAACAGAATTGCTGGATCTTAGCTCCCAAATCACCTCTTCTAGGAAGTCTTCCCTTTCTGCTCCAGGCAGAGCTTAGTCTGTTCTCCTGCGATCCCACTGTCCCTTCTTCACACCTCCACCAAACCATCTGATCCAACAATGACAAGTGTCATGCAGCTTGGCATGTACCCTCTTCCCCCATGAGAGTGTTTCACCAAGGCCAAGGCTGTGATTTGTTGTCAGCTTACTCCCTGCCTCAATGAGAATGTGATTCATGGCAGGCTCAGATGAAAGAATGCAATGTGCCTATTAAATCAAGATCCCTTGGCTGGAACAACATCAGGGTCCAGGGCAGGCAACTTTGCTGCTTCTACTGAAGGTAATGGTATTTAGGAAAAGTGGATGCAATGGAACATTTATTGCAGCGTACTTGGTGCATTTGTGGACAGCATGTCAATAGCCAGGGAGGGCCGCGCAACCAGGAGTCCGGAGCCTAGGCCCTCAATTGCCCCAGCATCCGCAGGGGCCCATTAATCCTTAATATTCAAATTCCGCCCACTAAACCAGCCCCTTCGTGCCGAAGCCACCTCTTTTCACCAAATGATGGCCAATGGCAGCCAATAGGCAGCTGGACAGGGTACCCGCCCCCTTTTCCCTGGTCAGAATGGACACAAACTCCCGCCAATTGGTTGCGTCGCCGCTGAGGCTCCGCCCCACCCCGGCCATCGCACCCAATTGCGGGCGGGCTCGCTGCGGGGGCCGAGGGGCGGGACGCAGGCGCGCAGGTGCAGCTGCGCGCATGCCGGCCGGGAGGGCGGGGCGCGACGTCGGCCGTGCGGGGTCCCGGCGTCGGAGGCGCGCGCTCCCTCCTCTCGGAGAGAGGGCTGTGGTAAAAGCCGTCCGGAAAATGGCCGCCGCCGCCGCTGCCGCGCCAAGCGGAGGAGGAGGAGGAGGCGAGGAGGAGAGACTGTGAGTGGGACCGCCGCAGCCGCGGGCGGGGACCCTTGCCGAGGGGCGGGGGGTAGGGGCGGGACGTGGCGCGGGAGGGGCCCGCGGGGTCGGCGACACGGCTGGCGGATGGCGTCCCTCCTCTCTACCCTCCCCCTCCCGCCGCCGCCGGTGACGGCTCCCCCCCGGCCCGTCACCCACACTCGCGGGTGTCCGTCCTCGACGCGGCCTCCCAGGGCCGCCTTCGCCTGGCGTCCCGCTTCCTCCCGCCGTCGGTGCGCATCCCGGCCCCGAGCCCCTTGGGCGCCTCTTTCGCCAGAGCTTCACTTGTCCGGGCTGCGTGTGCGTCGTGCCCTTCTAGGGGCTTCGGGCCCGCGGCGCCGTCGCGCGCCCGCGGCCCCGGCCTCTCCCTTCCTCGCGCTCTCCCCTCTCCCTTCCTCGCGCGCCCCCTCTCCCGTTACTCGCCCCCCCCACCGGCGCGCGTGCGCAGTCCGTCTCCTGTCGAGAGAGTGCGCCACAAGGGCTCCTGCGCTCTCACCCCCATCTCCAGGCTTTGCCTCCCCCTCCTTCTCGCCCATTCCATGAATTTCTGCCCCCGTTGCGAGCGAGTCGTCCACCATCTCCTTTGCTATCTAGCAGGAACAAGTAGGTGCGAATTATTGTCATCCCACAAAAGGAACTGGATATTGTGCTCCTGGTCCCACAACTCATCCTAAAGAGGCTGTTCTAGTTCCCATCAGGAGCCGTGGGTAGGGGATTGCGTGTCCGGCAGCACCTGAGGCTCTTCTGTGGAAGCGCGTCCCCGGGGTCTTTGGGGATGCTGTGGCCTCAGAATATGAGTGCCCTTCCATCCTCCCCCCTTCGCCGGCGATCTTCCAGTTACATAAGTGGAATGGGACCTAGTCTGTAACGGGCTCCCATAGTCTTGGATCGCGAAGATCACCAATACCAGATGGGGCAAGTTCATCTCATCGCTGTGGTTCCTGTCACTTGTCCCTGAAAGTTTATTTTCTTTCTAGTGTGGTTATGACTGAATCACCCAAACTGAAACTCAGGTGACTTTTACGTGGCGTGGCAATGTGTCTGTGGCTTTGCACTGAAGACTTAAGAGGTCATTGTGAAGAGTCTTAAAAGAGTGCTCTTACAGAGGAGACCGTGTATGACATTGCTAAGTATGGACCCGAGAGGGGGAAGCTTGCTCTTGAATATCTCTGTGGCAGTCGCTTCTGTTGTGTGTTCGGTGTGGATTGGTCCCAGCAGAAATGGGCTCCACCACAACATTGATATTCCTGACTCATGGTCAGGCAGATGTGTGCTTCTGGTTATTTTTCCAGGAACAGGAATGGGCTTTGCAGAGCTATTCACATGTTGTGTCTGCTGTGTTCACACGTTGTGTCTGCTGTGTGGGATCACTATCCTAAATAATGAGATGATAGGATCAAATTAAGGGGGTGGTTGGTGATCGTGGAGCCAAACCGTGTGTGTTGCTAAGTGGCTTAGACTTTTTAGAACTCTCACAAGTTGTAGGCGTAGTAGAAAAACGAAGCATAGTCGGACCTTGGTAGTAAAAATTCGCTGTTAATAGGTGAATTTATTACTCTAGAGGGGAAATTTGGGTTTTGTGGCTGGACTTTTCAACTGGATCTCAGTGACTACAGTTAATAACAAGATTGAGCTGATCTCTTGGGTCTTTTGAAATATGCTGGATCCTTATGAAAAATGCAGGGTCTGGATTTTTAGGTCTTCGGGGAATTTCCCTCTGGGATTCAGGGAAATGGGATTTTTTAGGACTTCTACTTAAAATCCTAGTCAGGAAGCCTAGGAAACACTTCCTTTTAAAGGGCACATCAATCTAGTACAAGTACAGTTGATTAAGTAAGTCGCCACAGAGCACCCATCTGTAGCATGTTAGCTAGGTGGCTGATCACTGAGGTGCATACTGTCCGCGCACACAGACAGACAGACAAGCCTCACTTGACAAAGATTCCAAAGTATGCACTTATAAACCTGAGATGTGACAGGACAAGGGCTCTGCTTTGTTTTGTCCTTATTGGCAATGTGTTTGCCTCCTCAGATGCGCTCCAGCTAGTTGTTTGTCATGCCCCCAGCCCTTTAAACAGCACAGGCAGCATCCAGAATATAGTTTCTCTGCAAAGTTCCTGGTGGCATCTGAAGTCAGCATGTCCTAACAGCTTGACGGCTTTCTTGCTAGTACTGGCTTATCACACTGTCCTATTTCTTGTTGTTACAAATTTGCCTGGAATGCTTTAAACCTAGAGTACTTTGTTGCACCTGACAGAGCGCGATGCAGTCAAACCCTACTGTTTTTGTGTTGGTGGGGTTAAAATACAATTTTTGCATTCTATTTGCAGTTTCTAACCAGAGTCATTGTTTCCCTGTCTGCCCTGCCTCTGAGTGGCTGAATCTAGTGGGGCGGGGAGGCAAGCTGTGGTGTTTGACAAAACTGGCTAGATGACTGCAGCATTAAGTTGCCCCCACCCAGATACTCCTTCCCCCACATAGAGATGGAGTGAGAAGCTCGCTTCTTTAACTTAGAATAAAGAAGAGCAGAGGTAAAATTTTTAGTCCCGGTCTCAAGGCCGGTTTCCACCGCTAATGTACCTGCCTGGGATTATTTGCATGATAAATGTTGTGTCCTGAAACTAGTAATCTTTTATAAAGGTGAATACCAGTGGAAATATTTAAATGGCTAAGAGCAGTTTGCTGGCAGGTTGCCTGAGTATCTGTGAGGAGGGGAGAATCACAGAAGATATTTGGCGTTTGTAGTAACTAGTATTTTAAACGAACGGGGGTAAAGAACAGTCCTAGAATGGAGGCAAGTTTCAGGGAGTTTGGCAGGACACTTCCTTGTATTCACTGCCCTCTGTTATGGTGACATGAGACCAGCCTCCTATGGCCGACAGGCACAATCTTTTTTCTTGGGGAGAGCATTATTGCCGCTCCAATGGAAGGACCTTGTCCTCAATGCTTCCGTACCGGCCCTGTTCAGGCAAACTGCCATTGTCACCACTGTGCTTCTACCTTGTTTTGGTTACGACAGACGTAAATGGGTTCCTCTTATTTGAGCTCACTCACACAAAGGTTGTGCTTCTCTGCCTTTACCTGCTCTCTTCTGCCTTTCTCTTGCAAGGAACCTTTACCTATTGAAAACTTGACTTTCATGCCAGTGCTTAAAAACTTGGTTCCACCACTTTGATGGTAGGTATGATGTGTAGGGGACCTGACCGGAAATGGGAATTTGGGGGTGGGCAGGGCATCCCCACTCAAAGGGCGAAGTGACTATTCTGTTAGAGAATAAAACCTTGGCCTTTATAGCTTTTTCAAGGCACACTTGTGTGGGTCTGCTGGCATATGGATGTGTTCTCACTGGAGCTGTTTTGCTGTTACTGCAGAAGTCTGGACTCTCGGGAGCAAGCCTGAGGAAGCGGTCACTTGTCTTCCTTGCCTAAGAGCTGGGGGTGTGATATATATGGACCTGCAAATCACTGCTTTATTGGGTGTTCACCTAACTGCTCTCATCTGCTGGCTCTTTTATTTCCCCCATGAAATCTTCGGTTAATTAAAGATCTTAAAACTTTCAAAGCTGGAAGGAACCTAGTCCAGCTCCCTCCGTGTATAAGTAGAAAAACAATTGTGGCTGTGAGAAATTGTGGCTTTTCCAGGGCCTCCCAGCCAGGATACCAGTTTGATTTTTATGATATAGCTAACTGAGTAATACTGTTACTTCGACTTTGGGGATTTCAAAGCATTCTATGACTCGACTGTTTAAGAGAATTGTAAGGCCTCACTGCACCTCAATAGATAATTTTAGGAACCATCCTGGTAGTTACAGACCAGCCGTAAGTAAAAGACTTGGTTTGTGTTGCCCTTCCTCTGCGTTTGATTAAACAGGTAATAGTGTGAATAGTCTCTCTAAGCTGTACACACTAGGCTTTTTTTATCGTAAAGATGAAAGTGCTACTTTTGGGCCAGCGAGATATCCAAGATTAGCTAATACGGGCCAGTTTAGGTTTTAACAAGGAAATGATGGTTATCTTAATGATAAAAATGTGATGACAAAAGTCCTTTTTTGAACATGTGTTCAAGAGCAAAAGAGAAACTGTCAAACTAATAACTCAGCTTGTTGAACATTGCAATTTACTGATCCGAGAGGCTTTTAAAAAGTGATTGCTCTGAGTCAGACTTGTGTATTTTGGAGGTTGGCTTTGGATCCCCCAGGGCACTTGGTTTCCATTGATGCTGCTTTTTTCTCTTAGGGTGACAGCCCCATTTACATGATGTTACAGCAACTTGTTGCAGCTTCAGCTGCTTGAAAACGAAGGGAGACTTTGCCTCTGGGTTTCACGTGTTCTTTTGAGGATGAGATATTAATGTTGCGTGTTCTCTTGAACATGCATTCTATCCCTGAGTGTTTCTGTATGACATGGTATAAGAAATACTTACCGGAGATCATCACTAATGATATGCTTTATAGTGTCAAAGTGTCCTTCAGAAGTGACAAGGACCTGTGATAGTGTCGATTCTAACGCATGAATCTTTCCTTTATTTTAGCACTGTGTTTTATGTGCCAGTAATTTGCAGTTTATCCTTTGTTTCTAGCTAGGTAAGCTGGGAAATAGCATAGTACTTTGTCTATATGTTTATCTTCAAATTGTCACAAATAGCCCTGGGAAAAAGGTCGTGCAGCACAATGGGGGCTTTCAACTTACGATTTTCTTTGTTTTAGGCTCCATAAAAATACAGACTCACCAGTTCCTGCTTTGATGTGACATGTGACTCCCCAGAATACATCTTGCTTCTGTAGACCAGCTCCAACAGGATTCCATGGTAGCTGGAATGTTAGGGCTCAGGTAAGTAACCTTCCTTTTTTTTTTTTTAGTATATGTCCTGGTTTGGCCATCTGTTTTTAAAAAAATAATAAAAACAAGGAAAAAAATAAGATATACTACTCTTGGACAGTATAAAAGTACCCCAAAGACAAAAGACATAACTGTGCCAAACTGTGCCATATAATAAAAAAAAGTCACTTCCCTGAGCCCTGAAAGGTCAGTTTGGGTAGGGTTACTTGGTAGCCACAGCGTGATCTGGGGGCGGGCGTCAGATTAGAGCCGGAACTGGTGATCTGCAACTTCAGTTCACCTTGAGGCAGGTCAGCTGAGCTGAGAGCGCTTTGACTGAGCTTTTCACCTGCCGCTGCTGCTGTTGCCCAGTGGTCTTCAGCATGGTGCTTTGTTTGCTTTGGTTTTGGGTAAATGACTTCTGGTCAACATTAGTGAGCAGTGGTAATGTATTTTCAGATACAGGAACTGGTGTATGGTCCCCTGGAAGGATAGCCTCCTGAAAGCTGTCACAGAACAGTGGAGCCTATGGCTCATGGCATGTACTTGCCACACTCCTTCCATGGGAACTAAAGAGAACACTCAGACACATGTCTGGCTCTTGAGACTCTAGAGCAGAATGAATGCTTTTTGAAAAGCTGGGGATCCAAGCTGTTGGAGGTCTGACACTCGGGTGCTCTGTCAGCCACACTTTTGGCTACTTTGGTGCCCTTGTGTGGACTTAAGTTTTGTAAAAATGAGTGGTTCCTTAATTTCTCAATTGTCAGGCTCAGTATCTCAAGCTTTTTAAAAATCCGTGGCCACTCCACATTTGATGTTTTGACACCTGTATTTTAAACATTCCAGGTGGTAAGGCAAAACATTCTAATTGATTTTTTCCATTTCTTTTCTTAAGAAAAAAACGTGAGTTTACACATATGCTGCCACTGTGATTCCAGCTGAGACTCCCAAGTAGCACTTTGTTGTGTCTCTAGTGGTTTCTGACATCTCACTCTAAAGCTGTGTGGACATCTTAGCCTGTTTAGAGACTACGTGAGGGGCAGTGTTTGGGCAGAGGAGAATAGAAGGTGTGGAAGGGAAGGGAAGAGCATCACACTGCTGCCAAGTCCCAAATTTGGTTTTGACTCCTGATCCTATGACTCAAATTGTCATTCCCCTTTGCTGTGGGGTATGCCTTGGGCCCTGCTGACAGGACAGTCTTTGTACTCCATGTATTTATGCTGGTGGGAGTTGTGTGGCTGGCGCTTTGTGCATTGTCTCGGAAATTGTGTGGACTAAATGTAATATGGGCGGTAAATGGGTTTCTTCTGGATTTTATAAAACATGCAGTGATGACTCTACAATTTCTTCTAAAAAGTATAGAAAGGAAGAGATCTTTTAAAAAAATATCTCTTATTACTTATGAATGGGAAAGACAGCGATTTGAGTGAGCATCAAGGAACTTTGAAGGGAATACTCAAAGGACAGAACCTGTCTTTAGTAGATGAGTGCTTGCATCTTACTAATTTTCTTCTTTTTAAAGAAGCTATAAAAAGAATACATACTTTTATGCATACATACATTTTAAAGTATATCAAGTAAAAAATGAAAGCTTTCTGTTACTCTTTGTGCCTGCTACTCAGAGTAACCATGTTAATAGCTTAACGTAGATCCTTCTGAATCTTCTTCTCAGGCTATACAAATATGCACCTTCTGTGTTTTAACAAAATGAGGTTAGTATTATACATATTTAGTATTGTACATATTTATCTCTCTGCCTCATTTTTGTTAAATAGCACTATAGTCTGATACTAACTTTCTGCCATGCATTGTCCCCCTATTGGTTTTCCCAATGGTTCCCTATTAAAGATACTACTGGATTCAACTTACTCATATGTCAGTCTTTTTTTTTAATATATTTTATTGATTTTTTAAAAAATATTTTATTGATTTTTTTACAGAGAGGAAGGGAGAGAGATAGATAGAGAGTTAGAAACATCGATGAGAGAGAAACATCGATCAGCTGCCTCCTGCACATCTCCCACTGGGGATGTACCCGCAACCCAGGTACATGCCCTTGACCGGAATCGAACCTGGGACCTTTCAGTCCGCAGGCTGACGCTCTATCCACTGAGCCAAACTGGTTTCGGCTGATTTTTTTTAAAAAATATATATTTTATTGATGTTTTACAGAGAAGAAGGGAGATAGAGAGTTAGAAACATCGATGAGAGAGAAACATCGATCAGCTGCCTCCTGCACATCTCCTACTGGGGATGTGCCCGCAACCAAGGTACATGCCCTTGACCGGAATCGAACCTGGGACCTTTCAGTCCACAGGCCGACGCTCTATCCACTGAGCCAAACCGGTTTCAGCAATATTTTATTGATTTTTTACAGAGAGGAAGAGAGAGGAATAGAGAGTTAGAAACATCGATAAGAGAGAAACATAGATCAGCTGCCTCCTTCACACCCCCTACTGGGGATGTGCCCGCAACCCAGGTACATGCCCTTGACCGGAATCAAACCTGGGACCCTTGAGTCCGCAGGCCGACGCTCTATCCACCGAGCCAAACTGGTCAGGGCTGTCAGTCTTTTTGAAGAACCACTGCTTAGACTTGAACTTGCTGGTCGGTACCACCACATTATCTTCCTAAATGGCTATTCCAGTTCCCATGACAGTCTGAGAAGGTGCCACTTCCCCATACCTTCCCAGGATTGGCTAGCCATCATTTAAATTTGTGCTCTTTGGGTTATTAACTGAGGCTGAACCTCAGTAATCATTGGTCATTTGTATTTGGTCTTTGTGAATTGCCTGTTCGTGTTCTGCACTCAATCTTCCGTTGAGATATTTTTAAGTCAATTTGTAGAAACTCTCTATGTATTAAGGATATTAATTCTCTTCCATCATGCAGATATTTTTTCCTACTTTATCATATATCTTTTGATTCTGCTTGTCTTTTTGATATATAAGATTTCTGTTATGATTTCTCCTTTTACTTTATACTTAGAAATCCTTTCGTACTATTGAGCACATCAATATTCATCTATATTATCTTTCTTCATAAAAAACTTGAGCCCTGGCCAGTGTAACTCTGTTGATTGTGTATCGTCCCAAGCACCAAAAGGTTGCCGGTTTGATTCTCAGTCAGGGAACATGTCTGGGTTGCAGGTTTGGTCCCCTGATACCTCCCCCCCCCCCATTTCCCTTCCTCTTTCTCTAGCATCAATAAAAACATTTTCTTGATTTTTAAAAAAGCTTGATATGCTGTATTCACACATGCATATTTGATCTGTACAAAAGGATCTTATAGGTAAGTTGTCCTATGTTTTTTGTATGGTTTTTAAAAATAACAATTTGTATTTAACTTTAGGATAGGATGAGGTATAGAGCCCACTTAGCCAGTTATGCCATAGTTATTTGGTGAACCAGTAATACAGTCTTCACCTTTATCATGTGCTGACTTCAAGTGAACAAAGTATCTCTTACTTTTTTCTTTCTGAATTTTTTCTTTGTGAGGCTTGGTGGCAAGCCTGTCAGTGGATAATCATTTATTCATTCACCCAACAAATACTTGAGCCCCTGCTTTGAGCCAGGGGTGGTACTGGATCCTGCAAGTGCTGCCTTCTTGACTGGCTGCAGCGCTTATTCTGGAAGATTCAAGAAAATAGTGCATCTTCACAAAAGTAGGTTTTAGATCATCTAGGAGGAAATTCAGAGGCTGTGCTTGTGTGTGTGTGTATGATTCTGACATATAAGTTTTAGCTTTAGGGTAGACTGCAACATAAAGCATAGTTTGTTTTATAACTCATGTAATTGCAGGCTGATTTTTGTCTTGAATTATGATGAGGGCTTTTTGCTGTTGAAACAGTTCTATATTCAGCGAGCTTGATTGTTATGATAGAATAAAAGTTACGTACTGATAAAAATGGTAATTTTCTTCTATGATGATTTTGAAGCTTTCCTGTAGAGGCTGATAAATATAAAGACAGCCTTTTGGTGAATATAATCTTAGGAGAACAAGTGTAATTTTTTACAACTTGCATTATTTAAATCTAATAAATACCCACAAAACCGAAGTGAAATCCTGATTTGTATTGAAAATATTTTTTATTTAAAAAGGGTATAGCCCTAACCGGTTTGGTTCAGTGGATAGAGCGTCGGCCTGCGGACTCAAGGGTCCCAGGTTCGATTCCAGTCAAGGGCATGTACCTTGGCTGCGGGCACATCCCCAGTAGGGGGTGTGCAGGAGGAAGCTGATCGATGTTTCTCTCTCATCGATGTTTCTAACTCTCTATCCCTCTTCCTTACTCTCTGTAAAAAAATCAATGAAATATATTTTAATAAATAAATAAAAAGGGTATATAAATGATGATGGAAAAGGCTTCTTATATAAGGCTGGGTTTTTTAAAAATGATTTTTGAATAGTTGAGTATATAGTACAGAATGAAAAACATGGTATTAAAGGTTATATGATAAAAGATCTTGCTGCCCTAGCTGGTTTGGCTTAGTGGCTAGAGCGTCGGTCTATGGACTGAAAGGTCCCAGGTTTGATTCCGGTCAAGGGCACATGCCTGGGTTGCGGGCTTGATCCCCAGTAGGGGGCATGCAGGAGGCAGCCAATCAATGATTCTCTCTCATCATTGATGTTTCCATCTGTTTCTCCCTCTCCCTTCCTCTCTGAAATCAATAAAAAAATATTTTTTTAAAAAAGAGATAAACACCAACACCATTAAAAAAAAAAGATCTCGCCGAAACCGGTTTGGCTCAGTGGATAGAGCGTCGGCCTGCGGACTGAAGGGTCCCGGGTTCGATTCCGGTCAAGGGCATGTGCCTGGGTTGCGGGCATATCCCCAGTGGGGGATGTGCAGGAGGCGGCTGATCGATGTTTCTCTCTCATCGATGTTTCTGACTCTCTATCTCTCTCCCTTCCTCTCTATAAAAAAATCAATAAAATATATTAAATAAAAAAAAAAAAAAAAAAAAAAAGATCTCCTTGCCATCCTGTTCCCGGATATCCATTTCTGTCCCTGGAGGCAGCCATCATTACCAGTTCTATTTGTGTGTGTGTGTGTGATTTTTAAATTGTGGTATAATACATAATATCAAATTTACCATTTTATATATTTTAAGTGTACAATTTGGTGACCTTAAGTACATTCTTGTTGTGCAGCCATCACCAATGTGCATCTCTAGAACCCTTTTCATCTTGCGAAAGTGAAACTGTCCCCATTAAACCATTAGTCCCCATTCCTCCCTCCTCCCCCCGCTCCTGGCAATCACCCTTATACTTTCTGTCTCTATGAAATTGGATACCTCATATTATTATATATATTATACTAGAGGCCTGGTGCACGAAATTCATGCAGGGTAGGGTCCCTAGGCCTGGCCAGCAATCAGGGCCACTTGGGGCCTTCCGACTGCCAGCCGGGGCCTTCTTCGTTCCGCACTGCCCCCTGGTGGTCAGCACATGTCATAGTGAGCGATAGAAATCCTGGTCAAACTCCTGCGGGGATACGTTGCATATTAGCCTTTTATATATATAGACAGGTGTGCGTTTATGTATATATTTTGTGTGTGTGTGTTTACACTATAAATACTGTGCACATTTGCGATTGCTTTTTTTAGTTAATGTATCTTGGAGATTGTTTGGTATCAGTTCCTATACACCCATATCATTCTCTTCTTTTTTTTAAATCCTCACCCAAGGATGTTTTTTCCATTGATTTTTAGAGAGAATGAAAGGGAGGGAGGGGAAAGAGAAAGAGAGAGAAACCAGAAGAGAAAGAAACATTGATGTGAGAGAGAGATATTGATTGGTTGCCTCTTGTACTCGGCCTCTAAATTTCCTCCTAGATTATCTAAAACCTACTTTTGTGAAGATCCACTATTTTCTTGAATCTTCCAGAATGAGCACTGCAGAATGAGAACCTGCAACCTGTGACCCTTCAGTGTGTGGTCTGATGCTCCAACCACTGAGCACACTGGCCAGGGCTCGTAGCATTCTTTTTAAAAGGGTTGGTTTAGTAGTCCATTATATGGATGCACTGTAATTTAACTAGTTTTCTATTGGTGGATATTTTTGTTTCCAGTGTTTTTAACTTCGTTGATGCTGTAGTGAATAGTCTTGTACATATACCATATTGCTTATAGCAAGTATATGTATAGGAGAAATTCCTAGAGATGGGACTTGCTGGATCAAAGGTATATGCATTTTAAACTTTAATAGATAATGCTAAATCAAGGGTAATCTTTTAATTGCTTAGTTTTAAAGAGAAGACTACATATGAGTAAATACACATGCAAATTTATGACTGTAAGCCCATTTGTAGAGATTAGAGAGTTGTTAATTAGTCTAGGACAGTGGTTCTCAACCTCCCTAATGCCGTGGCCCTTTAATATAGTTCCTCATGTTGTGGTGATCCCCAATTTTATTGTTACAAATTGAACGTAATTAAAGCATAGTGATTAATCACAAAAACAATATGTAATTATATATGTGTTTTCCAATGGTCTTAGGCGACCCCTGTGAAAGGGTTGTTCGACCCCCAAAGGGGTCGTGACCCACAGGTTGAGAACCGCTGGTCTAGGAAGACAGTTTATAACAGCACTAGAAAGTAAAGTCAGAAGCTTCCATTTCATCAGATGTGAGCAGAACCTGTGAGGCAGGACCCTTTAGTTGGCAAGAGGAACTTCAGCCAGTTCTCATTTGTGAATCTTGAAGAAAATGGACCATTTTAATTTTGGTACTGTTCTAAGTTGCAGTGGCTCCTTGGGACTCAAGGTTGAAAAGTCTTCGTGGCTGCTGGACCAGATTGCTGTTGCTTCATTTCTCTTTCACTATTGTACTCTTTATATTGCAATACTTTATTCATTTTCCCTATGCTAATCGAGCATATATTAGATGTCAGTTACTGTCCTAGATGCTACGGACTGCCTCTAACCCTTAGTAATCTTTTTAAAAAATAAACATATTTTTATTGATTTCAGAGAGGAAAGAGAGAGGGGGAGAGAGATAGAAACATCAGTGATGAGAGAGAATCATTGATTGGCTGCCTCCTGCATGCCCCACACTGGGGATTGAACCCACAACCCAAACATGTTCCCTGACCAGGAATCGAACTGTGACCTCCTGGTTCATAGGTCAATGCTCAACCACTGAGCCACACGGTCAGGACAACCCTTAGTAATCTTAATGGTCTAAAGAAGCGGTTCTCAACCTGTGGGTCACGACCCCTTTGGCGGTCAAACGACCCTTTCACAGGGGTCGCCTAAGACCATCCTGCATATCAGATATTTACATTACGATTCATAACAGTAGTAATATTACAGTTATGAAGTAGCAACGAAAATAATTTTATGGTTGGGTCACAACATAAGGAACTGTATTTAAAGGGCCAGAAGGTTGAGAACCACTGGGGAAGATCCAGACAGACAAACGGGCCACTGCTCTACAAGGGGCTAAATGCTACAATGGAGAAGTACTGGCCACTGAGGAAGCATATAAATTTAAGAGGGGTCCCATCTAGACATGGGAGTGGGGTGAGGGAAGTTACTTCTTTGAAAAGTGACCCCCAAGACATTAGCTTAGTTCCGGGTGGAGGAGAGACCAGTATATATGGAGGCTTGGGCCAGAGAGAACTTTTTGGATGGGTCTGAGGAGTTCGGAGTGTGGAGGTGAATGAGACAGGCAGAGCAAGTCAAGCTGTGGGTTGGGAGTGGTTCTGTTTGCAGTGTGCTGGTAGGAAATCAGACAGCCTTACAACTGTGCTGAATAGTCTCAGCTTTCCTTCCAAGCTGCATCATACTTGAAGATGTTCCCAAGCCTCAGAAGGTAATGTGAGGCCCTCTGGCCATCCATCATGTCCCCTTTCTACCCCTCAGTGCTCTGGAGGCCATCTGCCCTGAACTGACATCCCACCCACCCATCAGGCCCTGAGGGTTCCCTTCATGGAACTTTCCATCTCTCCACTTCTCCCCCCGGAGACCCTGGAAGACTCTTGAAAAGAAGGCTTTCCCTTCTTCGACACACTTTATTTTCTGATCTTTAATACTGAGAGGGCAAGAGCTTGTATGATGTGTGAGTCAACTATGGTACCAAACTCACGCTTAGTTCTTCTGTTGTTGTTTTTTGAATTTTGAATTTTTTTTTTTTTTACCCAAGACTTTCATTGTGAAGGAAGCAGTGTTTAAACAAGCTTGCCCCTGGCTTGTCAGGGACCAGGTCCACCCTGACAAGCCATTGTGGATGGCCCACTGTAATCCCTGTGAGCAGGGACTAAGGAGATATGATCGGAGCCTTCCTCGTTGCCCGTCCGTGTGCCTGCCTTTGAAGTCCTGCTATCCTGCTATCCTGCAGGACTTCAAAGTGGTGGCTACTCGGGTACTTTTCACTCGGACTTTAGAAATATTAACAGTTTGTCCAATTTACATCAGCCTCCTTTTATGAAACTCAAATGTGACGACAACTGCAAAATCCCAGCCTGTGGTTACACTTGCTGCCCTGCCTCCCCAAGGTAGCCTGTTCCCCAAAGATGGTGGGGATAGTCTCCACGCTCCGTGAAAGCTTTATGCTGTTACACATAACCAATATATAACATTCGAAAGTGTTTTTGCAAATTTACAGGGTGGTATTATAGATGTAACATTTTGCAAGTTATTCTTTTCACTAATACTTAGCTTTTGAGCCTGGTCCATGTTGCTCTATGCACACATTCATTTAGTGTGTCTCCTTGTGCTGTAGAAACAGCTTTACAGCAGAAGCCCCGCCAGAGCCCTGAATGGAATTGTAGAGAAATGAGGATTGACATCTGGTTTATGTTTACGTCCTTTGGTCCTGTTAACCGAGAAGATATTTTTATTTCTGTATTTGTTAAAGCTTTCCTCAAAAAAGGCATCCATTTTCTAGACTTATTAATAGGACAGTTTAAAGGTTTTATTTTTAGATTTGAAAGAAAGCAAAGCCGGCTTCTAAGATATGCACATTTCTCTTTGTTTTAATCTCCTTTGCAACACTGCACATTACTGCTAAAATATGAACTTGAGCATTTTTAAGCATGAACTGGTTTTGTATGTGTGAGTTATTTTTGAAAATATTTAAAGCATTTTGGTTTTTCTGAGACTTCTAGTGGTAGTTAAGTTTTTGTTTTGTCTTTAAATACATTTTTATTGATTTTTAGAGAGAGAGGAGGGGAGAGAAAGAAACATCAATGTGAGAGAGAAACATCAATTGGTTGCCTTCTGCATGCACCCTGACCAGGGATTGAGCCCGCAACCTGGCCACGTGCCCTGACCGGGAATTGAACCGGCAACCTGTCGGTGCATGGGACAATGCTCAACCAACCGAGTCACACCAGCCAGGTCAAGTTTTGACATTACTTTGACAGGTTGTATTTTAAATTTATGCATATTTACTAACTTATTTTTTAAATATAAATTTTCGTGTGTTTCTGGTTTTTGTGTTTTTTGTAAACAACAGAAGGTATTAGTCCATATTAAGTGCTAATTTGCTCTAATATTTTCAGCTGTTTTGAGAATTGCACTTGGCAAAAAAAATAGACATACGTCTGCAGTTGTGACAGTTTGTCTTTTTGTTCCTTTTAACTCTAAATAATTCTAGTGAATTTTTTTCTAGATTTGTAAGAACATGAGAATGATTAAAGTCCTCAATACCTAAGTGGTGAGGGAAGGTTGAAAGTCTTTTTTCAGTGGTATCACCCTGTTAAAAAAACGTTAATGTAGCTTGTAAGCAACTGTATAAAATTTCTTAGTCACTCTTCCAGGTTAAGACAAAGCAAGCAAACAGAATATGGTATTTATTTTTTTAATTACACAAGTAAAACATTGTAAAAAAAAAAAAAAAAAGAAGAAGATGCATATGGACATTACTCTGGAAATTCCATGCAGAGAAAACTGCTGTTACTATTTGGTGTGTATCTTTCTAGACCGAGGGCTCTGAGAATTCAGGGGTTCTGTGACCTTGAATGGGAAAAACATTCCATCTTTATTTTCACCAACCTCTCATTGAAAATTCAGATTTCCTTCAGTGGTGACTGTAAGCAACAGACTATGGTAGTGTTAGGAGTACCTGTGACTTTGTCACCAATAGAGATCAAAGATGCTATCGTATTATGGTTGCAGATGTTTTGAAATATCATTTGTGCTCATCACTCCTTCAAACTTGGGGTAGTTGTTTGATCCACCTCTAGATCTGGATATTTAATGGTTTACTAAAGAAGCCCATATTACTCTAGCTCCAATTCTCAAAGTATGTTGTTAACAAACTTTTCTGCATTTTATTTTATGCATTTCAAAACATTCTTGCCCTAGCCAGTTTGGCTCAGTGGATAGAGCATCGGCCTGCAGACTGAAGGATCCCGGATTCAGTTCCAGTCAAGGGCGCATACCCAGGTTGCGGGCTTGATCCCCAGTAGTGGGTGTGCAGGAGGCAGCCAATCAATGGTTCTCTGTCATCATGGATGTTTCTCTCTCCCTCTCCTTTCCTCTCTGAAATCAATAAAAATATATTTTAAAAAATAATAGATTCTTCAGGAGGGGGTTCCAGAGGGCCAACAGGATCATGGCAGAAAAGAGATTAAGAATGCCTATTGTGCCCGGCTGGTGTAGCTCAGTGGTTGAGTGTTGACCTATGAACCAGGATATCACAGTTTGATTCCCGGTCAGGGCACATGCCCACGTTGCGGGCTCGATCCACAGTGGGGGCATGCATTAGGCAGCCGATGGATGTTTCTATCTCTATCCCTGTCCCTTCCTCTCTAAAATCAATAAAAAATACATTGTTTAAAAAAAACCACCTTTTGTGTACATTATACCATGCAACCTCAAATAGAAGAACAGCCAGCACTGAGTAGTCAGTATGTGGGGGATAAAGAGACCAAGGAGCTGAAACCGGTTTGGCTCAGTGGATGGAGCGTCGGCCTGCGGACTGAAATGTCCCAGGTTCGATTCCGGTCAAGGGCATGTGCCTGGGTTGCGGGCATATCCCCAGTGGGGGATGTGCAGGAGGCGGCTGATCGATGTTTCTCTCTCATCGATGTTTCTAGCTCTCTATCTCTCTCCCTTCCTCTCTGTAAAAAAAATCAATGAAATATATTTAAAAAATAAAAAAAAAGAGACCAAGGAAATCCCTAAAGCACAGGTGCAATAAAAGGAGATAAGATGACATTTAAAGCTTAGTTCCAATTATTGTATCAAACATTTTTATGAAGATGTTTGTTTTTTTACAGATACTATGTAAAATGTAATGCAACTAAAACTGCTTAAGAATTCTTAGTATGCCTATTGTTTTAGATAAATGGGATCATATAGTATGTGCAGTTGTAACTTGCCTTCTTTCCTCGATGATATGTTGTATCTGTCCATGTCAGTAAAAATAGGCTTGTATCATCACTTTTCCCTAAAAGGAAAATAACTTAGTTGTATTTTCTAATTACAAAAGTAATACCTGATGAAAAAATTTTTTTAGAAAATGTAGGAAGAGGAACATTAAGAATTGCTCATAAATCTGCTATCTACAGATAGATAACATCTGGATAATGTCTTTCTTTACACCATCATTTTTAATGACCACTTGACATTTCATTGATAGTTATGCCTTGACTTAATTAGAGGCATTTCCATTGTGTCTGTGTTTTCATTGCTCTGAATGACAGGTATAGTTGTGTGCTGATGATTTCACTCTGCCTGCATCTCTAACCTCCCTCTTAAGCCCCACATTGGATGGCCTCTTCAGTATTTCCACTTGAGTTGCTCATAGACATCTCAGACTTAACAAGTCCCAAACAGAACTCTTGCTTCCCCCCCCCCATTTAAATCTACTTCACCTCCTGTCTTTTCTGTCTCAGTAAACAACATCAATATCCACCCAGTTACCAATAAAAAGTTCTAGTAGTTGTCCTTGATTCTGCTCTTTCCTTCACCTTCCTCTAATTCACCAGCAAGTCCTGTGGGGCTTTACGTTCAAAAGGTACTCCAGAACCATCTCTACTTCTAAGACCTCCATCCAAGCCACAGGTCACCTCTCAGATGGATGCAGTAGGACTTTGGGTGATATATTGAACAGCTTCCTCACCTACACACGTTTCATAAGATTATTTGTTAAAATGAAACTCAATTCTAAATGATGGGATTGTTCCACATTTAGTAACTTTTTCATCTGGCCAATACAGCTCAGTTTGAGTACTGAGTTCCTTGCCACTCCATGCCAAAGGATCTGCAGTTTATCAGGCTGTCATCAGCCATTCGTTCCATGACAGAGTCAGGTGTGTATGGTACCCCAGGCACTGAGATTAGTGGTACCTTTCCTCATGGAGCCTAAGTTTGGCAGGAGAGACAGACTTTAAATATTTCACAAGTAATTATGTCATTACAGTGGGTTAAGTACTCTGAAGGAAAAATACACGGTGCTCACTGTGATCATGTGTAATGGAGGAACAGCCCAGCCTTGGGAGGGATAAGGAGGCAATGCCAAAGCTGGAAATCAAGGGGGGACAGAAGTGTTGGGCAGGGTGCAGAGTGGATGAGGGCTTTTTTCCAAAGGAGAAATGCATGTGTGAAGCACCCTCTCCCCTCAAGCCTGGCAGGAGCTTGGCCATCAGAGGCTTTTAAGCCCTGTGTGGCTGGAGCAGAGCAGGATTTTAGGGGGGTGGGGGGGGCGGTGACAGATGCAGGCAGAAAGGTTGACAGGCTTGGTGCAGGATTTTTTATGTTAATGTCAGAGTAGTAGGAAACTATTGAGGGTTAGGTTTGGATTTCGAGTTTCTATCAAAATATTACAGCCACTCAATAACAACATAACCTCTCTCAAAAGAGGTTATGGTGAAAATAACAGTCTACCTCTTCCCATTCCTGTTCCATGACCCAGAGATGACAGCTTTTAACCGTTTTCTACTTTTAGTTTCTTTGATGGTTACCTTTAAAACTAAATTATATGCTTATACATTTTTCTTCACTTGCCAACTTTGGGGGATTATATTAGCTCCCTGAAGTGAAAGAGGATGACCGCCCTGACCAGTTTTGTTCAGTGGTTAAAGCGTCAGTCCGCAGACTGAAGGGTTGCGGATCCGATTCTGGTCAAGGGCACATTCCTTGGTTGCAGGCTAAATCCCCAACCCCAGTCGGAGTGAATTTGAGAGGCAGCCAATAGATGTGTCTCTCTCACATCGATGTTTCTCTCTCTCTCTGTCTCTCTTCCTCCCTTCCACTTTCTCTAAAAATCGATGGGGGGAAAAATATCCTCTGGTGAGGATTAATGAAAGAGGATGACTTAGCTTACATCACCTCCCATGTTGAGATTCATAATCACATTTTCTCTTTAACTTTAAACAGTAGTTCCTGTTCCATCTATTTTAGTCCATATGGCACTTCCCTCTGTATAAGATGAGGATATTAATTACCCGATTTTCCTTCTACATGTCCCCCCACTTCTACCTCCTAAAAGCTATACTGGATCAGTTCCATTCTTACAGTTGTTAAGCTTATGCCCTGCCCTGCAACCACATCCAGTGGTCATAGGTTAATTCTAAAATTGAAAGCAAGTCAACATCGTTGACATTATTACACATATGTAACTACTGTTCACCATAAGGCTTGGTAATGAATGTGAAGATTACATTTCTTTATAGGTCTAGATAGAATCACAATCTCACTTTCTTAGACTCTACCACCTGCTTAAAATTCTTGCTTTATATTTGGACCTTGGCTTTCTTGTACAGTTCTTTGTTTTTCCCACTGCTTCTGATTGTTTTTCACTTTCGTTTACTACTATTTCCTGATCTCGTAAAAATCCTCTCAGCCATGCTATTTCTTGCCTGCGGTTCTGCATTGCTCACCATTAAAGGCCTCCCTCTCAGAGCTCTCTGTTGGCCTGCAATCTGGACAAGTACTTGCTTTGTAAGGTTGTACACACTGCCACCTGGATCTTCCCTTCTCTGAGCTCTGGGGTTTGAACTACTGTTTTGCAAAATCCATATCTTTTACTTGGTTTACTTCTTGTCTTCTGGAATACATCTTTAAATAACTTGCTAAGAGAGGGTGCATGGGTAGTAAACTGAAATGGACACTGTTGCTTACCCATATCCAGTTTCTATAAAACCCTGATATTACTCATCTTTCTATATTATTCCCAACTCCAGCAAGGATCCTGAAGTCATTCCACACATTGCATTCCCTTGGCAAGGAACTGTTATTGATTAAGGCTGGACCTGAGATCTCAGTTGGTCCACTCAGACTGAAGGGAGGGGCTTCAGTGGCATGTTCAGAGGAGATTTATTTCCCTCACTGTATGTAAACAAGGAAGGTGCTCTTGGCAACTCTGTAACCTCAGACTGAGGGACCAAGCCTGGGTTCAGCACTTCCTCACCAAGGATGATGGAGTAGAGAGACAGGAGGGACCTGGGACCTGCCCCAGCTCTGGGCTTCCAGTTATGTGAAAGAATACACTTTTGAATTTTGTAAGCTATTTTGAATTTGCTTTTCTCTTACTTGCGCCCAAAAGCATTATAACAGACATGTCTTCTGAGTAACTGCATGTCTAAAATGCCTTTCTTTTGCTCTTCTACTTGATTAGCTAAGAATAGGATTCCAAGGTTAAAAGTTATTTTCCATTCTGGACCTGGAAAGTATTATGCTAAGCGAAATAAGCCAGTCAGAGAAAGACAAGTATCACATGATCTCATTCATATGTGGAATCTAATGAACAAAATAGATTCAGAGACATTGAAGCATGGAACAAACAGGCTGTCGAATCTCAGAAGGAAGACCGGAATGGGTGGGCAGGAGGGAAGAAATCAACCAAAGAACTTGTATATGCATAACCCTTGGACACAGACAGTGGGGTGAAGGCCTGGGGGTGGGGGGGAGATGGGCTAGAAGGGGTCAATGGGGGAAAAAGGGGGACATATATATAATACTTTCAACCATAAAGATTTTTAAATAAATAAAGACAATATTAGAAAATTTTAAAAAAGTTATTTTCCCTCCTAACTTTGAAGACATTGCTACCATTGTCTTCTAGCATGCAGAGTCACTAATGAAACAAACTAGTTGTGGTTCTTTTGTAGGTGGTTTTCTTTACTCTCTTCTTCCCTGGAGAATACTTTTGTCTATTGTCAAGTCTTTTTAAAAATATGTTAGCTTCCATTCTTTTATTTTCTTTCTTATGGAGACTCCTGTTCGCTTAATTTTGGACTTCTTACATTGGTCCTCTGTCTTGATCTTCCCTCATATTTTGCATTTATTAATTTTTGCTCTGGATTTTCTAATATCTCCTAGACTTTATTTTCTACCTTTTCTGTTAAATTCTTTATTTCAGCCCAATCTTTTTTTTTCTAACTTATTGCGAAGCCTGTGTGTCCACTGCATAGAATCAGTTGTTGACATTTTGACATATTTGCTTGGTTTGCATTGCTATGTGTATTTTTATATCCTTTTGCTGACCATTTGAAAGGAATTCGCAGACAGCATGGCATTTCATCCCTGAGTACTTCAGCAAACATCTGAAAATCAGGACATTTTCCAATATAAGCATAATGTCTCAAGCAGATCTCGGAAAATTAACAGTAATTCTCTAATGTTACCAGACAGCCATTCCAAATTGTAATTTACCCCGTGTCTTTTATAGCTGTGGTGTGTTTTTGTAGGGGCTTTTTTTGGGGGGGGGGGTGCAGACAGGCAGTAACCAATTAAGATTTATACCTTGCATTTGCATATGCTTCTTTTGTCACTTCTAACAAGAACAGCCTCCCTACCTCCAGTCCACCTGTGACATTGACTTTATGAAGTACCAGCCCAGTTGTCTTACAGAAGGCCCACATTTTAGATGTGTTTCTTTTGCTGATTATTCCTTACATTAATTGTAAATGAGAGGTTATATCTGCGGGTTTGTTTAGGTAAACATTTGGGGTAAGAATATTTTGTAATAGCATCAGACTGATTGGTTCTCCTGTGGTTCTTGATGCAACATTTTACCACTTGCTTGAAGAAGGAGGTTACTGCCAAATCTCTCCATTGCAGATATACAGTTTTCCTATTGTAATTGATAAGTAATCTGTGGTGTGATGCTTTGGCACCGTATGAAGATCCTGTTGCCCAACAGCCATTCACTTAATGATTTTAGCATTCATTGATGATCCTTGCCTGCAGCTGTTATTACATTGGTGTTACAAAATGATGGGTTTTCTAATTCTGTCATCTCTTCTACTTCTAATATTGGCATTCAGTAAAGAACTTTCCTTCATTAGGTAAGGAGGAACTATTTTTCCTTCTAAAAAGGCAGTATAAATGCTAAATCTTTGCCTTTAATTACTAAATTAATTACCAAATTCTAGAGTAAGGAGTTGGTATAATGAGCACCTCAAATGGTGGCAAAATATTTGCTGTTGGCCCTAACCAGTTTGGCTCAGTGGGTAGAGCATCGGCCCACAGACTGAAGGGTCCTGGGTTCGATTCCGGTCAAGGGGAATCCTTTCTTGCCTCTTCCTAGTTTCTGGTGGTTTGCTAACAATCTTGGTGTTTCTTGACTTGCGGCTTCATCATTCTAGTATCTGCCTTCCTCATCATGTGGCATTCTCTGTGTGTGTCTGTTTTCACATAGCTGTCTTCTTCTAAGGATACCAGTTGTATTGGAATATGGGCCTGCCCTACTCCAGGATAAACTCATCTTAGTTAATTGCATCTGCAAGGACCTCATTTCCCAATAAGGTCACATTTATAGGTACTGGGATTAGGACGTATCTTTTTTAAGGAAGACACAATTTAATACACAACACTATTTCATAACATACATAAAAATGAATTTAAGCCTTGGTGTGGCTCAGTTGTTTGGGTGTCATTCCGTGCATGGGAAGATTGCCAGTTTGATTCCCGGTCAGGGACATGCCCAGATTGCTGGCTCAATCCCTGGTAGGGGTACATGCGGAAGGCAACTGAACGATGTTTTTTTCTCTCTCTCTCCCTTCCTCTCTCTCTAAAAATCAATAAAAACATATAAAAAAGAAAACAAAAAGTCATTGAGAAAATAGTTGAGACAAGTCATATCTGACAAAGGACTTGTATCAGAATATATAAAGAACTCCTACAACTCAATAGTAAAAAGACAACCTATTTTTAAAAGGTGAAAAGATTTTAATAGATACTTCACAAATTATGGCCTCTGAATTATGACCAATATACTCATGAGGAAGTGTTCAACATTAGTCATCAAAGAAATACAAATTAAAGCACAATGAAATAATAGTACACACCCACCACAATGGCCAAAACTGACAACATCAAATCACCAAATGTTGTTGGGGATGTGAAGTAGGGCTGACTAGGAAGTGGTACCAGGGAACTTAATGTGGCTATGGTGACATCTATCTTGATATCAGGGTTTAGCTTATACAGGTGCATGCAGTTGACAGAACTCATCAAATTATACACTTAAGATTTGTCATTTTAGTGGATGTAAATTTTACCTGAAAAAAGGACATGAATTTTCAACTCTAATTAATGATATGCATGTAGTAGTGTAAGTGTACTGGTGTATGAACTTTGAAATGCATCAAGAATAAGACGAATTGCCCTGACCGGTTTGGCTCAGTGGATAGAGCGTCGGCCTGTGGACTGAAGGGTCCCAGGTTCGATTCCGGTCAAGGGCATGTACCTTGGTTGCTGGCGCATCCCCAGTAGGGAGTGTGCAGGAAGCAGCTGAATGGATGTTTCTCTCTCATCAATGTTCCTAACTCTATCCTTCTCCTTCTCCCTTCCTCTCTGTAAAAAAATCAATAAGATATACTTTTAAGCCAAAGCCGGTTTGGCTCAGCGGATAGAGCATCGGCCTGCGGACTGAAAGGTCCCAGGTTCGATTCCGGTCAAGGGCATGTACCTGGGTTGCGGGCACATCCCCAGTAGGAGATGTGCAGGAGGCAGCTGATCGATGTTTCTCTCTCATCGATGTTTCTGACTCTCTATCTCTCTCCCTTCCTCTCTGTAAAAAATCAATAAAATATATTTTTAAAAAAGAAAAAAAAGATATACTTTTTAAAAAAAAGAATAAGAAGAATTAATGGATGGATGAATGATGTCAACAACGGTAGAATCTAGGTGATGAGTATGTGGGTGTTCTTATACAGTTTGTTCAATTATTCTGTATGTTTGAATTTTTCTTTACAATATGTTGGGGGAAAGTCACTTGGAATAATCCTTTTCTGTGTGGTTATGTTATTGATTTGATATATAGTTAGATTTATTTGTTATTTTGTGGTTTGCTTTTTATCCCTATTTTGGGGCTACATAAAGTATTTAATGGTTCAGAAATCATGCCTAATGTAATACAGGGAATTGCTACTAATTGATCTTTGTTTAGTTTGTGGAATATCAGAAAGTTATGATTATAGTAGTGATTCTTTATATTAGTGGAGTAACAAAAAGTTACGATTGTACTAGTGTTTATTTATATTAATACCCTATACACACATTTTATGTACATGTAAACGTGTATGGTTTTTGTAATTACCTTTTGTTATACTTGTCCTGATTATATTTATTGAAATGTAATTTGATGTCTAGTATAATAGGCTTGAATTAAAAAAACAACAACACACAACACCAAGCCAAAATAGAAAGGTATACTCAGAAGTCACATTTCCATCTCTATCCCCTTGATCCTATTTCCCTCACTCCTTTATAGGTGACTATTTTTATTGGTTTCTTGCTCATCCTTCTATGGTTTCCTCTTGCAAAGATAAGCCAGTAATTCTATTTCTCCTTTCTTACAAAGTTAGCATGCTGGATATACTGTTTTGCATCTTGTGTTGTTGTTGTTGATTGTTTTAATATATTATTGATTTCAACAAGGAAGGGTGAGAGAGGTAGAAATATCAATGATGAGAGAGAATCATTGATTGGCTGCCTCCTGCATCCCCCCCCCCCCCCCCGCTTCCCCACCGGGGATTGAGCGCACAACCTGGGCATGTGCCCTGACGAGGAATCAAACCTTGACTTCAATGCTCAACCATTGAGCCACGTGGTCAGGCTTACATCTTGTTTTCAGTTTATTCTCACTTCGTCTGTCCTGAAGGTCACTCCGTATCAGCATAGATACACTCCTTATTATGGCAGTGTAGAACTTTCCCTTCTTCATTTTTCTTTTATTCCTGCTGCATAGACTCTATTGTATAGATCAACCATGCTTTAGTCAAGCAGCTCCCTGAGGATGGACATTTCCGTCCCTTTCAGTCTTTTCCTATTGTAAACAGTGCCACACTGGTTCTTTGTATTTGTAACTAACCCGTTTTTAATCTCTGAATTATTTTATCATCTGTCTGTTTCTTTCTTGTTCTGGACGTTTTTGTTCTGGTTTTATGGCTGTATTATCTTCTAGAATTTCTACTCTGTGGACAGAGTTTTTCTTCCATGTTGCTGGGTCTCTTCCCCTGATTTTGAAGAGCCGTTTGGGTTGGAGACAAGAGGCTTGGTTATCTGGCACACTGCTTCTGCTCTGATGGAGTTGCCCATTTTCTGCAGGGTCCCTCCCCAGAGCAGAGGTTTGCAGTAGGAGTTATGTGAGGAACAGGACAGAGCAGGTTGACCATCAGACTTGGCTTTGCGGGGAATAAGACGGGTCAGCCCTCAGAGACCAGAAAGAGGTGGACTTCACCTGGGCTGCTTGCTCCCAGCCACACCAGGAGTCTTGGGAGGAAGGGAAAGTTCCAGCCATTGATTGAGAAAAGACCCTTTGGTTTCTTGCCCGTGGGAGGAAGTGGCACCTTACCACTCAGAGTGTGCTCCATTGACTAGCCCCAGTACCATCAGCTTCACCTGGGAGCTTGCTGGAAGTGCCCATCCCAAACCTACTGGGTCAGAATATGATGGTCAGCAACGCTCACCAGGTGACTAGTATGACATGAGGGAGTTTGAGGGGCACTGCTTGCCCCTAGTCTGCTCTGATCTAAGAACCTCTTTGGTGTTCTCATCTCCTTTGTAGCTCCTGTGTAGTACATTCTGCTCTATTCTGTTAGTCAACATGTTCCTCTTACGTCCAGCATCTAGAAATTTGTGAAATACATCTCATCTGTTCACAAGTCCCCTCCTACTGTCATCTCTGTGGAATATTTCTTCCTCTTTATACATCTGTGTACTTTGTTTCTTTGAGGTTTGAAGAGTTAGGTCATAAATGGATAAGTGGGAGGTGAAGAAATGGAGACTGGTTATAGACAACTCTTTTTGAAAAGTTTTGCTGTAATGAGGACCAGAAAAATGGGGGTGGGGTCAAAAGTGATGTGGGGTTGCAGAGGGTCTTTTTCAAATGGGTGGCTATGAGAGCGTGTTTGCACAAGGAGGAAAAAAGGAAGAGGAGACACGGGGCCCTATGAAGTTGCAGAGTAGAGTCCGTGCATGAAGAGTGACCACCTGAGGGCGGGCTTGGGGTAGGCACTTCCTCTTTGGTAAAAGCAAGAGGATAGAAGGCACATGGATCCTTTGTTAAAGCTCAGGAGTCTAGCAAGAATCAGAGCTCAAGTAGAAGCTGGTGAGTTTATGTGACAGCTGCAAAAGGGACAGCAGCATATTCTTGCACAGTGCTGGATGCCAGATGTCCAAAATCCAGGTGTCACAGGGCCCACTCAGTCCTGAGGCTCTCGCAAAGAATCCTTCCTTGCCACTTGAGCAGCTGGCAGCTGCCTGGCAATCCTAGACATTCCTGGCTTGTGGTTACATCACCCCAATCTCTGCTTCCATCTTCAGTTGGCCTTCTCTTGTGTGTCTTCTCACCCTAAGTTTAAATGGTCTCATTTTGTAATTCTTCACTTAATTGCATCTGCAAAGACCCCTTTTTCAAATAAAGTTGCATTCATAGATCTGATGGTTAAGACATATACGTACCTTGTTGGGGCTACCATTGAATCCACTATAGAAGCCCGTCCATCTCCAGGATAAAAGGGCCCAGGGAAGGCCAGGATCCCCACCGAATGGTTGTTTGCAGTGGAATCCGAGCTATAAGTTGATGGGCAGTGACAATTCAGTCCTATTCTGTGTGGCATGGCCACAGTCGTTCAGCTAAAGGAGTTCACAGTAGACTTAATGAGATGGTCATCTTGTCCTAAGTGGTCTTCTCCTTAGGACCCACATAACTCGTCTGGTTGTCACAATCTGGCAGCGATAATAGGACAACTCATTATTCACTGGAAAATTTGTGTAGTTAAAATGAAGTGTTCCCTTACTTGGCTGTTAAAAAAAAAAAAAAAGAGGAAGAAGGAAATCTTACCTTTTGTGACAGACAGCCTGGATGGACCTGAGATTATTTTGCTAAGTGAAATAAGCCAGTCAGAGAAAAACAAGTATCATATCATCTCACTTATATGTGGAATCTAATGAACAAAATAGAAATAAAGGCATGGATGCATGGAATAGACTGGCAGCTGTCGGGGTGGGGGGGCAGGGGGTTGAGGCTGGATGAAAGAAGGTGAAGGGATTTAGCAAGAAAACATATATGTAAAACACAGACAACAGTGTGGTGATAGCCAGAGGGAAAGGTGGGGTAGGCAAAGGGGATAAATGGGGACGGAAAGAGACTTTGCTTGGGGCGAAGGATGCTTTGTGCAGATGATGTTTTGTTGAGTTGTACACTTGAAATCTGTATGGTTTTGTCATCCCAAAAAATTCAATTTAATTTAAAAAAAATAAATAAAATATAGCCCTAGCTGTTTGGCTCAGTGGATAGAGCGTCAGCCTATGGACTGAAGGGTCCCAGGTTCGATTCTGATCAAGGGCACATGCCCACATTGTGGGCTCGGTCCCCAGTAGGGGGCGTGCAGGAGGCAGCTGATCAGTGATTCTCTCTCATCATTGATGTTTCTATCTCTCTCTCCTTCTCCCTTCCTCCCTGAACTCAATAAAAATATATTTTAATAAAATCAAAATAAAATATAAACAAAATAAAGGAAGAAAAACATTAAGTATTCCCTTAAATCCATTCTGTACTTCTGTACCTTGTTCTGTGACTCAACATGGAAATGAAATATTTTTACAAGTTAAAGTACTTACAACTGTGTATTCAGGACAACTTTTTAAAGATGCACATGGCCCTAACTGGTTTAGTTCAGTGGATAGAGCATCGGCCTGCAGACTGAAGGGTCCCAGGTTCAGTTCCGGTCAAGGGCATGTACCTGGGTTGCAGGCACATCCCCAGTAGGAGATGTGCAGGAGGCAGCTGATCGATGTTTCTCTCTCATCGGTATTTCTAACTTCTATCTCTCTCCCTTCCTCTCTCTGTAAAAAATCAATAAAATATATTTAAAAAAAAAAAAAGATGCACATGTTCTGAAGAATAGCCACATCTTGCCTGGCCGATGTGGCTCATTGGTTAAGCCTCAATCTATGAACCAGAAGGTCACGGTTCGATTCCCGATCAGGGCACATGCCCAGGTTGTGGGCTCATTTACTGGTGTGGGGTGTGCAGGAGGCAGCCGATCGGTGATTCTCTCTCATCATTGATGTTTTTCTCTCTCTCTCTCATTGATGTTTCTTTCTCTCTCCCTCCCTCGCCCCTTCCTCTCTGAGATCAATAAAAATATGTGGTTGTGTTTTTTTTTCCCAAAGAATAACCACATCTTATTCATTCTTTCTCAAAGTCAAACAACTTTTACAGTGGCTGGTGCTGGTGCCAGAAAATTTAGCCCTAGTCATTGTTATCATCTGCAAAATAAGAGTTCTCCTATGTGTTCAGCTCACAGCCTCTATACCCAACTCCATAATCCTTTGCCTTCAGTGGCACTCAGACACTATTGATGGTTCTATCTTCTCTCTGGTCCTTGCTCCCCTCGTACCCTCATCTCTTTCCCAGGCAGTCCTAATGCTTCCTGGCATACCACCTCCAAGCCTCACCACTTTCTTACTTTGTCATATTCAACCAGCGAAGCCCCACCCCTGCTGAAATTCAGTCATCCATCTGCCCCATACCTGTTCTGCTATATAGCTGAATGTGGCCCCCTGACTGTTCTCATTTCAAGTTCACGTCCACTTCAGGAGAACTTCACACTGCCCAGCCATCATACTGCAATTTCCCAAACTCTCCTTGCTTCTACCACCCTCCTCATCAGCTGTCACACCATCTTGCAGCTAATAATCTCATTTCTTAGTTCCCAAAGAGGCAGGGAAGCAATCTGAAGAGAACATCTGCAGGCCCTGTATCTCCTTACTAGCATCTGCCCCGTTCCTTCTCCCCAGCGCTCTCCTGGGCCCTTACTCCTGCTCCTGTTCTGAGCCATCTCCAGCCCTCTCTTGCATTAGAGATTTCTCCCTCAAAGTTGGGTCCTTCCTCTCCCCCTAAAAGCCTGCTGTTATCTCTCCCACCTTGACAGAAGCTTCTCTTGGCCCCACCACCCTTCCAGCTTCTCTGCCTCCCTCTTCCAGCAAGACTCCACTATGTCTCTCCATATGCTCTCTTGAGCCCTCTCTACTCAGTCCTTTGCTGATACGAATGATGACCTTTGTGTTGTTAAACCTGGAGGCCAGTTGTCACTTTTTCTCTTCCCCAACCTATCAGTATCAGTGATCCCAGTAACCATATGAGTCTGTCCCTTTGCACCAGTGTGCATCTTCTCAGTGGGGCCTACCCAGAATGCCCTATTTTTCCCCAAAACCACAGTTTTGGTCCCTTTCTAACAAAATAGGTGACTAATCATGTTTATCTTAACTGTGTCGTCCCTGCTGGGGCAGAACTCCATAGGGCAGGATTGTTCACTGTATTCACAGAGGTACCTAGAATGGAGTCTGGATCTTCCTCAGTGCCCCACATGGTGTTGGAGGGCTTCGGGTTCAGACTTCTTCACCCTAACATCCAAGGTGATCTTATCCAGCCCCATGTCTCTCTATTCCATCTGCAAACCACTGGCTACCAAATTTGTCTCCATGCTGACCAGGTCCACCTGTGCTCCCAGTGCTGACTTAACATCTCTGCTCAGCTTCTAATGGGCTCCTCCAACTGAGCAGAGATGTCAAACCTGAGCTCCCAAACCCCCACACCTTCTTCTCCTTCCCTGGTCTTCCACTTCCCATTAAACAGCAACTCCGTCTTCCTACTCCTTAGGCCAGAAACCTGCTGCTGGTTACCCAGAATGCTTTTCAGTCACGCCACATCCATTTATCCAGAAACCTTGTTCATTCTCCCTAAAAGGTGTCCCCCATCTCCATTGGTCGCATCCTGGTCCAAGCACCCAGCGTGCCTCTGCCCTTGCTCCCTGTGTCTCTGTTCAGTCCTGCAATATTTGGGCTAGAACGTGATTCTCTTCTCTTCAGGACCCTCCAGTTGGCTCCCCTGTTGCTCAGAGTCAAAGCCAAAGTCCTTAGAGTGGTCTACAAGGCTCATTGTAGTCACCTCTCCTGCTACTCTCCTGTCACCCACTGAGGTCTCCCTGGCCTTCTTGCTTTCCCCTGGAACCTCCAGGTACACCCTTGCCTCAAGGTCTTGGCCTCAGGGTCCTTCCCTCTGTTGGGGACATTCTTGCCCAAGGCAGGGCCCTTTTGGGTCTCCTTCAAGTCTGCCCAAGTGTGGCCCTCCCTGAAGATTGATGCCTGCTTCTACCCCACCACTTCCCCCTGCCTGGCCTAGCACTTCTCATCATCTGCTATATGCTGTTTTATTCATTGGTTTTATTTGTGTTCCCTTCCTCCCTCCCTTTCCTTCTCTCCCTTCCACGAGAATCTAAGCCCCATGAAGGAAGAGATTTTTTTCACCTCTTGTCTGCTGTATCTCCAGCACCTAAAATTGGCATGGTGGATGAATGGATGGATGGATGAGTGAATTCTGAAGTGGGACCTTGTCCTAAGATTTTATCTTATGCTAAGAGGGGCAGAGTAGACTGCATCCTGCTCTGCTATTGACCCATTAGCTTCTGTGTGGCCAAAAGGAACAATATTGTTTGTGGGTTAATCAAACCTGCAGTCTGGAGTCAGAAGGTACACATAAGGGGCAGATATGTGGGGTTAGAGTTACTTTTGGGGGATTTGCGTTTATCAAAAAACAAGGAATAATTTGATGAGAGTCTAAATAGCACTGACACAGTTTGCCCCACATTTTAAACATACATCCTTTATGAGTGTACAGTTTAATAGCATGATTTCCCAATGCAGCTTTGAAAAACAGGAGAAATGAATTTAAAGGCTGTCAGGTGCCTTTCCAATCTGTGGCTTGGTATTTGTGTAACAACATTTGTGTTTTGCCAACAGATGTGTTGCTTGAAGTACCCATGAGAGTGGTCTTTGTAGTTTTCCGCCTGACTGGACGAAACCTCAGGAACTGATTCCTGAGAGGAGGCTGACACTGCCCACCCCAGCTCCCAGGCCTGACTCTGTCCTTGGGCCCTTAGTGACCCCTACAGACATCTGGTGCAGCCCCTGTAGCCAGAAAGGACAATGGTTTTCTCACATGTTGCTCTTTCCCTAGTGGGTTATGAGCTTCTGGAATAGAGACCCCATGCAACTTCTGAGGGCCTTCCCCTGCCATAGTATGGCATCTGGCATGAGTGGCTGATGGAGTTTCTCCTGAGACCAGTAAGGGGCAGGGTTTCTGGCTCACGACATGACTTTCCACACACCTCCGCTATCTGGACCTGGTTCTTCCAGGTTCACTCAGCAGGCTTGAGCCACTTGTCTCCCTGCTTGGCAGATGTAGTTAGGAAGAGCAAAATGCTCTGGCCAGTTAAGCGAACTTTCTGAGTCTCAGCAGTTCAAACAGTGTTTTGTTTTGTTTTGTTCTGGTCAGGTTATGACACCCATACTGTGAAGGAAAGGAAAGCAGTCTGGTATTGTAGGAGGTGGTGTGTTGTGTTGTTAATTGTTTTATTTTTAAGTTTTACATATTTTTGCAGTGAGGCAAGTTTTCTTTGAATAAATAATGCTGGGAGCTTATCACATAGAAGGCATTTGTGTTGTCCTCAGTACATTCTGAATTATATAGGTTTATTTTTGTCTCTTGTATTCACTTATAAACAACTCAAAGGCTGCATTTTTAGCCACCAGAAATAGGAAGAAAGAATTTCAGAATTTATTTTGTCATTTTTCAGTAGCTTGAGTTATAGTGATTGTGATAACTTAGTGAAAAAAACTGTGTAGAGAGTAAAGCTTACATATGGTTTATCATGAACATTTTGTTGTGCCTTTTTTTTTTTTTGCTTCTAAGCACCTTGATACTTTTTGTGTGTTAAAAGACTCACGCAGGTTTATTCTGGGGATGCAAGGCTGGTACAATATTCACAAATCAATAAATGTGAGACATCACATAAAAAAATGAAGGATAGCCCTAACCGGTTTGGCAGTGGATAGAGTGTCGGCCTACAGACTGAAGGGTCCCAGGTTTGATTCCAGTCAAGGGCATGTACCTTGGCTTCGGGCACATCCCCAGTAGTGAGTGTACAGGAGGCAGCTGATCGATGTTTCTCATCAATGTTTCTACCTCTCCCTCCTCTCTAAAAAATCAATAAAATATTTTTTTAAAATAGATAAAATCACATGATCCTATCAGTAGACACAGAAAAAGCATTTGATAAAAATCCAGCACCCATTTTTGATGAAAACTCTCAGCAGAGTTGAAATAGTGGGATATACCTCAACATAAAAAAGGCCATATTGCCCAGCCAGTGTGGCTCAGTGGTTGAGTATCAACCTAAGAACCAAGATGTCACGGTTTGGTTCTTGGTCAGGGCACATGCCCAGATTGTGGGCTCAATCCCCAGTGTGGGGTATGCAGGTTCTTTCTCATGATTGATGTTTCTATCTCTCCCTCTCTCTCTGAAATCAATAAAAATATACTTTCTTAAAAAGGTCATTTAGAAAGATTAACAATCTTGTTGCCCAGACAATGGAGTCCCATCCCAGCCTCCTACTTCCCCATGCCTGTAGTCCCTGCTTCCCCATGTAATCCTTGTCCTATCCTATATAAGCAGCTGGCTTATGGGGGGCTGCAGAGCAGATTTTTGTGGATGACCTGCTGCTCTCCCATACTGCCAGCAGTATTGGAATAAACGCGCATATATGATTTTTTAAAAAGGCCATTTATGACAAACCTATAGCCAACATCATAATTAGTGGGCAAAAACTAAAAATGTTTCCCTTAAGAACAGAAATAAGACAGGGATGTCCTCTTTCACCACTCTTATTCAGCATAGTTCTGGAAGTCCTAGACACAGCAATCAGACAAGAAGAAAAAATAAAAGGCATCCAATTGGAAAGGAGGAAGTAAAATTGTCATTATTCACAGATAACATGATATTGTACATAAAAACCCCTAAAGACTCCACCAAAAAACTACTAGACTTAATAAATGAATTCGGGAAAGTAGCAGGATACAAAATTAACATCTAGAAAGCGATGTCATGTTTATACACCAATAATAAACTCTCAGAAAGAGAAATTTAAAAAAAAACAATTCCACTTACCATTACAACAAAAATAAGATACCTAGGAATAAACTTAGCCAAGGAGATAAAAGACCTATAGAGTATTAGGCTAAGTGAAATAAGCCAGTCAGAGAAAGACAACTATCATGTGATCTCACTTATATGTGGAATCTAATGAACACAGTAAACTGATGAACAAAATAGGTCGAGATGCATGGATGCATGGAACTGACAGATCTCAGAGGAGCAGGGAGCGGGGATGGAAAGAGATTAACCAAAGAGCTTATATGTATACTAGAGGCCCGGTGCACGAATTAGTGCACCAGTAGGGTCCCTCAGCCTGGCCTGTGGGATCAGGCCAAAACCGGCTCCCTGACATCCCCCAAGGGGTCCCAGATTGCGAGAGGGTGCAGGCCAGGCCGAGGGACCCCACCAGTGCACAATCAGGGCCGGGGAGGAATGCAGGAGATTGGCCAGCCAGGGAGGGACTGTAGTAGGGCTCCAGGGTGTGTCTGGCCCATCTCACTCAGTCCTGATCAGCGGGACCCCAGCAGCAAACTAACCTACCAGTCGGAGTGTCTGCCCCCTGGTGTTCAGTGCACGTGATAGCAACTGGTTGACTGCCCCCTAGTGGTCAGTGCACATCATAGCTAGTGGTTGAGTGGCCTTAGCATATTATGCTTTGATTGGTTGAACAGACAACCGATGACTGGATACTTAGCATATTAGGCTTTTATTATATAGGATATGCATAGTCTAAGGCCTGGGGTAGGGCGGGGACTGGGTGGGGGGGAGGCAAAGGAAGGGGATATGGGGGACATCTGTAATTCTGTCAACAATTTTTTTACAATTTTGGAAAAGAAACCCACATTGTGTGGATCTTAGGTAACAGACAGGTGGACCCTGGCTTCTACTTAAGAAAGCCTAAATATGGGACTGGAGACTTGTGGTGTCCTCTTCTCTCATGTGCCCTGAAGTCTGGAGGCAGGCTGTCCATGGCCACTGCAGTGGTTCTGTCAGTATCTGGGATCCAGAACCCTTCAGTCTTCCTCCATCACCCTGAGCAAGAGACTTCCATTTTCAAGGTTGCCTATAGTTACAAGATGGCACTTGCAGCTCTAGCCATTGCATCCTCCTCTCCAGGTAGAAAGAAGGAGAGCATGGGGAATGGGCAATAGGGACTTGCCAGCTTACCCTACAGACCATTCAATCATTTCCATTTCCATATCTATCTTTTTTTTAACTGAGGAACAAGTAGTGCCTATAACAAAGCAATCATTTATTTCTCTCTAATGGTTCTGGATGCAAGATGGGGTTCAGATCTGTTCGCTAGCCTATGGTTCTTGAACCCAGGAAGGGAAAGCAACTTCCAGGGACAGTTTCTTCTTACTGGTATGCATCAGAAAGCAAGCAGTGGTGGCTAATGCCCAGAGATGATCTGGTGATGCCCAGGATGGGTTTCCCAACCAGATAGTGCCTTTAGTGCACCTTGGCTGTGTTTTCAGTTGTGTGGCTGCTTTTCTGAGCTTAGTTTTCAGTTATGAAAACACTTTTCTGGCCGAAACCGGTTTGGCTCAGTGGATAGAGCGTCGGCTTGTGGACTGAAGGGTCCCAGGTTCGATTCCGGTCGGGGGCATGTGCCTGGGTTGCGGGCACATCCCCAGTAGGAGATGTGCAGGAGGCAGCTGATCGATGTTTCTCTCTCATCGATGTTTCTAACTTTCTGTCTCTCTCCCTTCCTCTCTGTAAAAAATCAATAAAATATATTTTAAAAAAAAGAAAGAAAAAAAGAAAACACTTTTCTGGGCTTAGTCTTCTCTCCAGCTCCAGATCTGCACACAAAAAAACAAACAAAACAAAACTCATTTGTAATTGCAGTTAGCTAGAGTTGGTTTCTGTTGCTTGCAACCCAGGTCCTTGATGTATGGGCAAGGAAAAAAAAACATGCTTTCAAATTTTTATCTCAGGATAGAAGAGGAGCATAGGCTTTTTGAGCCATGTTGCCCTGAGGATTAAATCTCAGCTTTTATACCTACTAGTTGTCAAGTGCTTTTTCTGTCCTTGAGCCTGTATTGCCTTTGGTTAACTACTTTAATGTTGCTGAGCATTCAGTGAGACTGTATGTAAAGCAGTGATTGTGAAAGTATTGGGAAAATGTCCTGGTCTGAGCTTTTGGATTGGTTCTATATCATTTGAATAATGGGCTAGTAATTTAGCAGTACTGATAACAGCTAAAATGGCCCTCTGGAAAGGGGGTAAAGAAGGGTGGGAAGTGCCGCTGGTGCCCATTGAACGAGGCTCTCCAACAGACCCTGGCCTCCCATCAAAGCACAGTGCTTGGCAAACAGAGGCTGTTCTGTGAATGAATGAATGCATGCTTGGGTGTAATTCCATGGGATTTGGGCGAGTTTGAAGTGTTTGGATTGGGGAAAACAATTCAGCTGCATATCACCATTCAACGACTCATCTTAGGCTTAATTAAGTGCCTCTAACCCAGCAGTTGGGACAGTTATCTTGGGCTATTCAACAATCACTTATTGTGAGTATATTTGTGCAGATTTTTAAATTTCCTTTTTAGTCTAAACATGAATGCAACAGTGTTTATTACTGACTTACCATTAGTCACCACTAATGAACAAGAAATTCATAAAAGAAGAGATACAGGTGGCTAATGAAGATGTAGGAAAAGAGTTCTGCCTCAGTGATAATCAAAGAGACACAAATGAAAACAAAGATGATGCCATTATCACCTACCAAATTTGTAAATATTAAAAAGACAGAAAGAAAAGACCTAGTGCCAGCTAATGCTGGGATCTGCTCCTGCTGCACAGCTTGCTCCCCACCTACTGAGCCGGCCTGCACATGCAACCAGGTGAGGCCTTTCCTTGTCTGCGGGCACATATGGATCCACTGTTGAGCAGGTGACTCACCACACAGTTCACAACTCAGAAAGTGCAAACTCTAGAGTAATGATTGGTCTGTGAGTGTCCCTGCTACCACCCAAGCCCCTCTTTAGGGTACAGCTGCTTCCAGGATCCTTTGTATGTTTTTGACATGTTCTGTGCATGTGCATGTACACACACTTGGAAACCTATTTTTATTTTCCCTGCACTGCTCGGGTCAGGTATATTTTTGTCCATTTTGTCTATGTTACTAAATTCATTAGCATGAAGTTGTATCTCTTTTTTGCAAACCTCTGTAATATCTGTATTTATGTCTCCTCTTTCATTCTAGAATTCTTTGCTTGCACCTTCTCCCTTTTTTCCTTGTCTTAGTAGAACTTTGTCAGTTTTTTTTTTTAATATATTTTATTGATTTTTTACAGAGAGGAAGGGAGAGAGATAGAGAGTTAGAAACATCGATGAGAGATAAACATCGATCAGCTGCCTCCTGCACATCTCCCACTGGGGATATGCCCGCAACCCAGGTACATGCCCTTGACCGGAATCGAACCTGGGACCTTTCAGTCCGCAGGGCGACGCTCTATCCACTGAGCCAAACCGGTTTCGGCGAACTTTGTCAGTTTTATTATCTTTTAAGAGTGAACTTTTGGGCATTATTGTCCTGTATTGCTCTATGTCTGCTTTCTAGTTTGTTAAATTCTACTTTTATCTGTATTATATCTTCTACTTTCTTGGGGTATGTTCTCTGGTTTTTTCTTCTTTCTTTAAAAATATTTTTTTATTGATTTCAGAGAGGAAGGGAGAGAGAGGGATAGAAACGTCAGTGCTGACAGAGTCATTAATCGGCTGCCTCCTGCATTCCCCACACTTGGGACTGAGCCCCCACCCTGGAGCTGTGCCCTGACCGGGAATCAAAACATGACCTCCTGGTTCATAGGTCAATGCAACCACTGAGCAACACCGGCCGGGCCTTTTTCTTCTCAAATTGTAAACTTAGCTCATTAATTTCCAGCCTTCTTTTCAAATATAAGCATTTAAAGCTGACCCTCAAACTATTTCAGCTGCATCCAGCAAGTTTTCTTATGTGTAGTACTACCACTTTAAGTCAGCTTAAAGGGTTTTTATAATTTCCTTTATGATTCTCTCTTTGAACCACAAATTATTTAAAAATGTATTTTTTAAATTTCTAAGCACATGGCTTTGTAGTCTTTTCCTAGTTCCTGTTTTAAAAACTCAAGTTCTAGCTAAACTGCACTGTAGTCTGAGGACTTGGTATGTGTGACACCAGCCCTCGCAACTTGTTGACAAGTGCGTGACTGCTTGAATAGATCATACAGCTGCCAGGCAGGGATGTAGAAGCCTGCAGCTCATCACCTCGCCTTGTCCATCCTCTCTTCTGTTATTTTTGTCTGCTTGATTTGCCCATGGCTGGGGAACATTTGTCAGAGTCTCCTGGCATGTTGATGGTCACATCAGTTTCTCCGTGGGCTTTGTTAATTTTGCCTTTATTATTTATTTTAAGGCCTTTTAGGAGCTATATTATTTTCCTGGTAAATTGAACTTTTGGCATTATGAAGTAACCCTCTTTATAATTAACAGTGCTTTTGCTTTGAATTTTCCTTTGTTGGATAATAATAGCACTGCACTACCTGTGTTTTTGGTCAGCACTGCCTCTTTTCGTTTTCCTCCCTTTTGTATCTTTATGCGTTAGATGTAACTCTTGAAAAGTGATAAATAGCTAGATTTTTTTTTTAAATCCATTCTGTCTTTCATCCACTGACATGTATTTAATTACTGATGCATTTATATTTGTTTATACCACTTCATTTTGTGCATTCCAGTTTTTCTACATTTTCTTTTCTTTCTTGCCTCCTCTTAGATGGGTTTTTTTAAATTGTGGTAAGATACACATAACATAAAATTTACCTTAACCATTTAAGTATACAGTTTAGCATTAAATAAATTCAAATTGTTATACTATCATCTTTAGGATTAAATTTTAATTGGTATCACATAGTATATGTAGTGCCATACCCTGCAGTTATATTTTTCATTTAATAATAGAACATTGTTAGGTACTAAAGTGTTTATGTTCCCCTCAAATTCACAAGTTGATACCCAAACTCCCAATGGGATAATATTTGGAGACGGGACCTTTGGAAGGTAATTAAAGCTATATGAGGTTATGAGGGTGGAACTAATCATGGAATTAGCGTCCTTATAAGAAGAGACAACACAGAGCTCGCTTGCTGTCTGTTAATGTGCCATGAGTACACAGTGAGAAGGCAGGTGTCTGCAAGCCAGTAAAGAGGGTCCACCAAACATCAAATCTGCCGGCACGTTTCTCTTGGACTTCCTGCCTTAGAACTGTGAGAAATAAATTTATAGTGTTTAATCCACTCAGTCTGTGACATTTAGTTACGGCAGCCCAAGCAGACTAATATATCCATGTTATGAAAAACAGTAAACATCCTTTTAAATGTACCTTAAATTCCATTGCAAATTTAGCGTATCTTCTATCTTGGCCTTCTGTTGGCTCCCTACCCCTTACCTCTGGATGCCCTGCATCTTCTCTGTGCCAAACTTTCCAGTTTATATTCATGATCTCCATCTCCCCGTTGGTCAGCCCCTAGGATCGCTTCTCTACTCTGTCCTTCCACGTGCAGTGTGGTTCTGGACGAGCTGCTGTTTGCCTGCCTGATCAGGATCCACTCATGGAATCCACACCAGCTCAAGAGGCAGACTCATCCTTACACAAACTCCGCAGGTGAGAACTTAACCAGACTCAAGCATTTACCTTAGTGCCTTTCCTTGGCATGTGAAAATGTTGATTTCCTTCTTGCAGCTCTTCACTGGCTAAAAGGGGAGTTAAACCAGGTCATACTCTTTGGCCCTCATCTCTTTGTCCCCTCCCCTGCACTGGGCTCTGTGTCCTGCATTGAGGCTCCTGTGAACTTCTCTCCAAGCAGTCCCAGATGATGGTGAAGTTACTATTGCTGCGTGTGCCCCCTGCTCGGCTGAAGCCACTGAGAGCAGTGACTGCCTCTGCTTGTCCACTACAGCTTCCCCTTGTTACCTCTAGTAACAGTAAAATGGCCTTTATTACACTTCTTATTCAAGTGAATAACATTTGTAGGTATGCGGGACTGTGGGAAGAAGGCAGCAGCAAGGAGTAAGTCCATCTAGACCTAGAGGTGGCACGTTAAATACTAGAACCAAAAACTGAGCTCAACGAGGCTCAAGTGTCCTGGAATTTTTGTCCCACCGTATACCAGTTTCATGCACATCTACACAGTGGTTCCCGGAGCATGGCTCAGTTTGATGGTTGATCCTGAGAGTACAGAGAAGTAAAGGTTGAAGCACATCTGTGGAAAATAACCTTATGTTGAACTAGGTATTAACAAGTGAATGTCTCTGGTAGCCCCAGGTACCTCTGATCTTCCATAAGATAGTCCGAGGACCCTAGAGGTGTTGTCAGATGTCTAAAGTTAGCTCCACCCGGGCACTGTCCCATGCGCCTGCCTGACCTGGGCGGCTACTCTGTCAGGAGCCTTCTGTTGCCCACCTGACAGTCCCCAGGTGAATCTTGGGGTTTCAGCTGACATCCCATTAGGTGGCGACAGAGAGCACTAAAATGAAGTATGAAGGAAATAGAACTTGTTTTGCTTCGTGTAAGAAAAAAGGCTTATGGGGTGTATGTACAGTTTAGTCATATTTTACTTGCAAGGTAAAATTTGACGGTTTTTGTCCGTTTTTCTCCCTCCCGTTCTCAACTCATTGCTTGCCTTACCACATCCCTGCCTCTCCCTATATAAGGTGGTTAGATCAGAAGACCTATCAGCCAAACCCCATGTCCTTTGCTCTGTGTCACACTTGATAGCAGCACCAGTCATGCACGCTGAGAACCCGAGTCTCCTGACCTGCCCATCACTGCCCACATCCCAGGAGCCAGACAGCCCTGCCCTATGTTTCTTTATTTCTCCAACTTCTCTTTTCATCCCTCCTCCACTCACCTGGTTCAAGCCCTCATCTCTCTCTAGGACTCCTACAATAACTTGCTCACTCTCCTACACATTTCTGTCTTCCATGCAGTCCCTGGAGTCAAATATCACTCCCTTGCTTTAAACCTGAGAGTGGCATCCATGTCTTCAAATGGTGTTGAGGCCCCTAATGTGACCCATGCCTCTTTCTGGCTCCTGTTGCCTCCCCTTTTCTCATAGGTGTACCCCTCAGCCACACAGAACTACTCTCTATCTGTGTTTTCCCAGCTGCATTTCCTCCTCCTATTTATTCTTGAAGACTCAGCTCAGGTATCTCTTCCTGCAGAAAGCCCTTCCCAAGCCCCCAGGCCCCATCCGGGTTAGATCCCTCCTCCCTTGCTCCCACTTCATACCAAGAGAGCAGCCTATTAACTGTCATGGCCCATGTACCCCAGGCAGGAGGAGAAGCTGTGTCTTCCACGTTCATGATACATGCTGTCAAGAAAGCATCTGAGCCCTGGCTGGGTGGCTCAGTTGGTTGGAGCATGGTCTGTGTATCCCACTGGTCACGGGTTTGATTCTCGGTCAGGGCACATACCTAGGTTGCGGGTTCAATTCCTGGTCTCAGAGGCAACTGCTCAATGTTTCTCACATCAATGTGTCTCTATCTCTCTCCCTCCTCTTCTCTCCTCCCCCTTCCTCCCTCTCTAAAATCAACCATATTTTTAAAAAAGCATGCTGAGCCCGGCTGGCATGGCTCAATGGTTGAGCATCGACCTATGAACTAGGAGGTCACGGTTCGATTCCTGGTCAGGGTACATGCCCGGGTTGCGGGCTCAATCCCTAGTAGGGGACATGCAAGAGGCAACCTATCAATGATTCTCTCTCATCATTGATGTTTCTATCGCTTTCTCCCTCTCACTTTCTCTCTGAAATCAAATATATATATATATTTTTTAAAGCATGCTCAGATGTTCATTCCACTCAGCTTTCCAAGCCCACACACTCCCTGTCATAGGCTTGCTCACCGCCCCAAACAGTCCCCTCCATTGAGGATTCAGTGCCAGACCCACAGTCTTTGTCTCTCTGACCCAGTCCTTTCCATCCCACAGGTGACTTAAGTGTGCGCATAGATGGCCCTCATAACACCTGGCTCCCCATCTCTTTGACCATCTCTGCTCCTGTGACCTCAGCCACCCACTGCCACTGTCACAGCCTGAACTTTGTCATCACTGGAAACTGTTCCACCCACGGAGCTATAATAGCTCTGCTAGTGACAAAGACTTCCTGTGCTCCTAGCTCTCAGGTTCTGTGTTCCTTGGGACTCTGTCAGTTTTCACTCTCATGAATCATGCCCATCACCCCTACAAACATGTTTTAGAATTTCCTGTCTTCACTGAGCGCTGCCTCCTCCGCTCCT
The DNA here is from genome assembly GCF_964212035.1 of Myotis nattereri. Lineage (NCBI taxonomy): Eukaryota > Metazoa > Chordata > Mammalia > Chiroptera > Vespertilionidae > Myotis > Myotis nattereri. Next base: position 141,592,795 of record NC_138078.1, on the reverse strand, counting down.
GCCCTGTTCTCTGTTCCCACATTGGCCATGCTCTTCAAGAGTTGGCTACTCACCATGCCATCGCCTCACCTCCCACTCTTGCTCAGCCCCACTCCTCAGAGGCTTTCTTCCCCACATTCCACAGAACAGTCTCAGCCCCCAGTGGATGTCCGCATTGCTGTGGCCATTGGCAAGTCCTCCTTTTGACATGGTTATTCCCTCCCGGAAACCTTGTGTCTCTTCCGGGCCCTCACCTTGTACAGCATCAATGGCATAGTCGATTGTATTTTCCTTGGCCACCTTATCTCACATCTGAGCCCCATTCTGTGTTTGAAGGAATCATCTTACCTTATGAGTTTGATGGGAGGCCAAGTGACCTCTGACTGTAGTCTCTTCCTAGGTTCCCTTTCAGCTGGGGCAGCTATCAGCAAACTACAACCCAAAACCAAATCTGGCCCACTACCTGTTTTTGTAAAACAAAATGTATTGCAGTCCCGCCCCACCCCTTACTTTAACATTGCCCGTGCTTGCTCCCCACTGCACCACAATTTGAGTGGTTGTGACAAGGACCATGTGACCTGCAGGGCACCAGATAGCAAAACAGAAAATATTTGCTCTCTGGTCCTTTACCCAAAAAAACAGCCTCAGTCTGGCCAGTGTAGCTCAGTGGTTGAGCATCTACCCATGACCCAGGATGTCACAGTTTAATCCTCAGTCATGGCACATGCCCAGGTTGCAGGCTCCATCCCCAGTAGGGGGTGTGCAAGAGGGAGCCAGTCCATGATTCTCTCTTATCATTGATGTTTCTATCTCTCTATCACTCTCCCTTCCTCTCTCTGAAATCAGTAAAAACATTTAAAAGATTTTTTTTTAAAAAAGATCTGAGCCTACAGGAGGGTATGGGCATGTGCCCAGGCTCTACCACTCAGACCTACCTGCCTGAGGAAAGAAGGGTGGGCAGCAAGAGAAGTCCTTGCTCAGTGTCAGGGCTGCAGGAAGGACCCCAGTGGCCTGTGGCCAGTGCTGCCCCTGCAGGATGGCAGACGCCGTACTGGCTGCCCTGTGCCAGCCTGGCAGCAGGATTTGGAATATTGTTCCCAGCCAACTTAGCTCAAAACTTGTTCCTCCAACACTAGGGATTCTCTGGCCACCCAGTAAGCCTTTTTCCCCAATTTGTTGTTATGGTAAAATACATATAACATAAAATTTACCATTTTTAAGTGTACAGTTTCGTAGTATTAAGTACATTCATATTGTGCAAACATCACCACCTTCTATCTTCCAATAGCCTTTTAATCAAGTCCTTGTCTTTAAATCAGCTAGAGTTGATCTCCATTGCTTGCCGCCAATAATCTGGACAGATATGATTTTTTACAGAGAGGAAGGGAGAAGAATAGAGAGTTCGAAACATCGATGAGAGAGAAACATCAATTAACTGCCTCTTGCACACCCCCTATTGGGGATGTGCCCGCAACCAAGGTACATGCCCTTGACGGAATCGAACCTGGGACCTTTCAGTCCGCAGGCCGACGCTCTATCCACTGAGCCAAACCGGTTAGGGCTCATTTTTTTAAAAAATTTTTTTATTGATTTCAGAGAGGAAAGGAGAGGGAGAAAGAGATAGAAACATCAATGATGAAAGAAAATCATTGATCGGCTGCCTCCTGCATGCCCCCTACTGGGATCGAACCCACAACCCAAGCGTATGCCCTGCCCAGGAATCAAACTGTGACCTCCTGGTTCATAGATCAACACTGAACCACTGAGCCACGCCAGCTGGGCTCATTTTGAGTGCATTTTCTCTGCCTTGATCATGTTGCTCCATCCCCTCGCTCTTGCTTTTCTTGGAAAATGCCAGATTGTACCTGGGGTTAGGGCCTTGGCTCTTGCTGCCCCTTATGCCTAGGCCCCTCTTTATATGACCTCCTCCCTCATCCCTCACTTCCTTCAGATCTGGTTTCAGATTCACTTCAGGGAGGCCTCACTCAGGCATCAGGCCCCTGCCCATCTCTCAGACCTCACCTCTGACCGTGTGTGTGTGTGTGTGTGTGTGTGTGTTCCTTACCACTGCACTGAACTATCTTGGAACTTCGTAGATGTTACATACTTCTGGTCTTCTGATGTTTCCCCCCCTGGGAAGTCATTTGCTTTTTCCCTCAGGGTGCCTGAAGAATTCTTTTTTTATCCTTCAAGTTGAGGAAGTTGACCAGAGTGTCACTGTTGAGTGTTCTTTATCACATTTTCATGGGAACACGATGTGTTCTTTCGAGCTGCATATGCAGCTGGTCTTCGTTTCAGGTCAGTTCTCTTATAAAATATCTTTGATGGTATCTTTTCTGTTTTGGAGGTCTCCTACCACGGGAATACAAGTTATCCTTCTGTTAGATTGGCTTTGCCTTTTTTCCAAGCTATTAGCTTGGCTCTAATTGCTTTTTATTTTTTCATCTGCATTCACTATTTGTTTGATTTGATTTTCAGTTCTGTATATTCCGTTATATGATCTTTTAAAATGTATTTATGAGTTCCATAATGAAGGGATTTGGTCTGCAGTTTGTTTCTCTAGGTTGGGAATTTGCCCTTTCACCTTACTGTTTTATCATCTCATCTTTGAACTTCTATTGAGAACATGTTCTTATAAAGTGGTGGGGGCTTTCCTTCTCTTCCCTGTGGAGGACTTTGCCTTTCCTGAGCCATCTCCTTCCCTGTCTCCTTTTTTCCCCTTCTGGCCATAATATGTTTGCAGAGTTACCATGTCATGTCCTGTCATCTGGGCTCAGGCTTGGATGGCTCCATGCAGTCATTCTGTTTGCTTTGGTACAGAGGGGAAATTCTTGGCCCTCTCTTCCCAGACTCTTGGCATCGGCTCTCAGTGCTTCTCCCCCTGGGCTATGGTGAGCTCTTTATCCTGTGGTGAGAGAGAAGCTGCACACTGCAGGTGCTATAGTGAGGGATAGTCTTTGGCAGTATCTAGATTCTTCTCTCTGTCCTAAAAATTGTGCTAAATGTCTTACACAAAGGCTCACTCCAGCTGCTTAAAGGACATGTATGCCATTCCTGTAGGGGTGAGGAATGGGGACACCTCAGGCTCCAGGTGGTTCCCTGAGTCCATGTGTACCCAAGAGCAGCTGCTTCCCCCAGAGCCAGCCTGGCTCACAGGCACTTGACCCATTTGTCCCGCACCTCCCAGTTAGGAGCTGCAGTAGTTCCTTGGCCAAAAAGGAAAAAGTTACTGATTCCCACCCAGTTGCTTCTTTCCAGCTTTTGTTGGCTTAGAGGTCTCGGGGTGTTGTTGACTCCCTAGCATGGCTTCTGGGGATGAGGCAAGGACAGGAGCTCAGGCTTGTTGCTGCTTTGTCCTCTGGAATCCTTTTCTAGGCTGCTGGGTTTTGAAATGTACTGAGTTCGATTTTATACCCCTTCCTATGTGTGATGAATTCTGCCCTTCACATTCCTCCTCCCCACCTTTGTTTTATTTCTTATTTTATTAGGGACTAGAGGCCCAGTGCATGAAATTTGTGCACAGGAAGGGGCGGTCCCCTCAGCCCAGCCTCTACCCTCTCCAATCCGGGACCCCTCGGGGGATGTCTGACTGCCGGGATTGGGCTTAACCCAGCAGTCAGACATCCCTCTCACAATCTGGGACCACTGGCTCCTAATCGCTCACCTACCTGCCTGCTGGCCTGGTCACCCCCAACTGCCCCCCTGCTGGCCTGGTCGCTCCTAACTGCCCCCCCCCCCCCGCCCCGCCAGCCTGGTCGCCCCATGCAGCCTGCTGTTCGGTCGTTTGGTCGGCCCTCACTGCCCCCCTGCTGGCCTGATTGCCCCACACAGCCTGTTTGGTCCGTTTGGTTGTTTCGGTTGTGGTGGTCGCTTAGACTTTTATAGAGAGAGAGATTAGGAGAGCAGTTCTGTGGGAAGTTGTAACCTGTCATTTGATTCTAAGTCTCTGATCCATGTGAAATCAGGTTTGTTGTGTGATGTTGGATGCACTGACCACAAGAAGCAATTCACAGCCCCATACCCCCGTATTTTCTTTGGCCGTTCACAGATACTTATTCTAGGTAAATGTCAGGTTCCAAAGGGAATTCCATTGGGATCTTGACTGGAAGGACAATCTTCCTGTTGTATTTTCTACCCAATTAGTGTTTGTACACAGACAAGTAACTGATATGTTTATATTTGTCTTGTCACAAGCGTGTTACTACTTTTTTAGCCAGTCCCCAGAGCTGTTTATGGGACAGAGACCTAGTCCCTGCTATTTGCCTGCTGCTTCCTAGTGGCTTAGAACCCCTGTTGTCAGAAGCTGGGTTGGGGGTAGAATGGATCCCCAGGATGCTACTGTGGAGGTTGCTGAGACAAGTGGGATCCATATCTGTGTATCTCTTTCTGGGTGTTCCAGCAGTGCAGAGTCACTGGAGCGCCACAACCCTTCTCTGCCCCTCCCCTGCTCTCAGCAGTGCCCAGGGGAACCCCTCAGCCTGTCACCATCCTTTCCATGTATGGCACTATCAGGCTCCAGGCCCTTCATTTGCCACCAGCAAATTGCGCTTCAGCCAGCCTGGCTCCGAGGTCCTGTTGTTCTGACCTTGAAGATTTCCTAGGGCTCTGTTAGGAGTCTTATTCCTAGACCTCCCTAGCGGGTCCTCCTGCCCCCCAATGTTTTAGTGTGGTAGAACTGTGAGAGCAGAACTTCTCTAACATTGACTCCTACCGCATCACATCTTACAGCAGTTTCTCAAAAAGTGCCTCAGTCATTGGTGGCACCCTTCTTGTTTGCCAACACTGATAGAGAGATTTTCCCTGTTTTCTATTTTGTTGATCATTTCAATGGGCTCAGATATCATCATCAGAAAACAAAAGCTTGCCAAGCATGCAGATGTGGGGTGACCTATGCTAGTAAAAGGCACAATAATGAAAACAAGGCCATTCACTTCAAGTTAGTTATGAGATATTCAGACCAAGTAAGCTGACTCTTATGCAGAGTTCTCTCTTCTGTTACTGGAGATCTCCTTTCTGCCCCTTCCTCCACCCATCCCCCAAATATGTTGCCTCTGTATTAAAATTTTATTTTGGCAAATATTCTGTTCTTTAGTAAAAGCAGCTGACACTTGATAAAAGTCTGTAAAATTTGTTTACATAAAAGAATACAAAAGTAAGAAGAAAACGGTGTCAACAGAAAATGGTGAAGGGAGGATCAGCGGTGGGTATGCATTGCTGGGGACCAAAAGGGCCGGCACATGTAAGTGCCTATGGAGACCAGCTGTTGGGACCTTGAGGACTAGATATTTGTCATGGGGACAGAGAATCTCCATGAGCATGCTGAAGGGTGTGCTCACGGCACTGGGGAACATGATGGAAGAGAAGTTGCTATGAGGGGAGGCTAGAAAATGGAAAGCAAAGTCTAGCAATACAAGCCTTTGTGGGGCAGCTGGGGAAGCCACCCTGCTTGGGTTTCAGTTGTGATCCACGACTTTTATCAGCTTTGGGCCTGATCCTTCCTCCACCCACAGTGGTCCCACATCCTCAGGTCACAGTGTCACCATCACATCCATATTCTGGGGCTTTTGCCTGGCTCCTTATTGGGTTCTCCTAGTTTTTAGTATCTCCCCTTTCACAACATTAATCAAAATAGTTATGATTTCATTATTGACTATCTGCCGTAGAAGAGTGACCACACCAGGAGAAAGAAGAAATGGATGCAGGTAGAAAGCGTGTCTTGCTGTAACACCCCTGGCTCTAGCACATCTCCTACATGGTACCTAGAAGGTGCTCTAGTAATGTTAGCTATTAAATGAGTGAGTAGGTGAAATGAAACACCCCCGCACTGTTCCCAGCATTCTTGCTGTAATCACTTCTGTTTAAAGCTTGCCCCTGTCTGCTAAGCATTCCAGAGTGAAAGCAGTTTCTGCTGCCCCATTTTACTTCTATCTAGTTCCAGAACATTTTCATCACCCCCAAAGGAAACCTCATGGGAAACAATCTGGCAGTTCCTCAAAAAGGTAAACATGGAGTTCCCCTATGACCCAGCAGTTCCACTCTAGGTATAGACCCAAGAGAATTGAAAACATACATCTGTGCAAAATCTTGTACACAAATGTTCATAGGAAACAACCCAGTTGTTCATCAGCAGAAGACTGGATTAAAAAGTGCTATTTCCATATAATGGAATGTTATTCAACCATAAGAAGGGATGATGTTCTCATGCACACTACAACATGGATGAACCTTGAAAACATGCTGAGTGAAAGGAGCCCATCACAAAAAGCCACATAGTGTATGATTCCATTTATATGAAATGTCCAGAAGTGGCAAATCCATAGAGATGGAAAAGAGATTAGTAGTTGCCAGGGGCTGGGAGTAAGGGGAACTGGGGGAATGACTGCTTAATGGAATTGGGGTTTCCTCCATGGGTGATGAACTGTTCTGAAACTAGGTAGTGGTGATGGTTGCACGACATTGTGAAGTATTAAGTGCTGCTAATGGTAAATTTTATGTTATGTGTGTTTTACCACAATAAAAAAAAATTGATCAAATGCCCTCAGAAAATTTAGCCAACAACCTTCAACTTGGCTAAATGCCTTGTCATTAAACTTCTTAAGCTAAATTCCTTTCTGACTGGCATTGTTACCATGTCCTGGGCTTGGTCCAGTCTAGCACGTGTCACCCTAGGTCCCCATGCTGGGCTTGGCTCTTTCTCTGGGATAAATGGTAGGGCTGCTTGCCTGGTCTCTGTGCCTGCAACCAGACAGGCTCCCTTGGAGCCAGCTGTGGGTTCTGAGTACTGCATGGGAATCATAAAGCCTACCTTTATGATTTAGGGTAATTGGTGAAGTCAACTGTCATTTTAGTGGAGTATTACAAAAATTTAGGTATAATTCACATACCATGATCCCTGGCCTGTATGACTCAGTTGGTTGAGCATCATCTCATGTAACCAGAGGTTGCAGGTTCAATCCCCAGTGGGGGACATGCAGGAGGCAGCTGATCAATGTTTCTCTCTCTCATCAATGTTTCTCTCTCTCTCCATCTCCGTTCCTCTCTATATATATAATAAATCAAGACATATTTTTAAAAAATAATTCACACACCATGAAATTCATCCATTTAAAATGTACAGTTGAGTGGCATTTAATACATTCACAATGCTGTGCAAGTATCACCTCTATCTAGTTCCAGAACATTTTCATCACCCCTACAAAGCCCTGTACCCTGCTAGCAGTCATTCCGTGTTATATACTACCCCTAGTCCCTGGCAATGACTAATATATTTTCTGTCTGTGTGGATTTTCCTATTCTGGACATTTCATATAAATGGAATTATTCAATATGTCTTTTTGTGAAGGGCTTATTTCACTGAGCATAAAGTCTCCCAATAATTATCCATGTTGTAGCATGTGTCAGAATTTCCTTTTTTATGATTGAATTATACTCCATTGCATAGATAGACCACATTTGTTTCTCCATTTATCTGTCCATGTACACTTGGGTCATTTCCACCTTTTGGCTACTGTATATCATTCCTTTCTGAATATTGACATGCAAGTATCCATCTGTTCCAGTCCCTGTTTTCAGTTCTCTTGAGTCTATATCTAGGAATGAAATTGTTTGTTCATATGGAAACTCTGTGTGTAACCTTTTGAGGAACTGCCTGACTATTCTCCACATCAGCACTGTTTGTTTAAACCTGCTTGTCTTTCCCCGTGTGTGGTGGACTCCTAGTATAAAGATGAGACTTACCGTATGGCGCTGGTTGCCTTCATTGGGGGAGGGATCTACCTTTGGGTGGCAAAAACTGTGTTTTATTTAGCTTTTAAAATGTAGACAGTTTCTTGCGTCTTCTAAAATTGGGGTATTAAAAAGTACACTGAATTCAGAGCAGGGCCACTGAATTTCAGGTTCTACCACTGTAGCCTGCAGGCTGAAGCACCATCCCCTCTTTTGTTCCTGAAGACCACTGAGGGGGAAAAAAAAGACCACTGAGACTCTGTCAGTGCAGTTTGATTTCTCGCAAATCTTTAAAGGGACTGAAGCTGGCTTCTCAAAGTGCTGCTGCCTTTATTGATTTGTGCAGAGCAGCCTCTGGGTTGATTCTGAGATTGTGCAGCTCATATAGGAAGTAGAAAGAATTGGAAGCACCAAGTGAATGACACTTCAGGATGGAAGCAGCCACTGTAAGGAGTTCATTTCTCTCCTCTGGTGCCTGACCATTGTCTTGGGGAAGTGGCCACTGACCTGCCCTTGTAGTTCATGACCTTGTTGTGGTACTTGGGCTCTTGATGCAGCTCCATGAGATAGATGACTGGAAATGAAAGGTGCTGAGAAATAACATCTGGAATTGGCATGATGCAAACATGACTGGAATTGGGAAAGGTCAGGATATTGCTGGGGCTCTGGAAATTTCTATGAAGCTCACTTGGGGAGGGGCTAGATTCCAATTCAAGTGAAAAACTTTCAGCTGCTGTTTTCACCTGGCTTTTAAGCCCCCCCCCTTTTTTTTTAATCTGAATGCCTTGGGGATTGAGTAGTCCGTCCTCCCATCATTGTCTGGCCAGCTGTACCTGCCAGCTGTTGGTTGCTTGCTCCCCTGTAATGTACAGTAGGCTTGAGTCAAATGAGCACCAGGTACAGCCTCCCAAGGCTACCTTCTGCAGGATTACTGTAGGTTACTTTCATTATTAAAATACAGGCAGTTCTCACCATCAGACCCCTTGAGATAAAATGATTTGGCCCCCAAACAAGATTTCTGCAACTCTAAGGAAGAATTTGGTCTAATGTAGCAGCAGAATCACTGAGTGGTGTTTTATTACCAAGAGCCTTCTCTCATGCTTCATAGATACTTAAGATTTATGAAAACCTTTCTGCTTAAATGCGATATATGCATTCCTGGGGGAGAAAAATCTTGTGTTTTACAAATCACACAATAAAATATAGTTGTTAAGGGAAAAATAGGTAGGGTAGACCATGCCTACTCTAGGAGATTTGGTACCCAGAGTTCACTAACAAAACCAGTTACCATTCTGTATAAAAAAACAGACCACCATGCCATTGAAGTCTGTTGGCATTTGCACCCAACATCTCCATCAGCCAAACATTTTTCACCATAACCCTGACTTGTGCTTCCTCCCACACAATGCACAGATGAGTTGTTTCATTGACATTAAAAGTCAGGCCCTGCCCTGCCTGCCTGGCTCAGTGGTTGAGTGTTGACCTATGAACCAGGAGGTCACGGTTCGATTCCTGGTCAGGGCACATGCCCAGGTTGCAGGCTCGATCCCCAGTGTGGAGCGTGCAGGAGGCAGCCGATCAATGATTCTCTCTTATCATTGATGTTTCTCTCTCTCCCTCTCCCTTCCTCTCTGAAATCAACAAAAATATATTTTTTAAAAAGTCAGGTCCTAAGCAAGGCTTCCTTCAGCAGTGATTTTATTTTAAACACAGGGAAATACCTTGATACGTTCATTCATACAGCTTCACCATATAGAACTAACGCTGTGGAAGATGTTCTTTGAGCCACTAAAAGAAGGTACTTCTGCAATGTTTCCAGCTTTTTCTCTTAATGTACTTGTGTAACGTGAAGGCTTTCTCTTTAATTGTTAGAAAGCTTTCCTGAAACTGCTTCAAAATATTACTGTCAACCAGCACAGCTTCCAGTTATATTGATGTCATCTCCCTTTTAAACATATGTTTTCCCTGAACCCTTTACCATTGGAGGGTTAGTCACAGTCATTGTAACATTGCCCTCCTAAGTACTTAAGCATGGCTTTCCTAAGAGCACAGGATGCAGTTATGACATCGAGGGAATTTCACTTTGAGCTAACATGGAACCATATTTACATTCCCCAAATGCCTCATTACTGCCTCTTTTAGCACCTTCGAACCCAGGAGCCAGTCCAGGATTGCATGTTGCATGTTCTGTCTCTTCAGTCTCCTTTAAACAAAACCAGTCCCCACCCCACCCCCTTTTTTTTCATGCCACAGACCATTTTGAAGAGTCCAGGCTCATTGTTGTGTGGAACGGACCCTTTCTTTGGATTCTTCCGGCTGTTTCTTCATGGCCTCAGTTCCCCCTTCCTCCAAGATGGGATGGTGCCCATGCTCCTACTCTTCACAGCACTTCTGCAGGCTGGCCACAGTCAGTGGTGCTCAGTTTGATCTCTTGTCAAGGGGCATTTGCCAGGTTTCTTCAACAAATAGGACACCTTCCCTTATTCTTTAGCCTATGCATTCCTTCATTTCTTGCCAGCTTGTGAGTGTAGGTAAGAGTTTTTAAACACTCTTCTATAGCATCTTCTAGATGTTCAGTCCAGCCTTTTTGGTAATTTTCGAAGGAGTGTCTGTGGATCTGACCACCTCATTGCTGGAATGCAATCTGTAGAAGCCTGGGACCCATCCTCCCAGTGCAACCATCTCCCATGCTGCTGCCCTCGTGAGCCCTCCCTCCCCATCACTGTAGATATCACTGTGCTCTTGGGCAAGTGTGACACCAAGGCCCTCGGTGACTGCCCCAGCCTCGTCTCCTGCTAACCCCAAACCACCAGTGATCACCAGGCTACTGCTAGTGCCGAAATTCATTATTTGGTCACTGAGAGCCTGCTTGCTTTGGGTCCTAAGCTAGCCCCTGCTCCTCAAAGCTAATGGCCCCAGGGATACAGCCATCAAAAAAAGGAAAGGGCCCTCGCTGGTTTGGCTCAGTGGATAGAGCCTCAGCCTGCGGACAGAAGGGTTCTGGGTTTAATTCCAGTCAAGGGCACATGCCCCGGTTACGGGCTCAATCCCCAATAGGGGGCGTGCAGGAGGCAGCCAATCAATGATTCTCTCTCATCATTGATGTTTCTATCTCTCTCTCCACCTCTCCCTTCCTCTCTGAAATCAATAAAAATATATTTTTTAAAAAGAAGAAGGAAAGGTACCACAGTATGTGAGTTGTGATTGCCACTTGGCATGTGACTTAAATGCTATTCCTGTCCCTGGCACTCACTGTGTGTTGAGCAGGGAAATGACAGTAAAGAAGGCACACATCTAGGGGGAGTTGCCCATCACCAGGGGATATTTTAAGTACACAGGGGCGGGGAGGGGGGCATAGGGTGTTCCTATTCATGGGAGGTGGGAGGAAAGACCAGGGAAGGCTGGTCAGAAGCACCATCTTAACCCAAATGAAGATGGGAGAGAGGGCCAGCCCAGCGGCTCTGGTCTCCCTCCCAGGAAGGGCATCATAGTGAGGACAGGAGGGACTATTGATTTGCTGCCTCCGCTCATCTGACCTGGCTTGCCTTGAGCCCTCCTGACCAGCCTGTGAAACTCCTCATGAGTCTTAAAAACCAAGCTCAGAACTTCCTCTTCCAGGAATCCCCATCTCTGGGTTTCCCCTCTGCCTGGAACAGGGGAGGATGTCATTATTTCTTTGTTACCTCTTTGTCTGTCTCCCCACCTCCCCCCCACACGTACACTAAACTTGGAGCTCTAGAAGACCAAAGAATTATGCTAATCCTGCTCTGGCATCTCAGCTCTTAGCAGTCTTTCAGGTCAAGGGTATCAATGAAAACACATTGGCTCAACTGTGACCTCAGACAAGTTCTCTTGTCTGGTTGTACTTCCTTTTTTTTTCCATCTGTGACACTGAAGAATTAAATAGGTGATTTTTCTAAAATATATGAACTTGTGAACTAGGTGCTCAGTTCTCCTCATACTCAGGATTATGTGTGTGCATGTGCATGCGTACGTCCACACACACACACACACATGCACATATATATGCTGTGATTAGAGGGAGGATGAAGAGGGCTATTTGGTTTCTTTGAAAAAGTGTATGCTTCAGCAAACCCCATAACGTCCTGGTGCACGTGTGGGAGGGATGCTTAGGGAGTTGCCAGGCCTCCTTCAAGGTCCCCCTGGGACTGAGCAGGCATCTGAGCCAGGGGTAAACTCATTTGGATTACCTGTTTTGCATCATTTTTACCTCCACACCCAGCATAATGGCTTTCAGGCTTTAGGGATTTTGTTATTTGTTTTTAAGTATCAAACACCTGTGTATCCCTTAATGCTCAGAATTGAAAATCACCATATTGTCATAGTAGTTTTGAGTAATTTCAATTAGAATTAGAATATTACAGATAGAGCTAAAGGTCCTTTTATTCCCCATCATCTTCAGTGCTATGAAAGTTCATTTATTGCCCTGGCTGGTGTGGCTCAGTTGGTTAGGCATCGTCCTGTGCACCAAAAGGTTGCCGGTTTGGTTCCCAGTCAAGGCACATGCCCAGGTTGCTAGCTCCATCCCTGGTATAGAGTGTGCAGGAGGCAGCCGATTGATGTTCCTCTCTCTCTCTCCCCACTCCCTTCCTCTCTCTATCTAAAAATCAATTAAAAATATTTAACAGTGCCTGGCCGTCATGGCTCAGTGGTTGCGTGCTGACCTCTGGACCAGGAAGTCACGGTTCGATTCCCAGTCAGGGCACATGCCTGTGTTGCAGGCTCGATCCCCAGTGTGGGGCCAATCAGTGATTCTCTCACATCATTCATGTTTCTATCTCTCTCCCTCTCCCTTCCTCTCTGAAATCAATAAAAATATATTTTAAAGAAATATTTAATAACAAAACAGTTCATTAATGTTATGTACATTTTATCACAATAAAAACTTAAAAACAAACCAATAGTTCATTTCATCAGAGTTTGGGCACAGCTGGATATCCCACCTTCGTAGCCAAAGATGTATGTTCTCCTCTTGAACTCCACCCTCAAGGCTTTGCCGAGGCCCTTAACTCATCCCTCACCCCCACACCAGTCCATCAGCCAGCAGTGTCGCTTCACTTCCGGATCTTGTCCCCAATCCTCTGCTGTCCCCATCCTGGGCCACACCAAGACAACTGCAAAAGGCTTCTCAGGGCCCCTCCCTGCTTTCCTCTTAGGTCTCCTGTAGTCCGTTTAGGGTGATCCTTTCAAGAGCCCTTGTCGCTGCCCCCTGCTCAAAGCTCTCCATCACACTTGGAATAAAACCCAACAGAGCCCGCCATGCCCCTCCATGTCGCCACTGTCTGGAGCCGTTTCCCCACATGGCCACGTGACCATCCGTTACACTTCATTTAGGTCTTTCTCTCTTTTCTCCCCTAATATCATCACATGGATTATTTTCTTCATTGTGTTCTAATCAGTTCATTCTTTTGAACACTCACCTGGTCACAGCATTGCACAAGACAAGGAGCCCTTCCACTCAGTGCCTGCGTCCTTTTCATTCTCCTAGGGGCCACCCTGGTCCCCTTCCATGGGCACTAGGCTTGTTCCCTGCCCCTGGGGTGCCATTGTTGGCCTTAGACTATGTCCCACCAAGGACATAAGAGCAATGGGGACAAAAGTATTTGAAATAAATCATTTTTTCCTGTGGTATGTCATCAATTTGATACAATTATTAGTTTCTGTTTATATACAGTGTCGTGACATTTTGTTACCTCTTGTTTTCATTTTATTTGGCGTTATGTAAACTTTTACCTGATTCAGAAGTTGAAATTATGTTCTGGCATACCCAGAGAGGCCTTGGCTGTTCTGTTAGTTTCTGCTGTGTGCTTCCTAAAGTCCCCTTCTATCTCACACAAAAGGCAGCCTGCGGTATACATTTTTTACCTTACAGTAGATTCTAGGGATCACTCCCCAGTGGTTTGGGGCACTCTCCGTGGTGCGGGCCTGCTGTCATCTAGTCAGCAGGTCCCTGGTGACGGCTGTCTGAGTTGTCCACAGTCCCGGGCTAGTAAAAACAATGCTGTTGTAAATAACATCATCCTCTGTTGTTTTGACTTTCTGAAGGTGTCTCTTCAGGGTAGATTTCTAGAAGGGATTGCGTCAACACCCCTGATTGTATCTAAGAGGCATTCCTGGGTGATATGGCTTGTACTTGACCTCATGGTGGTGAAAGTATTGAGGGAATACAAATGAGAGTTCTGAGGAAACCAGACCTTTTCCGTCAGTGCAGTGTTTCTCTCCGACTCCGGGAGCAGCCCTAGACTTCAGCAGTGCACTGTGAACTATTTGGAAGTGGTGGTTCCAGTCTATTCACCACTTTGCTGCTGGCAGAGTTTTCCTTCTCCCTAAGACTGGGAGCATTGAAAAATAAGCTCTGCTGGAACAGGTTAGGGACCCCACTTTTACAGCAAGAAAAGGTCTCCTGTGAGCCAAGGGCTGAATCTGGGTGACACTGACAGCCATGCTTGGGGCCCTAAACTTCTGAAGAAGGTCCAGGGAACTCAGTAAGCCTGAGGAGGGCTGGGACACACCCTCACCATGATCCGTCCCCACACCTGACCTGAGCTGTTCAGGGAGGCCATGTCTTCATGGCACCCAGTGAGTCCTGGTGCTAACCTGCTTTCAGTGACTTACCCACATCATTCGAGTCGTTTCGAGTGCACGCCACAGTGCCTTCATTGACGTCTCCACAGTGTGGACAGGAAGGGACATCACTAGGGATAGACGAGCCACGGGACAGTGATCGGTGCCACATGAGCTATATAAGACAGGGCAAAGGACAGGAATAGTCTTGCCCTTTTCCATAATGAGCTGCCAACTGAGGGACTAGCAGATGGCTAATTCTGAGCCCACAATTCTTCCTAAGCCTTCCCTGGCCCCAGTTGTGTTCTTGTCCTCTTAGCCCGGCCATGAGAGCATCATGGTCAGACTCTGATCCTAGGGTCCAGGGCCTCAAGTAAGCATTTCTGAAGTATACAAGGAAGGGGTCCTACCGGATGCAACTGAAGTGTAGGGAAGGCACTGCTCTGTCAGTGTGGAAAATGGGGAATGCTCCTCTGTGCCTTTCTCCTTGCTCTTTCCTTTCACCAGCAAGGCTGTGCTATTGCCTTGCGTTGTAAGGGAGGGTCTGGTGATCAAGGCTTACCTGACCTGGGGTCACTTTTCTTATGCCAGGACCCTGTGCAGCGGTTTCTGGTTGCCCAGGTTAGCCAAGATTTATATAATGCCTTTGTGACTTTTCTTCCTCTGGGGTGTTGGTACCCATCGTTGAGATGAGGAAACAGGCCCGCTCAGGTCTGTGTTTGGAAATAGCAAAGTCAGGATTTGAGCTCAGGTTAGCTGGCTCCAAACCTGTATGCTCTTTGTGCAGTGCTGCGCTGTGTGCCTGTCAGCAAGTTGTACTGTGCCCCACGGCAGTTCTTTGTTGAGTACACATTTGAGAAAACCCAAAATACAGAAGCTATAGTAGCACCCAAGCCCGGCCTTTGTGAAAAGGAGCTCCACCCCCTTTGGGGCTGACAGCTCCCTATCCCAGTGGTCAAGTCAGCCCTCGGGTGCCGCTCATAAAGTGGCCTCTGCCAAGGCAGCATGCAGAGAAGCCACATAGTGTTTCTCTCAGAAAAATGCCACCTGTGCAGGCCACTTACTCTCCTGCACACCAGGAATGGGACTCAGGGTGGCCACAGTGCAGGTAGAGTGCAGTTGGCCACCACCACTAGCAGCCCAAAGCCCCTAAAGAAATCTGTGAAGGGAAGAATATCAAGACCTGAGTGAGCCACCAGCAGGGCAGCCCCGGCTTGAGCCTTCCGATGCTCACTTTTTCTGCAAACTGGTGTGTCCTCTGTGATACTTACATACTTGTTTAACACTTCAGGGAAGAAAAGTCAGAAGACCAGGACCTCCAGGGCCTCAAGGACAAACCCCTGAAGTTTAAAAAGGTGAAGAAGGATAAGAAAGAAGAAAGCAAGCATGAACCCCTGCAGCCGCCAGCCCACCACTCTGCTGAACCAGCAGAGGCAGGCAAAGCGGAGACCTCGGAAGGGTCAGGCTCAGCCCCAGCCGTCCCGGAAGCTTCTGCCTCCCCCAAACAGCGGCGCTCTATCATTCGCGACCGGGGACCCATGTATGATGACCCCACTCTGCCTGAAGGTTGGACCCGGAAGCTTAAGCAGAGGAAATCTGGCCGCTCCGCTGGGAAGTATGATGTGTATTTGATCAAGTAAGTAAGGGCAACTCCTGCCTCTACAGAGCTGGGAGCCCTGGGTAGGTGGGAAGCTGGGGACAGGTGCTAAAAACTAATGGGGGTCCCTTAAAGTAGGAGCTAGTTGCTGCTAGTTGATCAAGAAAATGTGTGTGCATAACCCCATCTGGGTTAAGTAAGGTGGCTTCAGTAATGAGCACTGCTTGCAGGCACCACTAGGTATGCTTGGAACGACTGTATGGAAGTCACTGCCCTGAGTGAAACGTGCACAGGGTAACAGTGTGGTTTACCCTGCCAGCCCTTGAGGCCTTGTGTGAAGATGGAATAGCAGTAGGACCTACCCGGGGTCGGGATGAGAATGCCAAGAGAGGTCACCTGGGAAGTGCTGAGGCCACAGGATCTGCCATATGTAGTAGCCCTGGGCTCAGGAGGCCAGCAGAGTTCCCTGGGGTTCCTGCCATTTCTCAGCTGGAGAGCATCCAGCTGAGAGGCTCTTCTCAGAACCTGTTACCCTCATCTTCTTTCTGGGAGAGTTGTTCTGTAACATTGCTTCATGAACCAGAAAAAATAAAATAGAGGAGTCGTAGAGCTCAGTACACTCTGAATTGTGCTGGGAAAGGGGGGCTCTCGGACAGGGCCTCTGAGGAAAGACACAGATAGGCCCCATGTACCTTTTCAACTGTCCCTTTTGCATTTGTCCAGCCTTAGGGGAGGGTCACCGGATGTTTTTGTTTGTTTGTTTGTTTTGATCTTAGAGAGAGGAAGGGAGGGAGGCAAGAGATGGGGGGAAAGAGAGAAAGACATTGATGTGAGAGAGGAACATTGATCAGTTGCTTCCCACACACGTCCTGACCATAGGATCAAACCCGCAACCTGGGAATGTGCCCTGTCCAGGAATCAAACCCACTACCTTTCAATGTATAGGTTGATGCTCCAGCCAACTGAGCCACACTGGCCAGGTCCTGGGTGGTTTTTTTTCCTGGGTATTTTCTATTAAAACAGTAACTTCCAAGCCTGAGCTTCAGAGGAGTGAATAAGTACATTTCAGTTCAGCCCCTTAGACAATCCCAAAATGGTTAGCAGTTTTCAAAGGACATTTACGGACATTTGCAACCTTGTTTGGCCCCAGAAAGTCTGAGAAGACTGAGCAAAGCATTATCCTATTGACATATGAGGAAACCAATTCCCAGAAGTGCTAAACAGCATGCCCAGATTCAGACAGGGTGCTGTACTGGCAGGTCATGCCCGGGCACCAGCCAGCAAGAATGGGCCCTGGCCTAATGGCTAGGCAGGGTCCCCAGGTCAGACCACTTCGGGGTTCAGAAGGGGCCTCAGTGGCATGCCGGTGGCAGCTGTGGAGCAGCTAGCACCAAGCTATTCTGGTATAGGAGCAGGCCGTATAGTGCCCACCACTGCCCGGCAACCTGATTGCTTCATGTATAACCGCGGCTGTGCCCCTCAAGTTTTAGCTCATCTTGGCTTTTCTTAAATGTGACTCTGGCTCAATAGTATCATCAGGTACATCAGCTGCAGAATCTCTTCTGTTAAAGTTTGTCACTACCTTCTGCTCTGCCCTATCTCCAGCATTGCTGTGGAAGCTTCTAATCACTTTTTGTGTCTCTCCACTTGTTCCCACAGTCCCCAGGGAAAAGCCTTTCGATCTAAAGTGGAGTTGATTGCGTACTTCGAAAAGGTAGGCGACACCTCCCTGGACCCTAATGATTTTGACTTCACGGTAACTGGGAGAGGGAGCCCCTCCCGGCGAGAGCAGAAACCACCTAAGAAGCCCAAATCTCCCAAAGCTCCAGGAACTGGCAGAGGTCGGGGACGCCCCAAAGGGAGTGGCACCGCGAGACCCAAGGCAACAGCATCAGAGGGCGTGCAGGTGAAAAGGGTCCTGGAGAAAAGTCCCGGGAAGCTGCTCGTCAAGATGCCTTTTCAAACTTCGCCAGGAAGCAAGGCTGAAGGGGCTGGGGCTACCACATCAGCCCAGGTCATGGTGATCAAACGCCCTGGCAGGAAGCGAAAAGCCGAAGCTGACCCCCAGGCCATTCCCAAAAAACGGGGCCGAAAGCCAGGCAGTGGGGTGGCAGCTGCTGCCGCTGAGGCCAAGAAGAAAGCCGTGAAGGAGTCATCCATCCGGTCTGTGCAAGAGACCGTGCTCCCCATCAAGAAGCGTAAGACCCGAGAGACAGTCAGCATTGAAGTGAAGGAGGTGGTGAAGCCCCTGCTGGTGTCCACCCTCGGTGAGAAGAGTGGGAAGGGACTGAAGACCTGCAAGAGCCCAGGGCGGAAAAGCAAGGAGAGCAGCCCTAAAGGGCGCAGCAGCAGCGCCTCCTCACCCCCCAAGAAGGAGCACCACCACCACCACCACCACTCAGAGCCCCAGAAGGCACCCACACCGCTGCTCCCACCCCCGCCCCCGCCCCCGCCCGAGCCCCAGAGCTCCGAGGACCCCGCCAGCCCCCCTGAGCCCCAGGACTTGAGCAGCAGCGTCTGCAAAGAGGAGAAGATGCCGAGAGGAGGCTCGCTGGAGAGCGACGGCTGCCCCAAGGAGCCAGCTAAGACTCAGCCCACGGTCGCAACCACCACCACCACGGCCGCAGAAAAGTACAAACACCGAGGGGAGGGAGAGCGCAAAGACATTGTTTCATCCTCCATGCCAAGGCCAAACAGAGAGGAGCCTGTGGACAGCCGGACGCCCGTGACCGAGAGAGTTAGCTGACTTTACACAGAGTGGATTGCAAAGCAAACCAACAAGAATAAAGGCAGCTGTTGTCTCTTCTCCTTATGGGTAGGGCTCTGACAAAGCTTCCCGATTAACTGAAATAAAAAATATTTTTTTTTCTTTCAGTAAACTTAGAGTTTCGTGGCTTCAGGGTGGGAGTAGTTGGAGCATTGGGGATGTTTTTCTTACCGACAAGCACAGTCAGGTTGAAGACCTAACCAGGGCCAGAAGTAGCTTTGCACTTTTCTAATCTAGGCTCCTTCAACAAGGCTTGCTGCAGATACTACTGACCAGACAAGCTGTTGACCAGGCTTCTTAGGGTATGCCTGCACCTCCCCTCCCACCCAGACCTCCCCTCGTGTGGTCGCTAAGGACAGAGCACTTAAGAGGACACTCCATTTTCGGTGCCATTGGTGCCCCAGTCTCAGCTCTCCTCTCCCCCCACCCTGCCCCAGCTTCCCCACCTCCCCCACTCTCACCCAAGTTGGGCCAAGGAGGTGTGAGGCAGGAGAGACAGTTGTATTCTTTAGAGAAGAAGTTGGAGATGGCCAGTGGCTACAGCCCGTGTGATCCCACTCATGGTGGCACAAATCTGGCCCCACTCCAGCCCCAATCCAAAACTGACAAGGACATTTCACAGGACAGGAAAGTAGCACCTGTTCACTCCAGTCTGGCATGGCTCAGAGGGAGTCATCCTTCGAGCTGCTAGGTATAGACTTGCCTGAGCCAGAGGAGAGGCTGGCCTGGGGCCGGCCTCCAGTGGATGGCACTAGAGAGAGGCCATGGAGGCAGCAGGACAAGGTGTAGGCAGGTTGGCCCAGCTCCGGGCCAGCAGAGCACAGCGGGGCAGGAGGGACTCCTTAGTCGCTCAGAGCAATCTGTGACTGGCAGTTAGAGGCTCAGTGGGGTGGGGGCCAAGGGGAAGGAGGGGAGAATGTTCTTCCAAAACTTTCCAATTCTACTCCTTAGGGACAGCTTAGAACTATTTGCACTATTGAGTCTTCATGTTCCCACTTCAAAACAAACACGCTCTGAGAGCAAACTGGCTTGAATTGGTGGCACTTTGTCCCTCAAGTCACCAGACGCGATGGTGTTTAGAACTGCCTGGATCTGTAGATACCTGCGCTTGTTTTAAAGTGGGCTCAGCACATAGGGTTCCCACGAAGCTCCGAAACTCTAAGTGTTTGCTGCAATTTTATAAGGACTTCCTGACTGCTTTCTCTTCTCTCCCATTTCTGCCTTCTGTCATTTCATCCTTTCATTTCTTCCCCTCCTTCCTCCTCATTCATCCCTTCTGTTCCAAGCAGCCCCAGTGCACAGCTGTACCCCAAATTGATTCTGCTTAGTTCATGCCCCCAGAACTCACCCCACCCTTGGCCTTCCCGCCACCAACCCCAGCCCAGCCTCACTCCATCCTGAGCCCTGAGGAAGCCCCGGGCTCTGCTGAGCCTACCTGACCCTAGCACCTCAGTCTCTCTGAAGGGCAAGAGACCAGCAGGGTCTTGCTCTCCTAAGTCAGAATCAAGACACTGAGCCTCCTCAACCTTCCACTTGAGGGAAGTAGGTGGGAGGAATCAGACCAGATTTGAATTTGGGAGCTGAGGGCAGAACAGAGGCCCCCCGTGGTCTGCCACAGTCATCACGCGGCCCAGCCATGACCTTGGCCTCTGCCAGGCCTGGCTAGCGCAGTGCAATGTGGCAGGGCAGCAGGCAGAACAAATGCAGATGCCCCCAGACCTGAGCTGGGACCAGTGCCTAGGGCGGCCCCCCTCCCCCCCCCCCAGCCCACCCAGGCTCCTCTGTTAACCACAAGTTCTTTTCAAATGGAAAACATTTGGCTTTCGCTTACTGGAGACTGGGTGGGGCCAGTGTAGCACACATTTTCACGTCTACGCCAGGGTTCTGGTGTAGGGGCTTAGAGGCTTGGGTTTGCTGTGGGATCCCATCCTTTCAATCTCTCTGTTCAGGAAGTCCTTATCTAGCTGCATATCTTCATCATATTGGTATATCCTTTTCTGTGTTTACAGAGATGTCTCTTATATCTAAATCTGTCCAACTGAGAAGTACCTTATCAAAGTAGCAAATGAGACAGCAGTCTTATGCTTCCAGAAATACCCACAAGCACGTCCCATGTGAGCTGCTGCCATGAACTGTCAAGTGCGTGTTGTCTCGTGTATTTCAGTTATTGTCCCCTGGCTTCCTTACTTTGGTGTAACCATGAAGGAGTGAAACATCCTAGAAACTGTCTAGCACTTCCTTGCCAGTCCTTAGTGATCAGGAACTATAGTTGACAGTTCCGATCAGTAGCTTAAGAAAAAACCATGTCTGTCTCTTCCGGAATGGTTAGAAGCAAGGGAGTTTGCCCATTCTGTTCGTAGAGTCATAGTTGGCCTTTCTAGCATTTTTGTATCCATTTCCTTATGCTGCAAAAGCAAGTCCCACAAGCAACCCCACTCTGCTGTCGACTACCCGGGCTTCACTTCTGACTCCTCCCCAGGAGGGAAGAGGGGTCGGAGGAGGGAGTGAGTCCTTCGGGACCCCTCTTCCTCCAAGGACAAAAGGCTCCTGACCCCACAGTGGCCTTGCACTCCTGGCATCCCCAAAAGACACCTATCCGTGCGAGCGCGGCATTCAGCCAGTTTGTCATGGAGACGCTGTCCATTCTGGTCGGTCAGGTTTTTATGTGTTATATACCTAGTCCAGTGAAATGTGACTCCTGGGACCACTGTCAGGAGCTGGCTGGCCTCCCCATCAGCTCATTTATCTGGTCCTGGGAAGAGGAGTGTGGGGCTCACCAGGCCCCGCTTTCACCCATGACAGTTATTCGGGGGCTGACTGGGCATTGATGGTCAAGAACACAGCATTTCAAGGGTCGTTTTCTTTCTGTCCGGCCAGACCTGCAGCCCCCTCACTCCCCAGCTCCTTCCCCTAGAGTTCCAGAGCTTCAGGCAGTGCCTGAGGCTCCTTATGGTTTTCTCTCCCCCCTTCCGTATTCCCTCTTCTTCCCCAAATAAGGGCATCATGAGTGAGTGACCTTTAAACAGGCCACCTTGGTGGTTTGCCACCCCGACAGGCAGAGGCCCGTGCCATGCCGCCCCTGTTCCTAGAGTCAGGTGGGTGGAAGTTTGGAGGGAAAACCTAAGCCCTGGAATTCTCACCAGCGGTGTCCAGCCCAGTTCGGGGTGTGACCTTGATTTTGTGTGTACTTGAACACCACGAAGATTGGGGGGGGGGTGCATCTTTTAGGGACTGTGAAGAATACAGGAATTGACCGACAACTTTCAGATCCCCATGGGTCTAGGTCACAGAGAATCATGTTCCGTCTCCCCAACCGTCATTCTAGTTGTTAGTTACTACCTCCTTTCTTGACAGAATTCTGTGTGTCCTTGAGCTCCTCCCACAATGCCCGGCCCAGCCCTGCCCTACTTGTCTGCCCATTGGTGAGCTTGTCCTTACCAGTGGAATTGCTGGCTTTGACACTTAAGTGAACTGGGGAACTGGGCCACAACCAGGCTCTAGTGCAGTGCCCTTCTGTTGGCATAGAAGACACCTAAAAATGTCATGTCCCCAGTCCATCAGTGCCAAAGTAGCCAAGGACCCCAGCCCCTCAGCTCCCTGGAAGGTGAAAGTCATGGTGGTGGCCTGGGGACACTGGCCACAGCCAGCACCTGGCTTCTACTGAGACCCCATGCAAGTGTGGGCAACAGTCTTCAGTGGCATCATTTCAGGCTAGAGCCAAAAACAGTGGCAGCGAGACCTACAACAGCCCCAAGTTGTTGGCTGCTCCTCTGCCCAGCTTGTCATTGTCATGACAGCCATCATGAAAGGGTACTAGCCAGAAACAAGCTTCCATGTTTGGTGGGAAAGGAGTTTCTTAGCTGACAGCCCTCTGGATTTTAAGTAACTCTTAATAAGCAGATTGAACCCAGGAGGGAGCAAAGGTTATGAACTAAACCCACCAGGGGGCTGCCTGGATCTTGGGGAGCATTCCCACCGGCTCTCTGGACTGACGTGATCAGGGGAGGTCACAGGTACTGGTTCTTGGAGACCTTTGTACATCCATTCCTAGCTGGTGTCATTGCCCCGAATTGCTTCCTGATGCGAGTTTCACGCAGAAAGTCTAGGACCAGTGGCCCAGACCTCAGGAAGCAAGCTGTGTGGAAAGCCGAATGGGTGTCAGTCCCCCAAGTGCCAGCTGCTGGTGTGTGGACAAGCACAGCATTACCAGGCCTGTGGCCATGCCCCTGCTGTGTTGGATTCCTGCTCTTGCTCTGCTTTCTGCAAGGGTCCATCTTTGCTCTTGGTCAGTGAGCCCGTCCACTCTGGAGGGCTTTGTTGAGTCTCCATTTTTGTGTCTTTCTCTTTTAGATCAATCTTTAGAAAAGGCCTAATTGTTATAAATAGCTAGGATACTGCCTCTCCCAGGGTCTGAAGTTACATATTTTAGGGGGGGAAAGTGAACACTGAAACCCACTCTCAACAATTCAGAAGGAAAACCTAGAAAATATTTGGCAAAAAGAATACATTTTAATGTTTCTGAACAAAGAAAAGCAAGCTTTTGTGAAAATTCTGATCTAAAAATACTTGGAGCTTGGCCTGATGTGTGGTGAGCACTGCAGGCAAAGGGGATTCCAGCCCCAAGCCACTGGATCTGAGACTCAGGGCCATTCTGTCATTGGAGAACCCACATCTCCTTGGGTAGCATCCCTGAGGACTTGGCCTCAGCTCTGTCCTCTGGGGTGGCCTGGAGGTTAGTGGCCCGCCTGGGCCCAAAGCTGCAGGAGCCCAGCTCTTGGTGTGGGAAGCGGAGTGGTCACAGGGACTCGTGAAGGCCTACACCAGTCTCATTCCCAGCACCACCTGTTTCTTGCTTCGTTCTTATCTCCACAGAGCCTACCCAAAGCTCTGATTTGTCAAGAAAAAAAAAATGAGTTCTAACTAGGGCCCAGGTAACTAGAAAGGAAAGGGTGATGTCTCCCCCTTGGCCTCTGCCTGTGGCACAGCCTGTCCCCTGAGGACATTCCCTGCTCTGCTCTCAGGGTCTAGGGCCCGATGAAATGGCATTCCTTCTGAACTCAGAGGTGAGGACAGAGGCCTGAGCACTCACTGTGGTGTGTGCCCCACTCGCCCCTCACCCTTGACAGCCCCTGGGGTAGAAGGGGAGGCTGTGTGTGAGGATGGGTGTCCGCACCCCTGGCAGAGCTGAGACCCTCACAGGGGAAATCTGGCCTTTGAGTTTCAGAGCATTTTAGAAACTTGCAAATTGTCTTTGCTCCTCTAGCTCCCCCTTCTATCTTACCTTTTCTCAGGTCCTGCTCAGCAGTGAGAGAAAATAAGATGAAAAGGCCAAGAGGTTTGGCTCCGATCACTGGTAGTCCCTCCCTGCAGTGTTTGTGTGTCAAGTGACAAAGCTGTTTTTCCTGGTGACCCTGATTATATCCAGTATCTTATAGACTATAAGCATAGGCCTGCTTGGTCCTCTCTGTTCTGGGCTTTTGTTTTGCTTTTTAGTTTTGCTTTTAGTTTTTCTGTCCCTTTTATTTAATGCACCGATTAGACACACAAAGCAGTTGAATTTTTATATATATATATCTGTATATTGCACAATTATAAACTCATTTTGCTTGTGGCTACACACACACACACACACACATACACACACACACACTGTTAAAATAATACCTGTTGCTTAATTACAATATTTCTGATAACCGTAGCATAGGACAAGGGAAAATAAAAACAAAAACAAACAAAAAAAAAACACCTGACAAATCCGTCTGCTGGTCACTTCTTCTGTCCAAGCAGATCCATGGTCTTTCCTCGCTTCTTTCAAGGGCTTCCCTGTGCCAAGCTAAGGAGGCTCCAGGCAGCGCCCAGGTTTTGCACTGTTTCTCCAGTGCTTGTGAGAGAGGTCCGGGGATACTGGTGCAGGACAGTTCACCTCAGTGGGTGGGTGCGAGAGTGCTCCCTTGCCCTGGCGAAGTCCAGAATGTAGTTGGCACCACCTGGTCCTCTTCCACCTCTGGGTAGGACAGCTGGAGTCCATGGGGGTGGCCTGACCCCCCCACCCCTTCCAGTGACCGGTCAGAGTGATCATGTGTGGAGAGTCAGCTCAGCAGGCCTCCCCACCAGTAGGGCTCCCACTTTGCCGAGTCCAGGGTCTGGAGGGAAGACAGAAGGCCTGTCGTGTCCTTGAACGTGTGAGCTGCACCAGGTAGAATGCCAGGGACCCAGAACCACATAGAGAGTCCAGTCTCCCTCTAGGAGGTAGCGAAGACTCCAGAAATGTCCCTTTCTCTTCTCCCACATCCTGCGAGTAATTGCATTTGCTTTTGTAATTCTTAATGAGCAATATCTGCTAGAGTTTAGCTGTAACAATTCTTTTTGATTGGTGTTTTTTTTTTTTACGTAATTAAAAACACCAAAAAAATTCAGAAACTTGTTCTTCCAAAGCAGAGAGCATTATAATCACCAGGGCCAAAAGCTTCCCTTCCTGCGTCAATACTTCTTCTGAGGCCTGAATCCAAGAGAGAAACACTCATAGGCTCTTTGTGTGGCTGGGCTACCCTCGGGCCCCTCGGAGGACCTGGTCTTGGGCCCACTCCAGCCCACATTCAGTATTAGCGGTGGGTCATGACGTCCTTGCCCACGCAGCCTGGAATGGGGCCGAGGAGGTGAGGAGGCCGTTGCCACCGATGCTTGGCCACTAACAGGTGGGTGTCCGCATGTGTCCACGTGCATGCTTTCTGACTGAAATGTGAAATCAGCACCCGAGTTAGCCTCACCCAGTGACCTCGCCCCGCCGGGCTGGAGCGGGGCCCGCCCAGTTCAGTGTTTCTGGGGAGCTGGACAGTGGAGTGCACAAGGCTTGCAGAACTTGAAGCCTGCTCCTTCCTTTGCTACCAAGGCCTCCTTTTCCGTTTGATTTGTCACTGCTTCAATCAATAACAGCCGCTCCAGAGTCAGTAGTTGATGAATATATGACCAAATATCACCAGGACTGTTACTCAATGTGTGCCGAGCCCTTTTATCGCGCTGGGCTCCTGTGTACCCGGACACTGTAATGTGTGCTGTGTTAGCTCTCCTCACCCTCCCCTCGTTTTTCTGGGGGTTTTCTGTTTGGGTTTGGTTTGGTTTTTATTTCCCCTTTTGTGTTCCAAACATGAGGTTCTCTCTACTGGTCCTCTTAACTGTGGTGTTGAGGCTTATATTTGTGTAATTGGTGGGTGAAAGGAACTTTGCTAAGTAAATCTCTTCTGTGTTTGAACTGAAGTTTGTATTGTAACCATGTTTAAAGTAATTGTTCCAGAGACAAATGCTTCTAGACACCTTTTCTTTACAAACAAAAGAATTCAGAGGGAGGGGATGGTGACTGAGATGAGAGGGGCTGTCCTATTTCCCCAGGAGGGGAGACCCAAAGAGATGACCCCTGCTCAGATCAGCCAGAAGCCACCCAAGAAATTCAGCCTAAGCCAACAGACCGAATAGCTGATTTGTTGCCATTTTCCAATTCCGAGCAAAACCAGATCTTGTTCCACCCAGTGGACATTTTTGCCTTCCCCTCCCCTCCCCGAGATTATTAGCATCATTGATATTTTTAAGGACAGTCAAGGTTTATGTTCCTGTGAGGGGAGCCAGGTGGGGTGTGAGCAGGGCCAACCTGAAGCGGGCCTGAACCAAGTGGCTCAAACAAAAGGTGGGCATCTCCCTGGAGATCTCCCCTGTAACCACAGGTCAGGTATATGTTGACAGGGCGGACTGGCCACTCTTCACCTGACGCAGCTCTTTCTAGACAGGCCAGGCAGAGGGCATTATCGTTTAGGACACCTCCATCACATCCCACCCCTTACCTGGAGTGCACCACACTACTGTGACCGCTCAATCCCCAGCCACCCCGGGCGATACGATGGTGGGATGGGAGGGTGCACTCTCTTTGCTGTCATCAGATTCCCAGAAAAAAAATTTGGATGTGAGAAACCCCCTTCCCTTTCCATGACAAAACCAGATCCTCCTCAGAGAAGCCGTTACCCCCACCAGACATTGTTTTGGGTTCACAGAACAGGGACAGATGTGTGCTCCCTTAGTGCCTGGCAGCCCTTCATCTGCAAGGCAATGACAGTGCCGATTGTAGTGACCACTATACACGGGGTTTAGTAGCAGGAAGAACCAGGCAGGGTGGCTGCCCCCTCTCGAGTTGCAGTGACACAAGCCAGCCACCCTGTGCAGAGGGAAGCCCTGCTGAGGGCAGGAGAGGTAGGCAAGGGGCGCGGGGAGCTGCCCAGGGCAGACTTGGCTGGAGATGTCTCTACAAGCCCTCTATTGCATTCACCTTCAGTTTTTGTGTTTTGGGACAATTACTTTAGGAAATAAGTAGGTCGTTTTAAAACAAAAAAAAATATTGATTGCTTTTTTGTAGTGTTCAAAAAAAGGTTCTTTGTGTATAGCCAAATGACTGAAAGCACTGATATATTTAAAAACAAAAGGCAATTTATTAAGGAAATTTGTACCATTTCAGTAAACCTGTCTGAATGTACCTGTATACGTTTCAAAACACCCCCCCCCCCACTGAATCCCTGTAACCTATTTATTATATAAAGAGTTTGCCTTATAAATTTACATAAAAATGTCCGTTTGTGTCTTTTGTTGTAAAATCAAGTGATTTTTTTCATAAGGTTCTTTTACTATTTGAAAAGATGGGCAGCACGCAGTTTTATTTTATTTTTGTAAGTTTTTTAATACGTGTGAAAGCAAAGACTACTCAGCATGCCTTTCTAAGTGACGCGTTTGCACCTTTTGTTGGGAAGTACTGTATCCTTTGCTGTTAGCATTCTCGATAAATCTCTCTGTGAAAGTGACTCAAGGTCTGGGCTTTCATTATCTGACAGCTCACAGGACAGCATGGTGGTGTGTCTCCTGATTCGGTCTGGTTGTCCCTGAACAAAGAGGAGAGCCACCGCTTTCAGGACTGCAGTTCCATACACTGCCGCCCCTTGGGTCCCCCGAGGCCACACTTTGCAGGCACACTGCTCCTGCGTGCAAATCTGCCCACTGTGCCCTAGGCCCAGAGGCAGGTGGGCTGCAGGCCTTCTGCACAGTAGCACATGGTAGGGGGCACCTCTTAGGTCTACATGTGCCAAGGTGCTTCTGCAAATACAACCTCGCTTCCCCCCTCCCCCCAGCTCAGGCTCCTTCTTGTCTCCTTTTTTTTCATATATATTTGTATTGATTTCAGAGAGGAAAGGGGAGGGAGGGAGAGATCGAAACAGCAATGATGAGAGAGAATCATTGATTGGCTGCCGCCTGCACACCCCTACTGGGGATCAAGCCCACAACCAGGCATGTACCCTGACCAGGAATCGAACTGTGACTTCCTGGTTCATAGGTTGACACTCAACCACTGAGCCACACCATCTGGGCTGTTCTTTCTTATCTTCTTGAGGGAAAGATTTCAATCAAGAGACTAAGTGTAGAAAAGCAAGCAAGAATGTATTGACCGTAGCAAAAATATCCTGGGGTCCCTTAGACTTTAGTGGATACATGCCTGAGGGGGGAGGGAATAGCATGGGCTTGCTTCTTGGGGGGAGAGCTCTGGGACCTTAATTTTCAGGGGTTTTAAAGGTTGGGTGTTTAGGGGAGGTCTTAAGGGCAGATCAATAGACTATTCATCAGCTTAATGCTGATGTACCAAACAGATTTATTCTCTTGTCTGTCCTTGGGTGTGGTTGGCAAATGGCACTAATTGGATTTCTATCTTCTCCCTGAGTAGGGTGATTTAAGCTATATACCCTCCGGTTGGGGAGAAGTACAAACTATTTACTCTTTTTTTGTTGTTAATCCTTACCTGAGGATATTTTGCCATTGATTTTTAGAGAAAGTGAAAGGGAGGAGGAGAGACAGAGAGAGAAACATCAATGTGAGAGAGACATATCCATTGGTTGCCTTCTGCACATACCCGACCAGGGGGTCTGCAACCAAGGTATATGCCCTTGACTGGAATCGAACCCGGGACTCTTCAGTCTGCAGGTTGACGCTCTATCCACTGAGCCAAACTGGATATGGCCATTTACTCTTTTTTAAAAACATTTTTTAAAATTGATTTTAGCAAGGGGAAGATAGAAACACCAATGTTGAGAGAGAATCATCGATTGTCTGCCTCCCACACGTACCCCACTGGGGATCAAGCCCGCAGCCGAGGCACATGGCCTGACTGAAATCGAACCATTACCTCCTGGTTTATAGGTTGATGCTCAACCGCTGAGCCACACCAGCCAGGGCAAACCATTTACTCTTAAGTATCTTTGGTTTAGAGAAGATAGGATTTACTAGGTGGCTGCAAACTGTTGATTAACTGTCTTAATTTCTCTATTCCACTTGTTCTGGAATTTTCCCAGCTTCTTACTATTCTATACAGTATAACACTATCACCTGAGACCCTCCCATGGCCTCTGCTGAACTGCCTCCCTGCCCAAAGGGGGCGCTGTCATTGCGTTGGCAGGTATCACACCCTGCCTGTGCTTCTTGGCTTTCGCATAAGACTGTGGGCTCTCAGGAGCTACCTGCCCCGCCACAGTCATCCTCACCAGGTAGCAGGGCTGGAGGGGACAACTGCTCAGTGTCCAGCTTCACATGCAAATGTGGGTATATCCATTAGAAGGTGCATTGGAAAGTCCTGGACTTGAATGTTAAAGGGTTAAAATTCAGCATGTGTGTATTGAGTGTTTCTTGTGTGCCAGGCCTGTCGGGTGCTGCGGTCCAGCAGTGAGCAAGTAGGACCAAGTGCCTGTTCCCTTAGAGCTTGGTGTGTGTGTGCATGATAATTTCCCATACTCAGGGTGTGACTGGCTGCCTTTTGGGGAGTGGCTGTGGCTTCTGGGAAGGGGTTCCAATGGAGGCCCATATTTGGGTGGACCTGGTTTCTGTTTTGTTTTTTTAACATATTTTTTATTGATTTTTTAGAGAGGAAAGGAGAGGGATAGAAACATCCATGAGAGAGAAACATCATTAATCGGCTGCCTCCTGCACGCTCCCCACACGGGATCAAGCCCACAACCGAGGCATGTGCCCTGATCGAGAATGGAACCATGACCTCCTGGGAATCAAATCAGTGACCTCTGGGTTCCTGGCTCAACACTCAATGCTGAGCTGCACACTGGACCTAGTTTCTGGAAACAGCCCTAAGTCTCTGGGAAGGCAAAAGCCCTCTGGGGTCAGGACCAAGAGGACAAGGGGGATAGTGAGTGAAGGAGACCTAGTGCCTGGCAAGCGTTCATCTATCTGGAGAAGCAAAAGAAGACTTACACACCTGGTGCTGCTTGTGGGGGTTTCCCCCCCCCTCTAGTGGGGGAGGCCCAAGAAAGATGCATCCTAGATGCCAGGCACAGCAGAGGCTGCAGGCAGCTCTGTCAGGCCTAGGGAGCTTTCACCTTAACTTCCACCCTGGGAGCTGTTTGAGCTCAACCTTGGCACATGAGGGCCAGGAAACTGCAAGTTCAAATTCTGCAGGAGCCCTGGCACATGCTCCGAACCCTAAGGAGTTCTGGATGGCTTAAGGCTGCTGACATGTGCAGAGAGCTAGACATGAGGTGGGAGGGTAGGGGCCACATTGTGACAATGGTGGAGGCTGCACTGAAGAGCTGGGACCCATCAAAGCGCTTCGGAAAGCACAGAAAGGTCTTAAGCAGGAAAGCTCTGTGGTTTGATTTGTGCCTGAGGAAGAACACCAGGGTAGAGAGACAGGCAGGGAAGCCAGGAAGCCAGCATGTTTGTCCAGGTAGTAGTGAGGGCAGTGGGCAGGTGGGGAGGAGATGGACTCCAGAGATGCTCAGGAAGACAGCAGGAAAACAGTGGCTGATGATGCAGGGTGGAGGGCTGGAGGCTGCAGAGCATTGTGGCAATGGGCAAGAGAGACCAATGTGCCAAGTCGTCAGTCAGGATGGGGACTGAACTTGGTGCCTATCCACTGCTTCAGAAAAGAGGGTGGGAGAAGCCATCCTCACAGGAGTGAGTGCAAACCGAGCCAAAAACGTAACAACAAGAGGGCAAAGGGACAGCAGGAACTAAAATCCTTTTTTTTTTTTAAGAGAAAAACACAGTTCATGTGGTGGTAGGAAGGAGCCAGCAAGGAAGGAAAAGTGGAAGATATTGCTAAGAGGTAACACGTGCTGGTGCAGGTTCCTGAAGGAGAGGGAAATACGGGATCCACGGCACAGGAGGTGAGCGAAAATGCTCCGAGTTGGGGCGGGCTGCTGTACAAGTTTCCAGAACGTTCTCCCTGCACCCAGCCACTCGGCCAGCTGACAGGAGTCAGCCCGGGGGCCTTTGTATATGTAACCCTCATCTGACCCTGTTCTGCCGGCATCTCTGAGGACTCTCCAGGCCTCCCAAATAAAGCCAAAACATTTCAATGGGACCTCCCTGTGACTGTCAACAAGGCCCGGCTCCAGCCCTTTCTGGAACGCCCCATGCCTTCGCCACAGCCTCCGTCCTCCTTGCTGGGAACCGCTCTCCATCCCCCAGAGCCCCACTCAATGGCCCCTCCTCCTGGAAGCCCATCCTGCCCATCTGAACCCGCACAGTGGCGCTGCCTTCACAGGAAGGAACCGCGTGCGGCGCCCCCGTGTGGCCGAGGGCGGCAGCGGCGGCGGCGGCGGCGGCGGCAGCGGCCGCGATCGCGGCGGCGGGCAAGATGGTGGCGCCCGGGGCACCGCCCCTTCCGCCAGGACGGGCGTCGCACGAGGCTGGCTTAAAGGGGAAGTGAGTCAGTGTCCGCGGACCCGGCCGGCCGAGGCCCCAAGAGGCCCCGGCCTGGCGGCGGCGGCGGCAACAGCGGCCATGGCTGGGGGCCCGGGTCCGGGGGACCCCGCGGCCCCCGGCGCCCAACACTTCTTGTACGAGGTGCCATCCTGGGTCATGTGCCGCTTCTACAAAGTGATGGACGCCCTGGAGCCCAGCGACTGGTGCCAGTTTGGTACGTGGCAGCGGGCCGGGAGGGGAGGGGAGGGGGGGCGGGGCAGGGGGCGCGCCGGCCCCCGGCCCCCGGCGCCCAGGCCTGATGCCCCCTGTCCCGCAGCCGCCCTGATTGTGCGTGACCAGACCGAACTCCGGCTGTGCGAACGCTCCGAGCAGCGCACTGCCAGCGTCCTGTGGCCCTGGATCAACCGAAACGCCCGCGTGGCCGACCTCGTGCACATCCTCACGCACTTGCAGCTGCTCCGTGCGAGGGACATCATCACGGCCTGTGAGCGCGGGCAGCCCTGGGACCCCGGAGCTGGAGGCCTCTCATGGGGCTCCTCCCCCTGCCAGGGCCTAACCAGCCTTTCCTTCCTTAACGTCGCAGGGCACCCTCCCGCCCCCCTCCCACCCTCCAGCGCCAAGGCCCCGAGGACCAGCTCCATCCCTGCACCCTCTGAGGCCAAGGCCCCCAGCCCCCTGAAGTTGCCGTCCTCAGTTTCAACTGTACTCTCCCCAGGTAAGATAGTTCTGGTGGGCTTGATAGACCTGAGGGAAAGGCCACCATGACCATGGCCATGGCTCTAGACCTTGTCGCTGGTCTCTACCTGCCTCTCACTGGTATCTTTATGAAGCTTTTCCAGGCTTCCAGACCCATTCTGGGCCTGAGTGCGGGCCTGTCCCAAGCCCTGCTGCCCTCCAGCCACCACCACGGTCTCTAGATTCTTCTTCTACCAAGGTAGGTGGGTCCCCCGGAAGGGTTCCAGACAAGGAACAAGAAACCCAGGCTTTGGTACACCAGGGAGCCCCAGCCAGTCCAGCTGGGAGGCAGCTGTGATGCGGGGGAGCTTGTGGCCAGCGCTGAGGGGAAGAGACAGGACGTCACCTGATTGGGGTCTCTTTCCGCAGCAGAGGCCAGAGAACCCCGTGTCCTTCCTGCAAGGGAACCACCCCTCTCCATTCTGCTGGCCCCTCCATGAGATTTCCCAGGGCACCCACAACTTCTCAGAGGAGCTGAAGATCGGGGAGGGCGGCTTCGGATGTGTGTACCGGGCTGTACTGAGGAACACGGTGTACGCTGTGAAGAAGCTGAAGGAGGTGGGTGTAGCATCCTGGCGAGGGGCCCTGGAAGGCTGACAGCAAACCCTCGCCTTTCTGATCTTCCCCCTGCTTCCCACACAGCCCTCTAATTCCCCAGCCCCTTGGTTGTTCTGGGCCCAGGACAGATGGCACTGGGAGTGGCCACAATCCTTGGCTATAAGAGATTCATGCTGCCCCCCCCCATTTTCCCTGGGGGCTACAGGAGGCAGACCTGGAGTGGACCACTGTGAAACAGAGCTTCCTGACCGAAGTGGAGCAGCTGTCACGGTGAGCCTGGGGCGGCCCTCCAGGACCACACACCACGGGACCAGCTCCCTTGGATACGGAAACCTGCCCGGCCCAGCCTGGCTGGGGGACCAGTAGGGACTGCTCACCCCCGCTACAGCGAGACGGAGGCTGGGGGCCAGAGCACTCAGGCCCCACTTTTCCAAGCAGGTTTCGTCACCCAAACATCGTGGACTTTGCTGGCTATTGTGCTCAGAGTGGCTACTACTGCCTTGTCTACGGCTTCCTGCCCAACGGCTCCCTGGAAGACCGCCTCCACTTCCAGGTAGTCTCACCTGGCCTGGCACGCTTTCCCAGAGCTGCAGCACCTGGGCAGAGTGGGCAGGAGGCCCAGGCTCTCGGCCTCCATGAGTGAGTCCCACCAGCAGGCAGGGCCTGGGCTCAGTCTTTGGCCCAAGGTGGGTCACCATTTTCCGTGGCCTCTCCCTGACTGTTCCTGTATGCCCGGAAGCTGGGCCTTGGTGCCTCTAAAAAGGGAGTTACTGACTCACAGGAACCTGGCTCAACCTTCTCCTCTTTTTTAAAAAATAGATTTTTATTGATTTCAGAGAGGAAGGGAGAGGGAGAGAGAGAAACATCAATGATGAGAGAGAATCATTGACCGGCTGCCTCCTGCACACCCCACATGGGATTGAGCTCGAAACCCAGGCATGTGACCTCCAGGTTCAAAGGTCGATGCTCAACCACTACGCCACGCCTCTTTGCAAACAGGGTAGCTGAAGAGTGTTGTCAGCATTGCCCTTGAGGAAAGAGGGCAGTGGGCAGCAGGCTGCACTCTCTGGACCCACATTTGGGCCCCTGTCCAGTGAGGTGCCCACAAGACTCAGGGGTGAACTGCACACTGTGTTAGGGGAAGTGGAGAGAAAGCCTCCAACGATGTCCCGATCATCCTGAGACACATGAATGAACTTCAGGAACTGAGAACCGCCGAATTGTATGCTGACAGAGAGCGTGTTCCTAGCCACTTGCCCAGCGTGCTTTAATAAAGCAGTGGAATAGCTTAGTCTCTTGTAAAGTAGCTCATGGAGTGAAGTATTTGTCCAGATCCCACAGTGACAGGTGGAGGGAGGGTTGGGGTTAAGGAACGGTGGCCCCCAGCCTCCCCCGTGCCCCTTTGCTCCCTCTGCTGCTCCAGACCCAGGCCTGCTCCCCTCTCTCCTGGCCTCAGCGCCTGGACATCCTTCTGGGCACGGCACGGGCTATTCAGTTTTTACATCAGGACAGCCCCAGCCTCATCCATGGAGATGTCAAGAGGTAAGGAGGGGACACAGCCAGGCCCCTGGGTCCCCTGAGTGAGAGCTGCAGGAGTGGAGTCTATGGCAAGGCAATGATGCTCCCAAACCTTCCACCAGCAGGGAATGTGGTCCAGGGGAGCCCCGCCCCGAGTGCCCCTCATGAAAATGGGCCTGCCCTCTCCTGATCAAGGTGGAAGTGGGGGACAAGGTGCAGCCCTGAGGCCTGGGACATCACAGCTGGGGGCCAGGGTCCCTGAGTGCCTGGCATGGGACAGATGTGGAAGCAAAAGCCAAGGGCCGGCCCCCCACTGGTGTGCAGGGGCTGAACTGTGCAAGGGCGCCCTGGGCGCCGCTTGCAACCCCCAGGTAGCGGATTGTTCTGACAGTACCAACCAATTTGTGTGGGCACGGTGCGGTTTGGCGGCTTTGAGTCCAATGACATCAGGGCCAGGCAGGTGTGGGAGGGTAGAGCGAGCTGGGGCCAGGGCCAAGCTCACAACTTTCCCTTCTCCCCTAAGTTCCAACGTCCTTCTGGATGATAGACTGATGCCCAAACTGGGAGACTTTGGCCTGGCCCGTCTCAGCCGTTTTGCAGCAGCCAACCCTGGTCAGAGCAGCACTGTGGCCCGGACGCAGACTGTGCGCGGCACCCTGGCCTACCTGCCCGAGGAATACATCAAGACTGGGAGGCTGGCCGTGGACACCGATACCTTCAGCTTTGGCGTGGTGAGCCATGGCCCCTTCTGCTGGCTGGAAGGGGGCAGCTGAGGCCAGCCAAGGCAGAAGAGCCTGGAGAATTCCATGTGGAGACAAGGCCAACCTGCAGGAAGCTAACGGAGCTTCACCTGCAGGCCCCTCCCTCCCTGGCGTGGGCCCCTTCTTTGGCCCTGTTACCTCATTTCATATTTGTCATTTTGCTTTTTTAAAATAAATTTTTATTGATTTCAGAGAGGAAGGGAGAGGGAGAGAGAGAAGCATCAATGATGAGAATCATTGATCGGCTGCTTCCTACATGCCCCCTACTGGGGACCGAGCCCAAAACTCGGGCACGTGCCCTGATCAGGAATAGAACCGTGACCTGGTTCATAAGTCCACACTCAACCACTGAGCCACTCCTGCTGAGCTGTCATTTTGCATTCTTTTTTTTTTTTTAAATATATTTTATTGATTTTTTACAGAGAGGAAGGGAGAGGGATAGAGAGTTAGAAACATTGATGAGAGAGAAACGTCGATCAGCTGCCTCCTGCACACCCCGTACTGGGGATGTGCCCGCAGCCAAGGTACATGCCCTTGACCGGAATCGAACCTGGGACCCTTGAGTCTGCAGGCCGACGCTCTATCCACTGAGCCAAATCGGTCAGGGCCATTTTGCATTCTTTTTCTTCAAGTTGGTGCTCCATACTGTCAAAGCTTCAGTCCCATGACATCTAGCTCTGTCCCTGTAGTGTGCTGGTCCTGATTGGCCCATCCAAGGGCCTGGCCAGTATGTCTACCCCACAAGCCACCTCTCCTTGTAGCCCTCCCCACCAAGGCCTGGGGCAGCACCATCCCAGAAGCCACTGCTGTGCCCTTCATCCTGCTCTCTCTCCAGGTAGTTCTGGAAACCCTGGCTGGCCAGAGGGCTGTGAAGATGCATGGTGCCAAGACCAAGTACTTGGTGAGCCTCCTCAGGCAGGGGAAGGAGGGAGGCAGACAGGAAGTATGAGGGGCAGACAGGGTAGGAGGCGGGGGCGGGGGGGCGGGGGGACAGGGAGGCGCTGCTTCTGACAACCAACAGGTGCAGCCCTGGAGGGTGGAATGTTCTGGAATGCAACCACAGAAGCCAACCTTTGCTGCTGCTGACTCACCTTTGAAAGTAGGCAGGGCTCAGGCAGCTTCCTTTACCTTGCTGAAGAGAAACCTGTCTTTCTTCTGTAGATGCTCTGGGCTTTTCCAGACCCCACCCGGGCTGGGGGGAGGGGAGGGGGCATCCCAGCAAATGCCTGCTCTTTCTGGACCCCTTTCTGGACCGATGCGGAAACAGACTTAATTCCCGAGCAGCACTTTACCAACTGGCGTACCTCCGGCCGCTTCTGCTCCTGGCTCGGGGCTGTTTCTGTCCATTGCCGAGTCGGCCAGGAACCAGAGAGCCAGACGGGAGCCCTCCTTCCCTCACCTTCCACACCCGTGGGCACATCCCCCTGGGGCTGCTCTCTATTGTCATTACCACCCCCAACTCCTCAGGGGGTCTTTCTTTCTTCTTCTTTGGATCCTTTCTATTTGTTCTCTGTGCTGCGGCCAAATTATCGTTTAAAAACATAAAGAGCCCTGGCCCTGTAGCTCAGTCAGTTGGAGGTTGTGGGTTTGATCCCAGTCTGGGCTCATACAGGAGTCAACTAATGAATGCATTAATAATTGGAACAACGGGTCAATGTTTCTCTCTCTCTCCCTCCCCTGCTCCCCTCCCTTCTCTTCTCCCTCCCTCTCTTCTTCTCTCTCTAAAACAGGGGTGGGGAATGTCCAGCCTGCAGGCCTTATAAGGCCCTTGAAATCATGTGGTCTGGCCCTGCCAAGGCATTAGGGGTGAGTTAATGAAATGTTTGACCAAATACAGCAGGCTAATTGTTAAGCTGATGATTTTGTATGGCCTGAGAAAGACGTTAAAAATATCCAAGTGGCCCTTGCCAGAAAAAAGGTTCCCCACCCCTGCTCTAAAATCAGTAGGAAGAGGGAAAATGTAAAGAGAACATGGAAGCCCCTTTGCTCTTCCACTGTACTGGGGGTGAAGGCCCGATGCCTGAACGCAGCCTCACCTCCCCGGGGCCCGCCGCCCCCAGCCTTCTCTCTGTCCGCTAGTCTCCCTGCTGCCTGTCCTAGGGCCTCAAAAGCCACCCCCAACTCAGGTGCTTCCTCCTGGTCCTTCCTCTCTCTGAACTCAAAGTGGCCTCCAGTCCTGGGGTGTCTCTCCATGGTATGTCCCCCTTCTTGATTCTGCCCTCTCTGGTTAACCCATGCCTTCAGAGCCCAGCTCAGGTGCCACTTGCTCATGAGCCGCCATTGCTTTTCTAGGCTTGTTGTTGGCATCTCTCCCCTCTAGGAAGTCGGCTCTGTGAAGG
The DNA here is from genome assembly GCF_964212035.1 of Myotis nattereri. Taxonomy (NCBI): domain Eukaryota; kingdom Metazoa; phylum Chordata; class Mammalia; order Chiroptera; family Vespertilionidae; genus Myotis; species Myotis nattereri. Next base: position 141,555,496 of record NC_138078.1, on the reverse strand, counting down.
TGGCCCAGGCTGTTCTGTTTGTCGCTGTATCCCTAGGGCCTGGGGCAGTGGTGGGCATACAGTGGGTATTTAACCAACCGAAGCAAGACCACAGGAGTCAGTGACCGCGGGCCTGGGGAATTCAGCCAAAGGCACTGCCTCCCTAGTGGCCATGCTCACAGTGTCTGTCCCACAGAAAGACCTGGTTAAAGAGGAAGCTGAGGATGCCGGGGTGGCCCTGAAAAGCACCCAGACCACACTCCAAGCGGATCTGGCCTCAGATGCCTGGGCTGCCCCAATCGCCTCCCAGATCTACAAAAAGCACCTGGACCCCAGGCCTGGGCCCTGCCCTCCGGAGCTAGGCCTGGCCCTGGGCCAGCTGGCCTGCTGCTGCCTGCACCGCCGGGCTAAGAGGAGACCCCCCATGACCCAGGTATCCTAGGGGAGGGGTCAGAAAGCATTTGAGGCACCTCCTGCCCATGGGGGCGGTGGCCTCCTGGGAACCCCACATTCCTGGCACTGCCCGGAGCGAGCCAAACAGCACCTGCCAGACATCTTTCTGGAGACTGAGTCTCCATATATTTCTCACTTAGCCGTTGGTTCTGCCTGGGGTGGCAGGAGCTCCACTGAACCCTGCCTCGTGTATGGAGGCTAAGGGCTTTTGTTGCGCCCCCTTCTGGATGTACCACACCATTGCACCTGCCTTTTTCTGTCCCTTCCCTGGCCTCCACCTCTTTCCCTCTGACAGATGAGAATAGAGAAGCCCCATTTGAGGGCACCAGGGCAGTGAGATTTACGTTCACTTTTTGAAATATATTTTTATTGATTTCAGAGAGGAAGGGAGAGGGAGAGAGAGATAGAAACATCAATGATGAGCCCTAGCTGGTTTGGCTCAGTGGATAGAGCATCAGCCTGTGAACTGAAGGGTCCCAGGTTCAGTTCCAGTCAAGAGCACATGCATGGGTTGCAGGCTCGATCCCCAGCTGGAGTGTGTAAGAGGCAGCCAATCAATGATTCTCAACGTTGGTGTTTCTATCTCTCTCTCCCTCTCCCTTCCTCTCTGAAATCAATTTTTTTTAAAAAAATTTTTTTTTAAAAGAAACATCAATGATGAGAATTGATCAGCTGCTTCCTGCATGCCCCCCCCCCCCACAAGCATGTGCCCTGACCAGAAATGGACCCGTGACCTCCTGGTTCATAGGTCGACGCTCAACCCCTGAGCCACGCTGGCCAAGCGAGATTCACTTTCTAGAAGAGAGAAGTCATTCTCAGTCCTTAGCTTTGGTGGCTGTGACTCAGCGCTCCTTGGGGCAGGGGCAAGGGGACAAGGGACAGAGCTTTCCCAGCTGCAGGATATACCATCTTAGTGGGCCCCGCAGCCTCCAGAGTGGCTGTGCGGGGCCTGGGGTGGCAGCCCAAGCCCCAAGGCAGGTCGCAGATGCCCTGGAGCAGCCTTCCGGTTTGAGCGTCTCCTGTGAGGGCTGTGACTGATCATGGCCTAACTGGCCTGCCCAAGAGCAAGGGAGAGCCCACCCACCACGCACCCTGAACCCCTCTTTCTCCTCACAGGTATACGAGAGGTTGGAGAAGCTTCAGGCCACAGTGGCAGGGCCGCCCCTGGAGGCAGAGGCTGCCGGCTGCAACCCCCATTCCCCACAGGAAAACTCCTACATGTCCACCACCAGCAATGCCAGTCCCTGGCAGCCCCTGGCAGTGCCCTCAGGAACCCCGGCCCCGGCGACAGAGCGGCTCCAGAAAGGCCCCAACCAGCCCGTGGAGAGTGACGAGAGTGTGTCTGGCGTGTCTGCCACCCTGCATTCCTGGCACCTGACCGCAGGCTGCCCCCCGGGCCCAGCCCTGCCAGACAGCCCTGCACAGGGGGCCGCCACATGGACCCCTGCACCCCTTGGGCAAGCCAGCTCGAGTGCCGCCCGAGAGTCATGGGGGAGCGGCCCAGAGCCCCGACCCACGGCTGTGGAAGGTAACTGGGGACAAGTGCCCAGAATGGGGACCAGGGGCCTCCTTTGGCAGCAAACCCCATACCTTGCACCCCCAGCCTCTGGGATGAGGCCACTGTGGCCTGCTATAAGCTCACTCTCTCCCTGACCAGCTCCAGGCCTGTCTTAGGGCAGGTGGCCTGCCCAGCCTTGGAAAGGGGCGCACAGGACAGCTCGGTGCTGTCATCTCCCCAGGCCATACCCCCCAGGTGGTGAGAGGAGGCCAGGAGCTCACTTCCTGAAAGCTGGGGACAAGGAAGGCTCTGTTCATGGCCACCAGCCTCCTGGCCTGTCTGGGAGCTGATCCGTGGGGCAGCTCCTCCTAGGCCCTGCCCTCGGGGCACCCAGGACTTCTGCCCTGAATAGGGCCAGAAGCTAGGCTGGGGACTGGGAAATCTTGAGAGACAGAAGTGTCTGTGAGGAGCGCCTAGGGACAACAGCCCCTGAAGCTAAGACATTGCTCTCTCTCTACCCCAGGATCACTCCTGGGCAGTTCCGCATCATCCCAGCCACCACAGATTGTCATCAACCCAGCCCGACAGAAGATGGTGCAGAAGCTGGCCTTGTATGAGGACGGGGTCCTAGACAGCCTGCAGCTGCTGTCATCCAGCTCCCTCCCAGGTACCCTGTGTGCACTCTGCAGCTGGACGCTCGGCCTCGTGCCAGCCCCAAACAGCAGTGTTCTTTCTGATGGCGCACCGATGAGGCCCCCGCTCCCCCAGGGTGTGGGCCAGCGCGGAGGCAGGCCACCCACCCCGTCTCACAATGGCTGGAAGCCCAGCCTGGCCCTGTGCCTCCCTCATTTTCTTCTGGAACAGCACCTTCCCTTAGCCCTGGGGTGCCAGTGCCCCCGTTTGCTTCCAGCAAGCATTTTCCACGCAGGTGCGATTTGAACAAGGAGTAGAAACCCCTCATTCCAGAGAGCATCCTGGGAGCTGAGGGGAGCCATGGCCCAGCCCTGTGGCAGTCAAGGAGGCTCCCCCATTGATTAACTGGCATTTCCTCCCCCTGCAGGCTTGGGCCTGGACCATCGAAACAGGCGGGGCCCGGAAGAGAGTGATGACTTTCAGAGCTGATCTCTTCACCCAGACAGATCCCCCCAAACCCGGAAGTCAAAGTTCTCATGGTTGGAAGTTCTCATAGCACACACAAACCCTCAGCAGCCTGTGGGCAGTAGGGATGGGGCCCCTGTGCTGTAGGGGTGTGGGCACAGGCCAGACTCAGCGCCACCCGGGCCGGCTGCCGGAAGCCGTCCGTAGGGCAGGACATCTCAAAGGCCTGCCTTCAGCCCAGCACTTGCGGGAGAGGAAAGCCACCGTCATGGGAGGGGTGTGTGTGGGAGGAGTGCATGTCTGAAGGCTGCTGGCTGCCCAGGCCAGAGGAGAGTGGGTGGGACCACTGGTACAATGGGATGCAGCGGGGAGCCGGCTCCCCTGAGGGCTGGGCAAGGCATATGCAGCCCAGGCCAACAGCAGCAGGCCGTAGCCCTTCCCTTTGCCCTTGGCACTCTGTGCAAGAGTGCAGGGGAGGCCCGGGCCCTCCCAGCAACTTGCGACGTGGAAAAGTCAGGTGTGGTTGCCCGATGGTTCAATCCACTAGAAGTGAGTGTTCTGAGATACCCCAGAGAGTCCAGCAGCGCCCCACATCAGGCCAGTGTCTGTAGGCTTCTCCAAGGAGCTGGGAGCCAGCCTAACGTGACTGCCTGCCAGCCAGGCCACCCCTCGATGCTACAGACAGGCTCCAAACCAAGTCCCTTCCAGAGGCTGCAGGCTCGGCATCAGGCCCAGGCTGGTTGTAACAAAGGGGCCACTTCTCAAGGTTCGCTTAGGCCCGAGTCCTGTGTTACCCAGACAGAAGCCCCAAGGCGAGAAGTTGGGATCAAGACAGAGAAAGAGGAAAAAGAAAACGGGACTCGCAGTTTTAGAAGCAAGTGAAGTTTCATGAAAAGGAGTGTCGTCGAAAGTAGCCCAGGGCTGTAGCACAGGCTTACAATGATTTTGTGTCCACAGTCATGACACACTACATGCCCCACAAAGCTAGGCATCGGTGAAGTCCAAGTTGTACTACAGCAATAAAATCTTACGTTTCAATCTCTGGTTGTACTGGTGGAGTTTGTTGCACTGAAAGCTTCAAGCTTTCTCAATGCTTTTCAACTCAGGGTTCCTGACTGCCCAGCACAAAACGCCAGACCCCCTCTCCCCACAAATCCTCTGGAGGCTCTTATTTCTGTTCCCAGTAAGTCACCATACTGGTGGCAGGTCCACAACACCACTACCCATCAGTACTCTCATGGGTTGTTAAATTTTCCCTATATATTTTATAGGGCTTTTAAAAAATATGTTTTTATTGATTTCAGAGAGGGAGAAATAAAAACACCAATGATGAGAGAGAATCATTGATCGGCTACTTCCTGCATGGCCCCCTCCTGGGGATTCAACCTGCAACCCAGGCATGTGCCCTTGACTGGAATTGAACCTGGGACCCTTCTTTCCGCAGGCCAACGCTCTATCCACTGAGCCAAACCAACTAGGGCTAGTTTCTGGGTTTTGATACTATTGTAAATGGTACCTTCATAGCATTTTCTAATTGGTCATTGGTAATGTATAGGAAAACAATTGAGTTTTATCTATTAGCTCTGTATTCTGTAACCTTGCTTAAATTCACTTAATTAGCTTTAGCAGTTTTTTGGTAAAATACCTTGGGATAGTCTGTACACAATCACTTCATCTGCAAAGAAAGGCAGTTTTAACACTTCCTTTCCAATCTGCCTTTTAGGTCTTTTTCTTGCCTTACAGCACTAGCTAGAGCCTCTAATCAAATGTTAAATACAAGTGGTGAAAGTACAATTGTAGGTGCAAAGTGTTCTCCTTCCCCATTAAGCATGATGCTAGCTGTAGGATTGTCAAACACTTATTTTGTCAACGTGAAACACATCCATTGATTTTAAATATTAAACCAACTTTGCATTCCCTAGATAAAAAGAGCACTTGCTACATTTCATTTGCTAATATCTCTCGAGAATTTTTGCATTTATGTTCATGAAGGATATTGATCTGTAGTTTTCTGGTAATATCTTCATCTGGTTTTGGTATCAAGGCTTCATAAAATAAATTCGAAAGTGTTCCCTTCTCTTATTTTCTTACAGGGCTTGTATATGCTTGGTGTTAATTTCTTTAAATGGTTGATGGATTCACCAGTGAAAGCTTCTGGACCTGGAGTTTTCTTTGTGGGAGATTTTTAATTACAAATTCAATTTCTTTAATTATCAGCCCATTCAGTCAGGTTTTGTTTTTCTTTTTTTTTTTTAAATATATTTTATTGATTTTTTACAGAGAGGAAGGGAGAGAGATAGAGAGTTAGAAACATCGATGAGAGAGAAACATCGATCAGCTGCCTCCTGCACATCTCCTACTGGGGATATGCCCACAACCCAGGTACATGCCCTTGACCGGAATCGAACCTGGGACCTTTCAGTCCGCAGGCCGACGCTCTATCCACTGAGCCAAACCGGTTTCGGCAGGTTTTCTGCTTCATGTGTCAGTTTTAGTAATTTGTGTCTTTCCAGGAATTTGCCTATTTCATCTAAATTATAAAGTTAGTAATCCCCCCCTTATCATCTTTTATACCTGTAGATACTACAGTGACATCCCCCTTCATTCCTGATATTGATAATTTGTGTCTTTCCTTTTTTTCATCGTCCTATATCAGCAATTTTCAACCTTTTTCATCGCATGGCACACATAAACTAATTACTAAAATTCTGCAGCACACCAAAAATATTTTTTGCCAAACTGACAAAAAATAGGTATAATTTTGATTCATTCACACTAAATAGCTATTGTGTTAGCTGTTGTCATGTGTTCATTTGACAATCTAAGGGAAAAGAGGTCAGTGCCGTGACTAAATAGTCAGGTACTGCATGTTTTGAAAATTCTTGGCAGCACACTGGTTGAAAATCGCTGTCCTAGATAGCTTATCGATTTTATCAAATATTTTCAAAGTACCCAATTTTGGTTTCATTGATTTTTCTCCATTGTTTACCCATTTTCTATTTTGTTAATGACCACTCTTTACCCTTTCTTTTACTTACTTTGGAGTAATAGAACTTATTTTGGTTTTCATTTGCTCACCTTTTTCCAACTTCTTAAAATGTAACCTTAAAATAATTGGTTTTAAACCTTTTTTTTCTAACATAAACATTTAAAGCTACAAATTCCCTTTGAGAACAGCTTTAGTTGAATTCTACTTATTTGGATATGTTCTATTTTAATTATCATTCAGTTCATAATGTTCTCTTCCCCTGCGATTACTTCTTTCACTAATGTCTTACATAGAAGTACATTGAGTTCCCAAATATTTGGAGATTCTGCAGATACCTTTTTGTTATGTGTTTTTGATTCCATCGTGGTCAGAGAATTTACTCTGTATGATTTTGTTCCTTTTAAAATTATTGAGACTTAGCTTGGTGAATGTTCCATATATATGTTGTTGTTGTTGTTAATCCTCACCCGAGGATATTTTCCCATTAATCTTTTTAGAGAGAGTGGAAGAGAGAGGAAAACATCAATGTGAGAGAAACACATCGATTGGTTGCCTCCTGCACACACCCTGACCAGGGCCCGGCAGGAGCCTGCAACCAAGGTACGTGCCCTTGACGGGAATTGAACCTGGGACCCTTCAGTCTGCAGGCCAATGCTCTATCCACTGAGCCAAACCGGCTAGGGCTGTTCCATGTATATTTTAAGAGTATATATTTTGCAGTTGGGTGGAGTATCAATTAGGTCAAGGTGGTGGATAGCGTTGTTCAAGTCTTCAGTATCCTTGCTGATTTTCTGTCTATCAGTTCTCTCTGGCAGACTGAGAGGAAATATCACAGTCTCCAGTTGTAATGGTGGATGCGTCTTTCTCCTCTCATTCTGTCAGATTTTGCAGCATCTATTTTGCATTGGGTGCATACACATTGAGGATTGCTAAGTTTTCTTCAGAAATTGACCTTTTAATTATCTGGATATGCCCCTCTTTATCTCTGGTAATATTCCTTCTTTTGATGTCTGCTTTGTCTGGTATGAATATAGTCACTCCAGCTTCTTTTTTTTAAATATATATATTTTCTTAAAATTTTTTTTCTTTATTGATTAAAGTATTACATATGTGACCTCATCACTCCATTGCACCCCCACCCCCCCACTCATGCCCTCACCCCCCTGGTGTCTATGTCCATTGGTTAGGCTTATGTGCATGCATACAAGTCCTTTGGTTGATCTCTCCCCCTTACCCCCACCCTCCCCTACCTTCCCTCTGAGGTTGACGGTCTGATCAATGCTTCTCTGTCTCTAGATCTGTTTCTGTTCATCAGTTTATGTTATATTTTTTATTGATTTTAAAGAGAGAGGAAGGGAGAGAGAGGGGGAAACATCAATGCAAGAGAGAAACATCGATCAGCTACCTCCCTGCCTCCTGAATGTACCCTGACCACAAACCAGGTATGTGCCCTGACCCAGAATTGAACCAGTGACCTTTTGGTGCACAAGACGACACTCAACCAACTGAGCCACACCAGCCAGGGCCAGCCCTACTTCTTTATACTTAATTTGTTTTGCCATATAATTTTTTCTCTTCTTTTAACCTGTGTCTTTATATTTAAAGTGCACTTTATAAGATAACGTATGGTTTCAGCTTACTTTTGGAACCAGTCTGATAATATCTGCCTTTAATTGGTTTGTTTAATCCATTTACATGTAATGGTTGAGCTCAAGTCTACCATCATGCTATTTGTTTTCCATTTGTTCCATCTGTTCTTTGTTCCTTGTTCCCTGACTACTTTTGTGTTAATCAAGTGTTTGTGATGTTCTACCTTTTCTCCACTATTGGCTTATTCACTCTAATAACTGGTTCTGCTCAAGAGCCCCCTTTCTGCCCAGCTGGTGTGGCTCAGTGGTTGAGTGTCATCCTATGAACCAAAAGGTCACAGTTCGATTCCCGGTTGGGGCACATGCCCAGGTTGCGGTCTTGATCCCCAGTGGGGGACATGCAGGAGGCAGCCAATCCATGTTTCTATCCTATCATTGATATTTCTATCTCTCTCTCTTCTCCCTCTCCCTTCCTCTCTCTGAAATCAATAAAAACCAATTTTTTTAAAAAGGAAAGAAGTGTTTGTTTATAGATTAAACACTACATTACACATGAACTGTATATAAGAAAGGTCAAAATGGAATCATTTGGGGGTCTGGAAGGAATTAATTCAATTTACATTATTTCTAATGGGAAAAGATGATTTGGTTTTCAAACAAATTGTTTCTCGAAAAGCCTTCCGGAACAAATCAAGTCTGAGAGCCAAGGTTCCATTGTAATTCTTCACTCTTCAGGTCACTCCATCTTGTTCCTGCATGATCAATTCCCCCCTTGCTCCTAGATCTATTTTCATCAAATATGTTCCATTCTTTTTTTCTTTTTAAAATATATTTTATTGATTTTTTACAGAGAAAAAAGGAGAGGGATAGAGAGTTAGAAATCGATGAGAGAGAAACTTCGATCAGCTGCCTCCTGCACACCTCCCACTGGGGATGTGCCCGCAACCCAGGTACATGCCCTTGACCGGAATCGAACCTGGGATCCTTGAGTCCACAAGCCGACACTCTATCTACTGAGCCAAACAGGTTAGGGCCAAAGATGTTCCATTCTTGAAGAGGTCATTTGACCCAACACCTCTCTCCAATCACAACCCTAATTCTATGTTACTCTTTATAGCCAAACTTCTCAAAATAATTACCTATTTCCTCACTTCTTATCTTTTCAACCCCTTCTAATCTGGCTCTGACCCTACCATTCCACCAAAGTGGTTTCAAAGACACCAATGATCATGTTGCCAGTTCCAGTGACCCTTGCCTGACGTCATCCTATGGGCCTCTTGGCGCCCACACCCCCTCTGACTGCGCTCCTCTGGCAACCTTCCCATCATGCCCTCTCCTGTCTCCTCTCATCAACCTCTACAAGGTAGGAGTCCCTCAGGGCTCACCCCGGACCCTCTTTGCTACCTCCACTCACGCTTGTAGTGAACTCACTCATTCTCATGGCTCTAAAGACCATCTATCTATTGATCATTCCCAAATAACATCTCCAACAATGAACTCCCCTCTGAGCTTTTCATACTTCCACATGCCTGCGCAGGCATGGCTGCTGATGTCTCTCAGGCGCCATAGCTTAACTGACAAAACAGAACTTGGGATTTCCAGTTGCCACAGTTTGCAGTCTCTGTGTGGCACTACCACCACCTTCCCACCCAGCTGCCCGAGCCAGACCTCAAAAGGTAGGCTTTTTAAATAGAATTCATTAAGGAGGTTTAACTTAAAGGCAGGAAAGTACACAAACTGTACATGTATAGTTCAGTGACTTTTTTTGTGTTAATTCTCATCTGAGGATATTTCTTCTGTTGTTTTTTTGTTTGTTTTGAGAGAGAGAGAGAGAGAGAGAGAGAGAGAGAGAGAGAGAGGAAGAGAAGGAGGGAGGGGAGAGAGAGAGAGAGAGGCAAATGTGAAAGAGACAATTGATGGAACCTGGGCTGGGATCAGGCTTGCAACTCAGGTGCATGCCCTTGACCAGAATCGAACCTGGACCCTTTGGTCCGAGGGCCGACACTCTACCAAGCCAAACCAGTCGGGGCTACAGTCCAGCTTTTGATGGTAGGAGTACAAGGGCATTTCTGTCACCCTGGAAAGGTTCCTCACGCAAGAGAACCAGGGACACAGATTAGTTTTGCATGTTCTTGAACGTCACAAGGCCATGAAGATACTCTCCTTTGACTTCTAGAGACTTAGTTGCTTTACCGTTCATATTTAGGTCTAGCCCAGCTGGCTGACGTGGCTCAGTGGTTGAACATTGACCTGTGAACCAGAAGGTCACTGTTCAATTCCCAGTCAGGGCACATGCCGAGGTTGCAGGCTTGATCCCCAGTGGGAGGCGTGCAGGAGGCAGCCGATCAGTGATTCTCTCATCATTGATGTTTCTATCTCTCCCTCTACCTTCCCCTCTGAAATCAATAAAAACATATTTTTTAAAAAGCTGTAATATTTTTTTAAAAAACATATTTAGGTCTATGCTACATCTCAAATTGATTTTTGTTTCTGGTGGTAGGTAGGCATCAAAATGTCCTGCTTTCCCACATGAACATCCAATTTATCCCACACGGGCATCCAATTTATCCCACAGTAGTTACTAAAAAGACAATCTTTCCCCACTGAATCAACGTGGGGACTTTCTCCTCTATCTCTTGACTGTATTTGCACAGGCCTGTTTGTAGCCTGTGTCCTGTTACATCAGTCTTTATGTCCCTGGAAAATACAACACTAGCTTAATTACTTTAGTCTTAGAATAAGTCTTGGTTTTTTGTTGTTTTGTTTTAAATATATTTTTACTGATTTCAGAGAGGAAGGGAGAGGAAAGAGAAATAGAAACATCAGTGACGACAGAAAATCTATTGACTGCCTCCTGCACACCCCACACTGGGGATCAAGCCCAACATCCAGACATGTGCCCTGACTGGGAATGGAACCTTGACCTCCTGGTTCATAGGTCGGCACTCAACCACTGAGCCACACCAGCTGGGCTAGAGTAAGGCTTAATTTCTGTTAGCAGTAATTCCAACAGTTTGTTCTTCTTCAAGATTGTCTTAGTTATTATAGGCCCTTTGCATTTCCATATAAATGATGGGGCAATTGGAATTCTCATCCACTGCTGGTGGGAATGTAAAATGGTTCCTCCACTTTGGAATATGGTTTGGCAGTGTCTTAAAATATCATCCACTTACACCAGGGGTGGGGAACCTTTTTTCTGCCAAGGGCCATTTGGATATTTATAACATCATTCTCGGACCATGCAAAATTATTCACTTAAAAATTTGCCAGGAGCCGATCCACCCTTGCTGCTTGACACAGTCGCTGCAGGGAAGAAACATCTGCACAGCTTATGTTTCAAGGGACCTGGCGTATATGGCATATGTTTGCTCCCCCTCTTAGCACTATGTGTTTTAACCAGGACCACCTCCCCGAGAAAGGTTGTTTCCCCAGGTTAGGGGTTAACAGGACTAAGGAAGAGAATAAATCAGTAAATCCCCCTAGTGTTACAGAAATACCATGTGCATGAAGAACTTGGACTAAGACTGTTGGCAATAAATTTGGGACTTGTGGGGCCCACATCCCCAGGGGTCTGCCCACCAGAGAAAGCACCAAAACCTATACCCCTGGAGACCCTCTGACACAGGGCAGTCCCAGGGAAGGCAAGCAGCGGGGCTGGGAGGACATAACCTTTACTGGGTAGGATAATCTCCTTCAGTCACTTCCTTGTAGCCTATCAGTAGAGCAGTGACCTGGGAATAGCCCTTGTAATGGAACACAGAGATTAACCTAGACAAGATTAAAATCAACAGAACTAGATAGAGACAGGATTTTGGGCAAAGGTCAGATAAGAAACAAGGAACTGTAGAACATCACCTAAAACATACCATGATGTGATTATAGAGGCATGCTTATAGGATCAAAAAGTATAAATATAGATGTAATAGGACAATAAAGAGAGAACCTCGCTATGATGATCACCTGGACGCTGTCTCCGTGTCATTCCTTCTTCGCCGACTCCGTCCACACCTTTGGGAACCCCTGGACCTGCTGGGGCTGGACCCCAACAAAAATTACCCTGGTATGCCCAGCCTACATGGCTCAGTGGTTGAGTGTCGGCCTATGAACCAGGTCACAGTTCCATTCCTGGTCAGGGCACATGCCTGGGTTGTGGGCTCAATCCCCAGTGTGGGGCATGCAGGAGGCAGCGGATCCATGATTCTCTCTCATCATTGATGTTTCTGTCTCTCCCTCTCCCTTCCTCTCTGAAATCAATAAAAATATATTTTTAAAAATTAGCCTGCTATAGCCGAAGCCGGTTTGGCTCAGTGGATAGAGCGTCGGCCTGCGGACTGAAGGGTCCCAGGTTCGATTCCGGTCGGGGGCATGTACCTGGGTTGTGGGCACATCCCCAGTGGGGGATGTGCGGGAGGCAGCTGATTGATGTTTCTCTCTCATCGATGTTTCTGACTCTCTGTCTCTCTCCCTTCCTCTCTGTAAAAAATCAATAAAATATATTTTTTAAAAAAAATTAGCCTGCTATATTTGGTCAAACATTTAATTAACTCACCCCTAATGGCTTGGCAGGGCCAGCCCAAATGATTTCTTGGGCCTTAACGGCCCTCAGGCCGTACATTCCCCACCCCTGACATACACTATGATAACACGCGCTCCACTCCAATGCAAGAGGAATGGATTTATAGTTCCACACAAAGCCTTGTACACAAATGTTCACAGCAGCTCTATTCACAATAGCCAGACAGTGCAAACAACCCAAATGGCCATCAGGTGGCTGGATAAACAAATTGTGTGTTCACACATCGAAAGACTGATTAGTAACAACAACAACACAATAACAAAAGTCTATTGGAGTCAGAATAACTACACTGGCCAAAAGGAGCCAGACCAAAAAAAAAAAAAAAGAAAAAGAAAAAGGCATAAGGGCAGGATGACTTCATTTACATACAATTCTAGAAAATGCAGACTTAGCTCTCCTTAGAGAAAGTTGATCAGTGACTGCCTAAGGGTAGCTGGGGACGGGTGGGCCAGAGGTTCAAGGAAAGTCTTGGGAGTGATGGATGTGTTCATTCAATTGTGGTGCCAGTTTCACAGATAAAACTTTCAAAATGTAGGCTTTAAATATGTGCAGTTTATTTTATGCGAACTCTACCTCAATAAAGCTATTTTAAAAATATATATTGTGTCTCAGCCATGGCCAGTAGCTCAGTTTGTTAGAACATCATCCCGACAGGCCAAGCTTTCTGGTTCCATGTCTGGTCAGGGCACATACAAGAGTCAACCAATGAATGCATAAATAAGTGGAACAACAAATCAATGTTTCTTCCTCCCTCCCTCTCTAAAATCAATCTATAAATAAATTTAGAATATCTATTGTGTCTCTTTTAAGCAGCATCTTTTTTGGGGGGTTTCCCTTTAATCCAGCCTGGCAATGATTATTTATCCATTTACATTTTATTTTATTTTTTAATATATTTTTATTGATTTCAGAGAGGAAGGAAGGGGAAGAGAGAGAGATAGAAACATCAATGATGAGAGAGAATCATTGATTGGCTGCCTCCTGCACACCCTCCACCAGGGATCAAGCCCGCAACCTGGGCATGTGCCCTGACCGGGAATCGAACTGTGACCTCCTGGTGCATAGGTCGACGCTCAACCACTGACACACACTGGCTGGGAGGTGGGTTATCCATTTACATTTAAAAGTGTTTGCTGACATGGTTTTGTGTGTGTGTGTGTGTGTGTGTTTATTATAGTAAAATATACATGACATACTATTATTTGAACTATTTGTGCATAGTTCAGTGGCAGTAGATACAGTCACAGTGTCATCCAATCACCACTACCTGTACCCCAAACCTCTTTCATCATCCGGCCCCTTAAGCAGTAACTCCCCTTCCCCGTCCTGGTGTGTAGAAGAGCCCATTTGTTGTCTGATGGCCCATCTGCTCTTCGTCCTTTTTTTCTCACCTTCTTCCAGTGTGTCACTTGCGTTATTGCTCTGGAGTCACCCTAACATTTGGGTTTGCATCCTGGCATTGACCCCTCCCCCTTGACTTTAACACTGTTTTTTTCATACATTTTAAACCCCAAAGGCTTTTTAAAAAGATATACATTTTTATTGATTTCAGAGAGGAAAGGAGAGGGAGAGAGAGATAGAAACATCAATAATGAGAGCGAATCATGGATCAGCTGCCTCCTGCACACCCCACACTGGGGATCGAGCCCGCAACCTGGGCATGTGCCCTGACAGGGAATGGAACTGTGACCTCCTGGTTCATAGGTCAATGCACAATCACTGAACCACACCAGCCAGGCCCAAAAGATATTATTGGTGTTGCTTTAAATATCTATTTTTGGTTACATTTACCCACATATACGCCTTTTCTGGTGCTCTCCATGTTCTCCCATCTTGGATCCCTCCCTCCCTTCCTTTTCTTTCTCAAATTACTTCATTTCTTGGCAGAAAATAGGGTCAAGGAAATAACCAGAGGATAACATCACTACAAGAAACATTACCAAATATGAGCCATCTTCAGCTGTTTCCTGGTCTTGACTACAGTACCCGTACCCTCCATGGGTTCGACACCAAAGAAGTCCATATATTTTGAGTAACACCTTAAATGTATGTTCCCTTCCTGTGTTTATTAAGAGGGCTGGCGCAGATGTGCTAGAGTTTTTCACAGCTTTATTAAGACATAATTCACATCCCCTAAGGTCCATCTGTTTAAAACATGCAATTCGACGGTTTTCATATACTTGCAGAGTTGTGCAACCACCATCCTGACCTATTTCGGGGCATTTCTATCACTGCTAGGAAACACGGTGCCCATTAGCAGTCACTCCCCATCCTCCCGTCCTCTTCCCAGCCTGAGGCAATTACTAACTTACTTTCTGTCTCTATGGTTTTACTGATTCTGAATATTTCATACAAATGGGATCATTCAAATGTGATCTTTGGTGTTTGATTTCTTTCCCTTAACATAATGATTTCAAGGTTCAAGCAGGTTGTAGCATCTGTCAGTACTCCATTCCTTTTTTAAAAAATTATATATATAGGTTTCAGAGAGGAAGGGAGAGGGAGAGATAGAAACATCAAATAATAGTATGTCATCAAGGCAGAATCATTGATCAGCTGCCTCCTGCAGGCCCCACACTTGGGATTGAGCCCGCAACCTGGGCAGAAGCCCTGACGGAACCATGACCACCCGGTTCATACGTCCATGCTCAATCACTGAGCCTCGCCAGCTGGGGCAGTACTCTATTCCGTTTTATGGCAGAACAATATCCCATTGTATGGACAGACCACGTTTTGTTTAAATGCCTTCATCAGTTCATGGACAGTTGGGCTGTTTCCATTTGGAGCTACAATGAATAGTGCCACTGTGAACTTTTGTGTAACAGTGTTTGTGTGGCCTTGTTTTAATCTCTCTAGGAGTGGAATTGCTAGGTCATATGGTAACTTACGGGATTGACTTTATATCTATGTTGCTTAATATTTGTAACCTTCTTGAATCTGGGCTTTCATGGCTTTTTGTCAGCTTTGCAAAATTCTCAGCCACTATCTCTTTAAACGTTGCTTCTGTCCTTTCTCCTCTGCTGCTTGGGGACAAGCCAGGGTGACTCTGTGCTCGCCTCCACCTCTTACGTGGGCCCTTATCTCAAGGATTGTAGCACTTGGAGTCATGCCTTTGCTGCTTGTTCTCCAATGCCTTCAGAGGGTTTATTACAGAATACATTTTGTCCGTCTTTTTTTTTCAAATCCTCACCCGAGGATATTTTTTTCATTTATTTTTAGAGAGAGTGAAAGAGAGAGGGAAAGACAGAGAGAAATATCGATGTGAGAGAAATACATCGATTGCTTGCCTCCTGCATGCACCTTGACCAGGGCTTGGGCTGGAGAAGAGCCTGCAACCGAGGTACGTGCCCTTGACTGGAATCGAATCCGGGACCCTTCAATCCACAGGCCGACACTCTATCCACTGAGCCAAACCAGCTAGGGCTTTGTCCATCTTTTTTTAAAAAATATTTTTAATTGATATCAGAGAGGACAGGAGAGGGAGATAGAAACAGCAACGATGAAAAAGAATCTGTGTATAGTTCAGTGGCAGTAGATGCAGTCACAGTGTCATCCAGTCACCACTACCTGTACCCCAAACCTCTTTCATCATCCGGCCCCTTAAACAGTAACTCCCCTTCCCCGTCCTGGTGTGTAGAAGAGCACATTTGTTGTCTGATGGCCCATCTGCTCTTCGTCCTTCCTTTCTCACCTTCTTCCAGTGTGTCACTTGTGTTATTGCTCTGGAGCAGCAGTTCTCAACCCCTTTTACAGGCGTCGCCTAAGACCTTCGGAAAACACATATAATTACATACTGTTTTTGTGATGAATCACTATGCTTTAATTATGTTCCATTTGGAACAACGAAATTGGGGGTCACCACAACATGAGGAACTGTATTACAGGGTCGCAGCATGAGGAAGGTTGAGAACCACTGCTCTAGAGTCACCCTAACATTTTGGTCTGCATCCTGGCATTGACCTCTCCCCCTTGCCTTTGACACTGTTCTTTTCAGATATTTTAAATCTCAAAGAATATATATATTTTTAAATATATATTTTTCATTTTTTTAATATATTGTATTGATTTTTTACAGAGAGGAAGGGAGAGGGATAGAGAGCTAGAAACATCGACGAGAGAGAAACATGGATCAGCTGCCTCCTGCACACTCCCCACTGGGGATGTGCCCGCATCTAAGGCACATGCCCTTGACCAGAATTGAGCCTGGGACCCTTCAGTCTGCAGGCCGACGCTCTTTCCACTGAGCCAAACCGGTCAGGGCTAAAATATATATTTTTATTGATTTCAGAGAGGAAGGCAGGGGGGGGGGGAGAGAGAGAGAGAGACATCAATGATGAGAGAGAATCATTGATTGACTTCCTCCTCCTGCAACCCTACACTGGGGATCAAGCCCACAACCCAGGGATGTGCTCTGACCAGGAATGGAACCGTGACCTCCTGGTTCATAGGTCAACACTCAACCACTGAGCCATACCAGCCAGGCCATTTTGTCCATCTTGAATAGTCATTTTCAGTGAGAGTCTGATATACCCTCATGGCCAGAATCAGAAGTCTCCAGAAGTTATTCTTGACTCCTCCCATCCCCTCACCTCCGCAACACCAAATAACCAACACATTTTATCATCTTCCAGGTTGTATATATCTCCCATTTGCCTCGTACCATCTCCACGGACCCCACCCTAGCCACCATCATCTCTGTGAAGGCTGTGGGTACCCCACCCTGCCTCGCCCTCCAGCCTCCTCTCCTGCCTGAGTTCTGTCAACACAGCAGGGTCACTCCGCAGAACCCAGATGGGGAGCTCTGCTGTGGTTCACCCTCATTCAGACAGATCTGTGCCCAGGCAAGCCAGAAGGAAGCCAAACCGAACCTGTGTCCCTTAGTTCTTGTCTCAGTCCATTTTTTGAACCACAGCCGTGGTGTGTGTGTGTGTGTGTGTGTGTGTGTGTGTGTGTGTGTGTGTGTGTTTTCCTAAAAATCTCCAAGAACCATGCCTGTGGTCTCCAGGCCACCAGTTGCTGTAGCAACCTGAGTAAGCACTGGTGAAAGGAAGCTTGCTTCACAGGGGCAGGCAGGCAGCAGAAGGGTCGAGAAGGGAGCACCGTAAGTGGGGGCTGCATGTTAGGTAAAGCAGAGTTAAGGAGTCTCTCAGGGACAGGAGATGCAGAGAAATGATGCCGAGCCAGTGAGAAACTGGAAGCGGGGGGCCCACTTGTCCTACGCCTTCGTTTTTTTATCATCTCAGCAGATTGCAGATGTGACATCAGAAACCCTCCCGCCCCGTTGTTTTTTCTGGATGAGAATGAAAGCAGGTGAAGCGGGACTGGAGACCGCCCTCTGGGGTTGGCTTTTCTGCTGAGTCACTGCCTTAATGGCCACCCCAGATACCCGACTCCCCCTCTCTTAGCCTGTTTCTAAGGCAACCAGTGAGCGGGCTGGAGTGAGGCCAACCTGGGATCACAGGGACTCCCATTCCTGGCCACCATGTGGCCATATTTGTTTTTCTAGCCAGAACGTTGCTTTACAGTCCGATTTTGAAAAAAAAACACAAAAAAAACCAACCTTTTTCTTTTCCAACTACCTGATCGTTACAGAGAAATCCAAACAGTGCTGCAGGGTAGTGTACAGAGGAAGAAAAACCTTGGTCCACCCTCCCAGCCTGAACTCGCCTCCCCACAGCGGCTTCCAGTTCCCTTCCCGTGACTCAGACCCCTGTTCGCCTGCCTGCACCTTGCGCCCGGCCTAGCACCCAACCCGGAGGCTGCTCCTAGCACAGATGAGCCTCACTTTCCATCTGCAAAGCTGCAGAGCAGACACTGTATGACACTATATCCTCAAGTTCCTTAACTGGTCCTCTGTGCAGGGTCAGTTAGACTATTTCCAGTTTACCTGTGCTTTTGCCATCACAAACAATCCTGCAGCCCGGCCTGTGTGGCTCAGTGGTTGAGCATCAATCTATGAACCAGGAGGTCACGGTTCGATTCCCAGTCAGGACATATGCCTGGGTTGTGGGCTCGATCCCCCAGTGTGGGGCGTGCAGGAGGCAGCCGATCCATGATTCTCTCTCATCATGAATGTTTCTGTCTCTCCCTCTCCCTTCCTCTCTGACATCAATAAAAATATATTTAAAAATAAATAAAAATAAGCAATCCCGCATCCTTGCACGTGCATTTTTGCACATGGAAGCAAGGGTATCTTTAAGCGAAACCCCCGTTGGAACTGGATGGCTAGGACATTTTGATAAATGAAAACTAAAGTAGCCTCCAGGACACTGAGCAGCGGCAAAAGTTTCGCTTTTGCAAATGTAATCAGCGAAAAAGCACATCTTGCATTTTATTGCCATTTTTTTCCATCTGAGTGAGATTAGATATTCCTTTATTGTCTTCACGGGCCTTTTGAGTTTCTTTTCGTGTGAGCTCTCAAGTCATATTTGTGGTCAGATTTCCACTGGGTTGTGGATTTCTTTCTTATTGGTGAGGAGAGTTCTTTCCAAATTCAGGAGGGAGGGTAACCCTTGGTCTCTCTGTATGTGTTATAGATATTCTCTGCTGGTTTTTGACGTATCTTTGACATCGTTCATGCAAAAATGTACTCATCTTTTACTCTATGGCGTCTGGCTTGCAATATCAGGCTTAAAAAGGGTTTCCCCATTTCGAGATGATTTTTAAGAGCTAGTCCTATTTTCTTCGGTTATGAGTTTTATCTTTTAAAAAAAATATACATATTTCTATTGATTTCAGAGAGGAAGGGAGAGGGAGAGAGAGGTAGAAACATCAATGATGAGAGAGAATCACTGATCGGCTGCCTCCTGCAAGCCCCCCATCGGGGATCAAGCCCACAATCCAGGCATGTGCCCCTGACCGGAATCGGACCTGGGACCCTTCAGTTCACAGGCCAACACTCTATCCACTGAGCCAAACTGGCCAGGGCATAGTTTATTTTTTAATGTTTAAATATTTTACACAAAAGACCAACATTGATCTGATAGGTATATACAGAGAACTGTGCCCGACGAACAGAGGTTACTCATGCTTTCCAAACACACATGAGACTTTCAGGAAAATGTTGTGCTGTGGGCCACAGAGGAAATGTCAAGCACTCCCAATAAGTGGAAATCAGACAGACCACCAACTGCCATGCAAGGAAAAGATAGCACCTCCTCCCTGCCTGCAAAATGTCCAAGCGGACATTTAAAACCACCCTTTTAAATAAAGTGTGGGTTAAGGAGGAAATTAAAAAGAAAAAGAAAGAAAGAAAAAGACTAGCCTAGCCTGTATAGCTCAGCGTGGTTGAGCATCGAGCCAGGAACCAAGAGGCCACCGGTTCGATTCCCAGTCAGGGCACAAGCTGGGGTTGCAGGCTCAATCCCCGGTAGGGGGCGTGCAGGAGGCAGCCGATTGATGGGGTTTCTCTCTCATCGATACTTCTATCTCTCTCTCCCTCTCTCTTCCTCTCTCTCTCTAAAAAAATCAATAAAAAATATATTTAAATAAATAAAATAGAATGAAAAAGACTAAATGCTACATATAACGTTATGCCAATACTTTTAACATGGAAGTGCCAGCCATAGCACTGAGCCTCTATAGGGCCAGACGCCCTGCAATGGCACAGGCGCAACCCATGGCTTGGGTTGAACACATCGTTCTGTTAGGGGCAAAAATAGAATATCGGGGACCAGCTACCGTATGGTTATGGGAAATGTTAATCCTGCTCTGTTAACCATAATTGCCTTGTGTTGGTTAAAATAAGGACATTCTGACCTGGCTGGGAATTGTATGCCCCCAGGACCTGGGAGTCAACCTTGGACCTGGGCTTCAACCTTGGAACCATTCTCATTCCGGAACTGCCTATTATCATGGAAAGATTAATAGCCTTGTGGTCTAGACAGTGGAGTCCCACCCCAGCCTCCTACTTCCCCATGCCTGTAGTCCCTGCTTCCCCATGTAATCCTTGTCCTACCCTATATAAGCACCTGGCTTATGGTGGGAGGCAGAGCAGATTTTTGTGGGTGACCTGCTGCTCGCCAATACTGCTGCTGGCAGTATTGGAATAAACGCTCATTTGTGAGTCAACCCTGTCTCTGCCGAATTGGCTCAAGTAGTGACAGGCAGCCTGGACCCATTGATTGTCCGGTTATAATTCTAGCCTTTCATAGAGGCATTCATGAAAGGTGGGAACTCAGATGAGCTCTTCCCAGACTCGGGGACCTTGCCTGACTGGGGCATGTTGGGGGGTGGGGACTGTATCTTCCCCTGCCCTGTGTGGTCATCTGGCTTTGGACGCTCTTCTGCATCTTTGGCAAATTACCTTGGAAACCGAACACAGCCTGCATTGAGGATGTGTGTGGGCAGCCACCAGAGCCACTAGAGGTAATAAAGGGGGACTTTCCCCCTGTTTTCCCAATTGCAGCTGTTGGCTGGAGACTCCCCAAAATGACCACCAGAAAAACCTGTTGATCAGACAAAGCTGAGTTTACTGGAATGCAGCACCACCACAAAGGAAGAGAGAAGTAACGCACAGATCTTTAGAGCTGGTGGCAATTTCAAGGTGGGACCTCAAAGTCAGGCGGAAGTGATGGCATCACTTGGGTTTGGTGGACGCAGCCTGGGCCAGGCTCGGACAGAACCACATGATGATCTACAAAGTGTTGGAGCACAGTCTTACCTTCCAGGTGCAGTCTGTCCTGGCATCAGAAGTTACTTTGTTTTGCTCTGTTCCCAGTTTGACAATAGGATGAGAAAGGATTCTCAGTCCCAGGCCGTTTATCATGGGGACAGGAAGGCATGTTGGCTTGCCGTGAGTTTAATATAGGAAAGGATGTTGGTTTAGATTTCACAACTAAGACACCTAGGCCACTGTTGGCTCTCACTCCCCTGTAAGACCCAGTAATTTCCTCCTTAACCCACACTTTTAGAAGGACGGTTTTCATTTAAACATTAAAACCGCCAAGATGACTTGTTGCCCAGCCGGCATGGCTCAGTGATTGAGCATCCACCTATGAACCAGGAGGTCACGGTTCGATTCCCAGTCAGGGCACATGCCCGGGTTGCGGGCTCGATCCCCAGTGTGGGACTTGCAGGAGGCAGCTGATCAATGACTCTCATTGATGTTTTTTCTCTCTCTCTCCTCCTTTCCCTTCCTCTCTCTGAAATCAATAATGATAAATTTCTTTTAAAAAAAGACAACTTAAAAAAAAAAAAAAAAAGACGACTTGTTGGTTAAGCAAAGCCAAGGTCATTGTTGAAAGGGAGGCCACAACCAGAGCCTTAGAAGCTTCTGGGAAGGGTGGGGTATTTCTAATAAGGGTGGGTACTTCAAGGGAGGGCTTTGAAAGTGACCTGGAGCAATAAAGAGCCCTCTTAAAAGCCCAGCTGAGTGAGCTATTGATCTCAGCAGGGGGCTGTTACCAGGAGGAGGGCTAGTTGAATAATCTAATGTTTGGATAAATGGATTTTCAGGAGTTCCTAAAATTAACAATTAAGTTACTTGCAACTTCCTCTTCCTAAACAAGAATTTCCTGACAACACAAAACTTGTTACTACTACTACAGGGAGACGAGAGAGGCGGGTGAGAAGCTATGGTTTCAGTTCTTGCCCAAGTAGCTCACAGCCTGAGCTGCTGTCGGGAGGAAGCGGCCTCGCTGGGGGGCTCGCTGAGAGGCACAGAACTGGCCCTTCTAACCCACCAGCTGCCACAGTACTGCCCAGACATGACATGTAACATTCGAGGGGAGTTCTTGGGAGGAGGGACTTGCCCTCTGCAAAGCCAAGGGAGGGAGGGGTGCCCCCAGAGGATCACTCCTGGAGGCCAGGGGTTCTTGACTCTTTAGTTCCTGTCTAACTTGGAAGTGGCAGAGCTGGGGGTTGGAGGCGGCTGTTTGGCCAGCTTTTGGCTGAGCAAGGAAATGATGGTTTGTGTGTTTTTAATATATATTTTTGATTGATTTCAGAGAGGAAGCAAGAGGGAGAGAGATACAAACATCAATGATGAGAGAGAATCATTGATCGGCTGCCTCCTGCACGCCCCACACTGGGGATGGTTGGTGGTATTACTACAGGAGATGGACACAGAACAGGTCCCCCAACCGCTACATTTTCTAACTTGTTTTCACATTGAAAACCAGTATTGTTTGGTGCCCTGTTAATTTGTAACCAGCCAAGGGACTGCATTTGTTTCTTTTTTAGAAGACCTTCAGTTGTTTTTCTTGGACTTTTCAGTGGTACAATCAACTCATTGACAAATAATGAGAGCTTTATTTTGTCTTTTCCAACACATATTCCTTGGATTTCTCTTTAATTTTTTTTATTGATTTCAGAGAGGAAGGGAGAGGGAGAGAGCGATAGAAACGTCCAATGATGAGAGAGGATCATTGATCAGCTGCCTCCTGCACACCCCACACTGGGGATTGAGCCCGCAACCCGGGCATGTGCCATGACCAGGAATCGAACTGTTGGGTTCATGGGTCAACACTCAACCACTGAACCACGCTGGCCAGGCAGGCAACATTTCTCTTTTTCAATGTTAAACAATAATGATGACGATTGTAGGACTATGGCCTTGTTCTCAGCTAATGAAAATGCTCCTGTGGCTTCACCCTTAAGCATAACACTGCCTTTTGGCTTGAGATATATAAATATATATATATTCAGTATCAGCTCATGAAGCTATCATCTGTTGTAGATTTCACTTTCTAAAAATGGCTGGGATAATATTTCCCATCCCCCTTGCTCTTCCAAGACATTTCTACTCCCTCATCAAGAGGTGGGGTCCCACCTGGCCAGCATGGCTCAGTGGTTAAGCATCAACCTATGAACCAGGAGGTCACGGTTCCATTCCCCGTCAGGGCACATGCCTGAGTTGTGGGCTTAATCCCCAGTGGGGGGCGTGCAGGAGGCAGTCAAGCAATGATTCTCTCTCATCACTGATGTTTCTATCTCTCTCTCTCCCTCTCCCTTCCCCTCTGAAATCAATAAAACAAAAAAGATGCCCTAACTGGTTTGACTCAGTGGATAGCGCATCAGCCTAGGACTGAAGGGTCCCAGGTTTGATTCCGATCAAGGGCACACGCCCAGTTTGCGGACTCGATCCCTAGTGGGGGCGTGCAGGAGGCAGCAGATCAATGATTCTCTCCCTCTCCCTCTCTGAAATCAATCTAAAAAAAAAAGGTGGGGTCCTCTTGACCTTGGGTGGGCCTCTGTGACTACTTTGACTCAATGGTGTGTGGCAGAAGGGAACTAGTCTAAACTTCCAAGGTGAGGTCCCTTTCTTGAGATATCCACCCTTGGAACTAGACACCGCCCGTGAGGAAGGTGACATGAAGAGGCCCAAGTGCACTGGGGCCAATGCCCTCTGTCCTCAGCCCCAGCTGAGCTCCCAGCTGATACTCAGCACCAAGTTCAAAGACCTTTTTGACGTCTGCTGATGTCATCTTTTCCTCCTTTGACGCGTTCATATTACTAATTTTAATGACATACTTCCTAATTGAGTCATCTCGGCACTTTTGGAATAAACTCCACTCAGCTATGGTATGTTAATTTCTTTCTTTTTTTAAAAAAATATTTTTATTGATTTTTTACAGAGAGGAAGGGAGAGAGATAGAGAGCCAGAAACATCGATGAGAAACATCGATCAGCCGCCTCCTGCACATCCCCCACCGGGGACGTGCCCGCAACCCAGGTACATGCCCTTGACCGGAATGGAACCTGGGACCCTTCAGTCCGCAGGCCGACGCTCTATCCATTGAGCCAAACCGGTTTTGGCGGTATGTTAATTTCTTAATCTGCTTTTGGATTACACAAATTTTTTAAAAAATATGTTTTTATTGATTTTAGAGGGAGAGGGAGAGAGAAACATTGATGTGAGAGAGGAAACATCAATTGGTTGTCTTCACATGCACCCCCACTGGGGATGAAACCTGAAACCTGGGTATGTGCCCTGACCAGGAATCAAACCGGCGGCCTGTTGGTGCACAGGGCTAACTAATTTTTGTTTGTTTGTTTTTCTTTTCTTGTTAATCCCCACCTGAGGATATTTTTCCATTGACTTTTAGGGAGAGTGGAAGAGAGAGGGAAAGAGAGAAAAACATCGACGTGAGAGAAACACATTGATTGGTTGCCTCCTGCATGAGCCCCAACCAGGGCTTGGGCCAGGAGGAGCCTGCAACCCATGTACGTGCCCTTGACCAGAACCCGGGACCCTTTGGTCCACAGGCCAACGCTCTATCCGCTGAGCCAAACTGGCTAGGGCTATACCAGCTAATTTTTAATGTTCGAAATGTTCATTGATATTTATCAGTGATAATGACCTGCAGTTTTCTTTGCAGGGTGTGTGTGGTCTTTGTCAAGTCTGGAAACCAAATGCATTCAGTCAGTCAGCCCAGGAGTACCTGCTAAGCAGCAGATGTGCCTCTGGACTCGGAATGGAGCAGTGACTGGGACGCAGCTGTCTCTGTGGTACTAATGTTCTCCTAGGAGAAGAAGGTTCTTCCGGTTTCATGAAACACATTTAGAAGCTTTTCTTTACTTCTTTGATTTCTGAAAGGCCAGAAAGAATTCATTTGAGACCTGAGGCTGCGGCAGGGGTGTCTGTCTGACAACCCATTTCCTTCTCTGCTCAGCTGTTCTCTTTCTTCAGGGATCAATTTTGGCGGGCAGTCCCCACTGTGGGACCCAGTGTGTGCCTTAGAACCCTTCAGATCATGGCAGTGGCAGGGTCCCTCCCAGCCTGTCACTTAAGGCCACCGCTCAGACCCAGAACCCACCTCACCTTGGGGTTACAGTGGTTCAAGAGTGAGGTGGCCAGCCCTAACCAGTTTGGCTCAGTGGATAGAGCGTTGGCCTGTGGACCAAAGGATCCCGGGTTCAATTCCAGTTAAGGGCACATACTTCAGTTGCAGGCTCCATCCAAGCCCTGGTCAGGGTGCATGCGGGAGGCAATGAATCAATGTGTCTCTCTCACATCAATGTTCCGCAGCTCGCTCGAACTCTCCTCCCTTCCACTCTCTTTAAAAATCAAGGGGGAGCCGAAACCGGTTTGGCTCAGTGGATAGAGCATCGGCCTGCGGACTGAAAGGTCCCGGGTTCGATTCCGGTCAAGGGCATGTACCTGGGTTGTGGGCACTTCCTCAGTGGGGGATGTGCAGGAGGCAGCTGATCGATGTTTCTCTCTCATCGATGTTTCTAACTCTCTCTCTCTCTCTCTCTTCCTCTCTGTAAAAAAATCAATAAAATATATTAAAAAAAAAATCAAGGGGGAAATACCCTTGGTGAGGGAAAATACCCTCACCAAGGGTGAGGATTAACAACAACAACAACAACAAAAAAACCGAGTGAGGAAGCCAGCCTTAAGGGGCCCCAGTGCTTCTCCCTGCAGGACCCTGCCACTCCTACCCTCCCTCCCCCCTCTCCTCCCCCCACTCCCTCCCCTCCCACTCTTCCGCCCGCCTCCTGCCCTCCCCACTAGGACAGATGCAGACGAAGAGATGTGCAACCTCATTAGTCATGGGGAAATGCACGATAAAACCACAATGAGATAGCTGTACACACACAGCAGAATGACTAACCCTAAAGAGACTGGTCATACCCAGTGCTGACGAGGACGGGGAGCCAGGGGAAATGTAAACTGGGACAAGCCACTTTGAATAACTGTTGGGCGGTGTCTGATGAACTTGAACTTTGCCTGCCCTAAGCAAGCAATTCCACTCCAAGGCGTATACCAAGGAGAAATGAATGCGTGTGTTCACATAAAAAGGCTTGTACCTGAGTGTCTGTAGCACCTTTATTTATATTAGAAACAAAGCAAATACCCACACGTAAGCAAAGCTGTTATATATCCGTACCATGGAATGCTACTTGGTAATAAAACAGAATGAATGTGCTGCTGTGTGTATGAATGTCACACACATGTGCTGTATGCTGCAATTTCTATGAAGTTCTAGAACATACAAAACCCATCTGTCATGATAGAGGTCAGAACACTATTTACCTTTGGGGGTTGGCTTGATGGGACCTCCACTAAATATAGGGGAAGTTCAAGGTGTACATCTAATACGTTTTGGCTCTATCTACTGAGTCAAAGTGGCCCTGGGAGGACAGGAGCCCCTCACAGAGCACTTAGTCACAGGCTCGTTCACATTTTCACGGAACTGTATTTGCTTGATCTAATACCTCCACGGGGAGCCCATAATAAGGTCCCTCTCTGATGCTAGATTTGTCTGTTTCTCCCTGGAGTTCTGTCCACTTTTGTTTTGTACATTTTGAACCTATTTTAATATTATCCCTAAAATGTTTTTGTTTTGTCCCAAAGTCTATTTAGTCTGATATTAATAGAGCTATGCCTCTCGATGAGTAGGTGCCTAGTATACCTTTTTCCTCATTCTTTCACATGTAATCTTTCTGCAGACATGTTTTAGGTGTGTCTCTAGTACACAGCATATACCCGGGGGTTGTTGTTTTGATACAATATGACAATCTCTGTCACTTCTTTTTTTTAAATATATTTTTATTGATCTCAGAGAGGAAGGGAAAGGGAGAGAGAGAGAGAAACATCAATGATAAGAGAGAATCATTGATTGGCTGCCTCCTGCATGGCCCCTTACTGGGGATCAAGACGGCAACCCGGGCATGTGCCCTTGACTGAAATTGAACTTGGGACCCTTCAGTCCACAGGCTGATGCTCTATCCACTGAGCAAAACCAGCCAGGGCATCTCTGTCACTTCTCACAGTCCCCGGACCTGATGTCCTCTCAGAGGTGGTATCTGTTTGCTATGTCTGCACACACCCCCTCCTCCCGCCCCCGCAGAAGCTTCTAGTGGGGCTGGCTCAGCTTGTTGTTTTCAGTGTCACAGGCTCAGCTCCTTCATCTGTTTGCTTTGTACAATATAAAGAACAATCAGCACGGTCTGACCAGTCTTCTCCATCTGAATAGCAAAAATGAAGCATTTCAGATGGTAAACATTTCTGAATGGCTTGCCTGGCAAGGGCAGGGCGCTCTCTGTAGAAGCTGAGAAGCTAACGGTGGGGCACAGTGGCCTCCCATGTGTACACTTGACCCGTGACACATCCAAGTGCAAGTGCTATTGCATTCCTGATGAGAGACTTTTGAAAATGAAGAATGTACTTTCAAAGCATAATAAGATACCGCCTTCATACCCACTAGAATGGTTATAATAAAAAATCAAGCCAGGCCAGTGTGGCCCGTGGTTGGGCATCAGCCTACAAACCAGGAGGTTAGGATTCGATTCCTGGTCAGGGCCCATGCCTAGGTTGTGGGCTCCGTCCCCAGTAGGGGGTGTGCAGGAGGCAGCCGATCAATGATTCTCTCTTATCATTGATGTCTGTATCTCTCTCCCTCTCCCTTCCTCTCTGAAATCAATAAAAAGTCTATTTTTTTTAAGTCTATTTTTTTGAAAAGTGAATCAGTGGGTGCCAGGGGCTACAGGGAGGGGGATGGGGACTGAATGCTTATGGGCCCAGGGTTTCTTTTCTTTTAAATATATTTTATTGATTTTTTACAGAGAGGAAGGGAGAGGGAAAGAGAGCTAGAAACATCGACGAGAGAGAAACATGGATCAGCTGCTTCCTGCACACCTCCTACTGGGGATGTGCCCGCAACCAAGGCACATGCCCTTGACCGGAATCGAACCTGGGACCCTTCAGTCCGCAGGCCGACGCTCTATCCACTGAACCAAACCGGTCAGGGCGGGCCCAGGGTTTCTTTTTGGGTTAAGGTGTTCTGGAATTAGGTAGCGATGATGGAGGCCCCGCCCTGTGAATGTACTACCATCCACTGAAATGTACACTTTAACAGGGTAAAACTGTGCTATGTAATTTATATCTCAATTTTTAAAATGTATTTTCAAAATGAAATCTGGATCCCAAGTCGGGGTGGCAAGGGCTCCAGTCACAAACAACAAAGTAGCAGCCAAGAGCAAGGGAGGGAAGTGGCCAGGGCCACCTTGGCCACTTCCTACCTTCAGTGAACTTGAAGCACGTTCAACTTCTCTAAACTTGCTTTCCTCGACAGTGAGTCCTCAGTCATGGTTAGCTCGTCCCCCAAACGGTGTGTCTCCTCCTCCATAATGCAGCGCGGGGCTGGGAAGAGTTGACACCTTATTATATGAAGAGCATGACCTGCCTTTATGGGTTACCCCGCCTAATCCTCACATCCACCCACACCACAGGGGAGAGGTACTGGGAAAGAGAGAGGAAACTGAGGCACGAAGAGCTTATGAAACTCACTCGAGGCCTCTGGCCTGCTGAATTGCGGAGATCAATGCTATTGTTTTGTGGGTTGTTTTTTGTTTTCTTTTTAAAATATATTGTTATTGATTTCAGAGCAGAAGGGAGAGGGAGAGAGATAGAACACCCATGATGAGAGAGTAACATCGATAGGCTGCCTCCTACATGCCCCACACTGGGGATTGAGCCCACAACCAAGGCATGTGCCCTGACCGGGAATTGAACCATGACTTCCTGATTCATAGATTGACGCTCAACCACTGAGCCACAACTGTCGGGCCAGAGATCAATGTTGACTTTTAAAAAATGTGGCTGCCCAGCCAAGGTACTTGCCCTTGACCAGAACCCAACCCAGGATCCTTCAGTCCACGGGTGGGTGCTCTATCCACTAAGCCAAACTGACTAGGGCAGAATTTCCTTCCTTTTAAGCCTGTTTTGTCCATCCATTTTCTGTCGATGGGCGTTTTGGCTAATGCGAATAATACTGCTATGTACATGAGTGTACAGATCTCTTAGAACCCCTGCTTCCATTTTTTTGGGTACGTACCCAGGAGTGGAATTCCTTGATCATATGGTAAATCTGTTTATTTCTTTTTTTAGGCAACCTCACTATATATATATATATATATATATATATATATATATATATCCTATCTAAGAATAGACAAACATGGTAATTGACCATACCTTCACTACGCCTCCCATTGGCTAATCAGTGCAATATGCAAATTAACCACCAACAAATATGGTGGCTAATTTGCATACTGTAGGCAGGGTGGGACAGCGCGAACCACCAGAGCACCACCATGCAGGGCAGGCCAGCTGCCTGGGACCCCATCGGCGGGTCCAGGCAGCAAGGCAGGCCTGCCCCAGAAGCCCCAGCAGCCGCCTGATATGGCAGTAACTCTATCAGTAAGCACTCTGAAAGTCAGTGGCATAAATGCACCAATGAAAAGACAGATTATGAGGGTGAATCAAAAACAAAACCCACTTTAAATATAAAGACACATACAGATTAAAAGTAAATGAATTAAGCTGCAGCCTGTTTTGCTCAGTGGATAGAGCATTAGCCCGTGGACTGAAGGGTCCCAGTTCGATTCCAGTCAAGGGCATGTACCTCAGTTGCTGGCTTGATCCCCAGTCCCTATCAGAGCACGTGCAGGAGGCAACCAATCAATGTGTCTCTCCCTTTCCCTTCATTCTCTCTAAAATTCAATGGAAAAATATCCTTGGGTGAAGATTAACAAAAACAAAGTAAATAGATTAAGTAACATTAAAGACATTATAAGAAAATATATTCCAAATTTTGTTGCTTGTATAATGGTTATGTTTAAATTATTAACACCTAAGAAATTGGGTGAAGGGTACATATAATATGCTGTAGTATTTTATAGTTTTTTTTACATGTATGAGATTATTTCAAATTAAAATATTAAAAAATTAGCCGAAACTGGTTTGGCTCAGTGGATAGAGCGTCGGCCTGCGGACTGAAGGGTCCCAGGTTCGATTCTGGTCGGGGGCATGTACCTGGGTTGTAGGTACATCCCCAGTAGGAGATGTGCAGGAGGCAGCTGATCGATGTTTCTCTCTCATCGATGTTTCTAGCTCTCTATCTCTCTCCCTTCCTCTCTGTAAAAAATCAATAAAATATATTTTTTAAAAAAATTAAAAATTAATAAATATTAATTGAAATGTGTATGCATTACATGAAAAATCTAATTGCTTCTAGCATAATTTATTAAATTGTGCTAAAATTTACAAGGGTTCAATTAAAAATATCTTAATTCTAAATGATATAATAGAAAATATATAATAGTGCAGTTATAAGCACTTTTCTGAAAATAAAAATTTAAAGAAGTGAATTTAAAGAAAGGATTAGCCAAAGAAAATATATGCACAACCCATGGACACAGACAACAGTATGGTGATGGCCAGAGAGAAGTGGGGGGCAAGAGCTGGGTAGAGTGGGCAAAGGGGGGAAATAGGGACATCCTATATAATAATAATAAAAGGCTAATATGCAAATTAACTGAACAGCAGAATGGCCGGTTGCTATGATGCACACTGGCCACCAGGGGGCAGATGCTCAATGCAGGAGCTTCCCCGTGGTGGTCAGTGCACTTCCATATGGGGAGTGCCACTCAGCCAGAAGCTGGCTCATAGCTGGCCAGCGCAGAGGTGGTGGCAGGAGCCTCTCCCACCTCCGTGGCAGCACTAAGAATGTCCAACTAACGGTTTAGACCCGATCCCTTGGGGACCTAAGCCTTTAGTCGGACATCCCCTGAGGGCTCCCTGGTTGCCAGAAGGATGTCTGACTGCAAGCTTAGGCCTGATCCCCCGGGGAGTGGGCCTAAGTCGACAGGTGGACATCCCCCAAGGGGTCCTGGACTGTGAATGGGCGCAGGCTGGGCTGAGGGACCCCTCCGAGTGCACAAATTTTTGTGCACCGGTCCTCTCTCTAGTGTATGTATGTGTGTGTGTGTGTGTGTGTGTGTGTGTGTGTGTATATATATATATATATTGATTTCAGAGAGGAAGGGAGAGGGAGAGAGAGATAGAAACATCAATGATGAGAGAATCATGGATCGGCTGCCTCCTGCACGCCCCACACCGGGGATCGAGCCCACAACCTGAGTATGTGCCCTTGACTGGAATCGAACCCAGGACCCTTCAGTCCACAGGCCAACACTCTATCCACTGAGAAAAAACAGCTAGGGCATAGGCACCCTCACTTTTAAACCAGGAAAGGCAAACAAAAAGGAAATGAAATTCTACTTCATTCCCCATCAGATAGACAGATAGTAGATCCTCACAGTACCAAGTACTGGCAAGGCCGTGGCACCATGGAAGCTCAGGTGGGCAATAATTTCAGCAACCACTTTGGCAGCTTCCAGTCAAGTTGAAGTGTAGCTGTGCCGCACGCAAGCACATTCCCTTGCCAAGTGCTCACGCATAGGGGAGGCATGGACAACAAGCACCAAAGGAGGCGCTCTCCAGAGGGGCACCCCGGGAGACCTGGGGAAAATGCTCACTAATCTAGATCCCGCAGCCAGTGGGAGAAGGATCTGGACCGTGTGCATTTATAGAAAGTTACAACACATACAAAACAGTAGTATATATGGCTGATGCATATGCCGACTCGTTAGAAAGGCATGAGAGCCCGGCCAGTGTGGCTCAGTGGTTGAGCTGTGACCCAGGAGCAGGAGGTTACTGGTTCAATTCCCGGTCAGGGCACATGCCTGAGGTTTCAGGCTCGATACCCAGTAGGGGCATGCAGGAGGCAGCCGATTGATGATGTTTCTATCTCTCTATCCTCTCCCTTCCCCTCTCTCTAAAAATCAATAAAATACGTATTTTTTAAAAAAGGCATGATGCTGAAACCGGTTTGGCTCAGTGGATAGAGCGTCGGCCTGTGGACTGAAGGGTCCCAGGTTCAATTCCGGTCAAGGGCATGTACCGTGGTTGCGGGCACATCCCCAGTAGGAGGTGTGCAGGAGGCAGCTGATCAATGTTTCTCTCTCATCGATGTTTCTAACTCTCTATCTCTCTCCCTTCCTCTCTGTAAAAAAATCAATAAAATATATTAAAAAAAAAAAGGGGCATGAGAGCATGCAGGGGAGTCAGATACACCCAACTCTGGATGCTGTTACTCTGGGGCAGGAGGGCAGGGAAGGGACTCCAGCTCAATCTGTTAGGTTTTGTGTCTTTCAGAGGAAGAGGCCTGTGCTGACTGAGAGGTGGCGGGACAGACACCCCGGTGGGGGCCCCAGTGGAAGTCGGGGCGGGGCGGCGAAAGAAGAGGCAGAAGTAAAACCAGAAGTCAGCAGTTCTAAAGAGAAGCAGAAGGCAAAGATCAAAGCGAAAGGCGGGAAACGGGAAAAAAAGGCTAGAAAAGCATGAAAATGGTTAGAAGGGCCTGCTGTGCTGCCGTGGCCCAGGCTGCAACGGAGCTCTCGGGCCTCACAGCGGGCCCTGGCAACCAGCCAACCCCCTGCCTGGCCATGTGGCCCAACAGCCACCAGTCACTTACCAGAGAGGCAGCAGGGACTCAAGGGGCACCTAGGATGAAGCCTGCTTGTCTTAGCCACGGGCATGGGGATTGCACAAACATATTAGAGCTGAGAAAAAATGGGCCCCAAGCCTCCACTCAGCAGGGGAAGAGGTTACCCTGATCACATGACTATTTGGGGGCTCGCTTGAGAACACAGGTCACTTAGTTGATATTTATCCAAAGATTTCTTATTCATGGAGACCTTACAGGTGAGAGGGAAGTGCTTTGCCTGTTGGATGTGCCCAACTTGAACTGCAGACAAACAAAATATCCATTGTTCTCTGCGGTGCAAGGAAACATCTCACACAGAGTTTGCCAATTTCCTCCTCAATTAAAACATGATCACAAGTGTGCCAGTGAACTAGCTTGGGCAAACCACTATGCTGACAACGAGGACAGCTGCTCTGTTTTGTTTATAAACTAGAGGCCCGATGCACAAAATTCATGCAAGAGTAGGCCTTCCTTCCCCCAGCTGCCAGCACCAGCTTCCCTCTGGCACCCGGGACCCGGACTTGCCCCCCCGCCGCCAACAGACACCCAGGACCCAGGCTTCTCTCCCAGCCTCAGCTTTGTCCAGAAGGTCATCCAGTCTAATTACCATATTACGCTTTTATTATTATAGATGTAAATTTTAACTAGTTTTTTATAATTATTGTCTTTAATATTTTTAATTTTTTAAAAATTGGTTTTGAGAGAGAGAGAGAGTGGAAGAGAGAGAGAGAGAGACATCCACGGGATCAGCTGCCTCCTGCACGCACCCCAACCGGGGATCAAACCTGAAACCTGGGCATGTGCTCTGACTGGGAATTGAACCAGCAACCTTTTGGTGCACGGGACGACATCCAAGCAACTGAGCCACACCGGCCGGGGCAATATTTTTATAATTAAAATGTTATCATGAAAAAGATCTGAAGCAGCTATAGATGTTAAGATTTGACAAAGCTGGCTAATGTGTAGACAAGTAAAATCTAGACAACCAGAAAACTGTTTTAAGCAAGACTAGAAACCCAGACGCTATGAAGGAAAAGGCAGACATAGCCCTGGTGGTGGTTAGTGTCAGCCGCCCTGGCATGGAAGGGTCTTGGGTTTGATTCTTGATCAAGGGTATGTACCTGGGTTGCAGGTTCAATCCCTAGCCTCAGTTTGGGCCTGTGCGGCAGGCAACCTATTGGCTGTGTCTCTCTCACATCGATGTCTCTCTCTCTCTCTCTCTCCCTCCCTCTCTTCTGCTCTAGAAAATCAATGGAGAAAATATCTGCAGGTGAGGATTAACACAAACAAGAAGAAAAGACATATAGACTTATGTGACTACATCAATCTTCAAGCCAAAAGACAAACCATAGATTAAGAAAACATATTTATCATCTGTATGACAGATGACTGGTTAATATTTACAATACAAAAACGGCTTCTGCATAAAGGATATAAACAAGCACCCTTCCAGAACAAACACAAACTTCTAATAGACAAATACACAAGCACCAGTTGTGCACGTGTGTGAATGTGTATGTGCACGTGTGTGGAGAAGGCACGAGTTAGAGTCACAATGAGATCTCGTTTCACTCCCATCAGATTGGCACAAAATGAAAAAGTGTGCTAACACCTGCTGGTGGGTGGGGGCCCGGGGAGTCTTCTCTCATCCCTGGTAGAAATGTGAGTCATGAGGGTCAGTGGGAAAAGCAACCCATGTGCCCTCTTTTTAAATTGATTTTTAGAGAGAGAGAGAAAGGGAGAGGGAGGGAGAGAAATCCATGTGAGCGTGAAACATCAGTTGACTGCCTCCTGCACACCTCCCACCAGGGATGGAGCCCGAAACGTGGGCATGTGTTCTGCCTGGGAATCCAGCCGGCAACCTTTCATTGCACAGGGCCACGCCCAACCAATTGAGCCACACCAGCCAGGGCCCCTGTGCCCTTCAATCGCACTCCTGAGACTGACCCAGAGAAAGACGAGCTCCTGGGTGCAGAGGGGCACCTGTGCACTTTCTTTTTCTTTTCTTTTTATTTTTTGTTCATCCTCACCGAGGATATTTTTTCATTGATTTTTTTTTATAGACAGTGGAAGGGAGGGGGAGAGACACACAAAGAGAAACAGAATGTGAGAGAGACACATCGATTGCTTGCCTCCTGTATGTGCCCCAACTTGGGGCAGGAGACCCAGTCTGCAACCGAGATATGTGTCCTTGACGGGAATCGAACCCAAGACCCTTTAGTCCACGGGCTGACGCTCTAACCACTGAGCTAAACTGGCTAGGGAGCACCTGGGCATTATCTAGCAGGGAGTCAGTGTGCTGGATGAGGACAGGGTGAAGTAGTCGGGGCATCACAGAAGCCCACTGGGGCCTGGGGCAGCGTCTGTGCCCAACACCGTGGAGTGGGGAGAGCAAGGGCATGGGAGTACATGCCCCATCGTGGAGACACCAGATTCCTGACAGTCCTCCCGGGGCTTGTTGTCCCCCGACCCCCACCATGAGCCTGTGTTACCTACACAATCAGAGCAAAACCAACACAACTAGGTTCACTGGGGGGCAAATCTCCGGGCCCTGGTATGCCAAGGGAGAGGCAGAGCAACAGAGGTGGACAGGACAGGGCTTTGGGCCGGGAGGGGATGCCTGGGTTTCTGATACTCAGTGTTGCAACTTGCAGCCAAGACGAACTTCTAGAGTTTCAGTTTCTGTGAAATGTGGGGGTTGGCGCAGATGGTTTCTAAGATTCCTCCCAGCTTTGGAACCTCTAAACCGTTAGGCCAAACGTGGGGAGAGGGCCCGTTTGGTAACTATTGGCTTCTCAGCTGTGCTGTGGGGGGTGGTGGGGAGTGTAAGATGGAGATGATGATAGTGACAACAACGACAAAGGAACAGGAAGGGGCAAGAAGAAGGACTTCTTAGAGCACAGCCGGGTGGGGGCACAGCCACCAGCCTTCTTCCTTCAGCCTCTCAAACGTTGCTGGCACCCTGGAACCCCGGGGGCAGGGCTGAGGCGGTCTGTGGTCCCAGCCCCAGAATCCAGGGCTGGAGGGGACCAGGATGCTGCATGGTTAATGCTGACCACACTTTTTGAAAAGCACTGATAAAAAAAAAAAAAAAAAAAAAAAAAAAAACAGGGCTGAAAGAGAAAGTTCCAGGCCTCTGGCTTTAATTGGGTCAGTTCAATGGAGGGTTATCTGACTTAGCAAATAGAAACACATTCCCAGTTCGATCTGAATTTCAGATAACAATGAAGGATTTTTCAAGGTAAGCACATCTCCTGTGATAGACATTTTGTTTATTTATATTTTTGTTTTGTTAATCCTCACCCGAGGATATTTTCCCATTGATTTTTAGAGAGAGTGGAAAGGAGGAGAAGAGACAGAGAGAAACATTGATGTGAGAGAGACAAATCGATTGGTTGCCTCCCCAACACACCCTGACCAGGGCCTGGGATCTAACCTGCAACTGAGTTACGTGCCCTTGACCAGAATCGAACCCAGGACCCTTCAGTCCAAGGTCTGACACTATCCACTGAGCCAAATCGGCCAGGGCATCTCATGTGACATTTGTGTGTTTTTTTATACATATTTTTTTTTATTGATTTCAGGGAGGAAGGGAGAGGGAAATAGAAACATCAGTGATGAGAAAGAATCATGGATCGGCTGCCTCCTGCACGCCCCACACTGGGGATCAAGCCCACAACCCAGGCATGTGGCTTTGACCAGAATTGAACCCAGGACCCTTCAGTCCGCAGGCCGACACTCTATCCACTGAGCCAAACCGGCTAGGGCTTATGTGATATTTTAGACATACTGGTACTAGAACATTATTCATTGTCCTGCATCTCATCTGACAACCTTGGATGGGAGCCTTCTGCAGGAGAATGGGGAGGGGGGGTGGGCTCTGGAGGTCTCTGCCTGCTCCAGGTGTCTCTTCCGCAAGACCTTTGGGTGGAGGTCACCTTCCCCGGGTTCTCTCCAGGCCGAGTGGTGAAGTCCCGCCGCGGCTCCCCCACCCCCACCCCCGCCCTGGCACACTGGTGCTCTAGTTCTCCCTGAAACCGTCCTCCATCACCCTAATCTGAGCCTACCACCTGTTTCCTGTGGGGACCCAGCCTGACACAGGCGTAGAATGAAAACCAGGAGGTCCTCAGGGTCATTTATTAAGTATTGGTAGAAATAAAAGAAGTCATTGCTGCTTGTGCGTCAAACATGTGGAATGAGCAACACTCTGCTGCAAAGTCCCAACAATTCTCAGTGGATCCACTCTGCCAGTCACGGAAACAGCGACGGAGAGAGAAATAGCAAAGGGAGGGAAATCCCCCAGATGCTAGGTGAACAGCCCGCCCCCATCATTCCTCCACCCTCATCTCTAACTGAGCCACCCAAGAAAGCACATCCTCTCTCCCTCCCTCTGGCCTCTTTGAGATAAGGGCAACCTCTCTGGAGACGCCCACGATCTTTTTCCTCTTCTAGGGCACAGATAGCTTTCGAGACAACTGTAATGGAATAAAGCTGTTTCCCCAAACAAACGCTGCCCCTGCTCTTCACCTGCTGGCATGCCTTGCCTCGGGCTCCCAAGTCCTGCGCCGGTCGGACCATTTGCCCAGGCCTTTGGGGTGGGGTGGAGGCTGGTTGGCTGGTTGGCTGGCACCCAAGCAGAGGCAGCCCTCATAGGCTCGCACCTGCTGGGTTCTTTCAGGTGACAGCTTGGTTGAGACCCACCACCCGTTTTAGATGTGCCCAGTGAGGAGAGATCATCCCGCCCAAGTACTCAGTTTCAAAAGCATCTCGGTAGTCATAGCAACAGTCCGCATGCCAACCTGAGGGGCTCAAGGGAGAGAAGCCTCAGGGAGCACTGAGCTAATAGCACATGGATGACCAATCCTGAGATGCCATTTGGCAGGAACAGGGCATCCTTTCTCTGCCCTCACCTTTTTAAAAAATATATTTTGATTGACTTCAGAGAGGAAGGGAAAGGGAGAGATAGAAACATCAATGATGAGAGGGAATCATGGATCGGCTGCCTCCTGCTCACCCCACACTGGGGATCGAGCCTGCAACCCGGGCATGTGCCCTGACCTGGAATTGAACTGTGACCTCCTGGTTCATAGGGTGATGTTCAACCACTGAGCCATGCCGGCTGGGCCCGTAATAATTTTTAAAACTATTTTGTCAGAGGCACTGATCGCTTTTCCCGTACATTGTCAAGTTAAAAAATGACAACAGCCACCACAATAGCTGCCTGGTGTGAATGAATCAAAAATTCTACCTATTTTGTCAAATTGGCAAAAAAATATATTTTGGGGTGTGCTGATTTTTAGTAATTACTTTATGTATGGCATGAGATGAAAAAGGTTGAAAATCGCTGCTCTCAGGACATCTAAGACACACCCTGGCTGAGGGTGGACCCACCAAGCAACATTCTGTTGAGAATTCCACTTTTAACATTTGTGTGTTTCCTCATCTAAACACACCGCACCCTGCCTTGTTCCACAAAAGCTACGGAGTAACGTGGCTTCCATGTGATCTGCTGTCAGCTTGGCAGTTAAGATGACACAGTGAGTTAGTGCTCTGGCCTTCTGATTTCCCTATCAATCTGCTGGGCATGTATTTCATGTGACTCACTCTCCCTGACCCTCACCTCTTGGGGACACTCTCGGGTAACTCCGCTGCCTGGCCTACCCTACCCCACTGTCACCAGCCCACACTGTAACCCACATCCTGAAGTCATTGCAAACAACCACTCTCTCCAACTGCAAGCATCAGGAATTTCTTTGGGGTCATTATCCACAACATTTTATTTATCTATTTTATTTTATTTATTTATTTTTTAAATATATTTTATTGATTTTTTTACAGAGAGGAAGGGAGAGAGATAGTCAGAAACATCGATGAGAGAGAAACATCGACCAGCCCCCTCCTGCACATCCCCCACTGGGGATGTGCACGCAACCCAGGTACGTGCCCTTGACCGGAATCGAACCTGGGACCTTTCAGTCCGCAGGCCGACGCTCTATCCACTGAGCCAAACCGATTTCGGCTATTTTATTTTTTAATTTAAAAAAATTGGTATCAGAGAGCAAGGGAGAGGGAGAGATAGAAACATCAATGATGAGAGAGAATCATTGATCGGCTGCCTCCTGCATGCCCCCTACTGGGGATTGAGCCCACAACCGGGGCATGTGCCCTTGACCAGAATCGAACCTGGGACCCTTCAGTCCACAGGCAGACGCTCTATCCACTGAGCCAAACCAGCTAGGGCTATTTTATTTTTTAAATATATTTTTATTCATATCAGAGAGGAAGGGAGAGGGAGAAAGAGATAGAAAAAGAGATAGAAACATCAATGATGAGAGAATCATTGATCAGCTGCCCTCTGCACACCCCACACTGGGGATCGAGCCCGCAACACGGGCATGTGCCCTGACCGGGAATCAAACCGTGACCTCCTGGTTCATAGGTCAACACTCAACCACTGAGCCACAGTGGCTGGGTGCCCAACATTTTATTTTGAACAACTTCAAATTACAGAGCAGTTACAAGGGTAGTGCAATAGGGAATAACATTTCACGCCTAAATATTGAAGCCCATAGCTTCAAAGGAAAGGACATTCTCCCATGTAATAATCATATCTTATCACGCCCAGGAAATTTAATACTGAGGACAAAATGTCATCTGATCATCCATTCTGACACTGGGGCCAGCGGCTGTCAGTAGCCTCTTTCCACACTTTACTGCATCTTCCCCTCAGGAGGGAGTCGCCGGCGAGTGCTTAAATTGGTCAGAAATAAGAATGCAAAGTGGAACTGGAGCACATCACAGACTTTGGACCAGAAATGGCCTGTGAGCCGCTGGAAGAGATGCCACTGGGCCAGCTGATGGTCACACAGCTTGAGGACCACAAAGCCCAGGCAGGAGAGCACTGCCAGAACCAAGTACACCCCTGAGCACCTGCTGCCGTGGCGCCTGTGGACACGCAGGGCCTGGCTCATGGCGGCAGCAATGTGCACACCCAGGGCGGCCTCAAACCCACGGGGATGCAGCAGGGCAAGGCCATAACTGGACAGCGAGAGGCACTCGATGGCGAGGAGCAGGCCGGGCTCCCAGCCCCTGTCTAGGTAGAGGCACCACGCCACAGGCCACGCAAAGATGGGCAAGGTGAACCACTGGTCCAGCACAGCAGCCGGGTGCGTCTGCAGCCCAATCCGCAGCCACTGCACAGGGCCATAGACCATAGCCATGCCCGCGAAGACATCCTTCAGGTAACGAGCCCGCTGCACCTCACTGGGGTGCCCCAGGGCACTGACATTTCTCCGTAGCCAGTACACTCCCAGGAGCACGTAGGCCACGTTAATGAGCGAGTTGAAGGGCATGGCTAGGAAGGTGGGGAGGCCGGCTACTGGGGCTTCTGCATAGTGCTCATAGCCCACTTCCACAAAGACGCTTTCAAAAACGCCCATGTAGACGGTGGCCACGCAGAGGCAGCTGGCCACGGCCACGTGGCAGAGGGCCTGCTCTGACTTGGGATTCATCTGGAAGCCTAGTTGTGACTTGGGGCAGAGAGCTTCAGAGAGTGGCAGCCTTCACTGTCCTTTCAGAATTCAGATAAACGGCTTTTGCAAAATACTCCTGGGCCTCCCAGCTGAACCAGACGTCCCGTGATTTCTGATGCAGATGCTACAACCTGGCCCTGGAGTGACGGTAGCAGGCCAGGGGGAGGCGGGGGTCCCGCTGATTGGCTGGCACACGTGGAGGACCGTTCTGCCTTTTTCCTTTGTGGTTAGAAAAAGAGTGTGGTTAGAAAGAAAACCATCCAAAGAAGAGCCTCCATCTTGCCGACTCTCAGCCTCAGGATCCAACAGTTTTCATTAGAAAAAAACAAACAAACATAAAAAACACATATACACACACCATAAAACAAGTAAAAGTGAAAATGATACTTACAGTACTAGTATGTCACCTTCTTACACATGGCTTCTAGAATCTTCTTTTGCCAAGGCATTTTGTGCCTCTTGACAACTATGCTGTTCTTCTCTCATCTGTGGACTATAAAAATCCTGCTCCTGCCCTAGCTGGCTTGGCTCAGTGGATAGAGTGTCGGCCTATGGACTGAAGGGTCCCAGGTTCGATTCTGGTCAAGGGCACATGCCCAGGTTGTGGGCTTGATCCCCAGTAGGGGGTGTGCAGGAGGCAGCTAATCAATGATTCTCTCTCAGCATTGATGTTTCTCTCTCTTTCTCTCTCTCCCCCTTCCTCTCTGAAACCAATAAAAATATATTTTTTAAAAAATCCTGCTCTTACACATTTGTAATACCTTAACTAATAAAAAAAAAAAAATCCTGCTCTTTGCCCTAGTTCCCTTAGAGCAGCCGTGGGCAAACTACGGCCCCTCGGGCCGGATCCGGCCTGTTTGAAATGAATAAAACTAAAAAAAAAAAAAAAAAAAGACCTTACCCTTTTATGTAATGATATTTACTTTGAATTTATATTAGTTCACACAAACACTCCATCCATGCTTTTGTTCCGGCCCTCCGGTCCAGTTTAAGAACCCATTGTGGCCCTCGAGTCAAAAAGTTTGCCCACCCCTGCCTTAGAGCCACTGTATTTAGAGACACCAACGTCCCTAGATCTGTTCTTACAACTCAGAATGGGTTTTCCCACTTCCGAGACGTTATATGTGTGGAAGTTTCCAGGCTAGCCCCCAAACCCTTTTAGCCAAATACCCAGCTGAACAAGGGACCATTAGCTGTGGTCTAAGCTCTGGAATCCCAGGCAAGATAGTGTGGTGCTGGAGGAGGCAGGGGGCGAGTATGAGCATGCCTCCTCTGTTTCTTGGGTGTGAGGCCAGGCAGCACAGGGATCTCTCCTCCAGGCCTGCTACCCTGGCTCACCTTTCTGCCCTCCCCAGAGTTGCTATACCCCCGGCCCCCCAAATCACCCTCTTTCCTTGTCCCACAATACAACTTTCCATTTCCTGCAATCACAGAAGCAAATAATTTATTTACTGATTTTTTATTGATTTTAGAGAGAGGAAGGGAGAGAGAAACATTGATTTGTTGTTCCACTTATTTATGCATTCATTGGTTGATCCTTTTTAAAAATATATATATTTCTTGCCGAAACCGGTTTGGCTCAGTGGATAGAGTGTCGGCCTGCGGACTGAAAGGTCCCAGGTTCGATTCCGGTCAAGGGCATGTACCTGGTTTGCGGGCACATCCCCAGTAGGAGATGTGCAGGAGGCAGCTGATCGATGTTTCTCTCTCATCGATGTTTCTAACTTTCTATCTCTCTCCCTTCCTCTCTGTGAAAAATCAATAAAATATATTTAAAATATATATATATATATATATATATATATATATATATATATATATTTTTATTGATTTCAGAGAGGAAGGAAGAGGGAGATAGAAACATCAGTGACGACACAGAATCATTGATAGGCTCCCTCCTGCATGTCCACCACTGGGGATCAAGCCCACAACTCGGGCATGTGCCCTGACTGGGAATCGAACTGTGACCTCCTGATTCATAGGTTGACATTCAACCATGGAGCCACGCCTGTCAGGCCATTGTTTGATTCTTTTTTTTCCCTTTTAAAAAACCTTTATTGTTGAAAGTATTAAATATGTCCCCGTCTCCCCTCCCCCCCCCATTGGTCCCCTTCAGCCTGCCCCTGCTTCCCCATTGGTTGGTTTTTGTGTATCCTAAGATCCAACCCTCAACCTTAGCATACTGGGAAGATGCTCTAACCAACTGAGCTACTTGGTGAGGGCTAGCAGGCAAACAATTTAAAAACAATGTGGACTTTTCATTGACTGTCAACTGCTCTGGGGCTAGCTGCGGGTGAATTGGCCTAGTAGCCTAAAAATGTATTAACAAAGAAAGAAGAGGTTCAATGCTCTAAAAATGACTCAAAGCCAAGATAGCAGATAGGCAGGCATGGAAAAGAGAAGGTCTGTGTCCCCCACCTGCTCACTGTGTGTGTGACCTTGGGCCTTAACCATTCTGGTCCTCAGTTTGCATACCTGTAGAATGGGGATGCTACCAGTACCTCCGCAGAGTCCTTGTGTAAATTAGGTGAGTTGTTATATATGCAGACCGCTTAGCACCATTTATTTTATTTTTAAAAAAATATATTGTATTGATTTTTTACAGAGAGGAAGGGAGAGGGATAGAGAGCCAGAAACATCGATGAGAGAGAAACATCGATCAGCTGCCTTCTGCACGTCCCCCACTGGGGATGTGCCCGCAACCCAGGTACATGCCCTTGACTGGAATCAAACCCGGGACCCTTGAGTCTGCAGGCCGACGCTCTATCCACTGAGCCAAACTGGTTCTGGCAGCACCATTCATTTTACAAATACAATGTATATCCCCCTCCCCGCAGTTTAGGCCCTGAAGGTGTAGGACGGGGGCTGATTCTTTGCTTTCCCTTCGGTGCTCAGTGAAGACCTACTCAATTTCAGTTCAATTCAAGCACCAAGCCAGCACCTTTCCTTTCCCCCCTTACTCTTTCATTGGTCCTATTTGCCACTTCACTTCTCAGCTGGGCCAGGGGGGTCCACCTGCATGCTCTGGGGAGGGACCTGGGGGGGGGGCCTCATGCTGAGCTTTCTTTCTCCTATCTGTCCTGCCTTGGGGATCTTCTCTGAAGGAGGACCATGCGGCCTAGCATTTCCACAAGTGAATGGAAGCCCTCACCCTCACTCTGCATCTCCTGGCTGACCACAAGCTTCCATCTCAGCATGCGGTGCTGTCGGCTAAGGAGCCTCCCGGCCACGCCTGCCCTGGGATTCCCACTTCTAGAATGGTGGCTGCTAACATGGTCTGCATACAGCAGTCCCCAGCATCTTCCTCAAATACCCCTGAATCGGATCATGTCAGCCCCTGCTCAACACGCTTCAGTGCCTGGCTCATCACTCCACATACAATCCCAACCCAATGTTTTGGCCAGACATCAAAATGCCATCCCCATGTAGCCCTGAGAGCTTTCTAGGCCCAGTCTGTTCTCTAGCTGGAACGAGACTGGTGCTCCTTCCCTCCTGCACCTCACCTGGCCTGCTCACGCCCCTATCTCCTCTCAGGCACTTCTTTTTTTTAAAGTATATATCTACTGATTTCAGAGAGGGAGGGAGAAGGAGAGAGAGAGGGAAACATCAGTGATGAGAGAGAATCATCAATCAGCTGCCTCTTGCACACATCCCACTGGGGATCGAGCCTGCAACCTGGGCATATATCCTCACCAGGAATCGAACCCTGATAGGTCAACGCTCAACCACTGAGCCACACCGGCCGGGCTCAGGCACTTCTTCATTCAGCACTCCCGATTCTGGCTGGGACAGGAGCTAAGTCCCTCCCTGCACCCATCTGAGGCCTGGCTCCCTGGTGTGAAGTGTCAGGCCTTAAAGGCCCCAGGTAGCGTGAACTAGTCTGACCCTCCTGTCTGCCAGCCAGGGAGAGCTAGGGACAGGAGTCAAACACTGTCAATTTGATAGAGAAGGAGGTCCAGGAAGGAGGTGGAAAGTGACTTCTCTCGGGCCAACCTGGCAGAGTCCACCTGAGTCCTTGTGCAAGCTGAAAGTGACATGTCATCAAGCCAAATTCCCAAGTCCATCAGGAAGACCATTGCTGGGTGCTTTACGGCCCAGCTTCTCTGTACCCTCCAACTGCCATGACCCCTGTGACAGGACACTCAGTTCTTCACAGATTCCCCCAGGGCCTGGCACACAAAGGCTGAAGGA
This sequence comes from Myotis nattereri, assembly GCF_964212035.1. Lineage (NCBI taxonomy): Eukaryota > Metazoa > Chordata > Mammalia > Chiroptera > Vespertilionidae > Myotis > Myotis nattereri. Next base: position 141,511,312 of record NC_138078.1, on the reverse strand, counting down.
TCCCCAGCATCGGCTCCCTGTTCTGGGGGTCTTCTGGAGGGTCCTGCAAAGCATGACAATCTCCTGGCTAAGGGGCTAACACGTGTTCCTTAGATTCATTCTGCTTCCTGGGGTCATAGGCATTTAAGTAGAAGCCACTATCACCTGTCTCAGTGATGGCTTCTTTGGCCTGTAGCATTTGACAACTGCTGCCTGTGCTCCTGACTACCCTAATCACCCTTGCTGCCTTTCTGCAGATAAGGTGACGCCAGCCTGAGGGCTGCAATGTGGGACACCCCCAAAAAAGGTGAGATCCCTCTGAACCACCAGAAGGCCCTAGGAACCTGGAGCAACCACAGGGCTTCCTGAACTCTGGGGAGAGAATCGCTGAGTGTGGGCAGGGCCCCTGGGAACCAGCAGCTCGGCTTCCTTATTTCACAGGGGAGGGACTCAGGGCCCTAGAGGGGAGGTGAATGGCCAAGGTCATTTAGGGCAGTTGGTAGCACCGCCACACAGGTGAGGCCTCTTTGGCCTTTCTCAAACAAATGCTTCCAAATGTGTAAAGAAAAACAGGATTACGACAAAAAATGAATGTCAAAAGACAACCACTAAAATATTTTTGAAAATGTGAGAAAGGGTTATACATGTCCTTCTTTACCAATAGGTTAAATTCCAGGATCTCCAGGCAGGTTGAATAACTACAGTAATTTCAAAGTAGTTATTCTGCCTGCCAGTATGTCTTGTCATTTAGATAATTTCAGGATATCTACAACAAAAGCTATGAGATATGAAATGACTGCTCTGTCATTTTTATTGGTGACAGTCACCTGCCTAATGCTCTTATGCTCTGCGGCCTATATTCATAATTGCGGGAAAGGCCAAATTTCGGCTAGAGGCTGGTGAAAATAAAGAGGAAATAAAGATGAAAGTGGAAAAAATCATCTATTGTCACTGCAAACTCCCAGACACCTGTGCAGGACCCCTGCACTACAGCCTGAGTCTAGCCGTGAGCATGACAGTGCAACACCCAGGCGGCCTCTTGCAAGATTTGTAACGGATTTGGAACCCGGGGGGCGACGTCAGTACCCACCTCTCAAGGTTGTGGTGAGAACTCACAGTACTGGCGCGAAAAGGCCAGCGATCACCATCCGGGTACTTTGTCTCCCTCACTTTGCTGGGGGAAATTCAAATCTCAAAAAAAGGGCGGACCCGAAAAGCGGGCTTGCGCCTGCGCGCGGGGCGGGGCGCGGGGCTCTGGGAAGCAGGCGGGGCGGGGTGACGCGAGGTGACGCGAGGCTGCACTGAGCTCTCCCGCGCCCGCCCTCCCGCCCTCCCGCCCTCCCGCTCGGCTCGAACGCCGCCAGCCAGGCTGCCCGCCCTGCGGCCGGCTGGGCCGGGAGCTGCTCAGTGCGCAGCGGCGCCCTGGCGCGTGGCCCGGCTCATTTAGTCGGGGAGCGAGCGGCAGCGGCAGCGGCGGCGGCTCCTGTGGGCGGAGCTGGCGGGCCTGGGAGCCTGGGAGCCGGCTGCGTCACCGCCCACTCTCGCCCCGCCTCCAGCTCCCCCGGCATGGGGCTCGAGCTGCCTTTTTGCGGACGCTGGGTGTACGGAGCGGCGAAACGTTCGCTGCCTGACTCGAGGCGAGACTCTAATGTCTCCCGTCAGCTACCCTCAGCAACCAATGTCCTGTCCCCACTGTTAAATAAAGGCAATTCCTCGGGCGTGTGTCCCTACAAGGGCTCGGGGAACAGTTCCCAAGGGGGGCGGGGCCAAGCTCGTCAGAAGCATTCTCATCCGGGTATTCCCTAGATGCCGCAGCCGCCATCTTTGTTTTGTGCTGAAAGTCGCTATTGACGCCCGCGGACAGCCGGGCGAGGGGAAGTGGCAAGATGGCGGCTCCCACGGCGGAGGCGTGGAGGAGCACGGAGGTGTACCGCGGAGATGGGCGCGCCTGCGCCTGACCCGGGCGCAGCCTAAGCCCGAGATAAGCGCGCAGCGACCCCAGACCCTCGCCTCAGGGCAGCGCGGGGGCTCCTTTAAGAGGCGAAGCCAGAGGCGAAACAGAGCGAAGGCGGGAGGGGGAGCAGTGACGTCATCCGGCCCCGCCCTCTCGCCCGACCGTCGCAGCCGCCATGTTTAGTTGTTACTTCTTCACACAAGATGGCGGCTCCCAGGGAGGAGGCATGAGTACCCTGCCGTTACCGCTCCTCATGCCGTACAGTTGTCACTTCAGGGCCTAACTCTGGCTTTTGAAGCGGCTCCTGTGGGAAGGAGTCATAAGGTGGGAATCGAGGATCGGACGCTGCCTTGCGTTTTGTTTGCAGTGGAAGAACTGACCCAGGAAGAAGAGAATAGGGGAGAAGGGGGAGCTAATCTCAAGATGGCGGCTCCCAGGGCGGCAGGCGCAGCCTGAGCAGCTGAGGCGAACTGAGGAGAGAGGTTCAAGACCTCACAAGCCGTACGGCGCAAGCCTCTGAGCAGTCCCAGAGAATTCGAGCTCGCTCCACTGGCCTCCGGCGCGCCTCTATTCTTTACGAGTGTCGAGACTGTTTCGGGAACGGCGGCTGCACTAAGCGCTGGGCGGGGAAACGGGACGGTCTCAAGATGGCGGCTCCCACAATTGTGGTCTGAGTACCGGCGGGACTGGGACAACCGCGGCGCTTGTGGCTCCTATCCACCCGCCCCGGAAGCCGGCCAGTGCGGGGGACTTGGGGGGTGTGGGAACCGGGCCGGGGCTCCGCCATTTCCGGCGGGTGTGGGCTACGACTGAGGAAGGGAGGAGAGAGAGGCGGCTCAAGATGGCGGCTCCCAGGTCCTCCCGCCCGAGCTTATAAGCAGGAGCTCCCGGGCAAATAGTCAGAGCGGCTGGACTCGTATGCCTCAAGCTTCTCGGGCCTAGCCGCTCTACTGTTTCGGGACGCTCTTTAAGAGTCGGGGTGAAAGAGAAGAAGGAAAAGAGCCGAAGGGAAGGAGGATAGTTAAGATGGCGGCCTCCATGGAGCCGTCCACCGCTGTGTGAGGAACTGCTTTTCCGTGAGAGCTGCCTTAGACGAAAGGGGGTGTGTGGGAAGCACTGGGGGGCTCCTTTCCCGCTCTGTGACTTTTTCCTATCTCGCCCTTTCCCGGAATTATGGCTTCGGCCGTGTCGCCCGCCAACTCTGCAGCGGTGCTCCTGCAGCCCCGCTGGAAGCGAGTGGTAGGCTGGTCGGGTCCAGTGCCCCGACCCCGTCACGGCCACCGCGCCGTGGCCATCAAGGAGCTCATCGTGGTGTTCGGCGGTGGCAACGAGGGGATAGTGGATGAACTGCACGTGTACAACACGGGTGAGTGCAAAAAGCCCGCCGGGTCCTGGGATCTTTCCCTCCTTCCATCTATTCCCTTTCCCTCCTTTTTCCGTCCCTTCATCTCCTCTCCTTCCCTCCATCCATCACTTCCTCAGCACTGTCTCCTTCCTTTTCCCACTCCTCTCTTCTCTCTCTTCCCCTCCTTTTTCTCCCCCTTCTCCCATTGCTCTCCTTCCACGCTGATCCTGCTTTCTTCCCTCCACAACCCTTTGCTCTGCCTCGTTTCTCTGCTCTTTCCCCCGTCCTTACACCCCCTGATTCCTGTGTTTGAGGGGTGCTTTCATTATTGAAGAGGAACCGTCTAGTCCGGCTGGTGCGGGGGCGTCGCCAGCGGTGGTGACTTCAGACATACACCGTTACCCGGGCGAGCGGGCTGGCGGATGCGTCCCTTTGGTGCAGGCTGATTCCCACCCCCTCCTTCCCTCCCTCCTTCCTCCTGCGCCTGCTCAGCTATTCATCCCTAGTGCTCATTCGGGAGAGATGACAACTTCTAGATTACAGATGAGTTCTGTCTCGAGAAAAGGGGCATAATCCAGCAGCCTAATCCCGATTTGGGCGGGGGTGGGGGGCTTGTGTGTTTGGTGGGTAACCTCCCTGAGATGGTGCAGGAGCCTTGGGGAACCACAGATCAGGCAGCATTGCCGCCTCCAGCTTGGCATTCACTTCTGCAATGTTTGTCTTCAAATTGCCGGTTTTCTCGATCCTCCGATGTAAGATGAATTCCAGTGATCCCGCAGCGGGCTCAGGTGGTCCCTTACCTGACTCTCCTCTTCCTAAGGTTGAAAGAGGTTACCTGCCCATGTTCATGCTTCCCCCAAACCCAAGGCCTAGTTTTATGGCGGGCGGGGGCGGGGGCGGGAGTGCGGCGGCGGGGAGTGCGGGATTGGGTGGCCGAAAGAACACTGGACTGGGCTTCTCTCTTTGGGTATGCTGGCCTGAGGCTGGCTTTCAGCCTTTTGCCTGGTGTCCTTGCTGGGTCTCTAAGGCCTGGCTGCATCCTCCTGCAGCCCCCTCCCCACGGTGGCCACTTGGCCTGATTTGCACGCCTATTGCCTCATTCTGAGTGGGCTATTGAATGGCTGCTGGCCCGTAGCACCTCCCCTTGCTCGTAAGGAGGGGCTTGAGGCGTTGTCACTGGGAACATTGGGCCTGTGTCTGTTGTGTTCTGGGTGAGAGCCTGAGGGACCAAGGCTTGGATGGGCAGGGGAAAGCCCCCCTCCCCTACGTCAGACAATATCTTTTAGCGAGCTCCCCTCTGCAGCCGAAGGTAGATGGGTTCCGGTGGGACATGGCCAGGGCCATCTACCAGCTCTTTTCGTCTTGCTATCATATCTAGCAAAACTCCTTGTGCTCTAGATCCATCCTCCCCCCAGGCTCTAGAAGTATAGGGTCCTTGAGTTGAGGCACCCCCTCCAGCTTTGAGGTTGCCCTGGGGTGGAGAGCTGGCAGCCGGAGGGAGAAGTTGGAGTGGCAACGGTTAGAGCTGGGTTCTTGGTTGGGTGCTTCCCCCTCCCCCCTGCTCCCCCCCCCCCCCAGCCCAGGCAGAGTGCAGTTTTCTCTGAACCTTGTAGGTTTTTGCCCCCAACTGACCAAGTTGACTTTCAGAGGCTGGTGGGTTGCAGTGACCCTTTGCATTCCGGGTCTCAGCACCTGTTGCCTCCAGCGAGGCCAGGCTGGTTGGTGGTGCTCCGTGCCAGCTCAGACAGCTGCTGGTGGCAGCAATTAGCCCAGTAAGGTAAGGCTGAGGGGTAGGGCTGTTTTTAGAGAGGCCGTTGCCCTGAGCAGAACCTCAGCTCCTTGGATCAACTTGATTCTCCCAAGGCCTGGAGCAGGCTCCTTGGCAGGGAAATACCATTTTAGAAAGTAGGGCAGGGGCCTAATTAGCATCAACTCAACTCCAAAGTCCACTTCTTCCTGGGGCCTCTGCATATTCGTTAGTTTATTATAATGAACTGGTGGCTTCAGCCTTGATTCATCCCCAGCCTGTAAGGATATGTTGGGTAGTCGGGCATAGCCAGCCCTCCAGAAGGGCTGCACCCCGATTCCTCCAGGGGAGCACTTTGCATACTGCCCTAGTCAACTCCTTAGGTGACTTCCCACGAGAGCGACCCTACTTCTGAGTGTTTATGCTCTGACAGATACGGTCAAATAACATAACTCAAATAATGGTGCAGAGATCTCTGGCCTTTCCTGTAGCTGCAAGGTTCTTATGTCCTCTGGAAAGATGGGGCTTGGTGTTGCCCCCCCCCCCACCAGTGTGGCCCAGATGCCCCTCATCCTTGGCTGCTGCTTCCACAGCTGCCCTCCTGCTTACCTTTGTTGTTATTTTAAAATACATTTTTATTAATTTCAGAGAGGGAGAGAGAAACATCAATGATGAGAATCATCGATCGGCTGCCTCCTGCATGCCCCACACTGGGGATCGAGCCCACAACCCAGGCACGTGCCCTGATTGGGTTCATAGGTCAACACTCAACCACTGAACCACACCGGCCGGGCACCTTTCCTTTGTTTTAAATGAGGTCAGCATATTGTCCTGAGGTTTCTCTTGCACTTTTCCTTCTACTGGATGAGAGCTCAGAGACTCGCTGAGCTGCCAGCGTTCTCTGTTGCTAAGATAAAAGACTCCAGGGGGTGCATTCAGGAGGTGCTAGGCACTTTGCTGGTTTGGTTAGCTCAACAAAGGGGGGGGGGGATGTGACAAGGGAATGAGGAGTGGCAGGTGTGTGAGAAAGTGTCTGTTCTTCCTCTTCGACAGTCACTACAGCAGCTGTGGGACACTTGACTGGCTTTTGGGAGGTCTTAGGGTAGCCGTCCTTGACCTCGGGGAATTTTATTTCAGCCCAGCAAAGCGGATTAATCAGAAGACCTGATGCTGACAGGGTGGAGTGGGACCTGGTGAGGGGAGGACATGGCCGTTTGCCAAAGGAGCCACCCAAGGCTGGTTGGCCTCAGTGGTTCTTTAAGGTCTGCCAACTGTTTCAACTGGAAGGAGCCTTGGAAAATATCTAGTAAAACTTCCTTGTTTTTTCACATGAGGAAATTGGGGGCCAAGAAGGGAAGTGACAGGTCCAGGGTCACCCCGCCAGCTGCTTGTGGAGTTTGGCAGGAGTACAGACCTTTACGGAGACCGTTAGACTGTCTCTTCCTTCACAGAGACCACCACCTTGGAGACGCTTCCCAGTTCCTCTGTCCCTGTAGCTAATTAGTCGCTGAACCAAGCTCGTCTCAAATCTGTTCCCCCTCCATTCTGGGCCCTCTCCCCACATGGCTCTTGCAGTCACTTCCTGATTGGCCCTGTTAGTTTCATGTGTCGGGAAATCCCTTTCGGCCTTCGAGGCCTAGCTCCAGTGGTCCCCTCTTCTGAGAAGCCCCCACCTCCCACTCTCCCCCGCCAATCATCACCCCTGCAAACCTCTTTCTTGGCTGCTCTTCCTATGGTGGGAGGAGGACATGGCAGCTTCCCTGCTAGATTGGGAGTCTGAGTCCGCGAGCTGTCTCCTCTGTGCCTCTCAGCACCCGGCACCGTGGCTGCCACACAGGAAGTGCCTCAGCGTGACAGCGAACAAAAAGGCAGCTGGTGCGGCTGGACGATCTACCCGCTGTGGGGGGTTGGATCTCTAGGTGGTGATGCATAGAGGCTGTAGAGGCTGACGGGGCAGCAGCAACTGAAGACAGAGTTGGCACAACATGGAAAGGGGTGGGGGAACTGATAAAACACAGAAGCTGGGGTTTCAGGCTTGTTGAGGAGAGAGAGGGTGGAATCGTATTTCTGGCCATCCCATGAAGGGTCGCAGGTGTAGATGGCCTCCCTTCCTCAAAGCCCCCTCCCAGCTGAGAGCAGGGACAAAACCAGAGCATATCAAGAAAGAGAGACCCAAAGATTAGGTTGCACGACACTCCCCACTCGATGAGCTAGAGGTAATAGTATTAAGGGGTGACTACGAGCAGCTGTCTTGTTTAAGAGACGGTTGCTTGTGCCACCTCAGGGGCTGAACTGGGGCTGGGGATGAAACGAAGAGAGGCAGTTCACAACTTCATACCTGAACACTGCCCTACCTGGAGTGTTCTAGAACAAGATTGGGACTTCTTGGGCACCATAGAATGTGCTGGTCATTGTTAGCTCTTAGGGCATCCGGGTTACTTCTAATCTGGCAGCTGGGTCGGTGGTCAGTGTGTTGGGAAAGCGGTGGGCTGATTTCCTTTGCCATGTAGCTTTGTCCCAGCCCTGGTCCATGAACCCATAGCCACAAGGGTGTTCAGGTGAGCAAAGGTGGCTGATGGCTCCCTGTTCATGGGGCCCTGAGGTGGGCATCTAGTGATCCCTTTAAGTAACAAGGTTCTTGTCTGTGTCTCTTTCGCTCTGTGACCTCAGGTAAGTTACTTCCCCTCCTGGGTTCTGTCCCTTTATCAATTAAGGGATGTTGGCTGAGATGATCTCAGTGATTTCTGTCAGCTTTTATCCCACTAACTTGGATGAGATCCCTTTCAGGGACCATTCATGCAGGGCGGTCTGCCTCGGCATGGGGAGCTGCTGGCTTTTCTTGGTGTGTATGTGCACAAGGAATGAGAGCAAGGCAGTGAGCCGGGACCTGGGTCTGGGCGCATGCGCATGGCAGGCAGTACGGCATTGCACCTCTGCTAGAAACATGGCAGAGGAGGGGAGAGGAGGATTGGTGCTAGGCATCCTAAAATCCCCGTGACTCAGCTAAACCACAGAGGGGGGACGGGCAGCCTCTTCCACACCAACCTGTAGAGTTGGGTGGTGGGGAGTGACCTGAAGGGCTGTAACTGTCTCAGGAGGTCCAGCTGTGCTTTTATTTATCATTTTATTTTTCCCCTGTCATTTTTATTTAGTTCAGTACATGGCAAAATATAAATACATAACAATATGTCCTTTCTTATCATGGGTAATAAAATCTGTAGCCAATATTTTATATAACAAAAGAAAACTAAATCTGAAAGTTACCAGAAAAGGAACAAGGAATAGGAAAACAATACATTTTATATGAATTATAGAGGCCAGTTACAGTGAAGATCTAGCACCTTTGTTTCTAACTCAGATTTTTTACAAAATAAAGTCAACTTGTAATACTTTGTGACCTGCCAGGAGGACATAAACACTGGCCCTTTGAAAAGACAGTGGTCAAAGACAAAATGTTATCTTAATGTCACAGCTTGTTCTTAGTTCTTAACTGGAGTTGATCTTTGATAGTCTTTTTTTTAAAAAATATATTGTTACTGATTTCACAGAGGAAGGGAGAGAGATAGAAACATCAATGAGACAGAATTATTGATCGGCTGCTGCTTGCACGCCCCCCCCCCCCCACTGGGGATTGAGCCCACAACCTCCATGAACTGAACTGTGACCTCCAGATTCATAGATCGACGCTCAACCACTGAGCCATGCCGGCTAGACTCATAGTCTTCTTTAAGTGATGGTAGTTTGGCAAGATTTTTATCAGGAAATCCCGCTGTAGTGTCTAGGGCAGCCGTACCCTTTTATGTAATGATGTTTACTTTGAATTTATATTAGTTCACACAAACACTCCATCCATGCTTTTGTTCCGGCCCTCCGGCCCAGTTTAAGAACCCATTGTGGCCCTCGAGTCAAAAAGTTTGCCCACCCCTGGTCTAGGGCTATGGTTGCTCCGTCTGCGCCTGACAAAGGCAGTCTACACCAGTCAGATCCCAATGGGTGCTATGTTTACATCCATATCCCAATCCCTTTGCTTGCTCATGTTGACCAAAACAGATTTAGGGACATGGAAGCAAACAGGGTTGAGATTGACCCCCAGTTTGAGGATTTACCTCCTGGCTCATAGGTCGATGCTCAACCACTGAGCCATGTTGGCCGGACTTTTTTCCCCATCACCATTTATCCCTTCTATGCCTTCTTCCACCTCCACCCATCTCCCTCTACCTCTCCCCCGCCACCCCCCAATCACCACACTGTTGTCCATGTCCATGAGTTCTCTGCTGCCTGGCTTCACTGTCATCCTCTTCCTTGGTGGCCTCCTGAGCCTACCCCCAGCTAGAGGTGATGGGCTTTGGGGAAGCTTCTGTGGCCGGCAGAGACTGTTAGGTGCCACAGCTTATGCTACTGCTGCCAACTCTGGCTTTTGAAGGTGTTCTGGAGGGCTGTGGGCATGGCACGGGAGAAGGTGGATGTGGACCATTACCCAGGAGACGCCAGCAGAGATTGTTCTTGTGTGGCCTTGTGCCCCACCCCCACAGGCCACGCTGCCTTGATTGGCTTCCCTTGGGTGCCCCGCACCTGCAAGGATGGGGGGGGGGGGACACCAACCAGTACCGGTTGCTCTTTCAGCCACCTAAAGGTGCAGTCATGGGCCCCCAGGAGGAGGAGCCTGGGGCCACCGAGAGAGTATTCTGGGTGTTAAAAGTTTCTTTCTGATGACCCACCGAGCGGTAGGGGAAGGAAGTCGGTGGCCACGTTCCCAGAAGCTGATGAATTATCTTGGTCAGTGACTTCCGGCTTTATTAAGGCAAACTTGATGCGAAGCAGGCTGCTTTCAGGTGGCCTCTGAAGTCAAGAGGCTTAGAAGATAGCTGAGGTAGAGTGCTGGCACTTGAATGCTGAAGGGAGAAAGTGCCATAGCCTTGGAAATAGAGGTGCTGTCTCAGCCCCTGCTTTCTTGGACCATATTCTATAGGCCAGTAGATTTGGGGAGTAAGAGAGGCGAGGACTCTGGTTCTGGGAGTTCCCGGGTCATTCTGACATCTGCTTCCTTTGTTCACCAGCAACCAACCAGTGGTTCATCCCAGCTGTGAGAGGGGACATCCCCCCTGGGTGTGCAGCCTATGGCTTTGTGTGTGACGGGACTCGCCTGCTGGTGTTTGGTGGAATGGTAGAGTATGGGAAGTACAGCAATGACCTCTACGAGCTCCAGGTAATGGCCCTTGATGTACTCCTTACAGTTGTGGCTGGGGGGTGGGGTGGGGGGAGGGTGGGATGGGGCAGTAAAGCAAGAATGATGGGGGGAAGAGGGCTGGCCAGCTCCTCCTGACATGACAAATAGCTTGGGCTCAGAAGGCGGGCTCATCCCCAACTCAATCACCGAGTCTTGATTTTGCAGGCAAGTCGGTGGGAGTGGAAGAGACTCAAAGCAAAGACACCCAAAAACGGGCCCCCTCCATGTCCTCGGCTTGGGCACAGCTTCTCTCTTGTGGGCAACAAATGCTACCTGTTTGGGGGTTTGGCCAACGATAGCGAGGACCCCAAGAACAACATTCCGAGGTGAGGCTGTGTCCTCTTCATGTGGAATCCCACGTGCCAGCCAGCCCCACCATGCCAAGTCTCTCTCCTTTGTGCAAGGAGAGGGTGGCACTAGATGCCATGTAAGGAGTTTTTGGGCACTGAGGTCTCCAGCCCAGAGGAGGAGGCCCTGGGGAAGAAGGGCCTAGCCAGGAGGTAGACACCTCCCTAGCCTTGGGCTGGTTCCTACGGCTTGGACCCAGTTTATTTTATTTTATTATTTCTTAAAATACATACTGATTTCAGAGAAGAGGGAGGGAGAGATAGAAACATCATGTTAAGAGTCATTGATCGACTGCCTCCTGCACACCCGACACTGGGGATCGAGCCTACAACCCAGGCAAGTGCCCTGATTGGAAATCGAACCATGACCTCCTGGTTCATAAGTCAGTGCTCAACCACTGAGCCATGCCGGCTCGGCACCTAGGACCCAGTTTAGAGCCAGCACTTTCTCAGACTTCTGCTGCCTGTAGGGTTAGTGATGGTTATTTTTATTTTCCAAGGCTGGTGGCCAAGGGCCTTTCTAAAGTCTGGAGGTAATACCATGCCAGAGGCCCTAGTATAATGCCCAGCTCTGTGTGCAGGGCAGCCCACCCCAGCATGCCCTGTCCTACTGCTCTTCTTGGCCTCAAGTTCATCCTTAGGAACTTCTGGCAGCCCCTCTTTGGGGACAAGGGTAGAAGAACTTGGTCATGTGACCATGGCTCCCTTTGTCTCCCAAGGAAGCCTCGGTTCACTCAGAGAAGCCAGTGAGCCATCTGGCACAGCTTGCCATAGCTGACCTTTCTTCTCCAGGTACCTGAATGACTTATACATCCTGGAATTACGGCCAGGCTCCGGAGTGGTGGCCTGGGACATCCCCATCACTTATGGTGTCCTGCCCCCACCGCGGGAGTCGCACACTGCTGTGGTCTACACTGAGAAAGACAACAAGAAGTCCAAGCTGGTGATCTACGGAGGGATGAGCGGCTGCCGCCTGGGGGACCTCTGGACCCTAGATATTGGTAAGATGTGGGTGTGGCCTCTCCAGTAGCCTCAGAGCAAAGCTGGTCTGCTGTGCAGCCAGCGTGGGGTCCGCAGGGAGGAGGAGTGTCCTGCTTGGCTCCTTTTCATGGGAGGGTGAGGGCAGGCAGTACCCTGTTCAGGGTTATCGTATCTGCCCCGAGATTGTGGCGTTTTTTCAGAAAGAACAAGGCTGAGTTGGTCTGCTTATAGGAGACCAACGGCGGGGGTCGGGGCCTTTCCAAAATGGAATTGTCTAGATTAGATAGCATTAGTCCCTGCTGATTCATCAGTGCTCAGCCTGTACCAGGAGCAGTGCACATTGGTCTGTCCGAGTTAAGAGGGGTCTTGAGCCCGGGAGACCTCTGGGGGCTACTTAGGCTGGTAAGCAGGTGGGGTGTCTGGAGTGGTAGAAAGAAGTGTGGGTTTTTGACCTGAAGAAAGCTGAGGAGAGGAGGTGGCTGGCAACATAGCTTTGGAGGATAGATTCGATCAGCGTGGGTGCCCAAAAGAAACAATAGTGTGTTGTTGTTGTTTTTAATGTATTTTTATTGGTGTCAGAGAGGAAGGGAGAGGAAGGGAGAGGGAGGGAGAGAGAAACATCAATGATGAGAGAGAATCACTGATTGGCTGCCTCCTGCATGCCCCACACTGGGGATCGCGCCTGCAACCCGGGCATGTGCTCTGACCAGGAATCAGTCTGTGACCTCCTGGTTCATAGGTCGATGTGCAACAACTGAGCAACACCAGCCGGGCTAGAAACACTTTTTTCATTAGCGAAACTCCCAGCAGCACTCTGCTTCTGTAGATAGTAGAGGTGGTGTGGGTATGAACATGTTCTTTGGAGAGTAGGACGCCCAGTGGCGTGTCTTGTGCTCTCTACTCCTACTCTAACCTCGAGAGCAGTGCCTGCCCATAGCAGATCTTCTGAGAGATGCCAATTGCCAGGATGGGCTAACACAGCTTGAGAAATGCCAGAAGCTGATCCAAGGGCCTCCCGTGGGCTGTAGGGGGCCCAGGCATTGGATTCTTGGACCTGGGTTGGCACCCACTTTCCAGAGCCTTCCCTGAGGCCAGGGAACTTCCTCTGCGTCAAGGGCATATGTCTTTCCTTGTGTGGGTAACCCTCCTTTCTCCGTTGCTCTGCAGAGACTCTGACGTGGAATAAGCCCAGTCTCAGCGGAGTGGCACCTCTTCCTCGAAGTCTCCACTCGGCCACAACCATAGGCAACAAGTGAGTAGCTAGCCATTGCTCTTCCCGTCACACCAGCCCTCATCCCTGGCCCCCAAAGGCCCGCAGTTTTGTCCAGCAATTCTGAGGAGGCCTCTTTCTGGCTGGGCTGGCATTCAACAGCCCTGTGTTTTCATTACCACCCCGCCCTGGAGGACCAAGAGAAGACACAGGGTAGAGGGGCATGCACTGTTCTAGACTCTCCACATATAAGCAGCTGAGTGCCTTTGTCCATACCGAGGTCCCAAAGGGAATGGAAGAATGATGGGGACCGAGATGAGCTGAGCAGTGGTTCCTTGTAGTGGAGGTGACACAGTTCTTGGGAGGGCTGAGCCACCAAGCAGAAGACGGCCACATCGAGAGCTTCATGTGTCCTAGGGGGCTCTCCTGGGGAGAGCTAGGGGACCAAGTGTATATAGAACTTTCTGGATGGAAGAGGTGGCCTCCAGGTTGGCACCTCCTCTACAATCGTCTCCTACTCTTGCCTCCCTTGTCCCAGAATGTACGTGTTTGGTGGCTGGGTGCCTCTCGTCATGGATGACGTCAAAGTGGCCACACACGAGAAGGAGTGGAAGTGCACCAATACACTGGCTTGTCTCAACCTGGGTATGGCCTCCTGGGGCTCAGAGTGGCCTACGGAGGGCTGCGGGGAGCTGGCCCTCCTCGTCCCCGACGCTGTGTGGGGTGTGCAGGGAGCAAAGCTAAGGCTCAGGCCTCTAGAATCCATGAGCAGTAGCCACTGGTCAGAGCGCTCGGTGGGACCCTGTTCTTTGAATTTGTTGAATAGGCTCTTCTACACAAGGTCCAACGTACAGAAGTACAAAGCCTCAGGGTGCAGAGCTTCCCGTTCTGCTTCTCAGATGCAGACACTTTGGTAGGTTCTTACCCACCCTGCAGGGACTCTTCTGTATATCCCAGCATGCCTATAGGTTCCTCTAGAAACCAAATGACAGCCTGCTCTACTCAGAGCTGCACCTGTCCTCCATTCACTCCATCTCGGAGACCATCCCGTCCCCATACGCCAAGCGGCCTCATTCTTTTGAATTGCTAGCCTGGGGTCGGGACTTGCACAGACGCCGCTCCGTGAGTATCCTTGCACTGTGTATTTAGAACTATCCACGTGCAAGTGTATTTGAAGGGTAAAAAACTTCAGCATCCCTTTGCTGCCAAAGGGATGTTGCCAAGCTGCCCTGTACCCACATAGACACCTCTAGCAGTGCCTAGCAACTGTCAAACCATTTGCTCTTCACCAAGTCTGATAAGTGATTAAATCTCCCCCTGTGCCAGCCCCATGCCCCGGTTCACCTTGAGCCGCAGCTGCGGCAGGCACTGAAATCAAACTGCTGGGCACCTTAGGGGCTAAGTTTGCACCTCTCCCATGTTGAACGTTGTACTTCATTTTTCTTAGATCCGCTGCCTTTTCCATGACTTGCATTCTCTTCGCCTGTCTCTTTCTACAGGCTCCTGTGTAGTTTGATGTGAAACCTTTGTCTGTGCGTTTCAAGTAGTTTTCTCAGTGTGTAGTTTGTGGCTTATCATTTTCTTCGTTAGGGTCTCTGCTGAGCAGAGTTGTTTTGGGGTGTGTTCTTTTGTAACTTAATAATCTTTGATGCCTTCTTGGCTTTAATTCCCCATCCCTGCCAGCAAAAGGCCAAAGGGCCAGTAGGGATGTGGGTTCTTTTGCCCCCTGCTGACTGCCGCCTCCCGCTCTCCCCAGATACCATGGCCTGGGAGACCATCCTGATGGACACACTGGAGGACAATATTCCCCGAGCCCGAGCTGGCCACTGTGCCGTGGCCATCAACACCCGCCTGTACATATGGAGTGGGCGTGATGGCTACCGAAAGGCCTGGAACAACCAGGTCTGCTGCAAGGACCTCTGGTACCTGGAAACAGGTAAGGCCAACGGGGAGAGGCAGCCCTAGGGCCTCTACAGTGGAGCTCAGCCTGAGGGCATAGCCTGCCATGCTCACTCCTGAAGCCTCTGCCTCCCCCTTCTCCCTGCCCTGGCTGTGCCCTCTTACAGAAAAGCCACCGCCTCCAGCCCGGGTACAGCTGGTACGCGCCAACACCAACTCCCTGGAGGTGAGCTGGGGGGCAGTGGCAACTGCCGACAGTTACCTTCTACAGCTCCAGAAATATGACATTCCTGCCACGGCTGCAACTGCCACCTCCCCCACACCCAATCCAGTCCCGTCCGTGCCTGCCAACCCCCCCAAGAGCCCTGCCCCCGCAGCAGCCGCACCTGCTGTGCAGCCGCTGACCCAAGTAGGCATCACACTCCTGCCCCAGGCTGCCGCCGCGCCCCCTACCACCACCACCATCCAGGTGTTGCCACCAGTGCCAGGAAGCTCAATTTCCGTGCCCGCTGCAACCAGGACACAAGGTGAGCTGGGCACCAAGCACTTGAGGGCTGGGACTGGCCACTGGGAGAGTGCGCTCCTGGGTAAGGGCTGCCAAGCAGCATGCCTGGCAGTCGTCAGTGCAGGCTCGCAATTGAGTGGTGGGGTTGAGGGTTGGGGGGCAAACTCGGTCCCTCCTTTGGGGACTGTCACTTTGAGGGTGTTTGGAAGGAGCAGACATGAAGCACTAGCAGTTCATGTCTAAATGCTAAAGGGCCCAGCAGAGGAGCTGGGGGGCTCTGCTGATGGCCGCCTCCTTCTGTCGTCAGGTGTTCCTGCTGTTCTCAAAGTGACTGGTCCTCAGGCTACAACGGGAACCCCCTTGGTCACCATGCGACCCGCTAGCCAAGCCGGGAAAGCCCCTGTCACCGTGACCTCCCTTCCTGCAGGCGTGCGAATGGTTGTGCCATCCCAGAGCGCTCAGGGGACGGTGAGGAGCCATTGTGAGACTGGACTAGGTGGGGCGGGACTTCCCAGTGATTGACAGTGCCCTGACTGGGTTAGAATCGCACCAGTTCCCAGCACCATTCATCCTGGGCCTTTCTCACCTGTGAAGCACTGAAGAGGTTGCATTGCCAAGTTAATATTAATTACCAAGTTGATGCCTCAGAAGGACCTCCTGCCATCTGGGGCCTTTTGAATGTGGACTTTCTTGTTCTGAAACCTGAGGGAAGAGTCTAAGGGGAGGCGGGTTGGTTGGCCCAGGCCCATAAAGAGGGAGCTGTTTCTGACTCTGGACTTAGGAGAAGATCCAGAGCTGCTGACAGACTCCTGCCTTGGGATCACTGTGCCTGCTCGGTGGTAGGAGCCCAGATTTGAGAGGAGCCCTGGGCAGGAAGGAGGCTCCCTGGTGAAGTCTGGGGCAGAGAGCCTAGGTCCCAGCCCTCTGGTTCACGCTTTCATGCCTACCACAGGTGATCGGCAGCAACCCACAGATGAGTGGCATGGCTGCGTTGGCCGCTGCAGCCGCCGCCACCCAGAAGATTCCTCCTTCCTCGGCGCCAACTGTGCTGAGTGTCCCAGCAGGCACCACCATCGTCAAGACCGTGGCCGTGACACCTGGTACTACCACCCTCCCGGCCACTGTCAAGGTGGCTTCCTCGCCAGTCATGGTGAGCATCCCCTGGGCCTGGTTTTGAACCAACAGCCTTAGGGCCGGAGACTTCTAGGCAATGATATGATCTGACAGTTGTCACTTCTCCAGGGCTTTAGCCCAACCCACAGAGGCTGTTGATCTGTAATTGGTGCATGCCATGGACCCTGGACTAAGCTTTCACTCTTAGGGATGTGAAGCCCTAGGCTAGACCTGTGGTTGTTCAGTCAACCACACAGAGCTCTTCAGTCTGGGGGGAGAAGGGGAAGAGGAGTCGGGAGGTGAGCCTGAGCTACAGGCCTGCCAGGACATCCCACCCATCACCCATCTTTCTCCTCCCCCGCCCCCAGGTGAGCAACCCAGCCACTCGGATGCTGAAGACTGCAGCCGCCCAGGTGGGGACATCCGTCTCCTCCGCTGCCAACACATCCACTCGCCCCATCATCACGGTGCACAAGTCCGGGACTGTGACTGTGGCCCAGCAAGCCCAGGTGGTGACTACAGTTGTGGGCGGGGTCACCAAGACCATCACCCTGGTGAAGAGCCCCATCTCTGTCCCAGGAGGCAGTGCTCTGGTGAGTGGCAGCCCGCTGCATGTGGCAGCAGCCAGGCTGTAGCACTGCCCTGGGCCCATTCCAGGAGAGCCCCAGGCCAGGCAGTGCCCTTGATTGGTTTCCAGATAACTTTCTGCTCCCTCTTTTGCTGTGTAGATTTCCAATCTGGGCAAAGTGATGTCAGTGGTCCAGACTAAACCAGTTCAGACTTCCGCAGTTACAGGCCAGGCGTCTACGGGCCCAGTGACTCAGATCATCCAGGTGAGCGCGTGGGGCCAAGCCTCTGCAACTCCAGCAAGTAGAACTTGCATCCCTGCCTAGAGACAATCCCCTGAGTACGTGTTGCTCAGAAAGTTCTACTGCTCGGCCTGTCACCCACGGGCCAGAATAGTCCCAGAGCTGCTTGGGCCGCGGTGGAGAGTAGCCAGACCAGACTTTCCGTCCTGGCACTGACGTCGGTCCACCTTCGCCTCCAACTGTTTTCCCTTGCAGACCAAAGGGCCCCTGCCAGCCGGGACCATCCTGAAGCTGGTGACCTCAGCAGATGGCAAGCCCACCACCATCATCACTACCACGCAGGCCAGTGGGGCTGGGAGTAAGCCCACCATCCTGGGCATCAGCAGCGTGTCGCCCAGCACCACCAAGCCTGGCACGACCACTATCATCAAGACCATCCCCATGTCGGCCATTATCACCCAGGCAGGCGCTACAGGTAGGGGTCTCCCCCAGCGCATGGGCAACGGACTTCCAGGAGGCTAATGCCAGATAGGCATAGAGGCCAGGCTCTGCCGTGCTCTTGGTTTCTATTTGGTTTTTTTCCTCTTCTCCGCCCTCTCCTTGCCTTTTGCTTAAGGTTTGTAGGGAGGTATCAGAGTGTGGCTTTAATTGGCACTTATTGTTTTAGTGGTCTTTTTTGTTAACCCTCACCTGAGAACATTTTCCCATTGATTTTTAGAGAGAGTGGAAGGGAGAGGGAGAGAGAGAGACAGAGAGAAACATCAATATGAGAGAGACACATCAATTGATTGGTTGTTTCCCGCACCCCAACCAGGCCTGGGGATTGAGCCTGCAACTGAGGTGCATGCCCTTGACCGGAATTGAACCCGGGACCCTTCAGTTCGCTCTAGCCACTGAGCTAGGGTGGTACTCCATCATTTTAAGTGAGGGGCATCAAGAGTAACTGCTGGAAATGGGACGTGGGAGCGGGCACTGGTGGGGCCTCGGGAGCCCAGCCTGAAGCCCCTCTCCTGTGTAGGTGTGACAAGCAGTCCTGGCATCAAGTCCCCCATCACCATTATCACCACCAAGGTTATGACTTCAGGAACTGGAACACCTGCGAAAATCATCACTGCTGTCCCCAAAATTGCCACTGGCCACGGGCAGCAAGGAGTGACCCAGGTGAGGTGTGCCTGGCCTTCTTCACTCCACTGTTCAGTCTAGGACCTGAGCAGGCCACATGTCCTGAGGGTCCTGGAAGGGGGCTGCATGGGATCCAGCCAACCTATGAGTGATATTGGGGTGGTTTCCCTGGCGTTCTAGGTGGTGCTAAAGGGGGCCCCTGGACAGCCAGGCACCATTCTTCGCACCGTGCCCATGGGGGGCGTCCGCCTGGTCACCCCTGTCACTGTCTCTGCTGTCAAGCCGGCAGTCACCACACTGGTTGTGAAGGGCACCACAGGTGTGTAGCTGTTTTCCATATTCTTTCTGGGTCCACCTCCCATCGGAGGCTTGGGGGAGGGTGCAGGTGCTCTCTCTGGAGTCTTCTGTTCCTGTTGGGGGCACTCTAGAGTTCCCAGTGCCCCCAGCCCCGTCCAGGTTGAGAAACTGCTGGAAAGGAAGTACCAGCAGCAGGCCTCATCTCCATCCTGCCTCCCTGCCTTTAGGCGTCACAACTTTAGGCACAATGACTGGCACCGTTTCCACCAGCCTTGCGGGAGCTGGGGGCCACAGTACCAGTGCCTCCCTGGCCACACCCATCACCACCTTGGGCACCATTGCCACCCTCTCAAGCCAAGTGATCAATCCCACTGCCATCACTGTGTCTGCTGCTCAGACCACGCTGACGGGGGCTGGAAGTCTTACCACACCCACCATCACGATGCAGGTAAGGGACGGGGTGCATGAGGGCTGTGGGTGCCTGTCCGTGAGTGCTGGGGGACACATGAGATCAGCCTGAGTGTGTCTAGTCTCCCATCTGTCTGCCTCTGTGTGCACCAGGTTCTCTTTCTTCCTCATACATGTAGCATCCATGGGATGTGTTCCCTGTTGCCAAATAATTCTTAATCACTAGTAGTCTTTTGTGTTGAGACGTATTTCAGTGGTTTGTAGTTTTGAACGCTAGGTTTTTCTTTCTTGTGATATTATAGACGATGGGATCATTTACCTTCACACACATAGAGCATTTTCCTTCTCTTCATATGTTTTAAGCATAATTCCTGGACTTGGTGAAGCGTCTGTTGCTGGCATCTGTGGGGTGCGGGGTCAATGGGGTTCCTTCCCTAACCAGGGTTGGCCCCACCAGGGCCCTTCCTCGGCTGCCCCCAAGCCCCTTCCCAGGCCCTGTGGCCCTTGAGGCGAAACGATACCTCCCTCTTCCTTGGTCCCTGAGCAAGTCAGTGTCTTGGGATGAGAGGGTGAGCAGGAGCCGAGTCTATCGTCCCAGCTGGTGTGGGGGACAACTAGGACATTGGGAGGGGCAAGCAAATGGGAAGTTGGGGCACTAACTCTTCCTGTCTGGTGTCTTTCTAGCCTGTCTCCCAGCCTACTCAGGTGACTCTGATCACGGCACCCAGCGGGGTTGAGGCCCAGCCTGTGCACGACCTCCCTGTGTCCATTCTGGCCTCACCTACTACAGAGCAGCCCACAGCCACCGTCACCATTGCCGATTCTGGCCAGGGTGATGTGCAGCCTGGCACCGTGACGCTGGTGTGCTCCAACCCGCCCTGCGAGACCCACGAGACAGGCACCACCAACACCGCCACCACCACTGTTGTTGCTAACATGGGAGGGCACCCCCAGCCGAACCAGGTGCAGTTTGTCTGTGACAGGCCTGATGCAGCTGCTTCTCTCGTGACCTCGACCGTGGGGCAGCAGAACGGCAGCGTGGTTCGCGTCTGCTCCAACCCACCCTGTGAGACCCACGAGACGGGCACCACCAACACGGCCACCACTGCCACCTCCAACATGGCTGGGCAGCTTGGCTGCTCCAACCCGCCCTGTGAGACCCATGAGACGGGCACCACCAGCACCGCCACCACTGCCATGTCGAGCATCGGTGCCGGCCAGCAGCAAGGCACCCGGCATGCCTGCGTGGCCGCCACCATCCCTGTGGTGCGGATCAGCGTGCCCACCGGGACACTGGAGGGAGCCCAGGGTTTCAAGTCTTCATGCCAAACTCGCCAGACCAGCGCGACGAGCACCACCATGACTGTGATGGCTACTGGGACCTCGCGCTCAGACAGCCCGCTCCTTGCATCAAGCCGGGCCCTGGAAGCTGCAGGCCATAGCCCTGCTTTTGTGCAGTTGGCCTCTACAACTCGCCAAGTCAGGCTGGGCCCCAGCAGCAAGGACAGCCCCATCACCGACCTAGGTCAGTTGGTATCCATGGGGTGCCAGCCGGAGGCACAGCACACCCACACAACCAACACCCCTACCACAGCCCGCTCCAGCATGGGTGCTGGGGAGTCTGGCGAGCTGCGGGGGATCCCCACGCCTGCATACGAGAGCTCATCTAGTGCCGCTGTGACTGTGACAGGCCTGGAGGCACTGCTGTGCTCCTCGGCCACCGTGACCCAGGTCTGCTCCAATCCACCATGTGAGACCCACGAGACGGGTACCACCAACACGGCCACTACCTCGAATGCAGGCAATGCCCAGCGGGTCTGCTCCAACCCACCATGCGAGACCCACGAGACAGGCACAACCCATACACCCACCACCGCCACCTCCGGTGGGGGTGCAGGCCAGCCCGAGGGGGGGCAGCAGCCTCCTGCCAGCCGCCCCTGTGAGACGCACCAGACCACTTCCACCGGCACCACCATGTCAGTCAGCGTAGGTGCCCTGCTCCCGGACAGCACCCCGCCCCTCAGGACCCTGGAGTCCGGGTTGGAGGGGGCAGCACCGCCCACCAGTGCTTCCCAGGCCAGCACTTCGCTGCTGACCCCTTTCCCAACACAGAGAGTGTGCTCCAATCCCCCCTGTGAGACCCACGAGACAGGCACCACGCACACGGCCACCACTGTCACCTCCAACATGAGCTCAAACCAAGGTGAGTGCAGCGGGCCAGTCTGGTGTCAGTGGTCTCCTGGAGCCCCAAGCTCGAAGAGTGAGGGCTGTGGTGTCTAAACGATCTCTAGCCAGAGCCCCAGATTCCGTGGGGCTCAGTTTACCTGGGGGCGGGGGGGTGGTCCTGGCAACTGTCCTTTAGTGGCAATGCTGGGTCGAGACCCGGGGGCTCCTGGCAACCAGCCTCATCCCTCGGCCCCTGCTGGCTGAGTCCCTGTCATCCAACTCTGCCTGTCCCCTCAGATCCGCCACCAGCTGCCAGTGACCAAGGAGAGGTGGAGAGCACCCAGGGCGACAGTGTGAACATCACCAGCTCCAGTGCCATCACAACGACTGTGTCCTCCACGCTGACGCGGGCTGTGACCACCGTGACACAGTCCACGCCAGTCCCCGGCCCCTCTGTGCCGGTAAGAGCCCCTGGAAGGTCCCCTTTTGCCTCCCTGCAGCCCAATGCACCTGCGGCCTTGCTGTTCCAGAGCAGGACACTAGGTGTCACTCTTGTACCAGGCACAGTGTTGCTCTTGGTCCTTTCTCCAGATTATGAGAGGGCAACCTCCTGGCACAACAGGGCAAGAGGCAGCAGTCCCCCAGTGCCATGGCTTGTCGGTTCACTATATCCCAGAGGAGCAACAAGGGGGTGGGGCATCTGAGTGCCCCTTTCTGACTAGACTGGGAGGCTTCCTTGAGGACGGGTTAGCATTGGCCAGCAGGTCTCAAAGGTGTCGTCTCCCCTCGCTGAACTCCTGCTGCTCAGTGACCTGCCACTGCTGCCCATTTTCAAGGGGTTCTGCTGGTCCATTGTGAGTGGGAATCCAGGCTCTAAAGAAAGATGAAGGGTGCCTGGTTCTGGCCTCCCTCTCCTCCCCTCTGACAGGGGCTTCTCTCCCTTTCTAGAAGATCTCATCAGTGACTGAAACTGCCCCAGGGGCTCTGACCACCGAAGTCCCCATCCCGGCCACGATAACAGTGACCATAGCCAACACAGAAACTTCTGACATGCCCTTCTCTGCTGTTGACATCCTGCAGCCCCCAGAGGAGCTCCAGGCCTCCCCCGGGCCTCGCCAGCAGCTGCCGCCACAGCAACTCCTGCAGCCTGCCTCCACCCCCCTGATGGGGGAGTCCGCCGAGGTCCTGTCAGCTTCACAGACCTCTGAGCTCCAGGCCGCTGTGGATCTGAGCAGTACAGGGGACCCCGCTTCGGGCCAGGAGTCTGCCAACTCCGCCATGGTGGCCACTGTGGTGGTCCAGCCACCTGCGCCCACCCAGTCGGAAGTAGACCAGTTGTCACTTCCCCAAGAGCTGATGGCTGAGGCCCAGGCAGGCACTACCACCCTCATGGTCACAGGGCTCACCCCTGAGGAGTTGGCGGTGACTGCTGCTGCCGAAGCAGCTGCCCAGGCTGCGGCCACAGAGGAAGCCCAGGCCCTGGCCATCCAGGCGGTGTTGCAGGCTGCGCAACAGGCTGTCATGGGTAGGTGCAGGGAGCAGAGAGCTCACCCCTCCGTGTGAGGTCAAGTCCATATCACTGCCGTGAAGGGAAGATGGGCCCCTCAGGAAGAGAGAGAACATAGGGTTCTGGAGCCTCCCTGCTGATGGGCAGCCAAGAGAAGAGGAGGCTTGCTTCCTGCCAGGGAGGAGCAAGGCAGACATAAAGGGGAGGACGGGGGCGGAGCTGCTGGGCTCGGCTGGGCACCCAGGAAGCAGGCAGGTTCTTTGCAGGACAGCAAGGTAGAGGTAGGCCAGGAAGCGTGGTCAATGGGACAGGCTTTCAGGGCCTCTGTTGCTTGGGGATTGGGCTCAGGAGGTGACATTGGAAAACCAGGGATGGGCTCCACCTAGCTGGCGTCCCTGTTGAGGAGTATTTCTCTCCACTCTGGAGCAGGCACTGGGGAGGCCATGGACACGTCCGAGGGGGCAGGAGCTGTGACACAGGCAGAGCTGAGCCACCTGTCAGGTGAAGGCCAGGAGGGCCAGGCCACCACCATCCCCATTGTGCTGACGCAGCAAGAACTGGCCGCCCTGGTGCAGCAACAGCAGCAGCTGCAAGAGGCCCAGGCCCAGCAGCAGCACCACCACCTGCCCACGGAGGCCCTGGCCCCTGCCGACAGCCTCAATGACCCAACCATCGAGGGCAACTGCCTCAGTGAGCTGGCTGGGGCCGTGCCCAGCACCGTGGCCCTACTGCCCTCCACAGCCACTGAGAGTGAGTAGAGCCCTGTTTGGCCACGTGTACTGTCCCCAGAGGTCTCCGTGGACTGGGGAGAGGTTTTGGGGGGTATCTGCGCCCCCCCCAATGCACAGACTGGGAGGGTGGCCTGGTCTGAGGGAAGGGCCCCCATGTAGAGACTGAATTTCTGGGCTCTTTCCTGCTAACACCTTCTTTTCTCCCAGGCCTGGCTCCTTCCAACACGTTTGTGGCTCCCCAGCCCGTTGTGGGATCCAGTCCCGCTAAGCTACAGGCTGCTGCTACCCTGACTGAGGTGGCCAATGGCATTGAGTCCCTGGGTGTGGTGAGTCTCATGTGATGGGGCTTCGGGGGTCACTACCTCTGGGCCCCAAAGTCCAACGGCCTGACGTCTTCCCTTTCTGTCTTCCAGAAGCCAGAGCTGCCACCCCCGCCCAGCAAAGCCCCCGTGAAGAAAGAGAACCAGTGGTTTGATGTGGGGGTTATTAAGGGCACTAATGTCATGGTGACACACTATTTCCTGCCACCAGATGATGCCGCCCCGTCTGATGTAAGTGAGCCCGGGCGTTGATGCTCTCGAGTGGGTGGGTCCTGGCCATAGGCTGGTACAGGGCCCTGAGGAGCCTTCTAAAGCTCCCCGCCTGGAGCCAGCCAAGGGCAGCAGTCCTTTTTCCGTGTTCCCCTTGTTGGGAAGTGGGTGTCATTTTCACCCTCTTTCCCCCTTCCTCTCCCCGACATGGACTCGCAGGTCCCCAGAGCTGCCCTCTTAACAGTGGGGTTGATGTTCCTTTCTTCTCTTCCTCTTCCCGTTTTTCCGGCCACTTCCCAGGACGACTCGGGCACTCTTCCAGACTATAACCAACTGAAGAAGCATGAACTGCAGCCAGGCACGGCCTACAAGTTTCGTGTCGCTGGGATCAACGCCTGTGGCCGGGGGCCCTTCAGCGAGATTTCAGCCTTTAAGACATGTCTGCCTGGTTTCCCAGGGGCCCCCTGTGCCATTAAAATCAGCAAAGTGAGTCCTGGTTCATAGGTCGACGCTCAACCACTGGCCCATACCAGCGGGGCCCTGATCATTTGATTTAGCCATTACATGAGGGTACCGTTTAGATGGAGGCAGATGAGGCCATCTCTCTGGCGCTCCCTGAACTCTTCTGTGAAAGCAGCCTGCTGTGTTAGGAGTGGTGGTGACGTAGGGTGGGTGGTCAGCCCGGGGAGTGGTGAAGTGGCCTAGCACAGGCAGGGCACAGGATAAACTCACAGGCCAAAGCCAGCACCGCTTGACCTATGCCACTTTGGTTCTAGAGTCCAGATGGTGCTCACCTCACCTGGGAGCCACCCTCTGTGACCTCCGGCAAGATCGTTGAGTACTCGGTGTACCTGGCTATCCAGAGCTCACAGGCCAGTGGTGAGACCAAGAGCTCCACCCCCGCCCAGCTGGCCTTCATGCGTGTGTACTGCGGGCCTAGCCCCTCCTGCCTCGTGCAATCGTCCAGCCTCTCCAACGCCCACATTGACTACACCACCAAGCCCGCCATCATCTTCCGCATCGCTGCCCGCAACGAGAAGGGCTACGGCCCAGCCACCCAAGTGAGGTGGTTGCAAGGTGGGTGTCATTCATTCATAAGGCTTCTTGGGCACTCTCTGGGGAGGGGCAGGTTGGGGAGTGGAAGCCCCAGCAAGCATCATGTGGAGCAGGTGATGGCCTAGAGTGCTATGGGGGTCCCTTGGGGCACCTTGCCTCATCTGGATGTACAGGGAAACTTCCCAGGGGTGTTTGAGGTGAGCTGGGTGGAGAGGACTAGAAGGGTCCAGAGTGAGGCTAGACAAGGGTTGGGGTGGGGAGTGGAGGCCACAGGCTGCCTGGCAAGGTATGAGCCAGTTCCCACAGGCTGACCAGGGAGGACAGTGAGGGCCTCTAACCTGAGTCCAAGGCCACCTTGGGGGGTGGCACACGTGGCCAGGACCATGGGGAATGTACCCACCAGAGGGAGGGGCCGTCACATCCAGCAGGCCAGCTGGTCCTGCTGCAGGGCCAAAGGCTGAGGGCAGGGTGGGTCGCCTGCGGACTGCTGTGTGGCTGAAGTTACTGGACCCACCTTACTGTGTTGCTCACTGCTCCGTTTTCCTTTCAGAAACCAGTAAAGACAGCCCTGGCACCAAGCCAGCCAGCAAGCGGCCCATGTCCTCTCCGGAAATGTAAGAGGGAAGCCCCGTTTGGGGAACCTTCTGAGACTGAGGGTGGGGGGCTCCACTTCTTAAATGATGGAGGAGGCTTAACTGGGTATGAACCCCCACTGGGTACCAGCCAGCAACCTCCTGCAAGTCATATAGTGCCATCAGGAGCCATGCTAACTACCACTTTCTCTTTCCCTTTTCTTCCCATCTTCCCAGGAAAACCGCTCCAAAGAAATCTAAGGCAGATGGCCAGTGAGAGGCAGCTGGCTCGCACTTGGATTCCTCTCCTGACCCCCCCCCTCTGCTTCAGGAACACCACCCACCAGGGCCTTCCCGGGCCATCCCATCCCCGAGCGCTCACACTTTACCCTCCCAAGTTACTGGCCACCATTCATTCACTCTCCTTTTCTCTGTTTTGAAAATAATCTCAAGAAAGCACATTTTACCGTTGCTGTTGGGAGGAAGCAGAGGCAGGTCTGGAAGAAGAGTGAGCATGTGAAAGCAGCGCACTTGCTCCTCTCCAGGCCTTCCATGGGGGCTGAGAGCCCCCGAGGCCAGAGACCCCAAGGGAAGGAAACAAACTTTAAAGCAAAGAAGCGAAAGCAGTGGAGGTCTGCACCCCCACAACCTGGGAGCCTCTTGCTTGTGATCACCCTTGGCTGGAGAAGGCAGCCAAGGGGCAGTGGACATGAAGCCAGGGAACGACACCCCTCAGCCCCCCTACCCTGCCTCTGCTCCAAGAAGCAAGAGAGGCTTTGCAGGGGCACCCTGAGCTGGGTGTGTGTGTGTATGATTTATTTTATTTTGTTCCCTTTGCATTTCCCGCCACCTAATAGCCCACCCTTGACTTACCCAGCCCATCTCTGCCCGTGATCCCACGGGAAGCTTATACATTTTCTCAGAGGCCTTTTTATCTTCCCCACTTCCTCCCCTTCCCTCTTCCCATTTAAGAGAAGGCAAGAAAGAAACAGAAAGGGGGAGAAGGGGCCCCATGGTGGGCTGAGCAGTGTTCTGTGAAAACCTGGCTCCCAGTGGGGCCTACAGAAGCCCCCTACCCCCCAGCCTGGCTTCGGCCCCCCTGGGTTGGGGCCAGGGGCCACATCACCAACTGCTGCATTTGTTGTATTTTTTTAAGTTGAAATTGAAGGCAACATTTTTATTGTAATTTTAGCCTTAGCGTGTGGGGTTTTGTCCCTTTTTTTGTTGTTAGCTGTGTACAGAATGTGTCTCTCTTTTTTTTTTTTTTTGTTAACTTTTCTCTCCTTGGCTAAGCCTTGGCGCAGGGATCTTTCTGGAGGAAAAGCTGGGGGCAGCCAGGGCAGACGAGGCATGATATCTCCCCCGTGCACCTGGTTTTTTATGCGCAGCTCAATTTCCTCTTCCTGGCCCTGCCCTCTGCCCCTGTGCCTGTCCCCAAGCCTCCGGGATGAAGAAAGGGTGAGCTGTCAAATTTCACTCTCCATGGGTGAAGCCTCAAGGCAGGTTTCTGAGGGGGACAGTCCAGAGGCCCCGGCCAACGATCCTCCTAATCCTGGGTTCCCAGCATCCCTCACACCCCACCCCAAGGCTCCCTCCTTGGCGTAGCTGGCTTCAAGTATCTGACACCCTCAAATTACTGCTTCCTGCAGCCACCCACTTCCACTCCACAAGCAACTTGGTAAGGGAAAGGGTGGGGTAGGCATGAAGGGGAACTTTTCAGAGGTAGAGGGCATGCGTGTGGCTTAGCCCAAGGAAAGGGTGGACTAACAGCACTGGCTACCAGGTCTATGAATGTGCAGCATTGTCCCGAGGCTGTGCAGTCCTATGGGGACTCAGGCTTCGGCCTCTGCTCAGAGTAGCTACTGAGCCAGCTTTCTGCCCCACCCACAAGCTTCAGGTAAGGAGCAAGGTTTGCAAGCCAGTCACACAACTAAGTGAGCTGCCCATCTTCAGGCGCCACCTGCCAACCCGTCTGCAGTGGAGACCAGCTGTGGCTGATGACCACCTGCCCTCCCCTCCCATGCCCCCACCGCCCGGCTCCTTTCTGGGGCCTCCGGTTGTTGTATTATAGTATATTTCGCTGTGGAAAATGTCATGTTTAGTCACCTTGGAGCCCATTCGCCTGGTTTCATTGTTTCCCTGTCCCTCGTCCCAAGCACCCTTTGATTTATTGTTTCTAAGAACAGTACGCCCGTTCTATTGTAGAGTAACCCCCGTGACAATATTACCATAGTGCAATGTCGTTTTGTGCTATTTTGAACAATTAAAGACTTTTTTTGAAATAACCACCTGCTATTTCAGTGTGTCTGGGACTCCCAAGTTCAAATACCCAGGGAGCCTTTTGCAGGACCTGCCTGTGAGTGGGATTCTGCTTCCCAATTGCCTCACAAGTTTCAAGGTTCCACCATGGCCCTTGATCTTGGTAGGACTAGATCAGTGGTCGGTAAACTCATTAGTCGACAGAGCCAAATATCAACAGTACAACGATTGAAATTCCTTTTGAGAGTCAAATTTTTTAAACAAACTATATAGGTAGGTACATTGTTATTAACCCTTTGCGGTCGTTTGTCTACTCTCAGCCACTAAAGTTTTTTTACCGTTCCGGTCGTATGTCTGCTCTCAGCCACCACAGCAAGGAACCGTACGAATCTTAACTCTGTTCATTCATGTTTCAGTTCATAATTTCTCTGAAAGCTCTTAAGTGTCTAAGCAACCTTGTCACGAACCAAAACATTGCCCCGAAAAATCGGAGATATTGAAACTCAATATAAACAAACGCGGTCGTTCCACACTCGCCATGCAAAACACCGTGGCGAGTCAGTCGCCTTTTGAGAGTGAAGAAATCGACAAGCTTCGGAGATACTTCGCAGAATTTCAAATAAAGCTTTACAAATTACATTTAACTGTAATTAGGCATTCTCGCTTGTTAAGATATTTCAAAATAATACTCCAAAATGGCAAAAAGAAAGTTACCAAAAGAAGTGTACTGCAAATCTGAAAGTCACGATGAAGAGTTTTATTTTGGCACCTTGAATACTGACTCTGACGTAGAAAGTGATAAGGTTTGTAGTGATTCTACTAGTAGTGATTCTACTAGTAGTGACGTAGTTCCAAAAAAAAATAAATCTTGTTTATCCTTCATAATCTTGCATGTTGTATCACTGCTCTTTCAATGGAAATTAATTCCGACCAGTACGACACCCATGTCCAAATTTAATATGACCGCAAAGGGTTAATTAGGGTATTCCTACGCTGGCCTTGGCTAAAAACGTCCTCAATCTGATTGAGGTACATTTGCTGAGGTCGACCCCTTCCAACTCTCCCATCCACACTCGTATACTTGTTTCATCTATCTCTTTTCTGAAAACCGACTTCTGCGCATGGGCCACGAAGTTTCAATCGCACTGTACGTGCACGCCCACACGTGATATTTTGTGGAAGAGCCACATTCAAGGGGCCAAAGAACCACATGTGGCTCGCGAGCCGCGGTGTGCCGACCATTGGACTAGATTGTCTCAGCAGAAGGTCCCATAGCAGCTACTACCAGCTCCTGTCTGAGGACCAGATCACCCCTCCCAACCAGGAGACTGGGGCAAAGGCTAGGCAAGTCACCAGCTGCCAGTTGGGGAGGGCTTAGCCAGAGGTCCTTCCACCAGGGGCTCAGGACCCCCAAAAGGATCTCAGAATATCAACTCCCTGGATGTCGCCCATGGGGTGGTTCCCATCTGGCGCTCAGCAAGTGATGCAAGAGTGAATCCTTTTGGCCAGGTTTCCTATGCACCACCCCAGAGGAAGAAGCAGAACCAACTGTGGTAGCCCTGCTGTTGGGTGGGGTGGTTTTGCTAGGGTATAGCCAGGGTTAGGGAGTGCTCATGACAAAACAAGGGGAGAATTCAGCACGCCTGCCTCCTCCCCCGCGCCCTTACCCCTTCACTCTAGTACCAAAAGTTGCCTCCTCCATCTCTGCCTGGCAAGTGCGCATGCCCATGCAGTGCCAGGTCATGGTTGCAGGGGAGGCCTGTCCAATTCCATTTCTCCCAGGAAGCCCCTCAGAGCCAGCTCTTCTTTCCCTGGTGTTCACTCCCTGGGTTCCTGATGTCTCGTATTGTGTGGGGTCCTATTGATCTTGACACTGGGAGCCACAGCTCTGTCTTTCTCGCTGCACCAACTCTGACCTGAATAAGCCCAGGGGCTTCACGGGGAGAGGCAGGCACATGTCCTTCAGATTGGAGTAACGGGGGAGCAATGCGGGGGGGGGGGGGTTTACAGTGTGGGCCAGCTGTGACCAATGGTCTGTGGGGCTGGCCCCAGAAGGGGCGGGGCCTGTGCAGATCTGTCAGGCATGTGACAGATGACTGGATGCTTAACCTTCACAGGGTGTAGGGGTTTTTCCCACCCACCCTCTGCTGTCCCAACACACACTCACCTGCCTCAGGACAGCCTGCATGGCACTCCAGAAGGCAGGGCCATACCAGTTGGTGCTGGTCTCTAATGGGCTCACCACTCATCAGTCTCCTGGGGAGAGACCCGTGAGGGGAAAAGAGTGTTGTCAGTTTTATCTATCTACTAGGGGCCCGGTGCACGAAATTCGTGCACTGGGTGTGTGTGGGGGGGGAGTGTCCCTCAGCCCAGCCTGCCCCCTCTCACATACTGGGAGCCCTCAGGCGTTGACCCCCATCACCCTCCAATCGCAGGATCGGCCCCTTGCCCAGGCCAGACGCCTCTGACAGAGACGTCAGGCCTGGGCAGGGGACCCTCATTTCCCCCCATCACTGGTTCTGCCCCCAGCCCAGGCCTGATGTCTCTGGCCCAGGCATTAGGCCTGGGCAGGGGACCCCCAGACCCCTCCAATTGCTGGCTCTGCCCCTTGCCCAGGCCTGATGCCTCAGCCAGAGGCGTAGACCCCCATCACCCTCTGATCACCTGATTGGCCCCTTGCCCAGGCCTGACGCCTCCGCCAGAGGTGTCAGGCTTGGACAGGGGACCCCCATCTCCCCCCGATCACTGGCTCTGGCCCCCGCCCAGGCCTGAGGCCTTGGCCAGAGGAGTTGACCCTCATCACCCTCCGATCACCAATCACCGGATCGGCCCCTTGACCAGGCCTGAGGCCTCCGGCAGAGGTGTCAGGCCTGGGCAGGGGACCCCCAGCTCCCCGTGGTTGCAGGCTCCACCCCTGCCCAGGCCTAACGCCTCTGGCCTAGGCATCCGGCCCGGGCAACGGGGACCCGCAGCTGCAGCGGCCCCGCGATCGTGGGCTTCGCTTTAGGCCCAGGCAAGGGACCCCTAGCTCCCGGGACTGCCAGCTTCGACCGTGTCCAGCTCCCATCGCTGGCTCCACCGCTACTTCCTGCTATCAGTGGCCAGGGCGGCAAAGGCGCCTGATTCTCCGATCATGGCTGGGGGGCAGGGCAAAGGCGGCCCCAGGGCTGCCTTTGCCCTGCCCCCCAGCTCTTAGCTCCCCCCTGGGTTTCCAATCACTGTCAGTGGCAGGGGGCTTCTTCCTGCTTTCCCTTTCGCCTCCCTGCATTGTGCCTACATATGCAAATTAGCCACCATCTTGTTGGCAGTTAACTGCCAATCTTAGTTGGCAGTTAACTGCCAATCTTAGTTGGCAGTTAACTGCCAATCTTAGTTGGCAGTTAACTGTCAATCATAGTTGGCAGTTAATTTGCATATAGCCCTGATTAGCCAATGAAAAGGGTATCGTCGTACGCCAATTACCATTTTTCTCTTTTATTAGTGTAGATCTATCTATCTATCTATCTATCATCTATTTTTATTGATTTCAGAGAGGAAGGGAGAGGGAGAGAGATATAGAAACATCAATGATGAGATAGAACCATTGATTGGCTGCCTCCTGCACACTCCCTACTGGGGATCGAACCTGCAACCCAGGTATGTGCCCTTGACCAGAATCAAACCCGGACCCCTTCAGTCCACAGACCAACACTCTATCCACTAAACCAAACCAGCTAGGGCTGTCTTTTACAAATTAAAGGCAAGACCCTCCACCAGCAAAAAGATTACAATTCACTTCATTGCAGTGTTCTGGAACAGAACCCACAGTATCTCTAAGGTTTGCCTGTACCACACCTTCTCACTGGCCAGTCTTTTTTTTATTTAAAATATATATATATGTGTGTGTGTGTGTGTGTGTGTGTGTGTGTGTGTTTATTTCAGAGAGAAAGGGAGAGGGAGAGAAAAATAGAAACATCAATGATAAGAATCATTGATTGGCTGCCTCTTGCACGCCGCCCCACTGGGGATCAAGCCCACAACCCAGGCATGTGCCCTTGACTGGAATCAAACTCGGGACCCTTCAGTCTGCAGACCGATGCTCCATCCACCGAGCCACACCAGCTAGGAATATATATATACATTGACGAGAGAGAAACATCAATGAGCTGCCTCCTAGATGCCCCCCACTGGGGATTGAGCCTGAAACCTGGGTATATGCCCTGACCAAGAATTGAACCAGCGACCTTTTGGGGTGCATGGGACAACACTGGATACTCAACCAACTGAAATACAACCGGCGGGGCAAGGGAGGTCAGTCTTATTCTCAAACATCACAAAGGGCATCGGAAGGTCAGCCTTCGGCAGGAACTCATGCAGTGCTGGCTCACAGTTGCAAGGGAGGCCCAGTCCAATTCCATCTCTCCCAGGAAGCCTCTCAGGGCCAGCTCTTCTTTCCCTGGTGCTCACTCTGCTGGACTCCTGGTGTCTCGTATTGTGTGGGGGTCCTACTCATTGTGACATAGCTCTGTCTTCCCTACTCCACCAACTCTGACCTGACTGAGCCCAGGGACCTCCACAGGGAGAGGCAGGCACTGTGACATCAAAGACCAGCACACATATACCCTGGCCGGTGTGGCTCAGTTGGTTGAGTGTGGTCCCATACAGCGAAAGGTCCCTGGTTCAATTCCCAGTCAGGGCACATGTCCTGGTTGGGGGCTCAATCCCCAGTAGGGGGTATGCAGGAGGCAGCCTATAGATGTTTCTCTCTCCCTCTCCCTTCCCATATTTTTAAAAATTAAGAAGACCAGCCGAAACCGGTTTGGCTCAGTGGATAGAGCACCGGCCTGCGGACAGAAAGGTCCCAGGTTCGATTCCGGTCAAGGGCATGTACCTGGGTTGCGGGCACATCCCCAGTAGGAAATGTGCAGGAGGCAGCTGATCGATGTTTCTCTCTCATCGATGTTTCTAACTCTCTATCTCTCTCCCTTCCTCTCTGTAAAAAAATCAATAAAAAATATATTAAAAAAAATTAAGAAGACCAGCAACAGCAGTAGGAGCTGCAGTATAGGGCCATGCCCAGGCATTAGAATCTCTCTGTTCCAGCTGTGTTCTGAAGCTGCACTGATGAGGTGAGAGGCCTGAAATCCAACCAACCCAGAAGTCCAAGCTCCTCCAAGTCACACTGGGAGCCCAGGGCTCTCAGGCAATCTGGCCCCTGGACTGCCGCCTCCACATAATTCCGCCCTTGGCAGGGAAAGTGGGGGACAGTTGGTCAGTCAGCCTTGCTCAGTCCTAGAGCTACGAAGACCACATCTGGGCACTGGCAAACAAGTCTGGAGAACTTGGAGGGCTGGAAGGCAGAGAGCCCCCGGGATGCCCACTCTTACCTGCACAATTGCTGTATGGCTTTTGAGCTGCCTTGTATTGGCCTTGACCGCTAAAGCGGTTGATGAGGAGCTGGTTCATCCAGAGGAGTTGCCCACCCTGTAGGGTCACAGGTCAGAGGGGCCTCAGTCCAGGCACTTCCAGCTGTCCCCTCTCTTGCTGTACCTGAGCCTCATACCCTTGCTGAGGCCATCCCCCTTGGTCTCTCAGCCCTGCCTAGCCCCTCCCCGCCCCCAACACACACACTAGGACCCCTCTCAGGATTCAGGGGGAGGTGGTTGAGGAGGGAAAGCCGGCTCGTGTTTCCCAAAACACCCCCCACAACCCCAGATCTTCCAGCCAGCTAACCCAGTACAGTATTTCCCACTAAGAGGTTACTATATTGAGCTGAGGGCTCCAGCAGCGGCAATCGCGAACTTCAGCCACCAGAGGGTCTCAGCGAGCCCTGAGCGTGAAGGCGGAGCCCGAGCGCGGGGGCGTGGCCTAGTGATGACCAAGCCCCGCCCCCACATCGGGCCCCGCCCTCAGGCCCTACAAACCCCGGAGGAGGGGATGGGTGGGGCAAAGCTGGATCAGCTGAGTGACAGTCACGGGACCGTGACCCGCTCCGTTTGGCTTCTTGGAGGAGAGGTAGGGATGAGGTGGGGGGCGTCTTTGAGTGTGGCAGGCCCGTGGTGGGATTCGTGGCGGGTAGATCCCCGGGGTTGGTGGGATCAGTCCTGGGGCTGGTCCCGGGCCGGAGGACAGCCCCGCACACGGGTGGTGGGGGGGGCGAACCCCAGGGGCTGGGTTCCCAAGCCCAGGAGACGGGTCAGACAGCCCACTCAAGCCTGGGGTGTTTTGGGCACAGAAGAACCCGGTGAGGAGGCTGGATACCAGGAAGATGGAGAGGTCGGGTCTGTCGGGGAGCTGAGCCTCCAAGTCGTAAGTTTCCCCCAGGACATGGAGAAGGAACGAGAGACTCTGCAAGCCTGGAAGGAGCGCCTGGGGCAGGAGCTGGACCGCGTGGTGGCTTTCTGGATGGAGCACTCCCACGACCAGGAGCATGGGTGCGCCTTTTCTTTCTGGTCTCCTCAACATGGTCTTTGCCCCCCCCCACCCCCCCGCCAGCAGACTCAGATCTGCTGGGCCCAGTGGGCTGTGGTGGGTGCAGGCCCCCTTTTCCCTTTGCTAACTTTGTGTCCAACAGGGGCTTCTTCACCTGCCTCGGCCGCAACGGGAAGGTGTATGACGACCTCAAGTATGTCTGGCTGCAGGGGAGGCAGGTAAGGATGTGCTGAGGCTTGCAGCTCCCCCAGGGGCATAAGCCAAAGTCAGGCTTACGGTCCACGCATGCATACACACCCACACCACAAGGCCTGTCATCTCAAAACACTATTCCTCTCGGACAGGGCATCTAGGACTCCCCCTCATCCCAGCCCTGAGGTCCCTGCTGCTCCCCGCTTAAGCCGTGTTCCCTCTGCCCCTCCAGGTGTGGATGTACTGTCGCTTGTACCGCAAATTTGAGCGCTTCCGCCGCCCAGAACTTCTGGATTCAGCTAAAGCAGGTGCCCCCTCCCTGCCCCATCTCCCCAGAAGTTACTCCCAAGTTTACTCAATAGCTCCTGTGTGCATACTTCCTGCGGGTGGGGGGCGGGGGAGAGCGGGAGGCGGCAGTTTGTGGGTCTAGATTAGAAACAGTGATGGAAGGGGAGGCATTGTCCTCACCTGAGTTCTAGCATGTCAACTTCCCAACCACCAGGTGGCGAATTTTTGCTGCGCTACGCCCGAGTGGCACCTCCTGGGAAGAAGTGTGCCTTTGTCCTGACGCGGGATGGCCGCCCGGTCAAGGTGCAGCGAACCATCTTTAGCGAGTGTTTCTACATCATGGCCATGGATGAGCTGTGGAGGGTGACAGGGGAAGCACGTTACCAGGTGTGTGGGAGGAAGGCTGTCCTGAGCGTCTCTGTGCTCTGGCCTGTGCTGGGCATAGCCACGCGCATTCCCACTTTGCGTGCGCCGTCTGCAGGCCGGATCTGCTTTCAATGTTAATCCTTGCCCGGCCCTGCCTGCAGGCTGGATCTGCTTTCAATGTTAATCCTTCCGATGGGCCCCCGGGGCTCCGAGGCTGCTGGCAATACCCTCCTTATTGCACTATGTTCTCACTGTGTGCCTAAGGGCGTCCCCCAGAAGTCTTGTTCGCTTCTGAACTCCCCTCTCCTGGTCACAAAGGGGCCAATCCTTGCCCAGCTTCTACCTGGAAGGGGGCCTCTCCCTCCTCCTGGGGCGCCTCGTGCTTTCAGACCCAACCTCACTGCCTGGGAGTGGCCTTTACCCCCAGACTGGGAGCCTCTGAGTCAGGGTGGGGCAGATCCACCCTGGCCCCCCACACCCAACCTGGGGCCAGGCCCGGAGTGGGCCCTGGGTGGAGAAAGGTGTCCTGTGAGTGGGCGGGCTGGATGGGATGCAGCCTCAGCCTGGGCCTCCCCTCCCCTCCCCCCACCCAGAGCGAAGCTGTGGAGATGATGGATCAGATCGTCCACTGGGTGCGGAAAGACCCATCGGGACTGGGCCGGCCCTGGCTCTCAGGGGCCCCAGCCTCAGAGTCCATGGCGGTGCCCATGATGCTGCTCAACCTGGTGGAGCAGCTCGGGGAGGCAGACAAGGAGATGGCCAGCAAGTACGCGGAGCTGGATGATTGGTGCGCCCAGAGGATTCTGCAGCATGTCCAGGTGGGGGCGGGAGGCTGATGCCAGCTGCCAGACTGGGGCATCTCCCACTCCGGGCTCTTCCTCCACACACACCCGCCCTGATCCGGGCCCTGATGGTCCCCTTCAAGATAGGGAGGCTTGCCCTAGCCGGTTTGGCTCTGGATAGAGCATCAGTCCTCGCACTGAAGGGTCTTGGGTTCGATTCAGTCAAAGGCAAGTACATCGGTTGCAGGCTCAATCAATCCCTGGGCCTGGTCAGGTCAGGGCTTGTGTGGAAGGCAACCAATAGATGTGTCTTATCGATGTTTCTCTGTCTCTCCCCCTCCCTTCCACTCTCTAAAAGTCAATGGGAAAGTGTCATTGGGTGAGGATTAACAAAACAAAAAAAATGGTAGGGAGGCTGGGCCCAGGACCCTTGGAAATGTGGAGAGAGCCCAGAGAGCTGGGTGGGGCCGAGGGCAAGAGGGAAGGAGGGTGCCAGAGCCTGGGACACATCAGAGAGCAGGAAACCAGCCAGACCCAAGTCCTTCCACGCTTCTGTGGGCAGCCCAGCCCATCCAATCCCAGTCCTCTTGGGTGTTTCACCTTTTCCTTCTTGGAAGGGGGAGGGCAGGCCTAAAGCAAGGGTTACAAGCTTTCTGGACTCCTGGGAGTGAACTGGCCCCTCCTCAAACACACCTCTGAGCCAGGCTTACCCAAGCTTGCAGATTATGGAGGGAAGGAGGGTCTTTCTGGTTGGATGGTGGGGGGCTGAAGGCAGAATTCCCTTCTCTTCCCCTGGCAGAGGGATGGGCAGGCTGTGCTGGAGAATGTGTCAGAGGATGGCAAGGAACTCCCCGGTTGCCTGGGGAGACACCAGAATGCAGGTGAGGAGCAGGGTGGGCCGGGTGCCATCCAGGAGGAGGGAAGTGACCAGCCTTGGTTCCTGGGCTTCAGCATGGGGACTGCCTTCCTCCTTCCACCCTCCACCAACCAAGGACCAGGCAAAGAATGGGTGATAGGCCTTCCAGGCTGGGGTGGCAGCAAGAGAGGTAGTCTGGGGTGGGCTGGGGGGTGATTTTTCTGCATGGGAGAGGCTGTTGGGTGGGGCAGGGAGCTCAGAGCAGCTCCCACTGTTAGGGAGGAAGGCAGGCACAGTGGTCAACACAGGGCTTGAGCCTCCCTGCGTAGGGGAGAATCCACTGCCTACCTTACCCTGAGCCTTCACCAGGCCACGCACTAGAAGCTGGATGGTTCCTGCTCCGTCACGCCACCCGGAAAGGTGACCCTGAACTTCGAGCCCACATTATTGACAAGTTCCTATTGTTACCTTTCCGCTCTGGATGGGACCCTGACCACGGAGGCCTCTTGTACTTCCAGGATGTGGATGGCCTCTGCCCTACCCAGGTAGGAATGCGCCCAGGGCCACATGATGCTAACCTATTCTAAGCTTTCTGTCCTGGGTAGTTCATGGCTGCTGCCCTCACCTATGTCTTTTTTTTTTTTAAATATATTTATTGATTTCAGAGAAAGGGAGAGGAAGAGATAGAAATATCAATGATGAGAGAGGATCATTGATCGGCTGCCTCCTGCACGCCCCCTACTGGGGACGGAGCCCACAACCCAGGCATGTAACCTTGGCTGGAATCAAACCTAGGACCCTTCAGTCCTCAGGCTGATGCTCTATCCACTGAGCCAAGCCGGCTAGGGCGCCATCACCTAATTCATAGAGGGGGACTCGGGGCTCAGCAGTGAACTTGCCCAGTGTGACCCGGGTGGTAAGTTCTCGACTTCTGTGCCAGTGGTCCTCAACCTTATGTGCATAGGGAGGCCATTAGGGAGCACAGACAATGCCGATGCAGAGACACTTGTCCCCTTCATCTTTGAAAGGCTCTCTGGGTGATTTGTTTTAGTAAAAGTTTTCAACGTTTTAAAATATATTTGTATTGATTTCATAAAGGAAGGAGGGGGAGAGAGAGATAGAAACATCAATGATGAGAGAGAATCATTGATCAGCTGCCTCCTGCACGCCCCCCCACTGGAGATTGGGCCCACAACCCGCCCATGTGCCCTGACCGGGAATTGAACCGTGGCTTCCTGGTTCATAGGTCAATGCTCAATCACTGAGCCATGCTGGCTGGGCTCTCTGGGTGATTTTAAGGTGTCAGCAGGGGGAACAGATTTGTGTCCTATGTCTGTTTCCTCTGTCTTGATCCTGCTGAGATCTGCAGAGGGTGGCTGAGTGTCCGAGGGGCTTAAGACAGACCTGGTTTCAATTCCAAGGTTAAAGAGAAGCCTGACCCACCCCTGCCCTTTGGGGTGCCTTGGCTCAAGAAGCTAGTCCTATTCTGAGGAGCCTTTCGAACCCCCAGAGATGTCCATCCTGTGACTAGGCTACAAGTGCTTGGGCCAGAGGGAGTCAGAGCCAGGACCTGAAAGATGAGGGTGACCTTCCTGCTGAGACAGGTGTTGGGCGGTGGGATGCAGGGCACTCAGATGCTACCTCTGCTCTGCTCTC
Source organism: Myotis nattereri (assembly GCF_964212035.1). Classification (NCBI taxonomy): domain Eukaryota; kingdom Metazoa; phylum Chordata; class Mammalia; order Chiroptera; family Vespertilionidae; genus Myotis; species Myotis nattereri. Next base: position 141,472,997 of record NC_138078.1, on the reverse strand, counting down.
AGCTGGAGTGGGCCATGAAGCTCTGGTGGCCGCACAGTGAAGCCATGATTGCCTTCCTTATGGGCTACAGCGACAGTGGGGACCCTGCCTTACTGCACCTCTTCTACCAGGTGGCTGAGTACACCTTCCGCCAGGTAAGTGCTGCTTCCTGGTCCACAGCCCTTGATGGGCTGGGCAAGGGCGTGGGAGAGACAGTGGGCAGTCATTCTTCCCTGGGCAGGCCAGGGGCAGGCTTTCCTGGGCAGTGGGAGGAGGCTGGGCAGGGATAGGGTGGCTCATCCCGCACCCCCTACTCTCTGCTTCATTGAATGTGGTCCCTCAGCTGATCTGAGAGTTACTGGAGGTTCCCCCAGTGCCCCCTGTTTAGTCAGCAAAGCAGTCCCTGCTCCCCTGGAGCTCATGTTTCATTGGGGAGGGTGGGGGACACAGACTATAAACTAGTGAACAGGCAAGCACAGATGGCGATGGGAACTATGGAAAATAAAGCAAGGTCAGGGGCTGTGGGAAGGAATAATGGTGGTCTGTACAGAGTTATTAGCTTTTCTGATTTAGGCATTACTGGGTCCTGGGCCTTCAGGAAGAGACTGTGGGGCACAGAGCCAGAGGCTGTAGCTGTCATCCTGGCCAGTGAGGGTGGGGGCCTGGCCTGGAGTGGGAGATGCAGTGGACAGATGATCATAGTCTAGTTCATTGGGAAGGTCTGGGCCATGACTGTTTGGATGTAATAAGAATATAGATGATACTGGAAGCCAGGAGACAGAGTAAGCTTTTAAAAGTACAGGAGAGGAGGGAATAGGAGGGCCCAGCAAAGGGGAGAAGAACCAGCAGGGGGTCTTATTCTTGGGTCCACAGGCTTTAAAACTGGAGGGAAAATTACATCTTTTTTTTTTTTAATATATTTTATTGATTTTTTTACAGAGAGGAAGGGAGAGAGATAGAGAGTTAGAAACATCGATGGGAGAGAAACATCGATTAGCCGCCTCCTGCACATCTCCCGTTGGGGATGTGCCCGCAACCCAGGTATATGCCCTTGACCGGAATCGAACCCGGGACCCCTCAGTCCGCAGGCCGACGCTCTATCCACTGAGCCAAACCGGTTCCGGCCATCTTTATTTTTACTAAGCACTAACTGAAACCCAGCATTAACTCCCATTATGAAGGGAGGCAGTGACCACAGTAGCAGCACCTGACTTTGTCACCAATAGAAACCCCAAATATGTTCATGTTACACTGTACTTAGAGAGGCATCTCAAGTCTAGCACAAGCTCATCACTACTTCCAAACCAGGAAGTCATGAGACTCAAGGCTATGTCTTTAAAAATATTTTTTAGCCCTAGCTGGTTTGGCTCACTGGATAGAGCAGCCGTGGGCAAACTACGGCCCATTTGAAATGAATAAAACTAAAAAAAAAAAAGACCGTACCCTTTTGTGTAATGATGTTTACTTTGAATTTATATGAGTTCACACAAACACTCCATCCATGCTTTTGTTCCGGCCCTCCGGTCCAGTTTAAGAACCCACTGTGGCCCTCGAGTCAAAAAGTTTGCCCACCCCTGGGATAGAGTGTTGGCCTGGGGACTGAAGGGTCCCAGGTTCGATTTCAGTCAAGGGCATGTACTTGGTTGCAGGCACATCCCCAGTAGGGGGTGTGCAGGAGGCAGCTGATCGACATGTTTCTAACTCTCTATCCCTCTCCCTTCCTCTCTGTAAAAAATCAACAAAATATATTTAAAAAATAAATGTATATAAAAAAATAAATGTATAAAAATATTTTTTAGTGATTTTTTTAAAGGGAGAGGAAGGGAGAGGGAGAAACATCGATGTGTGAGCAAAATATCAATTGGCTGCCTCCTGCACAGCCCCTACTGGTGATGGAGCCTGTAACCCTGGCGTGAGTCCTGACTGGGAATTGAATTAGCACCCCTTCAAAGCAAGGGATGACACCTAACCAACTGAGGCACACTGGCCAGGGCAAGGCTATATCTTAATACTGAATGCATTTCATGAAGAACATGTGTTAGAGGCCACCAGTTTAAACTGTCTGAAGTTACATTTAAGGAATATATTTCCAAGAGATAGAGATGGCATTTGAACAAGATACAGTGTGTCTGTCACCCCCAAGCAGGGTTCTTGTTGGTTTATCCCCTAGTGTTCCATCTAACAGCCTGTGGCCCCTTCCCTCAGTGGGTTAACTGCAGGCTTTCATCCTCCCCACCCCCCTGGCAGGAAGGTAAAAAGGGAAAGCCCCTCGCTTTTATCTTTGACCACTACGCTGAGCACTGATCTTGGAGCCATGTTACCTGGGGTCAACCGCAGCTCTGACCCTGGTCGCGGTGCAGTGGGGCAGTGAGAAGCCCTTCCCCAGGCCTGTCTCATATGGACAGCTCCTGTAGGTGCTGGCTGTCACTATGTCATTGTTATTCCAGTTTCGCGATCCTGAGCATGGGGAGTGGTTTGGCTACCTAAACCGAGATGGGTCGGTTGCCCTCACCATCAAGGGAGGTCCTTTCAAAGGTGAGTGGGAGACTGGGTGGGGCCTCGGGAGCTCTGGAAATTTGGCTGACCCCGGCCCTCCCAATTCGCCATCTCGCCTTTCCCCGCAGGCTGCTTCCACGTGCCGCGGTGCCTAGCCATGTGCGAAGAGATGCTGGACGCTCTGCTGAGCCGCTGAGCCCCTGTCCCTGTCCACGCCCCGATCCCTGCCCAGGGCGCCGGGTCCCCACCTGCCGACCCCGCCCGCGGAGCCGCAAAATAAAGCTGAGCCTGTTCCTCTGCCCGCGAGCGTGTGTGTGTCTGTGGGGTCGAGGGAGGGGCAGCCGCCGCGGTGGCCGGAGGACACCTGCTCACCCGGACAGTGACCCGCCAGCCCACGGTCCTGACCGCCCCGAGCATTTGCCTACCCCCGCCCCGCCCACCGACAGCCCCGCCCCGGCCCCCCGCCCGCCTCCCGCATTGGTCGTGCGGCCACGAGGGCGGGTGCAGCGGCAGCACTTCCGGCCTGTGGACCGCCCGGCGCACACCGCCCCTTCCGCCGCCGCCCCCGCGAGCCCGAACCCGGCCCCGGTCCCGGCCCCAGCCCCATCCCCAGCCCCAGCCCGGGTCCGGCCAGCAGCAGCTGACTGCGCGTTCACGATCCGCTGGGAGCCGCCATCCTCGCCGCCGTCATGAACATCCGCAATGCGAGGGTGAGGGTCCGGGGCGGAAGACTGTCCGCGTGGCGTGGGTGCGGGCTGGGTGGCCGCGTGCGCATGCTCTTGAGGGGCCTAGAGTCCCGGGCCGGCCGCCCTGTGCGGGGCTGGTGAAGGCCATCGTGCCCGTGGGGCTGGATCTACACGAAGAGGGGGCCGGACCTACCCGGAGAGGGGGTCGGGGCTGCAAACCCCGTCTTTGCGGGATGTCGGGGCTCAGTTGGATGGTGTCTGGGAGCTCCCCTTGCACCCACATTCATTCCAGGAACAGACGAGTTTTGCACAGTGGCTGTGGGCCAGACCGGTGCAAAGACAGGCCCGCCCAGCCCTGCGGGGGTAAGGCGGGCGGGAGCGAGGGGGAGGGGGGCGTCAGTGAATAGACAGACAGCGAGCGGGCTTTGACAGGACCCGGGCCTGCTTAGTCACTGCAGACCCTGGTCTGACCGCATTCCCATGCCCTCCTCCCGCAGCCAGAGGACCTGATGAACATGCAGCACTGCAACCTGCTGTGCCTGCCAGAGAACTACCAAATGAAGTACTACTTCTACCATGGCCTCTCCTGGCCCCAGGTGGGCAGCTGGATTTGGGGACCGGGGACACCAGGCGTCAGTTTGGGAGGAGTGGGTGCTCTCAGCTGGGGTGGGGAGCTTAAGGACTGGGCCAAGGGAGGGGCAGGATTCCCACCTGTGTCTGTCCTCTCCCTGCCTACGACAGGGCAGAGTGTGGTATGGGGAAACCAAGGCACTTGGCCTGGAGGTCAGGAGCAGTTACTGAACTTACCACTGGAGGGACTTCTGTCTGTCATGCACACAGCGAGCCATGGGACTAGGTGGCTGCTAAGGGCTCCTCACCTCTGACAGGAAGTTGTTCTCTGACTTCTTTCTCCTCCCTGTCACCCAGCTCTCTTACATCGCTGAGGATGAGAATGGGAAGATTGTGGGGTATGTCCTGGCCAAAATGTGAGTTACCAAGAAGGGAGAGAAGCCCGGTGTGGGAGCTGGGGGATGGGGCATGGATCTTCCACAGGGGTGGGGGCACCAGCACTGCACGTGTCTGGTGGATGCTGCCTGGGTTGTTTTTTTAAAATTAATTTCTAGACTCTTAAGTTCAGTTTTCAGTTAAAATTTTTAATGTATTTTTATTGATTTCAGAGAGGAAGGGAGAGGGAGAGAGAGATAGAAACATCAATGATGAGAGAATCATTGATCGGCTGCCTCTTGCACGCCCCCTACTGGGGATCGAGCCTGCAACCTGGGCACCTGCCTGTGCCTTGACCAGAATAGAACTGTGACCTCCTGGTTCATAGGTCCAAGCTCAACCACTGAGCCACACTGGCCGGGTTAGGGTTAGGGTCAGAGTTTTTCGGGTCTATACCCAGGAGAGGGATTACTGGGTTGTGGTCGTATGGTAGCTCTATCCTTAAATTTTTTTTTAAATATATTTTATTGATTTTTTACAGAGAGGAAGGGAGAGAGATAGAGAGTTAGAAACATCGATGAGAGAGAAACATTGATCAGCTGCCTCCTGCACATCTCCTACTGGGGATGTGCCCGCAACCCAGGTACATGCCCTTGACCGGAATCGAACCTGGGACCTTTCAGTCCGCAGGCCGACGCTCTATCCACTGAGCCAAACCGGTTCTGGCTATCCTTAAATTTTTGAGGAATTGCCAGACTGCTTTCCATAGTGGTTGTACCAGTCTACCTTCCTACCAGCAGTGGATGACGGTTCCCTTTTTTCTACAGCCTCTCCAACACTTGTCATTGCTTGTCTTGTTGATAATGGCCACTCTAACAGGTGGGAGGTGGTATCTCATTATAGTTTTGATTTTCCTTTCCCCAAAATGTCATTTAGCTGCAATCAGAAATGAGGTAGCCTTTTCAGATTGGCTTCTTTCACTTAGTAATGTGCCTTTAAGGTTCCTCCATGTCTTTTCATGGTTTGCTAGCGCATTTCTTTTTATCACCGAACCATATTCCATTGCACTCCATTGACACTACACATGTCTTTTGGCTGTGGTGAGGGGTTTGAGAGTCCCAGCTCTCCTGCCACCCCAGATCTGGGGCTACCTCCCGGCACATGGTCCTGCCATGCGCATGTGCCGGGAGGTGGGGGTGGCTGCATCTTCACCAGGCTCCTTGCTAACCTCTCTCCTTTCTTCTTGATATAGGGAAGAGGACCCAGATGATGTGCCCCATGGACATATCACCTCACTGGTGCGTAGGGCCCACGCAGGCTTTGATGGGGGTGGAAGTAGGGGTTAGTTGGGGCAGCCCTCAAGCTCCTAGCCTTCTTCCTCCAGGCTGTGAAGCGTTCCCACCGGCGCCTTGGCCTGGCTCAGAAGCTGATGGACCAGGCCTCCCGAGCCATGATCGAGAACTTCAATGCCAAATACGTCTCCCTGCATGTCAGGAAGAGGTGGAAGCCGGGGCCGAGGGAAGGGAGGAGTGGGGAGAAGATACTGTGTTGATGTGGGTCTTGGGGGTGCCCTGGCTTTTGGAGAAGATCTGGGAAGTGGGATTAGTGGGGAGGGGGCACTAGGAAAAGGGGCAGGACCTCGACGTGCTGTCCCTGCCTGGCCGAACCTGTGCAGCTCAGCACTGCCTTATTCCCCTGCAGTAACCGGGCCGCCCTGCACCTCTATTCCAACACCCTCAACTTTCAGTAAGTAGATCTAGATTTTTCTAATGGAGTGGGGTGGTCCCAGGTCTGGCTGGCTCATGCATGTGGCTGAGATGGACTGAGCTGCCTTCCGGGCCGGGGGGCAGGGGCAGCTGAGATGGGGAGCAGGTCCTGGACTCCACACACATTGCCAGGGTGCCTCCTCCATTCTCAGTGGCAACGGCACTTGCCTGCTGCCATCTGCCCAAGGATTGTGTGATGCAGGAGGATGTGTGGTGTGTCTTGCTGGGTGGAGGAGCGATTGCTTGATGGTGGCCGAGAGCAGATGATGGGCAGTGTAGTGAAGAGCACATGGACTACTCGGGAGTATACATGAGGGCTCAGGACATGAGCAGAAGCCTAGGAATAGAACTCAAAGTGGCCGAAACCGGTTTGGCTCAGTGGATAGAGCGTCGGCCTGCGGACTGAAGGTCCCAGGTTCGATTCCGGTCAGGGGCATGTACCTGGGTTGTGGGCACATCCCCAGTAGGAGATGTGCAGGAGGCAGCTGATCGATGTTTCTCTCTCATCGATGTTTCTAGCTCTCTATCTCTCTCCCTTCCTCTCTGTAAAAAAAATCAATAAAATATATTAAAAAAAAAAAGAACTCAAAGTGGCCAGGTACCTAAAAGCATCCAATGGGACCAGAAGAAAGGAGAATGTGCTGCTTCAGAAGCTTAGGCACATCCAGGTAGGATGTGCTGTCAGCCTGGGGAGCAGAGGGATCGCAGCGGTCGCCAACCGGTGTTCCGCAGACCACTGGTGGTCCCTGAGATCCGAAAGGTTAGCACCCGCTGACCTAGAGCCCTAGGCATCCTGGTGGATGAGGGTGGGTCCACTCAAGGACATTGGAGTCTCTGTATGCCCGGCATAGGACAGAGAGAGCCTGGCAGGGAATCGACGCACCCAATACATGATGGCAAAAGCTACTTGAAAGTGAGGCTGGGTGGGCTGTCCATGTAGGAACCCCCTGAGACAGGACTCGGCCTCAGTTTGGTGGAGGATGATAAGGGACTGTTGTGAAGAGCATTTGAGGAACAATATTTTTTTTTCATTTTAATAATTTACTTTATTTAATCCAATAAATCCATATTCTTCTCATTTGAACAGGTAACCAATATAAGAAATTATTGAGTTACTTTACATCCTCTTTTGTTTTTTTAATATATTTTATTGATTTTTTACAGAGAGGAAGGGAGAGAGATAGTTAGAAACATCGATGAGAGAGAAACATCGATCAGACGCCTCCTGCACACCTCCCACTGGGGAGGTGCCTGCAACCAAGGTATATGCCCTTGACCGGAATCGAACCTGGGACCTTTCAGTCCTCAGGCTGACGCTCTATCCACTGAGCCAAACCGGTCAGGCCATCCTCTTTCGTTTTGCTAAGTCTTTAGATTCCGGTGTGTTTTACACTGGCAGCATGTCTCAAGGGGCCACATGTCTGGTGGCCACCTATGGGACCTGCTGGTCTAGAGTTCCCATGTGAGGCTGTGCAGGGAGGCATGCACGATTCTGGGTGGGCTGCATTCATATTTTTTTTTTAAACGCATTGAAAAGTTCAGGGTAATGCAACTAGGGCAGAGCACATGGCCCTGCAACAACTCCATTGCCTCGGTGGGGGCGTCAGGGCCTGGGTGGATGTGACAGATGTGAAGGGCAGAGGTGCACCTGTGGGCCTCCTGTCCTCCCCACAGTGATAAAATCTGAGGAGCAGTCTTTGACCCAAATGCTGATATCTCTGATTAACCGTTCCAGGGGCTTAGGTATGGCAGGGACTTTCTAGGCCATCGAGTCCAGGCCCCCTTTCAGTGGCAGATGCCCAAGTCTGCAGGCACACCTCCAGTGAAAGCTCAGCCCCTGCACTGCTCGGGCCAGGGCCACGCCTGGCAGTGCCTGTCAGGAACAGAGGGTGCAGCACCCTCCTCCCCCGTTCCAATTGGGAGGCATAGGGACCGACAGTGCATTCTCGGTAAGTGACAGGGCGCAGGGCAGGGAGGGAAGAGGATGGTTAAATTCGGGGCTTCAGCTCACAAGAAACCACAGAAAGATCTTGGTAACCAGGTTAGGATATGCAGGACCATGGCAGGACCCAGGGAGTGGGGAGAAGGATAAAGGCGCTGGGTACTACTTACTGCTTGACAGAGCAGAGGGAAGGCAGTGTTGGAAATGGGGCTTGTCTACAGAAGGGTCCTTTGGGTGGAAATGACATCTTGCCCCACTAGCATATGATGCCAGAAGGCTGAGGAGAATTTGACCCCTGATTCTCGGGTTGTCCTCCTTCTCTCCAACCCCTGCCCACAGGATCAGTGAAGTGGAACCCAAATACTACGCAGATGGGGAAGATGCGTATGCCATGAAGCGGGATCTCACCCAGATGGCCGATGAGGTAAGTGTAGGGGGGCCAGGGCCACAGTCCCCACAGATAAAGAAGAGCAAGGTAAGTAGGGGAGCCCCTGCTGGAGGGAAGGTGAAGCTCCCAGGGGCCCTGAGACAGTAGGAGGCCTGTGATGGGCTAGAGACAAGATGGATCAGGTGCTAGCTATTGTGTCTACGTTGCTGGGACAATGCTACGTTGCTGAGCTCATCACCTCAGTTTCCCCAGCTGTCAGGTAGGGAGCTGGGCCTTGTCAGGGCCTTGAAGGAGGCCACAAGATTCCATTCTCAGGAAGAAGCCTGTGCCACTCTGAGGCGTGGTGTGAGAGGCAAGGGAGGGAGGCCCCTGGATGCACTGAGAATGAGGGCTCCAGGATAGCAGTGGGAGCCTGGGGACAGCCATGGCCTGCCCCAAGGCTCCGGGGTAAGACAAAACAGGGCTGAGGAGAAAGTCAAGTCCTACAGCAGCCCAGATGAGGGAGGCATGAGCATACTCCCTTTACAGGAGAGAAAACAGCCCCAGGGAGAGCAGAGCCAGGATTCAACTCAATGCAGTCCTGTGTTTCCTATCCTGGCCCTGCTGCCTCTCATTTTACCCTCTGCCCCCAGCAAGTGACAGACACAGGCTCCCTTGGGCAGCCAGAGAGGGCCTACATGGTCTGGAGACTTAGGCCCTGTCATCTTCCTCCTGCTTCTCCCTGGGCTTCTGGTGGCAGCTGAGGCGGCACCTGGAGCTGAAGGAGAAGGGCAGGCACACAGTGCTGGGCGCCATCGAGAACAAGGCGGAGAGCAAGGGCAACTCACTGCCCGGCTCAGGAGAGTCCGGTCGTGAGGAGAAGGGCCTGGCTGCCGAGGACAGCGGTGGTGACAGCAAGGACCTCAGCGAGGTCAGCGAGACCACAGAGAGCACCGATGTCAAGGACAGCTCAGAGGCCTCCGACTCAGCTTCCTAGAGCCTCCTCTCCCTGCCCTGGCCCTCCCATCCTCACCCGAGGTTACACAATAAACTTCACCCAGGGGGGGGTTTGTGTGTGCGAGTGTGCGCATTTGTGGGGGGTTGCCTCTCTCAGGCCCCTCTGTGTCCCTGTGGGGCTGGACCTCATGACTCTTTGGCACAGCGCATCCTGGAAAGTCCGAGTAGCTTCGTGTGGGCTTTGGAGGTGGAACTCCCAAGTCTGATGGCTTTCAGCATCTTTGGGCGCTAGGGAGGGAGACCTTGGAGTTCTGGGAGCCACCCCCACCTTGGAGACAGATGTTCTGCCTTCTGAGCCCTGCTCTTCACTGCCTTGCTGGGCTTTAGATGCCTAAGTCCAACTGCTCATCGGGCTTCTGCACTGATGTCCTATCTGGATAATGGCCCAACCAGCTACCCAGTTGTTGAAGTTCTGGCAACTGTTTTTGATTTCTCCGTCTCCTGCATCCAAAAGGTCAGTGGGTCCTGTGTCCCTTGAATCTACTTCCTAACCTAAGCCTTAATTTAAAAATAATTAATAGACTTTATTTTTTAGTAGTTTTAGGTTTACAGAACTGAGCAGGTAGTGTGGTGTTTCCACACACCCCATCTACCCCCTCAGTTTCCCCTATTAACATTCAGTATTGTGTTACATTTGTTACAGTTGATGAGCCAATATTGATACAGTCCAGGGTTTACATTTCCCTCTATGGATTTTGACAAATGCATACTGTCATTTCATGCAGAATATAAGCCTTCTATTTTTCACAGCTTCACTATAACCCCCAAATTTGTTCCTGTGCCCTTTTTTCTGGCTGCAGCGCCATCACTTGCTGCTCCTAGCCCCAGAGCAGGCTGTCTGGGCTGCCCACCTCCCAGGGAAGCTCAGCACTCCTGAGCTGTCACTACCTTATGTCCCTGCTACTGCAGATGGCACGCTGTTCCCCCCTGTCTGGCTGAATTTTTCGCCATTGGGCTAGAGCTCGCTTCTCATTGGCTGGCGCCTGACACGTGATCAGCAGGCAGCCGGGGGAGCTGAAGCTAGGGGGCGGGGGTAAGGTCTGAGGGTTGCGTCTGCGCAGTGCCGCTCGCTCGCTGGTTCAGGCGGCGCTTTGTTCTGATTGGTTCCGCTACTCGCTCCGCCCTCCGCGTCTGGCGTCAGTCCCTTCTGGTTCGCAAGCGGCGGCGGGCTTCGTTCCCAGGCTCTGACTGGTCCGGCGGCGGAGGCAAGCGTTCACGGGCGCTGCCTAGGCCGCGCCCCAACGCTGGTGGGAGGGAGCCGGTGGAGGTTTGCGCGGCGCCCGCCTTCCTCTCTCTGCCCAGCCCACAGGGACCTAGCACACCCTTTGCCCTCGGTGCCCTGTTCCCATGCGGGCCCTTGAAGCTCGGCCGCCCCCAGGCGGTTGAGTTTCCTGGGCGGAGGTGGGAACTGCGGCGGGGGGGGGGGGGGGGGGGGGGGAGGGAGCGGGAGGGGAAGCCACAGGCCCGAATGGCCCTTGGAGCCCAGCACTTCCTCGCCTCTGCAGCACCTTCCTCTGGGAGGGGCCGCTTCCATTCCTATGAACCGAGCCGTGGGTGGAAGGCTGATGGAGGGAAGGCAGGCTCCCTTACCCTCTCTCCATGTGGCTGGGATACGCTGCGGGGGCGTTCCACCTCCCCCCCCCGCCCCCCAGAGCCTGTACACTGATGTGCATAACATTGCACCTCATTGTTAAACTTCTGGAGAGCTGATTTGTAGGTAAATAGGAGGTGCCTCACGGCCCAATTCTTGCTCTGATGTGGACTGCTTATAACAACCTCCCCTTTTATCTCATCTCCCCTCTGCTCTGTCAGCCATGCAGCAGATCTGACCACGTCAGCCCTGTGGTCACCCCTCAGGACCAAGTGTACACTGCACTCATTAACAGGTTTAGCAAGGTCCCAGCAGATCTGGTCCTTGCCTAATGCAGGATAATGGGATTTTGAATTCTCCGGGAACAATAGAACTGAGGCTAGTTAAGGCCTTAAATGCCAAACAAGTGTCCTAAAAGCTAGGGCTAATTACTTGAGGTTTTAAAGCAGTGGCTGGATGGGGCATTGCGTCAGCATTTCTGGAGTCAGAAAAGGACTGAGGAGAGCATTTGAAAGTAGGGGCTGAGGTGAGTTCATCAGCTTCCTGGGGGCTTGAACCCTCTGCTAGGCTCTGTTGGATGGTTGAGGGGCTTTTAGGGATCACTCAGGGCTCGGATGGAGAAAAGGGGGGAAGGTGTGTTGGAGTTTGCTGATGAGCATGGGTTCCTGACCCAGGAGCAGTTTCAGGGGTGGGGGCACCCTTGCTGCAGGAGGGGGCAGGAGAGGCTCCCTCACCTGTCTTGCTGAAGGATCCGAACAGTTGGTACAGCTGAGACCTGCTGCTGGAGGCGCAGGTCCTGGGACTGCTGGGATTTGGCCAGCTCCCCAGCCTTCAGCCCCAGCCTCATGGACACATAACATCCTAGAGAAGGCCCTTGATACTGGAGGAGGGGGGGTGGGCAGCAAGCTGAGGAGGTATGTTTTCCCTTTCTGGGTAAGAGCATTGCTTATAGTTGAAAGGCAGGAAGTACCTGCACCCCTGCCCCGCCCTCCCAAAGGGCTGCAGGTCTAGGTCACATGTGCTCACACGTGTACAGAGCCTGGCTTTGATATCCCTGCACACAAAGGCCTGGACCCCTCGCACTAGTGCCTACAAACCAGCCTCCCTGAGCACAAGCCTCACTCCTCTGCCACCATCTATACCCCAGGGATTTCCCTCCCACCCAACTGAAGACGGTGGTATAGTCTGTCTTGTCACCTGCCACCTGCTCCTGCCTTCCCCGTTTGCTGGAGGAAAGCTGTTGCCCTGTGGCTTTGAGTTGCTAGAGAGGGGTGCAGGGAAACTACAGTACCCCTGGATGGGGGGGGGCAGGCTTACCCTCAGGCTTGCTCTGAAGGGGCAGGGGGAAGGCTGTACCCCCACCCCCAAACCTAGGACAGGACAGGTGCAAGCTGCAGGGGAAAGGAGACAGAGTCTCTTCCGGCAGCAGGAAGTGGTAACCACCTATGGGGAAACAAGACTTGTTCCTCCCTTATGGGGTGGAGCAAAAGGGGAACCTTAGCTGAGCCCTGCTGTCCCCCTCAGAGGGGGGCTGGAGGGAACAACGGCTGAGGTTCTATCCTCTGGTGCTGACCTTCCTTCCCAGCCCACCCTGGGAACGTTGCACCCGGTTCTCCAGGCTCCTTGCACTTATCCCTTAGGGCTGTGACTTGGGAAGGGTGGGCTCCATCTTAAAACCCTAAGGTTCTGGGGGAAGCTGGTGACTCAAGGAAGTCCAGGGCCTGGAGCAGCTCCTAGCATCGAGGGCCAGCGGCCATGCTGTGAAGAGTGCTGTATGGCAGTGGTGGCCCGGCAGCCTTTTAGAGGTGGCAGATCAGCAGCCAGAGGGTGCCAGCTTGCTGGGCACTTTGGGGCTCTCACACTGGCCCTGGCTGCTTGGCAGGAGAGCTCTGGGCACAGGGCGGCCCAGGTGTGGTCTAGTGCCCAGTGGGAGGGGTGGCAAGGCCCCAGCTCAGTGGGACCCCTTCCCCCAGGCATCCTTCGAGGGCATTGCCAGGCTGGGGGTCGCCCCGCCCCGGGGCTGCGCTGGGGGCGGAGCTGGGCGGGGCTGGTGCAGGGTGCTGGCTGCGGAGCCCCAGGAACCCTGTGTAGTAGCAGCAGGGCTCGACGGCGCCGCTGCCCGGGCTGCCATGGCCGCGCACGGGAAGCTGCGCCGGGAGCGGGGGCTACAGGCCGAGTATGAGACGCAAATAAAAGGTGAGAGGGCGCTGGGCTCTTCCGGTCGGGTTCCCTGTGGGGACCCAAGGCTGTAGGGGAGCCCCAAAAGTCCCACTGCTGGCCCAGGGCCCAGTATCCTCCTCCAGTGACCTCAGGGGATGTTGAAGGAGGGAGCCTGAGCCCCCTGACCGTCACCCCTTCCTTCCCCTTCCACCCCCTTTTCCTCCTCCATCACTCCCTTTCTTTGGTTTCTGCCCTCTTGAGTTCTCCCTGCACTTCACCCAAGGAGAAGAGAATGGGGCCTCTGGGTGCACCAAGGTGACCCCCCAGAAAATGGCATTCTAGCCAGAATGAAATCGAACACTTTGTCTTTGCTGAGGGGGGCCGGTAAGGAAGTCCGAGTGCCTAGGTGGATGTATTAGTGATGGCTTTGTCCTTAAACCACTTCAGTCCCTGTCGTCCAGCCCCTTTGCCTTCCCTTGGGCACTGAGGTGGCTCAGAGCTAGGGCCACTGTCTCTGGATCAAGCGGGCACAGTGAGTCTTGTCCTGAGAGATTCATCAGGGCCAGCCTCACAGCCTTCTGAAGAGTAGACCTCTTTGGGCGCCGATAAACACGCTGTGCAAATCACATGCAAATCAGCTTTGCAAATTCTTAGTCGACAACTTCTGTGGTTTTATTTAGGGGTTTTATTTAGGGTGTGGTGACTCCTGCAAAGGGAAGAGGGTAACATCCAAAAGCACCGGCAGTTTGGGGGTCATGACATTTCTCAGTGTCTTTAGTTGTGCGACCCCCAGATATCATTCTCCATCGCTCTGTTTGCCGATGGAAGAAAATGAAGCTCAGAGGAGCCGTGACTTGCACGCAGTCACACGGCACTACAGCTCCTAGGAGGTCCAATGAAATGACCCCTGAAGTTTCTTCCAACACAGAGATGCAGGTTGCAACATAATTATCAATGCAAGCAATTGATACTAAAATATGCCCGAGTCCTCCCCACCGAGTCCTCCCCACCTTAGAGAGGCGGCCTTCCACCCAGAGCCAGCGTGAGGCAATGGTGAGGGTGAGCCAGCTCGCCTAGCCTCACCTTCATCATTTTGAAGATGAAGGGAAGGCTTCTCATCTTGCTTCCTCAAAATGCCACGAGGTGGGCTGAAGGACTTTGGAAACTCTTCAGTCAGCAAATATGGGTCAGTTAATTGACACGGAAAAATTGGGAGTTTGAGTGAGGCTGTCTTTCAGATGTTCCTTATCTGCTCTGGCCCTCCGATGATTTTAGCTTCTGTTCCCTGCCCCCCACCCCCATCACCGACAAAAGAAACTTCCTACCAGGCTAGAAAACAGGATCACTGTTTTGGCACCCTAAATTCTGACAGGTCAGCAGAGTCGTGGTCGGGAGGCCATCTTCTCTTCTGCTTTGCTTGTCAGCAGAAGTGAGACCTAGGCCTTGCTCACAGGAAGTGCTGGTGGGGCCCAAGCACAGTGGATTCCATCCTTCCTTATGACAGATGTTTTCTATGCATCTGTTCTGTTTCTTTTGCTGAGTAAAAGAGAACCAGTCGCTTCCGTCCTTCCAGCTCAGAGACATCTAGTAAATAAGGCATCACACAATTTTTTTATTATTTTTTTAAAATATATTTTATTGATTTTTTACAGAGAGGAAGGGCGAAGAGAGAGAGTTAGAAACATCGATGAGAGAGAAACATCGATCAGCTGCCTCCTGCACACTCCCCACTGGGGATGTGCCCACAACCAAGGTACATGGCCTCACATAATTTTTAAAAAATATATTTTATTGATTTTTTACAGAGAGGAAGGGCGAAGAGAGAGAGTTAGAAACATCGATCAGCTGCCTCCTGCACACTCCCCACTGGGGATGTGCCCTCAACCAAGGCACATGCCCCTGACCGAATCAAACCTGGTACCCTTCAGTCCGCAGGCTGACGCTCCATCCACTGAGCCAAACTGGCCTGGGCAATTATTTTTATTTTAAAATATTTTCATTTCAGAGAGGGGGAGAGAGAGAGAGAGAGAGAGAGAGAAACACCAATGATGAGAGAGAATCATTAATTGGTTGCCTCCTGCACACCCCACACTGGGGATCAAGCCTGCAACCCGGGCATGTGCCCTGACCAGGAATTGAATCGTGACCTCCTGGTTCATAGGTTGATGCTCAACCATTGAGCAACACTGGATGGGTGACATCACACAGTTTTAATTATGAATCTGACCACTATAAAGGGAAAGCCCGGATGTCTAGAAAGGGGGTGGGAAGAGGGCCAGTCCTAGTTTGGGGAGAGGTCAGGGAAGGGTTCTCTGATGCATGCATCTGAGCTGAGATCTGAGAGGTGGACAGAGATATAGCCTCGAGGCTGGGACCAGGCACCAGGTCTTGGTCCTTAGAGAGCGCTCATTCCCAAGTCTCCTCCTTGACACCAGCCAGTGTGCATGTCTGGATCCTGATCCAGGCAAGGCTGCCCTGAAGAATAAATGAAACAGTGTGGCAGACTGGTCCATTCAGAACTGTCATTGTCCCCAGGGAGCTGTTGCTCTGGGAAGGCGGGGCAGATGCCAGAGGAAGGTGAGGTGAGCTTTGAGGTCTCAGACGTTTCTCGCAATGAAATGAAATTTACTTTTATTCACAAATGTTACCCCGAATCAATGAAGGCACTCCACCTGGCCTGTGGAGCCGAGAGTCAGCCACTGGAGCCCGGCCTCAGATGATAGAAAGACCCTCTCTTGCTTGCCTCTGCCCTGGTCTGCATTGATTTCACTGTCAGGAAGTTGACCCTCACCCCCAACCCCTGCCTTCCCCAGGCTTCCATTTACCCAGCTTGACCCCTCGGTGGAAAAAAGAGCACCTTTTCACTAATTTTATTTTATTTTTTTTTAATTATATTTTTTATTGATTTCAGAGAGGAAGGGAGAGGGAGAGAGAGAGGTAGAAACATCAGTGATGAGAGAGAATCATTGATTGGCTGCCTCCTGCACGCCCCACACTGGGGATCGAGCCCGCAACCCGGGCATGTGCCCTGATCAGGAATTGAACCGGGACCTCCTGGTTCATAGGTTGACACAACCTCTGAGCCATGCTGGCCGGGCATCTTTTCAGTAATTTTAGTGAAAGTGTGCGGACTGTGGCCCCTGTGCCCATCACTGAGCCAATGGTGGGGGTGAAGGGGTCGAGGGACTAGTTATGCATGCAGCCACATCTGGGGCACCTGCAGTCAGGGAGAGGGACCCAGGGGCTGGGAATAGGAAGGGGTGTTCCACAAAGGGGGATCAGAGTTGGAGATGGGGGTGCCCAGCAGGCAGGACCCACTGAGGCTGCTCCACACGCCACACCCCTGGGAAGTCACTGGCGGCACAGAAATCCAAATGGTACCGGGACTGAACTGTTCACAGTGGGGTCCTCTCAGAGAACCAGCCCAGTCCTGCACTTCACCAATCCTCGCGGGTTGGCTCCCTGGACCGAGCCCTTATTGTCTTTTGCCTGGACTGGTGCAGTAGCGGCCAACTCGGCTGGGCGCTTCCCTGTGGCATTTGACCTCTTCCTGGGCTCCCCACGGCAGCCCAAGGGGGCTGTGGCTGCCCTTGCCCTTGGCCTCAGCCGCGAGTCCCCTGGCCTAGGCTCCCCGTGCCCCCACTGGCCTCTCAGACTCCCTCACTTCCCCTGGCACCGCTGACCAGCCACACTGGCTCCAACCACCTTCACTGTTCCCTCTGCCTGACTGCTCTTCCCCCGGTTGTCCCCACGGCTCCTCCCTTGCTTCCTTTAGTTCTCGGCTCCAGTGTCACTTGTTCCTGACCACCCTCCTCTAAAAGAATCCTTCCCGGCCTCCTGCTCTGGTCTGTTCACTAGCTGTCTGTTCCCCATTCCCATCTCAGCTCCATGAGGGCAGGTGCTCGGTCAGCCCTCTCTGCGGCCAGAACGCGCCTGGCGCAAACTGGGTATGTAGTCAACTTTCTGCGGAATGAAGAAAGCAGTTAATGTCCCTCCCGAGGCACATGGACAGAGATTAGTAAGTGGGTGACCTGGTTGCCAGAAGCCAGGACAGTGACTTATTTACCCATGAGCCCCAGTTCCCACCTGGGCACGCGGTGGGTGGCAAAAGTGTTTGCAGCCGTTGCTTCAGCTCGTCATTCAGGCGGTTCTTGGCTGTAGGTCTGTGTGGGGAAAGCAGCGTTGCTTAATCAAGCCAGTGATAAGGTGTCAAAAGCCAGCAGAGTGGGGGCCCCGGGTGTGGCTCTGTCTGCAGGGAGGTGGGACTGGGGGTGTCCTGGGGTGGGTGATCAGGAGTGGGAACTGGGAACAGAAGACAGGTCAGCTTCTTCACTCCCTTCACTTGTCAGTTCTGACCAGCACCCCCCCCCCCCCCCCCCCCGGCTGTTGGCCTTGGCCGTGAGGCTGCCTTGGCCACAAGTTCACTGCAGATTTGGCAGAGCGCCACAGCCACCATGCTGTGCAGCCCCGTGTGTCTGCTTTTGTAGGGAGGTTGTTTTGCCTGGGGTCCTGGGCATCTAAGGGGCAGGAAGTGGCAGGGGAAGCAATTCTGGGGCTTTCCAGAAACCGGGGCGTTACGGGAAGCCTAAGTGAATGGCGCCTGGCTGGGACAGGGCAAGATGGAGCTAGGGCAGCTTTGTGTTCTCACCATCACATCTGGCTCCTGGATCTGCCATGTTCCCTCTCACCCCTGGCCCTTTGCATGGCTCTCCCCTCTCCCTGAAATAGCCTTCCTGTTCCTCTTCAACCAGTTGGGCCTGGCTGGTTCCCTTTAGCCTCCCTTCAGGACTGATCTGAGCCCAGCTGGACGTCTGAACCTGGAACTTCTCCCTGGGGGCCTCCTTCTTCCCCTCCTGCCCCAACCATCACCCTCAGGGCAGACAGGCAGACAGGACAGCCTGCTGCCCAGGCCTGAGCCACTGTTTCCCCACAGAGATGCGCTCGCAGCTGAGTGAGCAATTGCGCTGCCTGGAGCTGCAAGGGGAGCTGCGGCGGGAGCTGCTGCAGGAGCTGTCGGAGTTCATGCGGCGCAGGGCCGAGGTGGAGCTAGAGTACTCCCGGGGCCTGGACAAGCTGGCCGAGCGCTTCTCCAGCCGAGGAGGCCGCCTGGGGGGCAGCAGCCGCGAGTATCAAAGCTTCCGGTAGGTCCTGATTGGCAGGATGGCCGTGCCCGGGCTCAAGCCCTGCCCCCAGTCTGAGTGCCCCTCTGTCCCCAGGAAGGAGCCGACCCTCCTCTCATCCTTGCACTGCTGGGCCGTGTTGCTGCAGCAGACTCGGCAGCAGAGCCGGGACAGCGCGGCCCTCAGCGAGGTGCTGGCCGGGCCACTGGTCCAGCGCTTGAGTCACATTGCGGAGGATGTGGGGCGCATAGTCAAGAAGGTAAGGCCCATGCCCTGGCTGGTTTTGCTCAGTGGATAGAGCATCTGCGTTCGGACGAAGGGTTCAAGGGCACATGCCCAGGTTGTGGGTTCGATCTCCACTGGGGGGTGTGCAGGAGGCAGCCGATCTCTGATTCTGTCTCATCATTGATGTTTCTATCTCTCCCTCTTCTTTCCTCTCTGAAATCAATAAAAATATAAAAATTAATTAATTAATTTTTTTTAAAAAAGAAAGAAGGTAAGGCCCTACCTGGCCGGCGTGGCTCAATGGTTGAGTGTCGACCTATGAACCAGGAGGTCACGGTTTGATTCCCTGTCAGGGCACGTGCCTGGGTTGCAGGCTCGATCCCAGTGTGGGGCGTGCAGGAGGCAGCCGATCAGTGATTCTCATCATTGATGTTTCTCTCGCACTCTCCCTCTCCCTTCCTCTCTGAAATCAATACAAATACATTTTTTTTAAAAAAGAAGGTAAGGCCCTGGCCCTGGGTCTAGGAGGTGTGAATGGCCTCAGGGTCTATCAAGGGCAGCCTGTGGGTACGCAATACAGAGGCATCAGGGCTGGGAGGGCTAAGGGACCAAATGGGTGTCAGGCTGGGGGGAGCCTTGAGTGCCCAGCTGAGGTGCGGTGACCATCCCAGGACAGCGGTGGGTGCCGCACTGGGGCAGTGATTCTGTCGCTTTTCCCCTCCTCCCCAGAGTAAGGATCTGGAGCAGCAGCTGCAGGAAGAGCTCCTGGAGGTGGTGTCCGAGCTTCAGACGGTGAGGATGCCAATCAGAGGGAGGCTCTCCTATTACATCCCCACCCCCACCCCCACCCCCGCCCCCCGCCGGCCCAAGGAGGCGGATCGGGTGTCCAGGAGAGCCCTACGTTTCAAGGACTGCAAGCATGGCCCTTCTCCCTGCTCTGGGCACAGGCTGGGTGGGCTAGGAGCTCATATGGGATTGCCTTACTCTCAGGTCTGAGTCACTGAGCGTTTGGGAGGAGGACGGGGAGGGCAGGCTGTGGCCTTGGCCTTCAGCAGGGCTGCCTGGCCTTGGGCCCCCGTACAGGCCAAGAAGACATACCAGGTGTATCACACGGAGAGCATGAATGCCGAGGCCAAGCTCCGGGAAGCTGAGCGGCAGGAGGAGAAGCGGGCTGGCCGCAGTGCTGCTCCTGCCACGGCCACCACTCCCACGGAGGCAGGGCCCCTGCGCAAGACCTCTGTCAAGAAGGGATCACGAGTGGTAGAAAAGGTGGGCCTGGAGGCCATGGGTCAGTTTCAAGGCTATGGCTCCTGGCCTTTGTCCCTTTGAGCCCCTGGCCCTGACCGGGGCCTGCTAGAAGGTGGTGGGGGGAAGGCAGGGCTGCGGAGGGGAGAGCCACAGACCTCTGGCAGGGCTGTAAGAGGAGGGCCTGGGCTGTCTGCCCCCCAGCTCATCAGGGGCGAAGAGAACTCTGGTGCTTCCAAGCCCAGGGGCCTTTCCACTCACCCTCCCTGCCTCCTGCAGTGCCGTGAGGTTTCAGAGGCGCAAGGAGACACGGAGAGTGGGTGCTGGGGTGATGTGCAGGGATAAGGAGCATTTGAAGAGAGGATGGAGAGGTTGAGGGTGGCAGGAATATCAGAATGTAGAGGCACCAAGCTGGGAAGAGCTGAGGTGGAGCTGGGGTTGCCAGCCCGAGGCTGCAGGGTTTGTGCACAGTCAGGAGGGGTGGCTGAGCATGTCGGGGTTTCTGGCCATGCTGTTGAGGGGCCTGTGGGACTTCGGCTGTAGCTGTCCACGTGGAGAGGGTAGGGAGGGGGAAAGTGTGGGTGATGGCTGGGTAGATGACCCTGCTGTACTTGCGTGGTCCTGAGCAGCGTCAGGCCAAGTTCTTGGAGCACAAACTGAAGTGCACGAAGGCGCGCAACGAGTACCTGCTCAGCCTGGCCAGTGTCAACGCCGCAGTCAGCAACTACTACTTGTATGACGTCTTGGACCTCATGGACGTGAGTGCAAGGTGGACAGGCGCGGGAGCTGGTGCCCAGTGCCCTGGGGCCCGCCCGAGCCGTGTCCTTGCTTTCTCCCCAGTGCTGTGACACAGGGTTCCACTTGGCCCTGGGGCAGGTGCTCCGGAGTTACACGGCTGCCGAGAGCCGCACCCAAGCCTCCCAGATGCAGGGCCTGGGCAGCCTGGAGGAGGCGGTGGAGGCCCTAGATCCTCCAGGGGACAAGGCCAAGGTGCTGGAGGTGCACTCGGTCGCCTTCTGCCCCCCGCAGCGTTTTGACTACCAGCCCCATGAGGGGGATGAGGTGAGAGTCACTGCCCCTGCCCCTTAACGCCCCAAGCATCGACGCCAAGGGCTTTGCGTTCTCTGCCCTTCAGGTAAGTCAATGAATTTCACCTTGCTAAGGGGTTGAAACTCGAATGTAGCTTATTTCTCGGACCCTCAGTCAATGGCCTTGAGGCAAATGACGTCTCCACGCTTGCATTTGAAGCAAACAAATTTCTGTGGCTCATTGCACTTCACTCAGCGAATGAGCACCCACCTACCCCAACGGCAAACACAGCAAAAATATCACCAGTGTTGACACCAGGTGGTAGGTGGGCTTATGGCTATCCATATAGTCTTCTTCCAATTGTTCTGTATGTTTTAGACATTTCATAACAGACTTGGAGGGAAATAAACCATACAAGCAGTAAAATATAGCTAGGCATTGTTTTTTTAAATATGTTTTTATTGATTTCAGAGAGGAAGGGAGAGGGAGAGAGAGATAGAACCATCAATGATGAGAGAGAATCATTGATCGGCTGCCCCCTGCATGCCCTCCTCACTGGGGATGGAGCCCGAAACCTGGGCATGTGCCCTGACTGGGAATGGAACCTGGGACCCTTCAGTCCGCAGGCCGACGGTCTATCCACTGAGCCAAACCAGCTAGGGCTAGGCATGGAGCCCAGTGTGGGGTGTGCAGGGGGATGGAGCCCACAATCCAGGCATGTGCCTTCACCTGGAATCAAACCGTGACCTCCTGGTTCATAGGCCAACGTTCAACCACTGAGCCACGCCACCAGGCAGTAAACATCTTTTTACTTGTCTCTGCACTATTTTTTTCCTTTACCAGTTTATCCTAACGGGCATTGCGCATGGACTGGGATTGCATGGAGCATTCAGTTATTTTATCTGTCTTTTGACCAAAATAATGGTTGAAAAAGTCAAAGATGCCGGGCCGGCATGGCTCAGTGGTTGAGCAGCAACCTATGAACCAGGAGGTCACGGTTCAATTCCCGGTCAGGGCCCATGCCCAGGTTGCAGGCTTGATCCCCAGTGTGGGGCGTGCGGGAGGCAGCTGATTAGTGATTCTCTCTCATCATTGATGTTTCTCTCTCCCTCTCCTTTGCTCTCTCTGAAATCATTAAAAGTACATTTAAAAAAAAAGAAAGAAAAAGTCAAAGGTTATTCCAGGCTTCCAGTGGCATACAGCCATTCTTGACCTCACCCTTTCTGTTCTTGATTCCTACTCCCCCAAAATAGCCACTTCCCCGTCTTCTAGCTGCTGCTTCTGGACCTTCCGTCTGCGTGTTCAGATCATGCAGCGGCTGCTAGTTGCTTTTCAACTTTCCATAGGCTCCGCTGACTTCCTTCCATGCATGACCAGGGCTCAGCCCCACCATATCCCTGTAATAGTCCTCTCACCTTGTCCACCGTGCCATGCAATCTCTGCGCTCGCTCTTATTTTTACTTTTTAAAATATATTTCTATTGATTTCAGGGAGAGGAAGGTAGGGGGAGAGAGACAGAACCATCAGTGATGATAGAGAATCATTGATCGGCTGCCTCCTGCATGCCTGAAACTAACATAAAAATAATATTGACTGTCCACTGTAATTGAAAAATAATATAAAATGAGACTTATTATAATTAAATGTTGGACCTCATGGGTTAATTCTCTAATTTCCTTATCTATGTTCTTTCCTATTTCCACATCTCTATGCCTTTTAATTCTGCTTTCTGAGAGATTTCTTCAACGACCTCTTCCAACCCCTTGTTGAATTTTTTAAAAAGTGTACTTTCATACTTTTGTTTCTAAGAGTTCTGTTTTGTTTTCCAAATTCCTGTTTAAAATAATCCTTTGTTCTTGTTTCACGAATACAGTATCTTCTCAGATCTTTCTGCAGTGTTTATTTTTGTTTGCTTGACAATTTTCTCTGTTCCTTGCATTTTCTTCCAGTATTTTTTTAAAAATATATTTTATTGATTTTTTTACAGAGAGGAAGGGAGAAGGATAGAGAGTCAGAAACATAAATGACAGAAACATCGATGAGCTGCCTCCTGCACACCCCCCACTGGGGATGTGCCCACAACCAAGGCACATGCCCTTGACTGGAATCGATCCCGGGACCCCCCAGTCCGCGGGCCGGCACTCCATCCACTGAGCCAAACTGGCCAGAGCTTCTTCCAGTATTTTTAAAAATTTGTTTTAAAAAACAAATTGATCTGTCTTCCATTTTAGAGTTCCCCTGAAATGGCTGACTTGGCTATCAGTTCATATTTAAGAGGAGGCACAGAAAGGGGAATTAAATACATGATGTGGTCCAGCTGCCGTGGCTCAGTGGTTGAGCGTCCACCTATGACCCAGGAGGTCACGGTTCGATTCCCGATCAGGGCACATGCCCGGGTTGTGGGCTCTATGCCCAGTTCGGGGGGGAGGGGCCATGAAGGGGGCAGCCAATCTATGATTCTCTCTCATTATTACTGTTTCTATCCCTCTCTCCTTCTCCTTTCCTCTTTGAAATCAATTTTTAAAAATGTGATGTGTGTGAGCAGAGCTGGTCAACAGTGCCCTTCCCCACAGGGTGGCTGGGCAGGGACTCACATCAATGCAGTGAGGGAGACCCACACCTTGGGGAACCGAGAAGGTGCATCTCAGTAAAAGGGTGCTAGGAAAAACCAGGACTTGGCGTAGAATGGGGGGAGGGGAGTTGGGAGAGAGGCTTGACTCTGGCTTGGATGTTGACAGGAAGCAGAGGTAACTCTGAGTGTGTGTCTTAATAAGTCTTATCTAGCCCTAGCCGGTTCGATTCAGTAGATAAAACGTTGGCCCTTGGACCGAAGGGTTGTGGGTTCGATTCCGGTCAAGGGCACGTACCTTGGTTGCAGGCTCCGGGTGGGGCATGTGTGGGAAGCAACCAACTGATGTGTCTCTCTCACATTGATGTTTCTCTCTGTGTCTCTCCCTCTCCCTTCCACTCTTTAAAAAAATCAACAGAAAAATATCCTTAGGTGAGATTAACAACAACAAAAAAAGTCTTACCTGGAAGTCAGGGTGAGCGATAAAGGGAGGCTAAAGCTGTCTTCGGTGAGGAAGCAGCAGTCACTCAGGAGCTGGGACAGAGGAAAGTTTGCTTATATTTGTGGCTTGGACAGCATTTTTGTTTGTGCGCAGACATGATTACAAGGTGGTCATGCTTTTGTCTTCACCCCTCATGGTCACAGAGGGGCCTTGTCTGATGCTGATGCTCTCTGACATTCCGTATGGTCAGTGGGACAGCACCAAGACCCAGCTGTGAGTGCCCGGCCAGCTCCAGATGGCGGCGGCTGCCTTGCTCTTCCTCATCAGTAGGGAATTTCGTCACCTTCAGCTGTGACTGGTGTCCCTGAGTCCAGCATTCCTCTGATTTATCCTTTCCCGAGAGTAAATCTCTAGCTTTCTGCTAATAGTGTGGGTTTTGAGAGGGTGGGTCTTCTAACCTCAGTGCTCCCTATGGCCTTGATAGTCTTTTAAAAAGTATTTATTTGTTGCCGAAACCGGTTTGGCTCAGTGGATAGAGCGTCGGCCTGCGGACTGAAGGGTCCCAGGTTCGATTCCGGTCAAGGGCATGTACCTGGGCTGCGGGCATATCCCCAGTGGGAGATGTGCAGGAGGCAGCTGATCGATGTTTCATCGATGTTTCTAACTCTCTATCTCTCTCCCTTCCTCTCTGTAAAAAATCAATAAAATATATTTAAAAAAAAATTTAAAAAAAGTATTTATTTGTTAAATTTATTGGGGTGACATTGGTCAATATGAACGAATAGGTTTCAGGTGTGGGTTTCTATGTTACAAGATCTGTATATTGCACCATGTGCCCACCACCCAAAGTCAAACCTTCTCCTGTCACCTTATATTAGGACCCCCGTCTCCCCCCACCCCCTTCCCTCTGGCAACCACCACACTGCTGTTTGTGTTCACCAGTTTCAGTTTTATACCCCACATATGAGTGAAATCATATGGTTCTTAGCTTTTTCTGACTGACTTATTTCACTTAGCATAATGTTCTCAAGGTCCATCCCTGTTGTTGCAAATGGCGCTCTTTCATCCTTTTTATGGCTGAGCAGTATTCAGATGTGTATATGACCCTAACCGGTTTGGCTCAGTGGATAGAGCATCAGCCTGCGGACTGAAAGGTCCCAGGTTCGATTCCGGTCAAGGGCATATACCTTGGTTGTGGTCACATCCCCAGTTGGGGGTGTGCAGGAGGCAGCTGATCGATGTTTCTCTCTCATCGATGTTTCTAACTCTCTATCCCTCTCCCTTCCTCTCTGTAAAAAAATCAATAAAATATATTTTTTTAAAAATTGTGTATATGTACCACAACTTCTTTATCCAGTCCTCTATCGAGGGACACTTTGGTTGTCTCCATGTCTTGGCCACTGTGAATAATGCTGCAGTGAACATAGGGGTGTATATATCTTTGCAAATACATGATTTCGAGTTTTTGGGGTCTATCCCCAGGAGAGGGATTGCTGGGTCATATGGTAGCTCTATTCTTAATTGTTTGAGGAATCACCAGACTGCTTTCCATAGTGGTTGTACCAGTCTACCTTCCCACCAGCAGTGGATGAGGGTTCCCTTTTTTCTACAGCCTCTCCAACACATCATTGCTTGTCTTGTTGATAATGACCACTCTAACAGGTGGGAGGTGGTAGCTCATTATAGTTTTGATTTGCATTTCCCTGATTGCCTGTGAGGTTGAGCATCTTTTCATATATCTATTGGCTGTTTGTATGTCTTCTTGGGAGAGGTCTATTTTCAGGTCCTCTGCCCACTTTTTGATTGAGTTGTTTGTTTATTTGGTGTTGAGTTTAATGAGTCCTTTATATATTTTGGAAACGAAACCTTTGTTGGAGCTACTGTTTACAAATATCATCTCCCATCTTGTTGGCTGCCTCTTTGTTTTGTTGTCTGTTTTTCTTGCTGTGCAGAAGCTTTTCAGTTTGATATAATCCCATTCATTTATTTTTGCCTTTACTTCCCTTGGAGTCAAGTTCATAAAATGTTCTCTACAACCAAGATTCATAAGTTTGGTATCTATATTTTCTTTTATGTAACATTGTTTCAGATATTATATTTAGGTCTTTGGTCCATTTTGAATTAATTTTTGACCATGGGGACAAACTGTAATCCAGTTTCATTCATTTGCATGTGGCTTCCCAGTTTTTCTAGCACCATTTATTGAAGAGACTACCTTTACTCCATTGTGTGTTTCTGGCTCCTTTGTTGAAAATTATGTCCATATACATGTGGTTTTAAAAAAATACATATTTTTTATTGATTTCAGAGAGAAAGGGAGAGGGAGACAGAAACACCAATGATGAGAGAATCATTGATCAGCTGCCTGCACGCCCCACACTGGGGATCACACCCACAACCCAGGCATGGGCCCTGACGGGGAATCAAACCATGACCTCTGGGTTCTTAGGTCGATGCTCAACCATTGAGCCATGCCAGTAGGGCATACACGTGGTTTTACAGCTTGGCTCTCTATCCTGTTCCATTGATCTGTGTGTCTTTTTTCTGCCAGTACCATGCTGTTTTGATTATCATAGCTGTGTAGGATAATTTGAAGACTGGTAGCGTGATATCTCTAGCTTTGTTGTTTTTTCTCAGGATTGCTTTGGCTATTCTGGGTCCTTTGTTGTTCCATACAGATCTGATGCTTTCTCATTCTATTTCTTTAAAAAATGACATTGGGATTTTTGATGGGGATTGCATTAAATCTGTGTATTGCTTTGGGTAGTATAGCCATTTTAACTATGTTGATTCTTCCAATCCATGAGCATGGAATATTTTTCCATTTTGTTATATCTTTTTTGATCTCTTTTAATAAAGCTTTGTAATTTTCAGTATATAGGTCTTTCATGTTCTTTGTTAAGTTTTTTTCCTGGGTATTTTATTCTTTTGGTTGCAATTGCAAAATAAATTGTTTTTGGGGGGTTATTTTTTGTGTTTTTTTCCTAAATATATGTCTTATTGATTTCAGAGAGGAAGGGAGAAGGATAGAGAGATAAAAACATCAGTGATGAGAGAGAACCATTGATTGGCTGCCCCCTGCATGAGCCTGCAACCCAGGCATGTGCCTTTGACCAGAATCGAACCCAGGACCCTTCAGTCCGCAGGCTAACGCTCTATCCACTGAGCCAAACCGGCTAGGGCAGGAATTGTTTTCTTTTTCTTCATTTCTTTTTCTGAAATTTTGTTGTTAGTATACAGGAAGGCGATGGATTTTTGCATATTGATTCTGTATCCTGCAACTTGACTGTATTTGTTTATTGTTTCTAATAGTTTTTTTTGGTGGAGATTATTTTTTATCATTGTGGTAAAATATACATAAGATATACCATTTTTGAAGTGTACGGTTCAGTGGCATTAAGCACATGAACCACGACCACCATCCACCTCCAGGACTTTTTCATCTTCCCAAATTGAAACTCTGTTCCCATTAGACACTTAACCCTGCATTCCCCTCCCCCAGCCCCTGGCACCCACTAATCTCCTTTCTGTCTCTATGGAGTTGCTTCTTCTGGACATTTTATGTAAATAGACTCAGGGAATATACGGCCTTTGTGTCTGGCTTCTTTCACTCAATAGAATGTCTTCAAGGTTCACCCACCTCGTAGCAGGGATCAGCCGGGACTTCATTCATTTTCGTGCCTGAATAACATTCTATTTAGCGTGGATGCGCCACACTTGCTGATCCATTCATCAGCCGTTGGGCACTGGGGTTGCTGCTGCCTTTGGGCTGTTATGAGTGTGCAGCCATGAGCATCCATGCGCAAGTCTGGGCATGCTCCTTTCTCTTGGGGCGGCGCCCTTGCTATTGTTCGGATGCAGATGTACAAAGCGTCAAGGCCTGCTGGTCCTGTACATGAGGCAGTGGAATGTGCTCAGTTCCCTCGTGCCCCGCAGACCTCAGTGCCCGCCCCTGCCCCCACTCCCACGTCTGAGCTCTCTGCCTTCAGGCTCGGCCTCAGTTCCCTGACGCTGCCCTTTGCAGGTGGCTGAGATCCAGGTGGAGGTGGAGCTGCGGGACGAGATTCTGCCCAGAGCCCAGAATATCCAGAGCCGCCTGGACCGACAAACCATAGAGACGGAGGAGGTATGAGTGGCCCGGCCTGGCGTGGGGGATAGGGACTTGGAGACACGGAACCAGATGGCCATAACCTCCCTTCCTCTTCTGGATTCTTTTTAAAAAAATGTTTGTTTTTTTTTAAATATATTTTACTGATTTTTTTACAGAGAGGAAGGGAGAGGGATAGAGAGTTAGAAACATCGATGAGAGAGAAACATCCACCAGCTGCCTCCTGCACACTCCCTACTGGGAATGTGCCCGCAACCCAGGTACATGCCCTTGACCGGAATCAAATCCGGGATCCTTCAGTCCTCAGGCTGACGCTCCATCCACTGAGCCACACCGGTTTCGGCTAAAAAAATATGTTTTATAGCCCTAGTTGGTTTGGCTCAGTGGATAGAACGTCGGCCTGTGGACCAAAGTGTCTCAGGTTTGATTCCAGTCAAGGGCATGTACCTTGGTTGCGGGCACATCCCCGGCCTCGGTCAGGGCTTGTGCAGGAGGCAACCAATCGATGTTTTCCTCTCACATTGATGTTTCTCTCTGTCTTTCCCTTTCTTTTCCACTCTCTCTAAAAATCAGTGGAAAAATATCCTCGGGTGAGGATTAAAAAATACATACATATATATTTTTTAAATTGATTTCAGAGAGAAGAAGGGAGAGGGAGAGAGGGTTAGAAACATCAATGATGAGTGAGAATCATTGATCGGCTGCCTCCTGCACACCCCACACAAGGGATCAAGCCCACAACCCAGGCATGTGCCCTGACCAGGAATTGAACCATCACCTCCTGGTTCATAAGTCGATGCTCAACCACTGAGCCACACTGGCTGGGCCAGAGTTGGATTCTTGTCCCTTGCCTGTCCCCCATTTCTTCCTGCCCTGTCTCCTCCCCAGGTGAACAAGACGCTGAAGGCCACACTGCAGGCCCTGCTGGAAGTGGTGGCATTGGAAGATGGGGACATGCTTGACTCCTTCCAGGCCTGTCCCTCCACTGAGTCCCTCAAGTCCACCAGCTCGGACCCAGGTGCTCGGCAGGCGGGCCGGAGGCGGGGCCAACAGCAGGAGACCGAGACCTTCTACATCACGGTGGGAAGAGCCGGGCTGGGGGGCAGGGGTGGGGTACAGGGAGGGCCCAGAGCTGGGACTAAAACTGCAGGTTCTTTTGGGGGCTTCCCAGAAACTCCAGGAGTACCTGAGTGGGCGGAGCATCCTTGCCAAGCTGCAGGCCAAGCACGAGAAACTGCAGGAGGCCATTCAGCGAGGTGGGCCCCATTCCCGGCCCCATTAGTCTCTTTCACGCCACCCCCAGGGCCAGGAGCAGCACCTGCCCTTGGCTCCCCGCCCACCCATGCTCCTCTCTGCCCAGAGAGGTTGCTTGACGTGAAGGAAATAATCCAGCCAGGTTCCTGGCCTCTATTGCACCCTTGGCCCTGCTACTGCCCTTGGCCTTCAGGCCACACCTTCCTCTCTGCAGTGCCTTGAGGACCTCCTGGCCCGAGAGGCACACCAACACTTTCTGTTCCCCAGGTGACAAGGAGGAGCAGGAGGCACCTTGGTGAGTGCTTCATGAGGGGCTGGTTGGTTTCAAGGAGCTGGGGTTCTGCAGGGGTCAAGCTGTGATGGCCCCACCTCCCTTGACCTTGGGGCACAGCTCTGCTGCGCATTCCTCTGTGGCCTCAATTTCCCACTTTGCCCAGGGGGTTCTGGAATAACTCCCACGCTCCAGGGCCCTGCTTCATTGGGCTGGGGGGTGGGGCATCCTATTCTCCATGCCCGAAACCCTCAGAGCCAGCTCCCATTCATCACAGCGCCCAGTACACACAGAGAAAATTCCAGAAGAGCCGCCACCCCCGCCCCAGCTCCCAGTATCATCATAAACTCTTCGGGGGAGACATGGAGAAGTTTATCCAGGTACTTGCTTTGCCTCACGCTCCAACTAAATGCAGGCCCTTGCCCAGCCAGTGTGGCTCAGTGGTTGAGTGTTGACCTATGAACCAGGAGATCACGGTTCGATTCCCAGTCAGGGCACATGCCTGGGTTGTGGGCTCAATCCCTAGTATGGGGCATGCAGGAGGCAACTGATCAGTGATTCTCCCTCATTATTGATGTTTCTGCCTCTCCCTTCCTCTTTGAAATCAATAAAAATATGTGTAAAAATAAATAAATGCAGGCCTGCATTCTGGTCTCTCTCTGGCCCTGGGCCACTTCTGTGGCCTGGCTGCCTATGACCCCAGTGTCCTTTGTTGCCACATACTTGTCAGCCCACCTTCCTGGGTGGGCCTTTACGGGGCCTCCACTGGTGGAGGGGACCGTCCTTAGCTAGTAACACGCATCCACAGAAAGCCTCCGGCAGCGGCTATTATTTTTCATGCTGTGATTATGTATGTAAACATTCCAAATAGAGTCGACAGACTATTTAAACGAACAAATTCAAGTTTTGCAATGCTACTTGATTAGAGGTCAACATACAGAATTGGATTACATTTTCACGCGCCAGCAATAGTTAGCAAGGAAAATGTAAGGCTCTCCCCAAAATGGCACCTGGGACATCAGACACCTGGGAGCCGATCTTGCATGCAGCTTGCCAGGCCCTGTGGCCAGCAACCATAATACATTGTTAAGAGAAGACAAGTTGGCCCTAGCCGATTTGGCTCAGTGGATAGAGCATTGGCCTGCGGACCAAAGGGTCCCAGGTTTGATTCCGGTCAAGGGCACATACCTTGGTTGCAGGCTCCTCCCTGGCCCGGGCTCTTGGTTGGGGCACGTGCAGGAGGCAGCCAATCGATGTGTTTCTCTCACATCGATGTTTCTCTCTGTCTTGCCTTCTCTCTCCCACTCTCCCTAAAAATCAATGACCCTGCCCGCCGCACACAGAGCACAGACTAGTCAAAGATAGATACTAAAGTAATAGGTTATGTAAGTTATGCATTCTAAATTGGGTATTTGTAAATAGCGCCAGGTAGGCCTTCTACCAGTAGTACTCCAAGAGTTACGGCAGCAAAGGGATTTAGAAAGAACATTTTTTTTGCACAGTTAATTTACCATGTCAAATTGTTGTAAATGGTAATGTATACAGATTTTCTGTTCCAACATTCCATTGTAAACTTCTTGTTAAGACTGTTAAGTTTTTATTGCTTTCGTATGGAATGCAATTGCAAAACTAAAAAGAACCTTTAACTGGAAAAAAAAAATCAATGGAAAAATATCCTCGGGTGAGGATTAACAACAACAACCAAACAACAACAACAACAAAAAATGAGAGAACAAGGTGGGATGTGCCGTGTCCAGAGAGATGTGAACACCCTCTCTATCCCCAGAGCTCAGGCCAGCCCGTGCCCCTGGTGGTGGAGAGCTGTGTCCGCTTCATTAACCTCAACGGTAAGCCTGGCACCTGGCACCCATCTGGGGGGTGGGGGAGGCCTCGGTGCCCACCAGCCCTTTGTTCTCCCACAGGCCTGCAGCACGAGGGCATCTTCCGGGTGTCGGGGGCCCAGCTGCGCATCTCAGAGATCCGTGATGCTTTTGAGAGAGGTGGGGACAGGAAGCGTGGGGTGGGGTAGGGTGGGAGGCTGGCCAGACCGGCTGTGCTCAGCCTCCTGCACCCTGTGTTGTCCTCAGGGGAGGACCCCCTGGTGGAAGGCTGCTCGGCCTGCGACCTGGACTCGGTGGCAGGGGTCCTGAAGCTCTACTTTCGGAGCCTGGAGCCCCCGCTCTTCCCCCCGGACCTATTCCTGGAGCTTCTGGCTTCTGCGGGTGAGGCCAGGGCCCGAGGCCGGCAGGGTGGGCAGGGCTGGTCCCCAGTGGCCCGTGGCCGCACTCACGGGCTTCTCTCTTCTCGGGGTCGTGGCCTCGATCACAGAGCTGGAGGCCATGGAGGAGCGGGTGGAGCTGGTGAGCCGCCTTCTGACACAGCTGCCGGGCCCAGTGCTGGTGGTGCTGCGCTACCTCTTCACCTTCCTCAGCCAGTGAGTGCTTCTCGGGGGGCCAGGGGAGCTGCCCAGGGGGTGCAGGGGACACGGGGCAGGGAGTTCCCTGCTTGTGACCCGCATGTGCCCCCAGCCTGGCCCAGTATAGTGATGAGAACATGATGGACCCTTACAACCTGGCCGTGTGCTTTGGGCCGACGCTGCTGCCCGTGCCCCCTGGGCAGGACCCCGTGGCCTTGCAGGGCCAGGTGAACCAGCTGGTGCAGACGCTCATTGTGCAGCCCGCACGGGTTTTCCCACCCCTCACCCTGCTGCCGGGCCCTGTCTATGAGAAGTGCATGGCACCGCCTTCCGCCAGCTGCCTGGGGTATGCTCTTTGTGTTGCTGGGGGATGGGGTTTGGGGGGCGGTCCAGTGGAACCCCCTAAATGCTCATCGTCCTTGCTCTACTCTGGGCCTCAGGGACACCCAGGTGGAGGGACTGGCAGGCGAGAACGAGCCGGAGCTGGAAGCTGGGACCCCAGCCCAGGAGGATGGTGAGGGTATCTGGAAGGAGGATCCCACCCTGGCCCTGCCCTGGGTGCCCCCCCACCCCACTCAGACCCCTTCTTCTCCCCAGTCCTAGAGGGCGTCGTGGAGGCGGTGGCCTGCTTTTCCTACACGGGCCGCACAGCCAAGGAGCTGACCTTTCAGCGTGGGGACGTGCTGCGGCTGCACGAGCGGGCCTCGGACGACTGGTGGCGGGGCGAGTATGCTGGCACCTGTGGGCTCATTCCGCACAAGTACATCACGCTGCCTGAGGGGTAAGTGAGTGCCCCATGCTGTCCGGAGACTCTCCACAGCTGCCCTTCCCCCAGGTACTGGCCCTTTTCTACCCCAAGTCTCAGAGTCTGGAGGCTTTTTTTTTTTTTAACTTTTTAAAAATATATTTTATTGATTTTTTACAGAGAGGAAGGGAGAGAGATAGAGAGAGTTAGAAACATCGATGAGAGAGAAACATCTATCAGCCGCCTCCTGCACACCCCCCACTGGGGATGTGCCCACAACCAAGGTATATGCCCTTGACCGGAATCAAACCTGGGACCTTTCAGTCCGCAGACTGACGCTCTATCCACTGAGCCAAACCGGTTAGGGCTGGAGGCTTTTTTTAAAAAAATATTTTTAAAAATTGATTTCAGAGAGGAAGGAAGAGGGAGAGAGAGATAGAAACATCAATAATGAGAGAGAATCATTGATCGGCTGCCTCCTGCACACCCCACACTGGGGATCAAGCTCACAACCTGGGCATGTGTCCTGACTGGAAATTGAACCATGACCTCATGGTTCATAGGTCAGTGCTCAACCACTGAGCCATGCTGGCTGGGCAGCCTGTAGGCTTTCTGTGTGCCCTTCTGAGCACTTCTTGCTGCCACTGAGGGCACAAAACCTGCTGGCCCCCAGCAACGTAAACGCCATCTTTCTGACCCCAGAGCAGAGAAGCACGCTGTGGGCCCGGAGCTGCAGGCTGGGGAGCTGCTGAGCAGTGCGGAGGGCCTCCCGGCTGTGGAGATCACCCAGCGGTGAGCAAGGGGAGTTTGGCCCCTCGGGAAGACCCTTCTGGTGGCCTCACTGCCCACCCCCCACCTGAGCACTGCTCTGGGGGCCAAGTCTGTCCCAGGCAGCAGGCAATGGGCCGGGCTGGAGGGGGATGGGGTCAGGTTTTGGGCACCTGGAGAGAAGCCCAGTGGGGGGAGAGTTGTCTGGGTGAGGGGATGCCACAGGAGGACAGAATGGACCCGCTGGGCCAGCCTCACTGTCTTTCTCTTGGCCACACCCTGGGATGGGAGGAGTCACTGGCAGGTTGTGGAGACTTCCCAGGGCCCCACCTGGCTCACTGTCTGCGCCCTGCAGGCCAGAACTATGTACCCCATCCGGGGGCTCTTTTGGGCACAGACGGCACTGTTTGGTCCCAACCTCCCCAGATCGACATGTGGAGATGGATAAGGTGAGTGGGGGACGGCTGAGCGGCAGGTGGGGGATATCTCTCTGGGTGGGGAGGGTGCCTTGCCTCCCCTTATGAACTAAATTCTTCCCTCCTGAGGGTTGAGTCTGTCCTTCCTGACCTCAGACAGGCTGGCTGAGCCCATCCCAGAGAGGGGCAGGCCAGTGAGGGGAAGGATGGGCCCAGGGGCAAGGACGGGACACAGAGGCTCATGCATTTGGGCTTCATGGTTCTTTTTAAAAAATATATTTTTATTGATTTCAGAGAGGAAAGGAGAGGGAGAGAGAAACATTAATGATGAGAGAGAATCATCGATCAGCTCCCTCCTGCACGCCCCCCACTGGGGATCGAGTCCGCAACCCAGGCATGTGCTATGACTGGGAATCCAACCGTGACCTCCTGGTTCATAGGCCGATGCTCAACCACTGAGCCACGCCGGCCGGGCCACCCTCTCCACATTTCTCATATGGTTGGTTCTTCAGTGGGAAGTGACGAGTGGTTTGGGAGAGGGGCTACCGGGCAGGCTTCAAGGCTGGAATCTAGAGCCAGGCTGGGTGGCAGGTGGTGACATGGCAGGAGCTTGGTGGGCCAGGGAGGACGAAAGGGACAGATGGCAAAGAGGTCGGAGGGGGTGGCAGGCTATGGAGCTGGGCAGGACAGTGGTTCTCTCAGGGGGCAAGAGGAGGTGCTGGGCATGGCCCTGGCAAGGGGTGCAGCCTGGTGAGCCCCGGCTTCCTGCTCTGTCCAGTGGACCCAGCGCACCCACCCGATGGGTGCTCACTGCTCCCAGCTGAGACAGGCCCTGAGATCAGACTGGGCCCAAGGAGAGAGCTTGAGAGTAGGCTGTGTCGGGTGTGGCCCAGTGGCCAGGCTGAGAGCCGGGGGACAGGGGGCTGAGTTGGACCACCAGGTGGTGAGGCGGGGCTGGGCAGCTGAGAGATTCCAGGGGAGGCCATCAGCAGGTGGGGCCCGGCGGGGTACAGCTGGATGCTGATTTGGGAGCTCCTGCATGCTGGGAGATCTCAGGCCGGGAGAGAGTGGGCATGAGAAGGAGAAGGGGGCAGTCAGGGCCCAGCCAGAGGCTCCCACACTCGAGGCTGGGTTGAAGATTGCTGTCCCCAAAGGAGGTGGTGACAGCCACACCAAAAGTGGCAGGAGGAAAACTGGGCAAGGGAGGAGGGACAGGTTGGTGGCAGATGACTTTGGTTTGGGAGTGGGGGTTCCGGTGGAGGCTTGGGCAGCAGGGGGTCGGAGGGCCTCACTCCTGTGGTCACCGTGTTGTCAACACACTGACCCGGGGGTGGGGGGAGTGGCAGGGCAGTGAGGGACACTCCTACCAGATGCCCTCCCTCTCACCTCTCTGCCAGGCTGTGGCGCAGACCATGGACTCCGTGTTTAAGGAGCTCTTGGGAAAGACTACTGTCCGCCAGGGCCTGGGGCCAGCATCCACCAACTCTCCCAGCCCCGGGCCCCGCAGCCCGAAGCTTCTAGGCCACAGCCGCCTGGGCAAGAACAAAGGCTTCTCCCGCAGCCCTGGGGCGCCGGCCTCACCCTCATCCTCATCGTCCCAACCCCCGGGCCTGGACTCACCCCTCAAGCCACACTGAGGTGCTGCTGGCTCCTCAGCAGACCCCGTCCCCCCTCACCCTAAGGGTTGCCAGCAAGACCCTCCTCCCTCCCCAGGCCCTTTGCTTCTCCCTGGCCCGGTCCAGCAAGCACGGAGCACCTGCTCTTGACCCTTTGCGGAAAGGACATGGCTGCCCAACCGAGCCCCTGCCTGCCCCAGCCCTGGCTTAGGCCCCTTTGGGAGGCAGCCAGCGGAGGCTGGGGGCGGTCCCTCCCCAGCTTGCCTGTGAGGGCTCATCAGTGGCTGTTGGGTGGTGGGTGCCCTTGCTCAGATGAGCAGGCCTGCCAGTGCCCAGGCCCTTCTCTGCTTCAACCGAGGGCACGAGACTGGCGGGGGTTGGCAGGCCTGGCAGCCATTCATAAAGACTTGAGCATTGACTCCCCTACGTGAGCCAGGTCTCTTGTTTTGGGGGACTGGGCACGTGGATACAGGGACAACCCCCTGTCACCCTCACTGCTTGAGGCCAGATGCCAGGGCGCTCAGCAAAAGCGGCAGGGTGGGCGGCTGGACCAGCTTCTGTTGGGAGGCGGAGGGCTCGGCACAGGGCTGTGTGGGCCGGGGGCTTGGACATTTGAAGGTTATCACATGCATCGTGAGCTCCACAGTCAGACGTGGGGGGGAGGGCAGGGGGGGTCTGAGGACGTCTTTCCATGCCACCTTCACACCCACTGTTAGCCGGATCCAAGGAGACACACTGGGTGGGAAATGAGCTGACACTTTTATTAGGGAGAGAGTGAGAGAGGAACTAGGGAGGTGAAGAAAGGAAGGTCTCCTGGCCTCACCCCCTTTCCCTCCTCCTGGGCTCCATGGACCCCCATCTCCCACGCTGTTGCCCTCTCTGTACCCCGCACCAAGGAGCTGACCTCCTGGGCCCCTCACAATCCGGAGCCAATTCCCAGCGCGCCCTCCTCTCCCAGTGAACCCAGGGGGCCTCTGGAAGGAAGGCGCCCCCTGGCTTCTCAGGAGGAAGTGTCCTTGGCCAGGAAGGAGCTGGCAGTGGTGCAGGACTCCTCTTGGGGCCCCAGGCTGGGCGGGGCGCGCCTCCGAGCGCAGCAGAGCAGGCTGCGCAGCTCTGAGGAGACGCTGCTGCTGAAGGAGGCATAGATCCAGGGGTTGGTACAGCTGTTGAGGCTGCCCAGCAGCATTAGCAGCACGAAGGGAGGCCCTGTGTGGGGGGAGGAGAAGGATTGGGGGCTGCAGGTACCCAGGCAGGGGTGCGACCCCATGTGCCTACTAGGGGCTAGTGAGCCCAAGGCTGGATGGGGGGGGCAGGTAGAGGTGCATATGCAGCCAAGCCCCAGCGCTTTCCATAGCCCTACCACAGCCACACCCACCTTCCGTCGGTGCCTTCGGGTCCCACGCCGCCCACAGTTGCACAAGGAAGAAGGGCGCCCAGCACAGCACGTAGACGATGACAATTACCAGCGTCATCCTCACGGTCTTGGCCATGGCTGCCGACACAGGGGCTCCCTCGCCAGAACTGGCTGTCCGACGTCCCCTGGCCCTCTCTGCTGGCCCTGGCACCAGGCTGGCATGAATCTCCCGGAAGATGAGCACCTGACAGGCAGCGATGCCCAGAGCAGGTGCCACAAACACCATTAAGGCAATCCAGGTGACATAGGCACGGAGGCCCCAGGGTTCGATAAAGAGGCCCCAGCACTCGAAGACCCCACTGTGGCCTTCCACTTCGCGCTGGGCAAAGATGAAGAGCTGGGGCAGGCTGAAAAGTAGTGAGAAAGCCCAGGCCAGCAGCACCGGCTGGTTCCAGTGAGCGCCTCCTCCATGGCGGTATGCCACCATGGGGTGGCAAATGGCACGGTGGCGGTCCAAAGTCATGGCCAGGATCATGTAGGAGGAGGCATACATGCCCACCATCTGCAGGTACTTGACAGCCCGGCACAGGGCATCAGGCCCTTGGAAGCGGTCGGTGGCATCCCAGGCCAGCTGGGGCAGCACTTGGAACAGAGCCACGACCAGGTCAGCCAGGCACAAGTGGCCGATGAAGACGTGCATAGGTGCCCAGCGGCCACGCCGGCCATGCCGCGCCAGGGCCCCCAGCACCAGGCTATTGCTCAGGGTCACGGCCACAAAGACTATGGAGAGCAGGGCCAGCTCCGCCTGGGCTAGCAGCTGGTTCCGGGTGTCCTCCTTGCTGCTGTTGCCAGGTGGGAGAGGCTGAGAGAGGGGTCGAGGCACAGCTGGGTAAGGACCGGGGAGGAGGGGGGGAGAGGAGAGGGCTAAGTTAGGGGAGTGTGCTCTGCAGGGGGATCAGAGACCGAAGGAGGTTCCACTGGACAAGTAGAGCCAGTGGCCTGGGTCTTCTGATGCCCCACCTGCAGGGCCCTCATCCTTCACCTCACATGCTAGGGAGGGAGGGGCAGCCCCAGCCCCCAGGGGCCCCTCCTGGAGAGAAGGGTGAAAGAGGTCCCTGAAACAGGGGCTTCTAGGCTTCCTCCAACCCCACTGCAGCCAAGCCCACAGTTGGGGGAGGGGAGGGGCCCAGGGGCTGGAACCTTACCAGAGACGGTGGGAGCCGTGAGCATGGTGGGGTGTCCTGAGTGCCTGGAGGAGACAGGGTGGCAAGCTCAACCTCCCCCCGCCCCCCCGCAAAGGGCCGGCCCCGCCGCCCAGGCTCTTTGGACAGAGGTCCTTAGGGTGGCATAGTGTCTGTGTGTGGGGCTGGGGTGGGGTGGGGGTACCAGCCTGTGCGTGCAACTGTGTGTTTTCCAGCGATTGGGCACTGGTGTGTGTGTGTGTGTGTGTGTGTGTGTGTGTGTGTGTGTGTGTTTTAGCGACCAGGAGCTGGGGGGACACCCTTAGCTGGGTCAAGGTTGGTGAGGTCTGGCCCCACCGAGCCAGGCATGGACCTTGGGGTCCTGCTGTCCTCCTCCTAGGACTGGGCAGGGGAAGATAGAGAGGGGGACAATGAAACAGATGGACAAACGGAGCTTAGGACCCACCTAGGCAGCCCACAGACCCGAGGCAAACATATAGAACCCCCTGTCCTAGCAGAGGCTCAGAGAGGCGCAGCGGGAGAGCTGGGGACTGGGTGGGAAGGGCCGGCGCGCCCCCGGGGCCCTTGCAGACCCTTACCTGGCTGGGCTCCTGGGGTCCTGAGAGGGTTCCTGGGAAGCTGGGCAGCAGCGGGCTCAAAGGTGTCCCAGGAGCTCAGATCTGCTCTCCATCGCCCGCCCCGCCCCAGCCCAGCGTCTGGGAGTGACCTGCCCAGGGGGGGACTTCCTCCCCTCCTCCCCCTCCGCCCTCCCTGGCCTCCTGCCTGTGGCACCGGGAAGGACTGCTTCCCTTCCCGCCCCCAGCCCCTCCCAGGTCTGTCCCCAGGATTCCATTCCTGAGGGCCCTGAGACTGGTCCCCAGCGTGGCCCAGCTGTGACCGCCAGGCCGGCTACTCGCTCCCCCTCTGCCCCTGCTGCCCCCACCCCCCACCCTGGGGCCCAGCTTACTAGAATGCTGGGTCTGGCAGGGCTCTGGGAGATCACTTAGTTCAGCGTCTCCATCCTAGACATGGGGAAACTGAGATCAGTGCTCAGGATCATACAGCTTTTCTGGGGTAAGCTTGACGCCTCTTTCCCAAGCCAGGCTCCTTCTGTCTTCGGGTCCCTCTTTCCCAAGCCAGGCTCCTTCTGTCTTCGGGTCCGTGTGAGGAAAGGGTGAGAGCTCAAGGAATCCCCACTAACACAGAGGGCCGGCCCCTCCCAGGCCCACAAAGCCCCTCCCCCTCCTCAATTAGGGCCAGCCGGAGATGAAGGACAGGAAGGGAGGAGGTGGGGTGGGATCAAGGTCTTAACGTGCCCTGTGAGATCCAGTTTCCTCCCCAAGGCCCAATGGGAGCCAGGGACACCCTTGCCCTGCTCCTCCCCCCACCTGAAACTACCTGTCCCTGAAGGAGGGGGCTTCTGAGCTCCTGCACTCATGCATATTCCAGCTCCCCCCTCCCGCCCCCGCCCCTCACACACACACCCTCACTTATATGAAACAGCCATATGCCCACAAAGGCATACACACTTGACATCACAGACAGACACACATTTGGGTTCCTGTGCCCTGTGTGGAGGGCCCGAGAGGTGCCGCCCTGCCAGGGCCTTCAGGACTGGGCCTCCCCTGCCTCCTCTCCCCTCCTCAGGCTCTAGGACTCCCTCAACCTCTAGCCCAGCGTTCTCCCCCATCCCAGGCACCCCTATCCCACCCCTCCCCTGCCCTCACTCAGCCCAGGCTGGCCCAGCCCAGCCCAAGGCAGTAGCCTGCACACAGCCAAGGGCCAGGCTCTGGCCTGAGTTCGACTCTTTTTTCCTGTTTGTCTGTCTTCTCTGTTGACCTGCAGAGACCAAAACAGCCCCTCACCGACCAGGCCCAAGTATAGCCAAGGCCAAGGCCTCCTCTTCCTACCCAGAGAGACTGGCTGTACCCCAGCCCCTCCCAGCCTCTGACTGGGCAGCAGGGGAGGTGGGGGCAGGTGTCTTATACATGTACCACACCCCCTACACACCGCACACATAGCATACAGCACGCACACACACAGCCCTCAGTGCACACACATGCATACCGCACACACACATCCTACCTCCTGACATTACATATGTACCAGCCTGCAGTGGCCTCTGTGGCCTTGGTCACCAAGACTCTCCCAGCCTTGCAGGCTAGGTGGAACCTCCCTGTCCACCCCAGGAACTGAGGCGCCTGCAGAGGATCATATGTCCCTGTTTTGCCATCCCCAGCTGTGTGACCTTGCACAGGCTATGCCCAGCTCTCTGCGCCTCAGCTTCCTGCTCTGTACACTGAGAATCTAATGATCGAAGGTGGACACGTGGTGGCCCAGCTGGTGTGGTTCAGTGGTTGGGCATCGACCTATGAACCAGGAGGTAACCATTCCACTCCCGGTCAGGGCACATGTCCGGGTTGCAGCTCAATCCTCAGCTGTACAAGAGGCAGCTGTTCAATGACTCTCTCTCATCATTCATGTTTCTCTCTCTCTCTCCCTCTCCCTTAAAAAAAACCCAAAAACATAAAAAAGAGGTGGATACACAGTGATAGGATGGGCAATGGCCTCACCCACAGGTGCCTCCAGAAGTGCCTGCTTTCACTGCAATAGGGTAGTGCTAGAGGCTGGCAAGAGATGCTCCCGGGACTGGTCAGGAAGGGGTGCCAGCCTTCCCGGGCAATCACTTCCTTATGAGTTTCTCCGCTTGGATTCTTGGATTCGCAGGGCTGGATCCCAGTGGAGAGCTGACGCAGGGCGGGGCCCTGAGCCATGAGGCCGGGCCCGTGACCATCTCTGCTCTGTGCACTCCTTGTTTCCTGTTGTTGAGCCCAGGGAAAAGTCTTGGGGAAGGCCCCCCTTCCTGTCGCTTTCTCTGGGCTCCAAGAAGCAAGGGGAGGGGTTTGTGTCCACACCGAGGCCAGGACATAAAGGGAAGCTGCTCATGGAACTCCCCCTGGTCAGCCAGCACAGTCCTGGGGACCTCCGAGGAGCTGAGAGCCACCAAGGCAGGAGGGTGTGTCCAAGACAGTCTGGCTCTTCAGCTGAGAGCCCTGAAGGCTCAGGAGTCCGTGGTGCACGTGCTGGCGCTGCATGGGCGCCATGCCAGGGAGAGGCCGGCCCGGCTGAGTCCCATTGCCTACAGCAAGGAGCCAGTCAGAGGGGAGAGGCCCCTGCCCCAGCCACCTACAGGGGACAAGAAAGATGGAGCTTGGCAGCAGCTCAGGAAAAGAAAGGCTGGCTGGATTATTCACTGTCAGGGCCACGTGCGTCAGCAGAGATGGCACTGGGCTGCCCAGAAGCCCCGGCCCCCTGGACAGCAGGTACTGAGAGCAGGGCGCATACCTGGAGACAGGCAGGTGAGTGGGGGCCCTGGAGAGGAGAGAGAAGGCAGGATTCCTAACCAGCCCATGCTCACCCTGGGGAGCACTGGGAAATTCGTTCTGGAAGGCTGGAGAAGGGCTTGGCTATGGCCTGGCCAGTTACCCTCAGCGGACCTCAGGCCTCGGGCCTGGGACAGGACTGAGCGGACATTCTCCCCACCCCCCTCTCCCCCCAGGGCAGCCCCTCTGCCCTGCTTTCCACCACTTCCCTCTAAGATCCCATTGGCAGAAAGCATTCCGTGGGTGGTTGAGGTGTGGGGCTCTGCACTCTCCTGTCTGAGCAGAAGAAGCCTGGAGGCCCGGGAAGCAGGGAGCACTGGCTGTCCCAGGTGCCAGCCGCCGGGGCAGGAGTTCAGAGCTGGCAGGACCCCAGATCTGCCTGCCCTGCTCTCTTACTGGCTCTCTGTAACCAGAACCTTTTATTTATTTACATTTTGATTGATTTCAGAGAGGAAGGGGGGGGGGGGAGAGAGAGAGAGAGAGAGGAGAGAGAGAGAGAAACACCAAAAATGAGAGAGAATTATTGATCGGCTGCCTGCAACCCGGGCATGTGCCCTGACAAGGAATTGAACCGTGACTTCCTGGTTCATAGGTTGACACTCACCCACTGAGCCAGGACAGCCGGCCTGTTAATCAGAACCTTTTGCTCAACAAATAGCAAGTTCTGCTGGCCCTGCACTTGGTGTGGAGGTGGGAGGGCCTGGGCCCTGCCAGGAGGAGCACAGGGTCCTGTGCTGAGAGGAGTGGGGGCAGAGAGGCTGGGAGAAGCCCCAGGAAAGAAATGGTGGGACATGATTAACGCCACCAGGCAGTGGGGATGGAGAGGAAAGGCATTTCTTGGGCCCTGGATAGACCCTTGAAAGACATTTGGGATGAAAGAGTAAGAGGAGGCAACCAAGGACATGGAGAAGGAGTGATGGAAAACCAGGAGAGCGCCCGACTGGTGTGGCTCAGTGGCTGAGCACCGACCTATGAACCAGGAGATCATGGTTCGATTCTGGTCAGGGCACATACCCCGGGTTGCGGGCTTGATCCCCAGCAGGAGGTGTTCAGGAGGCAGCCAATCAATGATTCTCATCATTGAAGTTTCTATCTCTCTCTCCCTCTCCCTTCCTCGCTGAAAATAATAGAATATATTACACACACACACACACACACACACACATACACACACACACACACACCAGGAGAGCTTGGGTTCACAAGGCTGGGAGGAGAGACAGGTGCCACAAGGGAAGGAAAGACACAGCAAAGCTGCTGAGAGGCCCAGAGAAGGAGGCAACCCTATTGGACATCCCTCCCTACTGGGTGCACATTGCAGATGGTGGACCTGTGTGGCAGTGGGAAGAATGAACGTGCTCACACCAACTGAAATGATGCCTGAGGGGCGCAGCGAGGAGAGCCTGATGTCATTCCCATGCCTGGGAGAGGCTCGGATGGGGAGAAAGAGCTTTGAGTCAAAGGATGGGGTCAAAGGACGGGATTGAAGGGGGGAGCACGTGCCTGTGTGCGTGCAAGTGTTCACTGAGTCATGCATGGGCCAATGACAACAGGAGGACAGGGTGACCATTCATCTGAGGTCCAAAGTAAAGTTAAACAGAGCCTGTTTGCAAAAGTTGCAGAAGGAGGGGAGTGATACCTGGTGGATTAGGAGCCCTGCAGGCTGGGGAAGGGCAGGGTCCCCAGGAGGCTCTGGGTCACCCCTCTCCTGGGCTGAGGAACTGGGGTGTAGAAGGCAGGTGAGCAGTTGAGGGCTGTGTCCCCAGATGGCCATGCGGTCCCCATCTGAGGGGAAGGCAGCCCTGTAGGAGGTCTCTCGGTCTCTCTCTCTCTCTCTTTCTCTCTCTCTCTCTCTCTCTCTCTCTCTCTCTCTCTCTCTCTATATATATATATATATATATATATATATATATATGATTTCAGAAAGGGAAGGGAGAGGGAGAGATAGAAACATCAATGATGAGAGAGAATCATTGATCGGCTGCCTCCTGCACGCCTGCCACTGGGGATCGAACCCGCAACCCGGGCCTGTGCCCTGACGGGAAATCAGACCATGACCTCCTGATTCATAGGTCAATGCTCAACCCCTGGCCAGGCAAAAGGTGTCTCTTTTTGGTCAGAGTTATACACACATGTGGCTTAAAGTGGCAGATGGTTCAAGGCTGAGGCTTGTAACAAAAAGCAGCAGCTGCTCCTCATTTCGCC
Organism: Myotis nattereri; assembly: GCF_964212035.1. NCBI lineage: Eukaryota > Metazoa > Chordata > Mammalia > Chiroptera > Vespertilionidae > Myotis > Myotis nattereri. The sequence goes on along the minus strand of NC_138078.1, from coordinate 141,429,701 downwards.
TTCACAGAGCAGAGCCAACCGGTTTCAGCTCCTTCCAGGGGCTTTCTGGGTAATTACCTCTGTGTGACTCAGAAATGAACCTCCAGCTCTCCGTTCATCATCGCCACCACCACACAGCCTTCCCCCTCCGCTGCCTGCCTTCCATACGGCTGCATCTAGAGCTGCTTCATCGGTGCCCAGTGCTTCCACTCTTCTGACTGCCATGGCCCAGCCAATGATTTCTCTCCTTGTCCTGAATGACTTTAAAAAGTATTTGTTATTGATTTCAGAGAAGAAGGGAAAGGGAAAGAGAGATAGAAACATCAATGATGGGAGAGAATCATTCCTCGGCCGCCTCCTGCACGCCCCACACTGAGAACCCAGCCTGCAGCCCGCGCATGTGCCCTGACCGGGAAGCGAACCATGACCTTCTGGTTCACATAGGTCAACCCTCAACCACTGAGCTATGCCAGCTGGGCCTGAATGGCTTAAAAATCAGCTTCATTGAGGTAAGATTAGCATAAAATGAAATTTACAAATTGTTTAGTGAGATTTGCCACATGGATACAGTGGTGTAACCAGCACCATAACCATGACAGAGGACATTTGCATCATTCCAGAAAGTGCCCTCATGGCCCTTTGCAATCTCTTTTCCCAACCTGGAGCCTAGCAACCAGGATGTTTCTATCACTACAGATTTGTCTTCTCTCGAATTTTATATAAGTAGAATCAGAGAGCATGTAGTATTTCATGTCTGGCTGCTTCCACTCAGCAGAGTGCCTCTCTGTTGTGTGTCAGGAATTAGTTCCTCTTAGTGCTAAGTAGGGTTCCATTGTTTGCACGAACCGCAGCTCATTTAGCCCAGTACCAGCTGATGGGCAGACATGTGGGTTGCTTCCAGTTTGGGGCTGTTATGAAGAAGGCTGCTCTGAACTCTTGAGTACAAGCCTTTGTATGCACATGTTTTCATTTTCCCAGATAAATCCTTAGACATGGGGCTGCTGGGTCATATGATAGGTGTATGTTTCAGTTGATAAGAAACTGGCAAATTGGTCCTAGCTGGTTTGGCTCAGTGGATAGGGTGTTGGCCCATGGACTGAAGGGTCCCAGGTTTGATTCAGATCAAGGGCACATGCCTGGGTTGCGGGCTTGATCCCCAGTAAGGGGCATGCAAAGGGCAGCTGATTAATGATTCTCCCTCACCATTGATGTTTCTATCTCTCTCTCTCCCCTTTCTTCTTTGAAATCAATTAAAATATATATAAGAAACTGGCAAATTGGCCCTGGCCAGTGTGGCTCAGTTGGTTGGGGTATAGTCCCATGCACCAAAAAGTGGTGAGTTTGATTCCTGGTCAGGACACATACCCAAGTTGTGGGTTCCCTGGTGGGAGGCAGCCAATTGTTATCTCTCTCTCTCTCTCTCTCTCTCTCTTCAAAAAAAAAAAAAAAAGAATTGTTTTCCAAACTCATCATATGACATGACAGTTCCATTTGCTCTGCACTTACTATGCCAGTCTGTTATTTTGCTTTCAGCCTCTGTAATCGTAACCATTTTAGTGGTATTTTTATTGGGGTTTTATTTTGCATTTTCCTTATGACTGATGATGGTGAGACTCTTTTCATACACTTATTTGCCATTTGTATATATTCATTGGTAAAGTATCTAGTCAAATCTTTTGTCAATTTGTTAAAGTTTTCTCAATTATTGAGTGGTAAGAGTTTGTTTCCTTTTTGACATACTTTGGTTACAAACCCTTTAACAGATATGTTTTGCAAATATTTTCTCCCAGTCTGTGGCTTGCCTTTTGCTTTTACTAAAAGTGTCTTTTAAAAAGGAAAGATTTTAAATTTTGATGAGGTCTAATTTTATCTGGAGTTTTTTCATAGTTGGTATATTTTGTGTCCTATCTAAAAAGTCTTTGCCTAATCCAATACCACAGATATTCTCCCATGATTTCCTCCAGATGGTTTATATTTCTAGCTCTTATATTTAGGTCTGGGATTCATTTTGAGTTAAATGTTGTGCATGGTAGAGGTAAAGGTTTGGGCTCCTTCTTTCTAAAATTTTTTTTTAAATATATTTTTATTGATTTCAGACAGAAGGGGGAGAGAGAGAGAGAGAGAGAGAGAGAGAAAGAAACATCAATGATGAGAGAGAATCATTGATTGGCTGCCTCCTGCACGCCCCCTACTGGGGATTGAGCCTGCAACCTAGGATGTGCCCTTGACCGGAATGAACCTGAGACCCTTCAGTCTGCAGGCTGATGCTCTATCCACTGAGCCAAACTTGCTAGGGTTGGGTTCCTTTTTTTGCATGCAAATAACCAGTTGTTCCAGCACCATTTGTTCAAAAGACTGTCCTTTCCTCATTGAATTACCTTAGTACCTGCTATGTGTGGGTCTGTTTCTGGACTCTCAGTTCTGTTCCACTGTCTATATCCTATCTGTATACCAATACCTATCTTGGTCACTAGGTCTTGAACCCGGATAGTGTAAATTCTTCAATTTTGTTCTTTCTCAAAATCATTTTGATTAGTCTAGGTAGGACTAAGTGGTCGGCAAACTGCAGCTGGCGAGGCACATGCGGCTCTTTGGCTCCTTGAGTGCGGCTCTTCCACAAAATACTGACTTCTGTGCATGGGCCACGAAGTTTCAATCGCACTGTACGTGCGCACCTGCACATGGTATTTTGTGGAAGAGCCACACTCAAGGGGCCAAAGAGCCACATGTGGCTTGCGAGCCGCAGTTTGCCGACCACTGGTCTAGGTAATTTACATTTCCATATAGATTTTAAAATCAGCTTGTCAGTTTCTACAAAAAAAAGACCTGGGTTTTAATTACCATTACATTAACTCTATAGATAAGTGTGGGGAAAATTGACATCTTAACCATAATGAGTCTTTTGACCCATGAATAGGCTATTTGTCTCCATTTATGTAAGCTTCTTTCATTTCTCTCAGCAATATTTTTAAAAAATATATTATTATTATTGATTTCAGAGTGGAAGGGAGAGGGATAGAGAGACAGAAACATCATTGATGAGACAGAATCATTGATCAGCTGCCTCCTGTACACCCCACACTGGGGATCGAGCCCACAACCTGGGCATGTGCCTGAATGGGAATTGAACCATGACCTCCTGGTTCATAGGTTGACAACCACTGAGCCACACCAGCTGGGCTCTCTCAGCAATATTTTATAGTTTTTGGTACACAGGTATGCACATAGGTTATTAAGTTATCCCTAAGTGTTTCATATTTTGATGTTATTGTAAATGGTACTTTTAAATGTCAATTCCATATATATATCAGAGAGGAAGGGAGAGGAAGAGATAGAAACATCAATGATGAGAGAGAATCATTGATCAGCTGCCTCCTGCACACCCCACACTGGGGACTGAGTTTGCAACCCAGGTATGTGCCCTGACGGGGAATCGAACTATGACCTCCTGGTTCATAGGTCAATGCTCAACCACTGAGCCACGTCAGCCAGGCCAGACTTCTTTTGCTGTGTTTCATATTTACCTATATTCTTTGTCGAGCTACTTGACAAAAAGGTCTGATTTAGGAAGGCATTTAGATTTATAGCAAAAGTTTTCCATCTGTAGGTACCACCTTCAAAGGAATTGACTTTACAGTGCTGATGTAATCTGCTGGTTCCCTGTGAACAGTGTGCAAAAAATTACATTAACCCTATGGAAAGTCAGATACCAAAAAACAGAACAATGTATACAGTTGAGGAAAGTATCATGCTAAGTTTTCCCCATCTAAAAATTAATCAATGGAATAAATGCATGAACTATGGTTGCCTTGGTTTCAGGAAACGCACATTTGGGAATTCCATTCTTGTTCTCATCTCATGTCCGTGGACAGGATTTTGTTGGCCACCATGCTATTTGCTTTGTGGGTTGTGGTAGTGAAGGAACGCAGTCGCACTTGCTCAGAATTGGTAATGAGCTGTGGTCCCGACTCTTCCCACTTTTCAGGTGCAACCAAATCTTTGTCTGTATAGATCCGCAGTTCAAATGAACAAGAAACTTCCCACCGTGGCAGAAATGTCACTGTAGCTGTGATCTGTGCCAATGAGGGGATTTCTGAGGCTTTCCTCTGGGTGGACTGTCATCTGTGACAGCCTTATCACACTCAATATCAAACTGCTCTCTTTCAAGGCCCTTCCCACTTTCAATATTTGAGATGACTACCACTGGTTTCTAAACTGAATACTTGTTACCCGGCCAGTGTGGCTCAGTGGTTGAGCACTGACCTATGAACCAGGAGGTCACAGTTCGATTCCCAGTCAGGGCACATGTCTAGATTGTAGGCTCGGTCCCCAGTGTGGGGCCTGCAGGAGGCAACCCATCAATCAATCATTCTCTTTCATCATTGATGTTTCTATCTCTCCCTCTCCCTTCCTCTCTCTGAAATCAATAAAAATATATTTTAAGATATAAATAAATCAACTGAACACTTGTATAATCAGTCTTTTAGTTCCAAATTATTTAGATATTTCATGAGCTCAGAATCAGTAATTACAAGTGAGGTGAGCCCATATTTCTGCACTCAATAAAGGTTTCAGATGCCACGCTGATATAAAATGCTGTTGATGCCAAATGAGAAGAATTCAGCCAGGATTTTGGTGTTCCCGTGAAGGATGATGCCCTGCTGCCCGGCGAGCTGCCTAGCCATGCCAGGCCCACAGCCTCGGGCGCGCCCACCACACAGGGTGACCTCAGGGCTCACCGCTAACGCATATGCATTTTATTTATTTTTTAATGTCTTTTTACAGCTGGTGTGTTTAAACCATTGTCCAACAAAGTCCACACATTGCATTTGGTTTTATTTTTGAGTCTCTTGTAATCTAGAATAGTCTCCAACACACCTATATTTTATTTTATTTTTGTAATCCTCACCAAAGCCATTTTTTCCATGGATTTTTTTCAGGGTAAAGCCTGCAACCCAGGTACGTGCCCTTGACCGGAATCAAACCTGGGACCCTTCAGTCCGTGGGCCAATGTTCTACCAACTGAGCCAAACTTGCAGGGCTCATATGCACTTGATATTGTTCACTCAAGAGTGGTGGTTGAATGATCTCTTTGCTGGATAATGTGTGCTTGACATAAGGCCCTAACTACCTGTACGAGGTCAGTGTCTAAAGCTTACTTAGGCCCTAGCTGGTTGCTCAATGGTTAGAGCATCGGCCCTCAGACTGAAGGTCCTGAGTTCATATCTGGTCAAGGGCACATACCTCGGTTGCAGGCTCGATCCCAGGCCCTGCTCGGGGTGCGTGTGGGAGGCAACCAATCGATGTGTCTCTCTCACAGTGATGCTTCTGTCTGTCTCTCACCCTCACTGCCACTCTCTCTAAAAATCAATTGAAAAATATCCTTGGGTGAGGATTAACCAAAACAAATTTTTTAAAAAATATATTTTATTGATTTTTTACAGAGAGGAAGGGAGAGGGATAGAGCGTTAGAAACACCGATGAGAGAGAAACATCGATCAGCTGTCTCCTGCACACCCCCTACTGGGGATGTGCCCGCAACCAAGGTCCATGCCCTTGACCTAAATTGAACCCGGGACCCTTCAGTCCGCAGTCCAACGCTCTATCCACTGAGCCAAACCAGTTAGGGCAAAACAAATATTTTTAAAGCTTACTAAGATTGAAGTTTATGAATTACAGCAAATTGTAATGCTAGAAACAGAAAATAAACATTTGATTAAAGCAGGGGTGGGGAAAGTCCTCCCCCACACCATATAAGGCCCATGAAATATTTGGTCTGGCCCAGCTGAGGCATTAGGGGTGAGTTAATTAAATGTTTGACCAAATACAGCAGGCTAACTTTTAAATTGATAATTTTGTATGGCCTGTGAATGATGTTATAAATATCCAAATGGCCCTTGGAGGAAAAAAGGTCCCCCACCCTGGATTAAGGGGTCTGTAATGGTAATTTTAAGGGGAATAACATTGCAGTTTTATTTTTAAGACAGACAATTGAAAAATAAGTAAAATAAATATATTTTCTAATTTAACTTGTGATTTCTTCTTTGATCCATGGGTTATCTAGACAGATATTTTTTTCAATTCCACATATTTGGAAATTTCCTAGAAATCATTTTTTTTATTGATTTCAAATTCAATACCACTGTGGTCAGAAATTCTACTTTGTATGATTTCTCTCCTTCATAATTTACTGAGGCTTGTTCTGCTCTGAGTGTTATGTATGTTTGTGAGTGTACTTGACAAGAATGTGTATTTTCTTGTTGCTGGGTGTAGGATTCTAAAAATATCAACTAGGTCACTTGGGTTGATAGTGTTGAGAGTTGATGGTCTTCTCTATCTTACTGAGTTTTCCCTATTATTTAAAAAATATATTATTATTGATTTCAGAGAGAAAGGGAGGGGAGAGAGACAGAAACATCCATGATGAGAGAGAATCATTGATCAGCTGCCTCCTGCACGCCCCACACTGGGGATTGAGCCCAAAAGCTGGGCATGTGCCCTGACCAGGAATCGAACCATGACCTCCTGGTTCATAGGTCAACGCTCAAGCACTGAGCCACACCGCTGGGCTCCCTATTTGTTTTTTATCAATTACTGAAGAGGGATGTTAGGGTCTGCAACTCTGAAGATTTGTTTGTTTCTAGAACTCTGTCAATTTTTGTTTCATGTATTTGGTAGCTTTGCTATTAGCTGCTTACAAATTTAAAATGATTATGTCTTCTTGATTATTTGTCCCTTTTCCATTGTGAAACGTCCCTCTTTATTTCTGCTAATACTCTTTGTCTTGAATTCTACTCGGATATGAATATAGCCATACAAGCTTTCTTATGCTCAGTGTTTGCGTAGTATATCTTTACCGCCGTTTTATTTTCAGCTTGTCTGTGTCTTTATGCTTAAAGCGCGCTTCTTGTAAATAACATATAGCTATTTTATCCACCCTGACAGTCTCTGCCTTTTAACTGGCGTGTGTGGCAGATTGTGGTTTTCAAAGGTAGCCCCAACAATATCTCCCATCCCACATGCTCTTCTGGAACCTTGCCATTTTCCCATCAAGAGGTGGAACTAAGCCCTCCCCCCTGTAATCTGGAAAGGCTTGTGACTTGCTTTAAATCAACATAATGTGGTCAAAGTGACGCCACTTGATTTCCGAGGCTAGGTCAGAAAAGGCAACAGTTTCTGCCTTGTTAGCAGGGATACTCTCTCTTCCTCTTCCAGCCTCTAGCGCCTGCCCCCCTCCAGCAAGTCCAGTTTCCCTGACACTGCCGTGCTGGGAAGAAGCCCAAACTAGCCCCTTGTGGAGAGAACACACGGAAGGACTCTGAGGCATGCAGAGAGAGAGATGGCCGGCCACTGCTACAGCCACTGTCTGGCAGCAACCATGTGAGTCACCATCAGCCAGAGCTGCCCAGCCGAGCCCTCCCCAGAGTCTTTTTTAGAGAATTCTTTTAAAAAAAATATATATTGCCCTGACCGGTTTGGCTCAGTGGATAGAGCGTTGGGCTGCGGACTGAAGGGTCCCCAATTCGATTCCGGTCAAGGGCATGTACCTGGGTTGCAGGCACATCCCCAGTAGGAGATGTGCAGGAGGCAGCTGATCGATGTTTCTCTCTCATCGATGTTTCTAACTCTCTATTCCTCTCCCTTCCTTTCTGTAAAAATCAATAAAATATATTTAAAAAATAAAAAAAATAAAAAATACATATGTTGATTTTTTACAGAGAGGAAGGGAGAAAGATAGAGAGTTAGAAACATCGATGAGAGAGAAACATCAATCAGCTGCCTCTTGCACACTTCCCACTGGGGATGTGCCTGCAACCCAGGTACATGCCCTTGACCGGAATCAAACCTGGGACCCTTCAGTCCGCAGGCCGACGCTCTATCCACTGAGCCAAACCGGCTAGGGCCCCCAGATTCTTTTTTTTTTTTTTTAATATATTTTATTGATTTTTTACAGAGAGGAAGGGAGAGAGAGATAGAGAGTTAGAAACATCAATGGGAGAGAAACATCGATCAGCCGCCTCCTGCACACTCCCTACTGGGGATGTGCCCACAACCCAGGTACATGTAGGGCCCCCAGATTCTTATATACAGGGTGGGGCAAAGTAGATTTACAGATCTGAGGACACAAAACACAGTTTATTCTTTTTTCAAAAATATATTTTATTGATTTTCTACAGAGAGGAAGAGAGAGGGATAGAGAGTTAGAAACATCGATCAGCTGCTGCCTCCCGCACACCCCCAACTGGGGATGTGCCCGCAACCAAGGTACATGCCCCCGACCGGAATCGAACCTGGGACCTTTCAGTCCGCAGGCCAATGCTCTGTCCACTGAGCCAAACTGGTCAAGGCAACACAGTTTATTCTTATATTATTATTGATTAATTATTGTATTATTTTTCTTAAAAAAATTTTTTTTATTGATTCAGAGAGGAAGGGAGAGGGAGAGATAGAAGCATCAATGATGAGAGGTAATCATTGATTGGCTGCCTCCTGCACGCCCCCTACTGGGGATCGAACCTGCAACCTGGGCATGTGGCCTTGACTGGAATCAAAACTGGGACCTTTCAGTCCACAGGCCAACACTTTCCACTGAGCCAAACCGGCTAAGGCTATTGTATTATTATTATTATTATTATTATTATTATTATTATTATTATTTTAATTTAAATTCTTTATTGTTTAAAGTATTACATAAGTCTCCCTTTTCCCCCCATTGACCTCTCCCCGGCCATTCCCACCCCTCAGCAATGCCTTCACCCCATCCCCCTGGTGTCTGTGTCTATTGGTTATGCTTATGTGCATGCATACAAGTCCTTTGGTTGATCTCTTATCCCTCCCCCTCCCCTACCTTCCCTCTGAGGTTTGACAGTCTGACCCATGCTTCTCTGTCTCTGGATCTGTTTTTGTTCATCAGTTTATGTTGTTCATTATATTCCACAAATGAGTGAGATCATGTGGTATTTTTCCTTCATTGACTGGCTTATTTCGCTTAGCATAATGCCCTCCAGTTGCATCCATGCTGTTGCAAATGGTAAGAATTCCTTCTTTTTCACCGCAGCATAGTATTCCATCGTGTAGATGTACCACAGTTTTCTAATCCATTCATCTGCTGATGGGCACTTAGGCTGTTTCCAAATCTTAGCTATGGTGAATTGTGCTGCTATGAACATAGGGGTGCATATGTCCTTTCTAATTGGTGTTTGTATTATTTTTCATACAAATAAATGTAAACCTAATTTTGCCCCTCCCTGTGAGTGTGTATATATACAATTTCAAGTGTATAATTCAGTGTCATTAACTACGTTCCCAATGTTGCGCAACCACCACCCTTATCTGTTTCCTTTTTTCAAAACATTTTTTTGTACCTACTAAGCAATAACTTTCCATTCTCCTCTCTCCTCAGCCTCTGTGACTAGCTGTAATTAGAGATTACAGCCTCTGTAATCTCTAATCTACTTTCTCTATGAATTTGCCTATTCTAGCTATTTCATATAGAGTCATAAAATATTTATCCTCTTGTGCCTGCCTTTTTCACAATGTTTTCAAGGTTCCTCCATATTGTGGTATATATCCAGACTTCATTCCCTTTTATGAATGAATAATACTCTTATATGGCTTTACTACTTTTATCTATTCATCTATTGATGGGCATTTGGGTTGTTTCCACCTTTTGGCTATTGTGACTAATGCTTTGATGAACATGGTATACAAGTATCTGTTTGAATCCCTGTTTTCAATTCTTTTGAAGATATACCTAGAGTACAATTGCTGGATCACAGGGTAATCCTGTTTAGCTTTTTGAGGAATGCCGTTCATATATATCCTATCTAATAATAGACAAACATGGTAATTAACCATACCTCCGACATGCTTCCCATTGGCTAATCAGGGTGCTATGCAAATTAACTGCCAACCAAGATGGTGGCCGGCAGCCAGGCAGCTGAAGCGAACAGGAGGCTTGCTTGCTCCAGTGATGGAGGAAGCCAAGGTTCCCCGCCTGCTGCTGCCGGCCTCTGAGCTGCACTCTAAGAAACTATGTTGCAATTATAGAAGCTAAACAAACCCCAGATACCTGCTTTCAGCAGCCGAGGTCTCAGAGCTGGAGCCAAACCTCAGAGCTAAAGCTGGCTCTCAGTTCCAGTGACAGCCATAGAAGGTAAATAAATCCCAGAATAAAAAAAAGAAAAAGAAAAAAAAAGGAGAGGTTGGGAGCTTCAGTTGCCTGCCAGCCTGAAAATGGCTTTCAGCCCCTCACCCAGACTGGCCAGGCACCCCAGTGGGGATCCCCACCCTGAAGGGGGTGTGACCAGCTGCAAACAGCCATCATCCCCTCATCCAGGCTGTCCAGGCACCCCAGTGGGGACCCCCACCCTGAAGGGGGTGTGACCAGCTGCAAACAGCCATCATCCCCTCATCCAGGCTGGCCAGGCACCCACGCAGGACCCCCACCCTGATCCGGGACACCCTTCAGGGCAAACCAGCCAGCCCCCACCCGTGCACCAGGCCTCTATCCTATATAGTAAAAGGGTAATATGCAAACTGATCCTAACAGCAGAAGGACTGGGAATGACTGGTCACTATGACACACACTGACCACCAGGGGGCAGACACTCAATGCAGGAGCTGTCCCCTGGTGGTCAGTGCGCTCCCACAGGAGGAGCTCTGCTCAGCCACAAGCCAGGCTGATGGCTGCCAGTACAGCCGTGGTGGTGGGAGCCTCTCCTGCCTCCTCAGCAGCGCTAAGGATGTCCGACTGCAGTTTAGGCCTGCTCCCCGCTGGCAAGTAGACATCCCCCGAGGGCTGCCGGGCTGCCAGAGGGATGTCTGATTGCCATCTTAGGCCCAATCCCCCGGGGAGCGGGCCTGAGCCAGCAGATGGTCATCCCCTGAGGGGTCCCAGACTGCAAGAGGGCACAGGCCGGACTGAGGGACCCCCCCCCCCCGAGTGCACAAATTTTTGTGCACCGGGCCTCTAGTATGTATGTATATGTATATATATATATATATATATATATATATATATATATAGTAAGAAAATTATTGTAGTTATTTTAAAACACTAAATTTTGGAGCAATTTTTTTTTAAATATTTTTTTTTTGTTGATTTCAGAGAGGAAGAGAGAGGGATAAAAGAGATAGAAACATCAATGATGAGAGAGAATCATTGATCGGCTGCCTCCTGCATGCCCCATATTGGGGATCTAGCCCACAACCTGGGCATGTGCACTGACCAGAAATCAAACGAGGATAGAGTTTTAGTCCATTTATATTTAATATAATCATTGATATCTTTGGGTTTAAGTCTACCAACTCAATGTGTGGGTTCTATTTGTTCCATCCACTTTTTCCTTCTTTTTCTCCTTTTCTGCCTTTTTTGGGGGGACAAATTGGATTTTGTAGTATTTGGTGATCTTTGAGGATTTATTAGATATAAATCTTTTTGTGCTATTTTAAAATTGTTGCTCTAGAGATTACAATATGCTTCTTTAATTTAGCACATTCTACCTTCAAAGAAATATTCTACCATTTGATGAACAGTATAAGAATGTTATAATATGCCCTGACCGGTTTGGCTCAGTAGATAGAGCATCAGCCTGTGGACTAAAGAGTCCCAGGTTTGCCGAAACCGGTTTGGCTCAGTGGATGGAGCGTCGGCCTGCAGACTGAAGGGTCCCAGGTTCGATTCCGGTCAAGGGCATGTACCTTGGTTGCGGGCACATCCCCAGTGGGGAGTGTGCAGGAGGCAGCTGGTCGATGTTTCTCTCTCATCGATGTTTCTAACTCTCTATCTCTCTCCTTTCCTCTCTGTAAAAACTCAATAAAATATATTTAAAAAAAAAAAAAAAAAGAGTCCCAGGTTCGATTCCAGTCAAGGGCATGTACCTTGGTTACGGGCACATCCCCAGTAGGGAGTGTACAGGAGGCAGCTGGTTGATGTTTCTCTTTCATCAATGTTTCTAACTCTCTATCCTCATCCTTCCTCTCTGTAAAAAAGCAATAAAATATATTAAGAAAAAGAATGGTATAATAGTATTGCAATTGCTATGGTCCCACCCTTTGTGTTCTAAAAAACATACAATATTTTTACATATGACATACAAATTACTTTTATATGTAATATGCAAAAAGTAACCCACATTACACTGTTATTGTATTTACTCTAAACAGTAAATAATCATATATATTTACTCTTAGTGATGTTTTGCACTCTTTTCTTCAGTCTGGTATAATTCCTCTTATATCTAAATAATTAATTTAGCCTTTTTTGTGATGATGAATTCTTTATTCTCATCTGGGGATGCAACTTTATTTTGTCTTAATTTTTTTTATCCTCACCTGAGGATATGTTCATTGATTTTAGAGATAGAGGAAGGGAGGGAGGGAGGGAGGGAGGGAGAGAGAGAGAGAGAGAGAGAGAGAGAGAGAGAGAGAGAAGGAAAAATCAATGTGAGAGAGAAACATCAATGGGCTATCTTCTGTCCGCTCCCTGACCAGGGATCAAACTCAAAACCCACGTATGTGCCCTGATCAGGAATCAAACCAGCCACCTCTTAGTGCATGGGACGGCATTCAACCAACGAAGTGACACCAGCCAGGGCGATTGTTTCTTCTCTTTAAGATGAGTCATAGTTCCTTGATTTTTTCCACACATATCTTAATTTTTTAATTGAATGCCAGACATTATACTATGTAACAAAACAATAAGGAATATCATAACATTTATTTATTTTTATTTATTTTTCTAAAAAGACTAAATTTAGCCCTAGCCAGTTTGGCTCAGTGGATAGAGCGTCAGCCTGCGGACTGAAGGGTCCCAGGTTCGGTTCTGGTCAAGGGCATGTACCTTGGTTGCAGGCACATCCCCAGTGGGGAGTGTGCAGGAGGCAGCTGGTCGATGTTTCTACCTCTCTATCTCTCTCCCTTTCTGAATCTCTATCCCTCTCCCTTCCTCTCTGTAAAAAATTAATAAAATATATTTTTTTAAAAAAAGACTAAATTTACTCAATAACCTAGTAAAAGTTTTGAGTATAAGTATCCAACAGTATAAAAAGTACAAAACAGATTTGTAGATTTCTAATATATTAATACAAAGTGCATGACTACATGAGTATCATAACATGTATGCTACCCCAAAGGGACATACTTCTCCTTTTGTTAAGCTGTGTGTGTGTGTGTGTGTGTGTGTGTGTGTGTGAGAGAGAGAGAGAGAGAGAGAGAGAGAGAGAGAGAGAGAGAGATGAGGGGTTTCGAGGAGAAGAGGGTGTTTTTGAGTCAGTTTGGTATGTAGTTAAGCTGTGTCTGAGATTTCTTATTGATTTAGCTAGATTCAGTTCCCTGTGGATTTCAGAGTATTTCAAGATAGGGTTAAGAGCCTTCTCTTTAGTAGGACTTGTGAGCTGAGTACCTGGGGGATGTGTTTTAGTTCTAAGTCACCCTTGGACTTCAGTAGATCTATGACCATGTCTCAGGAGCGTCTCCTGCAGGTCCTTTGCCCCAACCCCTGCCATTGCAGTTTCTGCTTGGTACTCGGAGTATGTCCTCCGTGTCCCCTCATCCTGGGCTTGATGTCTCTCAGCTCTTCTGCCTTTCTCCAGCCACCAGCTGCCCCTGGAAGGTTTGGAGTGCGGTTGGTCTCCCTTCTCCTGCCCTGTATTCAGGCTTCAGCACTCCCGATGCATCTAGACCTCAGGGAGAATGGGTCAGTCCACCTGCCCTGCCTCCCAACGGTCTTGGTGAGGCCTATGGAAAAGAATTGTGGGTAAATGCAAACTCTCTTTGTGTCTGAGGTCTCTAGAGATTCAAGCTGTCATGCCGTCCCGCACTTGACCTTTAAAATTTTGTTAAAGGGGCCTCTGTTTCCTTCTCACACAAGTCGATGGCAGCCTCCTCCTGTTGCCGCTGCTGCCAAGCATAAAGGCAGCAACAGCTCTTTCTCCTAGGAAGGCTTGGTGTTTTTCAGATTTGGGCTCACTTTTTTCTTTTCTTTTCTTTCCTTTTCTTTTCTTTCCTTTTCTTTTCTTTTCTTTTCTTTTCTTTTCTTTTCTTTTCTCTTCTCTTCTCTTCTTTTCTTTTCTCTTCTTTTCTCTCCTTTTCTTTATTTTTATACCTTCAGCTCCTGTGAATAGGCTTAAAAGGGGGGGGTGGGGTGGGGGAAAGAAACAATTATTTTGTAGGTTATCTAGCTTCTTTTTTTTAAATCCTCACCCAAGGATATTTTCCCATTAATCTTTACAGAGAGAGTGTAAGGGAGGGAGGAGAGAAGAGAGTGAGATAGAGAGTGACAGAGAGTAAGAGAGAGAAACATCGATGTGAGAGACACCACTACTGGTTGCCTCCTGCATACAACAGACCAGGACGCGGAATCAAACCCACAGGGTCCGTGGGTCATGCTCTAACCACTGACCAAACTGGCCAGGGTGGTTATCTAGCTTCTTGTAGCTAGGGTGGAAGTGATGTTGTCTTGCAAGTTCTTGTATCCTAGGCAGAAGCAAAATGTCAACCTACTGCCTTTTAATTTATGCTACCACAGAAGTTCTTGTTTGTTCTCCGAATGTTCCTTTTTACAGTACCCTGTTCTTTTTTCATGAATATTCGCATTCTATTATCTCTCTTTGGAAGTTAAGGAGTTTTAAAGAAAATATTTCTTGCCCAGCTGGTGTGGCTCAGTGGTTGAGCGTTGACCTATGAACCAGGAGGTCACAGTTCAATTCCCGGTCAGGGCACATGCCCGGGTTGTGGGCTTGATCCCCAGTGTGGGGTGTGCAGGAGGCGGCTGATCAATGTTACTGTTTCATCATTGATGTTTCTCTCTCTCTCCCTCACCTTTCCTCTCTGAAATAATATATATATAAAAGAAAATATTTCTTATTCCTCATAATATTGTTTCCCACAGATTTTCTTCTTCAGTTTGATCTCTATCTTTTCTGTTTTTTAAAAATATATTTTTATTTATTTCAGAGAGGAAGGGAGAGGGAGAGAGAGAGACCTCAATGATGAGAGAGAATCATTGATCGGCTGCCACGCTGGCCAGGCCCAATGTTACTCTCTTTAATTCTTTCCTCCTGGAATGGTCAAGTAGCCCAGAGAAAGAGCTTCAGTCTAATTCCTAGGCTGGCAGTCAGCACTCAAGGAGCTACAGAGGGCAAGTGTGCTCCAAATATAGTAGTAAATATTTATTTAGTCTCCCTGTTTTCAGTGTAGTACCCCTAAAGCTGTTCTTGGTATTCCCTAATCTATCTCAGAGAGGAAGGGAGAGGGAGAAAGAGACAGAAACATCAATGATGAAAGAGAATCATTGATCGGTTGCCTCCTGCATGTCCCCTCCCCCCTGGGGATGGAGCCCACAACCCGGGCATGTGCCCTGACAGGGAATCGAACCCTGACCTCCTGGTTCCTAGGTTGGTGCTGAACCACTGAGCCACACCGGCCCGGCTCTAACTGCGTCTGAAACAGATTTTCAGCTGCAGCTTGACATTCACTCCCATTTCCTTTGCTGGTTTGTAAGCCGTGTGTGAGCTCTGCCATGTGAATTCAGCTGCTGCTCAGCTGTCCCCACTGCCCCCAGCTTCACTGGCTTTGCTACAGTGGTCACTGCCCAGCTAGCACAAGCTTGTTGCTGTTATCTCATCTCCTGTTATTTTTGCCCTTGGGAATTTTTGCTTTTAAAAAGTCATTTAATGTCATTTTCGTGAGGTTTCAGGAAGAAGAGAAAGTAAACTCATGGGTTTAATCTGGCCTCTTGGTTTCCAAGTCAACAGTATGTGGGGAAAGCCTGGAAGAGCAACTGAGTGGAAAGAGAGGGAGGCAGGCTGGGGTCACGTGGCAGGACTGTGGTACTCACAAGCCAGCTTGCTTGGAGCCTAGGAATCCCTAGTGATACCTGTCTCCATACTGATGTGGTTTTCTCTGGCAGCACTTAAGGCAGTTGCGAGGGACAGGAGAGAAGTCAAATGGGCCCTGGTGGGCGTGGCTCAGTGGTTAGAGTTTTGGCCTGTGCACCGAAGGGTCACAGGTTCAAAGGGCACATACCTCGGTTGCAGGTTCTATCCCTGGCCTGGGTCATGGCTGTGTGGGAGGCAACCTACCGATGTGTCTCTCACATCGATGTTTCTCTTTCTCTCTCCCCCTCTCTCTCTCTCTGTCTTTCCACTTTTCCCGTCTACTCTCTCTAAAAATTAATGGAAAAAATATCCTCAGAGGAGGATTAAAAAACAAAAACAACAACAAAAGAGACGTCAGATGGCCAATTCTGTTCAAATCCTGGGGGTTTGTAGGAAAAACAAGAGAATAGGAGACTTAAGTATGGTGAGATTGGACAGACCAAGCAAGATGCCTACCAAGAGCACTGGCCAGCATTGCTCAGTGGTTAGAGCATCGACCTACACACTGGATAGTCGCAGGTTCAGTTTGATTGCAGAGCAAGGACACATACCTAGGTTGCAAGTTCGATCCTGACCCCTGCTTGGGTGCATGTGGGAGGCAACCAATTGATGTGTCTCTCTCACATTGGTACTTTCTCTCTCTCTCTCTCTCTCTCTCTCTCTCTCTCTCTCTCCTCACTTCCACTATCTCTAAAAAAATCAATGGAAAAATATCCTCATTCCTCAGTTGAGGATAAAAAATAATGCCTACCAAGACAGTTTGCTGCTGTGGGAGCACCTCTAGCCAGAGATTTACACATGGATCATGTTTAGTCAGCTTGGGCTGCCATCACAAAATACCCTAGACTGCCCTGGCCAGCGTGGCTCAGTTGGTTGAGTGTCATCCCATGCATTGAAGGGTTGCCAGTTAGATTCTTGGTCAGGGCACATGCCTAGGTTGTGGGTTCAGTCCCTGGTTGGCATGTACATGGGAGGCAGCCAATTGAGCGCTCTTTCTCTCTCTCTCTCTCTCTCTCTCTCTCTCTCTCTCTCTCTCTCTCCCTCCCTCCCTCCCTCCCTCTCCCTCTCCCTTCCTCTCTCTCAAATCAATTTTTAAAATACCACAGACTGGGGGTTTAAACAGCAGACGTTTACTTCTCACAATTCTAGAAGCTGAAAGTCCCAGATCAAGCAGGGCTGGTTTCTGGTGAAGGCACTCTTCTTGACTTGTAGGAGGGAGAGAGAGAGAGAGAGAGAGAGAGAGAGAGAGAGAGAGAGAAAGAGAGAGAGCCCAGCCAGCATGGCTCAGTGGTTGCTTGTTGACCTATGAACCAGGAGGTCACAGTTCAATTCCTGGTCAGGGCACATGCCTGGGTTGCAAGCTCGATTCCCAGTGTCAGGTGTGCAGGAGGCAGCCGATCAATGATTCTCTCCCATCATTGATGCTTCTCTCTCTCTCCCTCTCCTTTGCTCTCTGAAATCAATATAAATATATTTGAGAGCGAGAGAGAGAGAGAGAGAGAGAGAGAGAGAGAGAGAGAGAGAGAGGTGAAGGAGCTCAGTCTCTGCTGTTTTCTTATAACAGTGATGGCGAACCTATGACACGCGTGTCAGAGGTGACGCGCGAACTCATTTTTTGGGTTAATTTTTCTTTGTTAAATGGCATTTAAATATATAAAACAAATATCAAAAATATAAGTCTTTGTTTACTATGGTTGCAAATATCAAAAAATTTCTATATGTGACACGGCACCTGAGTGAAGTTAGAGTTTTTCAAAATGCTGACACGCCGAGCTCAAAAGGTTCGCCATCACTGTCTTATAAGGACACACGAATCCTGTCAAATCAGGACCCCGCCCTTGTGAGTTCATTTAACCGTAATTACTTTGTTAGAGGCCCCCATCTTCAAATACAGTCACATGGGGATCTCTTCAACATATGTGTATGTGTGGGTGTTTTTTTTTTTGGGGGGGGGGGACACAAAATTCAGTCCACAACAGATGGCCACTGTGTATGTCACATAGCCAGCCCAACCTTGTCCTCAGCTGCCTGGACCAGGAGCAAGTACCTGGCCAAGAACAGCCAGTCTATACCTGGTCAGTTCCCTACCCAGGTTACCTGACACGAAGGCTCTTGTCAGGTAGAGAGAGTGAGTATTTGGGCCAATAAGCTTCTTTCTCATGGGTACTTAAACTGCAGAGAGATTAGAAGCCAAAAGTGTGGAGAAAAGGTAATGTGTAATTATCATGAAGGATTAAAGGCCAAGGGGATTAGGCAGAAGCGAAGAGATGTAGAAAAGACAGACACACGTGGCTGGCATGGCTCAGTGGTTGAGCATCGACCTATGAACCAGGAGGTCACGGTTCGATTCCCGGTCAGGGCACATGGCCGGGTTGTGGTCTTGGTCCCCAGTGGGGGGCGTGCAGGAGGCAGCCGATCAATGTTTCTCATGATGTCTCTCTCTCTCTCTCTCCCTCTCCCTTCCTCTCTGAAATCAATCAAAATGTATTTTTAGAAAAAGGAAAAGAAAAGAAAGACACAGTGAGAGAGGGTTATGTAGTTGGTTGGTGGTAACAGGCGCATGGACTGAGTCCCATCATAACAGCACAGAGGTGGGATGTTTGGGGGTGTGAATAAGAAAACCTGGTCTCCAGAGCTTCTTAAAGACATGGTTTAGCCCTGGCCAGTGTGGCTCAGTTGGTCAGGTGTTGTCCCGTGCAGTGAAAGGTTGCCGGTTAGATTTCCAGTCAGGGCACATGCTCAGGTTGCGAGCTGGATTCCCCGGGAGAGGGCATGCAGGAGGCAGCCGATTGATGTTATGCTCTCAAATAGATGTTTCTCTCTCTCTCTCCCTCTCCCTTCCTCTCTTTCTAAAAATCAATACAAAAATCTTTGAAAAAACAAGCAGATAAACCTACTTCACACTCCCCAAAGCTCAGATGTTTGATTCTGCCTGGGTTTCTGTCCATGTGTCTGAGGTTACTGTTGTGATGATTATTTTTATGTGTCAAATTGACTGGGCCATGAGGTACCCAAACATTTGGTTAAACAACATTCTGGGTATGTCTGTGAGGGTGTTTTAGACAAGATTAATGAATAAAGCAGATTGCCTTCCCTAATGTGGGTGAGGCTCATTCAATCCATTGAAGACCTGAATAGAATAAAGAGGTGGTGTAAGCACCTAGCTGGTTTGGCTCAGTGGATAGAGCATCAGCCTGCAGACTGAAGGGTCCTGGGCTCGATTCCAGTCAAGGGCACATGCCTGGGTGGTGGGCTCAGTCCCCAGTGTGGGGCCTGCAGTAGGCAGCCGATCAATGATTCTCTCTCATCATTGATGTTTCTATCTTTCTCTCTGCAATCAATAAAGATATTTTTTTTTAAAAAAGAGGCGGAGTAAGAGGGAACTCTCCCGCCTGACTACTTAAACTGGGACATTGGCCTTTTTCCTGCCCTTGGGCTGGAACTTACACCATCAGTTCTCCCAGGAATCCAGCTTGCTGACTGTAGATCTTGGGACTTCTCAGGCTCCATAGTCACATGAGCCAATCTATAATAATAAAAGTATAATATGCTAATTAGACCGCACATCCTTCCGGATGACCTTCCGGACGAAGCCAAGCCGGGTCTGCAAGGGAAGCCCAGGTCCCAGGTGCCTGCCTGCAGCCAGAGGGAAGCCGGTGCTGGCAGCCAGGAGAAGGAAGGCCTACTTTTGCAAGAATTTCATGCATCGGTCCTCTAGTTCCTTATAACAAATCTCTTTACACATACATACACACACATCCTATTGGCTCTTTTTCTCTGGAGAACCCTGATGAATGCAACTGTCTTCCTCATTCCTACATGAATCCTCCATTAATGGGGAAACTTGAGCATGTTGAAGAGATACACTATAGGGCAGCCGTGGGCAAACTATGGCCCACGGGCTGGATCCGGCCCATTTGAAATGAATAAAACTAAAAAAAAAAAAAGACCGTACCCTTTTATGTAATGATGTTTACTTTGAATTTATATGAGTTCACACAAACACTCCATCCATGCTTTTGTTCCGGCCCTCCGGTCCAGTTTAAGAACCCATTGTGGCCCTCGAGTCAAAAAGTTTGCCCACCCCTGCTATAGGGCCTAGGTGGGCTATGGAAGAGAGAAAGGCCAAGTGAGATCTAACAGCTTTGGTGCAGGGTCTAGGGACTAGAAAGTTCTATGAGGTCAAAATGCAGAGGTGGTAGAAAGAAGGAAGTTGGGCCCTGACCAGTTTGGCTCAGTGGACAGAGCGTCAGCCTGTGGACTGAAGAGTCCCAGGTTCGATTCCGGTCAAGGGCATGTACCTTGGTTGCAGGCACATCCCCAGTAGGGGGTGTGCAGGAGGCAGCTGATTGATGTTTCTGTCTCATGGATGTTTCTAACTCTCTATCTGTCTCCCTTCCTCTCTGTAAAAAATCAAAATATATTTTTAAAAAGAAAGAAGAAAGTTGGAAAATGAGAAGGAACAGATTGAAGGTCATGCTCAGAGACTTGGCATTTAGATCTTAACATGTCAGAGCAACTCTGTGGATGATGAAGAGGTCTGGAAGGCACAACAGTGAGAAGGGGGGGCTGAGGCGAGATCAAGGTGGTTGAAGGTAAGGTCAAGAAACTGAGAGGTTGGGCCCTGGCCAGTGTTGGCTCAGATGGTTGGGCACTGACCCGTGCATTGAAAGGTTGCTGGTTCCATTCCCAATCAGAGCACATGCCCGGGTTGCAGGCTTGATCCCCAGTAGGGGGTGTGCAGGAGGCAGCTGATATATGTTCTGCTCTCATATCGATGTTTCTCTCACTCTTGCCTTCTCCCTTTCTCTCTTTCTAAATATATGTATTTTATTGATTTTTTACAGAGAGGAAGGGAGAGGGATAGAGAGTTAGAAACATCGATGAGAGAGAAACATCGATCAGCTGCCTCCTGCACACCCCCCACTGGGGATGTGCCCGCAACCCAGGTACATGCCCCTGACCGGAATCGAACCTGGGACCCTTGAGTCCGCAGGCCGACGCTCTATCCACTGAGCCAAACCAGTCAGGGCTCTAAAAGCAATTTTAAAATCTTTTTTTAAAAGGTACTGAGAGGTTGGGATGTTGTGTGGGTGAGTGGAGGGCTGGGAGTCATGGGTGAATATGCAGAGTGATAGCATAAGAATGAGAAGAGCCTCAAGGAGTCTCATGTCAGGGCTGTGAGTGCCCTCACAACATGGCGGCTGACTTCTTCCAGCCGGAGCAATCCAGGAAAGCTGTCATTTCTGCTTCACTCTGTTCATTAAAAATGATTCACCACCTTGGCAGGGTAGTTTAGTTGGTTAGAGCATTGTTTCAATAGGCTAAGGTTGTGGGTTCGATCTCTGGTCAGGCCACATACAAGAAGCAACCAATGGCCAAAACAGGTTTGGCTCAGTGGATAGAGCGTCGGCCTGCGGACTGGGGGGTCCCGGGTTCGATTCTGGTCAAGGGCATGTACCTGGGTTGCGGGCACATCCCCAGTAGGAGATGTGCAGGAGGCGGCTGATCGATGTTTCTCTCCCATCGATGTTTCTAACTATCTCTCTCTCCCTTCCTCTCTGTAAAAAATCAATAAAATATATTAAAATAAAAAAAAGAAGCAACCAATGAATGCAGAACCAAGTGGAACAACAAATCAATGTTTCTCTTTCTCCTGCTTCTTCTCTCTCCAATCAATCAATAAAAATTATTTAAAATTGAATCACCAAGTCCAGCCCTCACTGAAGAGGAAGGGAAGTAGCTACCACCTCTTGAAGGAACATCAAAAAAATTGTGGCCCAGTCGATAGAGCATCAGCCTGCGGACTGAAAGGTCCTGGGTTCGATCCCAGTCAAGGGCATGCACCTGGGTTGCGGGCACATCCCCAGTAGGAGATGTGCAGGAGGCAGCTGATCGATGTTTCTCTCTCATCGATGTTTCTAGCTCTCTGTTTCTCTCCCTTCCTCTCTGTAAAAAATCAATAAAATATATTTTAAAAAAAATTAAAAAAAAAAATTGTGGCCCTGACCGGTTTGGCTCAGTGGATGGAGCGTCAGCCTGCGGACTGAAAGGTCCTGGGTTCGATCCCAGTCAAGGGCATGTACCTGGGTTGCGGGCACATCCCCAGTAGGAGATGTGCAGGAGGCAGCTGATCGATGTTTCTCTCTCATCGATGTTTCTAGATCTCTGTTTCTCTCCCTTCCTCTCTGTAAAAAATCAATAAAATATATTTTTAAAAAAATTTTTAAAAAAAATTGTGGCCCTGACCGGTTTGGCTCAGTGGATGGAGCGTCAGCCTGCGGACTGAAGGGTCCCGGGTTCAATTCCAGTCAAGGGCACATACCCGGGTTGTGGGCTCAATCCCCAGTAGGGGGCGTGCAGAAGGCAGCCGATCAATGATTCCCTCTCATCATTGATGTTTCTCTCTCTCCCTCCCTCTCCCTTCCTCTCTGAAATCAATACAAATATATATATTTTTAAAATTGTGGCCATAGGTTAAAACCACCAGAGCAGAGATATTGATTAACTTTAGACTTTGTTAAGAATGCACGTTAAAATAGCTAGAGTAACTACTAAAAAATTCATATAGTGCTTCTAAATAAATAGAAAGGAAAATGAAAGAAAACAAGTTCGACCCACCTAAAAGATGACTAAGAATGGAGGGAACCACTGGGATGGCTGCGTGGGCTCAGACTTTCTCTCACCTCCTTTCTTTCTTTAAACACATGAGCTGCCATCACTAACAGCAAGAATACCTTTTTAAAAAATATATATATTATTGATTTTTTACAGAGAGGAAGGGAGAGGGATAGAGAGTTAGAAACATCCATGAGAGAGAAACATTGATCAGCTGCCTCCTGCACACCTCCTACTGGGGATGTGCCTGCAACCAAGGTACATGCCCTTGACCGGAATCGAACCTGGGACCAGGCCAATGATCTATCCACTGAGCCAAACCAGTTAGGGCCCCACCTCCTTTAAATGTGCCTTTGTACTTACTGCTGAGGTTGTGTGTTTCCCAGACCCAGACTGTGTGCAGCCGGGCTCTGGGATGCAAATTAGCTTTTGCCACTCAGGTGCACTTGCACAAGATTTGGAAGGCTGGAGAAAGCGGGGGGGGGGGGGACCATCTTTTTACTGTGTGGAGCTCTTTCTCAGCTGGATGTCAAGGTCAAGGGGGAGTAGGGCTTCAGCAGCAATGCTCCCGTGTCCAGCCTTTGCTTCTTGTGGCAACGATGGCATCCCAGGTCCCAGCTTGCTGATCCCTGGCTCATGACTCTGGTGGAGTCTTTTTATTTTTATTTTTTCTCAGCACGGTTAGCCACATTTATTGAATGGAAAGATCTGGGTCATCCTAAATACCTGGTTTCTTCCATTTTCTTCTCAGTATTGAGGCTGTTATGGTATCTTCTTTTTAAAAAATATTTTTTTTTCTGCCGAAACTGGTTTGGCTCAGTGGATAGAGCGTCGGCCTGCGGACTGAAAGGTCCCAGGTTCGATTCCGGTCAAGGGCATGTACCTGGGTTGCGGGCACATCCCCAGTAGGAGATGTGCAGGAGGCAGCTGATCGATGTTTCTCTCTCATCGATGTTTCTGACTCTCTATCTCTCTCCCTTCCTCTCTGTGAAAAATCAATAAAATATATTTTAAAAAAATAATAATAAAAAAAATAAAAATATTTTTTTTCTTTTATTGTCTGTAGTTTTACATATGTCTCCTTTTTCCCCAATTGACACCCCCATCTCCCAGCCATTCCCACCCCGGGCAAGCCCCCACTGCCCCAGTGTCTAGTCCATTGGTTACGCTAATATGCATGCATACAAGTCCTTTGGTTGCTCTCTACCCCCGCTCCCCTACCATTTCTCTCTAGATCGATCTATTATTGTTCATCAAACTATGTTGATCATTATATCCCAAATATGAGTGAGATTGTGTGATATTTATCTTTCTCCGACTGACTTATTTCGCTTGCATAATGCTCTCCAGTTCCATCTATGTTGTTGCAAATGGTAAGAACTCCTTTTTTACGGCAGCATAGTATTCCATTGTGTAGATGTACCACAGATTTTTAATCCACTCATCTGCTGATGGGCACTTAGGCTGTTTCCAAATCTTAGCTATTGTAAATTGTGCTACTATGAACTTAGGGGTGCACATATCTTTTCTGATTGGTATTTTTGGTTTCTTGGGATATAGTCCTAGGACTAGGATCACTGGGTCAAATAGGAGTTACATTTTTAACTTTCTGAGGAAACTCCATACTGTTCTCCACAGTGGCTGCACCAGTCTGCATTCCCATGAACCAGCATGCATGAGGGCTCCTTTTTCTCCACATCCTTTCCAGCACTTGTCGTTTGTTGATTTGTTGATGATAGCCATTCTGACAGGTGTGAGATGGTACCTCATTGTTGTTTTGATTTATATCTCTCAGATTATTAGTGACTTTGAGCATGTTTTCATATGTCTCTGGGCCTTCCTTATGTCCTCTTTCGAAAAGTGTCTGTTTAGGTCCTTTGACCATTTTTTGATTGGATCGTTTATCGTCCTTTTGTTAAGTTGTATGAGTTCCCTGTAAATTTTGGAGATTAGACCCTTATCAGAGATAACATTGGCAAACATGTCCTCCCATGCAGTGGGCTTTGTTGTTGTTCTGTTGATGGTTAAAAAATATATATTTTTAAATATATTTTATTGATTTTTTACAGAGAGGAAGGGAGAGAGATAGAGAGTTAGAAACATCGATGAGAGAGAATCATCGATCAGCTGTCTCCTGCACATCTCCCACTGGGGATATGCCCGCAACCCAGGTACATGCCCTTGACCGGAATCGAACCTGGGACCTCTCAGTCCGCAGGCCGACGCTCTATCCACTGAGCCAAACCGGTTTCGGCTAAAAAATATTTTTATTGAGAGGAAGAGAGAGGGAAAGAAACTATCAATGATGAGATGGAATCATTGATCGGCTGCCTCCTGCACACCCCACACTGGGGATTGAGCCCGCAACCCGGGCATGTCCCCTGACCTGGAATCAAACCATGGTCTCCTGGTTCATAGGTTGATGTGCAACCATTGAGGAACACCAGCCGGGCTGGTGGTATCTTCTTGAACTCAGTAGTTACACTGCTGACTGCCTGTTCCCCCACCTTGCTGATGGTGGCAGAGGTAGAGCTAGTTGTCTTGGGGATCCCACCCAGAACACACCCCTCTGGCCCCTCTGATGGTTGTATGGTTCCAATTCCTTGTACAAAATCCCTTTCTGTGTAAGATAGCTGCAGCAATTTCTGCTTCCTGCCCCGAAACTTCACTGATAGAATGAGGAGAGGAAAGCCCTAGCTGGTTTGGCTCAGTGGATAGAGCATTGGCCTCTGGACTGAAGGGTCCCAGGTTTGATTCTGGTCAAGGGCACATGCCTGGGTTGCGGGCTCGATCCCCAGTGGGAGGTGTGCAGGAGGCAGCCGATCAATGATTCTCTCTCACCATTGGTGTTTCCATCTCTCTCTCCCTCTCCCTTCCTCTCTGAAATCAATAAAAATATGTTTTTTTATTTTTTTAATTTATTTTTTAATATACTTTATTGATTTTTTACAGAGAGGAAGGGAGAGAGATAGATAGTCAGAAACATCGATGAGAGAGAAACATCGATCAGCTGCCTCCTGCACATCTCCCACTGGGGATGTGCCTGCAACCCAGGTACATGCCCTTGACCAGAATCGAACCCGGGACCCTTCAGTCTGCAAGCCGACGCTCTATCCACTGAGCCAAACCAGTTTCGGCAATAAAAATATGTTTTTTAAAAAAAAGAAAGAGGAGAGGAAAGAAAGTGGGGGTGAAGGCAGAGAAATTTGGAAAGGAAGATAAATAGAAAGCACTTAGTAAGCGGGCAAGAATAGTAAATCTAAACATACAGCAACCACTACCAACGAAATCAACAAAACCCTACAGGTAGAAGACAGACAGGCAGACAAAGTCACCGTGTGACCCAGCAGTCTACTCCTTGGTGGTTACCTCACTGAAATGAAAGCTGCTCACCCAAAGTCCTCTGCAGTGAATGTTTTGAGCAGCTCTATTCATCATCGCCCAAAGCTGCAAACAACCCAGATGTTCTTCAGCGGGTTTACGGCAAAACAAACGCTGGCACGCTACTCAGTGATAAAACGGAAAAACTGCTCACACGCACACACACATGCGCACACATATACACACACATGCACACACCACTGACAATCCCCAAAACTACACTAAGCAAAAGAAGCCAGATGAAAGAGTACATACTGTACAATTGTGTCTGTAATAAATTCTAGCAAAAACAGAAGGTAGCCCAGTGCGAGTCAGGGGCCAGGGGCTGGGGCTGGAGGGAATTTGTAGAAGTGATGGAAGTGTTCTATATCTTTAAAAAAATATATATTTTTACTTATTTCAGAGAGGAAGGGTGATGGAGAGAGGGATAGAAACAGCAATGATGAGACAGAATCCTTGATCAGTTGCCTCCTGCACGCCCCACACTGGGGATCAAGCCTGCAACCCAGGAATGTGCCCTGACCAGGAATCATACTGGGACCTCTGGTTCATAGGTTGATGCTCAAACCACTGAACCACGCCGGCCGGGCTATATCTTGATTTCGATGGTGGTTATGCGACATTTATCAAAATTCATTGAACTGTACATTTCAAAAGGGTGAATATTACTGTATGTAAATTATACTTCAATAAAGGTGGTTTAAAAAAAGATAAGGACTTACAAAAAAAAGTCCATTTTTTTGGTGCCCCTAAATAAAAAAAACGGTAAGGACTTGTAGACGGTATCAAACTAAACCAAAGCTAAACTATATGCTGTTTCAAGAGATACACCTAAGACACAGACATAGATGGAAAGGGGACGAGTACAGAAAGATATGCCAGGCTCATAAGCCCAGCCTGGTAGCCCGCTGGGATGTTCTTCCTGCTCTAAGGGCTTCTGTGACTCACACCCCTCATCACATGGCTGTCTGGGGGGAGTCTGGCCAGACTCTAGGGGACTGCCCTCAATCAGCTGACTGCCCAAGAGAGGTGGGTCACAGGGAGCTGTGAGGAGCACTTGCCATTGAAGGGGGTGTGAATGGGCAAGACCCAGCCCTCTGTCTGTCTAGGACTCCCCCGACCTTCACAGGGAACACGTGGCCATGGAGCAATGGCTCACCTCTTGTTCAAAGCCAGTCCCTCCTGCTTCTCTTGGGATTTGCTCTGCCCCAGTTCCTCTTTTGTTCCTCCTGCTCCTGCTCCCATTGACCCCTCCATCTGGGCAAACAGCAGTGGGAAAATGGGCTTTGCGGTCACCCAGAAGCAAGTTCAAAGCCCAGGTCTGCCATTTACCTTCTGGGCGATCTTGGGTAAGTCACTTGGCCTGTCTGAACCTCCGTTTCCTCATCTGTGAAATGGGGGCAATCGTGGTGCTTACTTCATAGTGACGGGCTGAGGAGTCAGTGAGCAGAGGCGCAGGGAATGCCGGGCACAGCACCACCTGGCTGAGTGACTGTGTGACCTGGGGCTCCTCATTTGGAGGGCGAAGACAATAACAGAATCTTCATCACAGGTTCATGTTCAGATACAATGAGCAAGTGAAGAGAAAGACTCCCTGGCTGTGCTCCCGGGACACGCTCCTTGGCCTCTTTGGGCTTCAGGTTCCTCATCTGTCATATGGACTAATGGTGGGCCTCCCTGGGTCGGTGTGCAAAATAAACGTGCTAATCCACGAAACGTGCTTGGAACAGTGGCAGGCTCCATAAATGTGACTTAGTGTAATAATGGCGATGGGGACTAGTATACGAGCTTTTATAAAGGATTTGCGGAAGTTGGTGCTGGGGAAGAGGCCTTGGAAAGTAGAGGGGGTGAGTGGAAGCAGGAGTGGCTGGAGAGAAGGGAGGCCAGGCCTATCAGTGGTCAGATCAGAGCAGGCAGGAAGCGGAGCGCAGAAAAGTGCATCATGGAAAATACCCCCATCTCGGTTGCTCAGGCCTGCCCTTCGCAGCCAGCTTCAGGCCTACTGACCTTGTGCCCCAGCTCAGCCTCCTCGTGGCTCCTGAAGGGGCTGGACCAGGGGCACAAGAGTCCTGCCAGCATTCCCACTCTTGGTCTCCTGGCACCAAGAGCCTGGCCACTGGCAGCCCTGGGGGTAGGCCTGAGCTGAAAGACCCTCCACCTTCATCAGGTATCTAGTCTTTTTTAAAAAATATATTTTTATTGATCTCAGAAAGAAAGGGAGAGGGATAGATAGAAACATCAGTGACGAGAGAGAATCATGGATCGGCTGCCTCCTGCACACCCCACACTGGGGCTGGAGCCTGCAACCTGGGCATGTGCCCTGACGGGGAATGGAACTGTGACCTCCTGGTTCATAGGTCGACGCTCAAGCACGGAGCCATGCCGGCTGGGCTCAGGTGTCTAGTCTTGTGCTTGCTCTTTCTGAAGACAGCCAGAAACATGGCATCCAGACCCTCCCTGACGGAAGGTGGGGCCATTCCCAGCCTCCCCTTCCTGGAGCCGGCAAGGAGATGGTTGGATGGGGTGGGGACAACAGGCCAGGACCGCTCCCAGCTAGGCCTCCTGCACGGCTTGGAGGGTCTCAGGAGGCTGTGCTGAAGGCCCCGGGAATGCTTCACTGGGCAACAGGCATGCCCATAAAAATACCGTGGCCACCAGGGCTGCAATCTGCCATCTGGGCCCTAGGCCTTCCTTGCCCTGCGGCCGGCTAGGCTCACTCCGGAATTCCTGCGCCCTCAGCGTGACCGACACGAGCCTAGGGGGGGCGCTGGGGAGGAGCTCCTTACCCAGGCGTCCGGGGCAAGGCTGCTGAGAGTGGGGCCACCGGGGAAGGTCGGGATGGGGCTAATCCCCGCGACAAAGAAATAAGACATGGAGCTTGGGAAAGCTGGCAGGGAGTCAGAGGAATATCTGGGAACTGGGAGTGGCAGTTAGAGGGGCGCCTTCTCGGCCACCTCCTGGCCCCCAGGCTCTGGACTGCCCAGGAGCTCGTGCTCATCTGCGCGCTCCATCTGCGCGCTCCTGGCTGCCGGAGATCGAGGCCCGCGCACCCCGCCTGGGCTGGGCGCCTAGGATTAGGGGGCACTCGTGGGGAGAGCCCAGAGACTCAGGAATCCTGCCTTGGGTGGGGAGGCGTCCAAACACCTCAAGACGGGGACACGGCTGGGACGGCGTTGCCTGTGAGTGCCCATAGGTCGCCAGCACCCTGGAGGGCAGAGAGGGCTGGGGGAGGGGAGATGGGTGTCTGTTTCCTACTCGACTCCTCTCTCCAAGGCCCAGCCCCGAACCCTGGAAACACTCCCGCCCCGCGATTCCTGTCCCGAGCCTCCACTGCGGTGCGGGGTCCGGGGTCCGAGGCACTCCGGGGCTGCGGGCAACGGTCCCACTGAGCTCCCCGAACGGGCCAGCAGGGGTTCCCAGGCGCGCGAGGCTCCGCAGCCAGGCTCCTCCGGGACGAGGGGTGAGGGCGCGGGGGGCGGAGCGGGCAGCGGGGGAGGTGATCTCACTCCCCCCTCCCTCCCCCCTGCGCTCCCCTCCCCTTCCTCCCGCGCGCACGCCCGCCCCGCCCCGCCCCCGCCCTGCCGCCTCCGACGCAGCATCTCCAGGCTTCGCAGACGCACTCGGGCGGCGGGTCCGAGGCCGGCGTGCGCGGAGGCTGGGCGGGCAGCCTGAGTGGCGGCCGTAGTGCAGGTAAGGCGGGCAGGCCTGCCCTTGGGACCGGCCGCGGCTGCAACGTCCCCGGTCCCCGGTCCCAGCCCTGCCCGGGGGCGAGAGCGTGAGCGCCGCTCCGCTGGGCTCGCGGTCACGGGTGGGGCGGCCGGAGCCCCACCCAGGTGCCCCCCCTCCACCCATTCGGCCGTGCGGACAGGAGTGGGGCGAGGGCAGAGGACCAGGGCCAGAGCCCGACAGGTGAGGGGTACCTGGGTTGCGCCCAAAATGCGGATCCGAGGAGGGACTCTCCGGGTGGGTGGGGGGAGTCAGACAAGGTCTGTGCAGGCAGGTGGGGGCTGAAGTTGGCACGTCCCTATGGGTGTGTGCGTGTGTGAGAAAGGGAGCGCGATGGGGCCTGATGACGCCCCCCCCCCCATAGGCTGCCGTGGGGTGTGGCCCTGGGCGTGGCTGGCCCTTTCCCAGTCGAGGTCCCAGTTCCACTGAAAATTCGGTGGCCAGCGTGGTGGGAGGGGAGGTTGGGGTAGGCTGCCCCTGCAATGGGGGGAGGGGAAGGAGCCGGGCTGGGCGCTGCCTGGCCCTCCGCCCCAAGGTAGGGGTGGGGGGCTTTGTTCTTCTCACTCTTCTTTCCAAACCCCAGTCTGGACTCCTCGGAACTCCCCTCCGAGACTGCACCAGGATCGGGGTCTCCTCCCCAGAGGCACAGGGTGCGCCTGGAGCCTCAGTGAGATGGGCCTGGGTGCCCACCGGTGCGCCTGTGCACATGGTTGTAGGATGTGGGTCCACCAGGTAGAGGCGTGGGAGGGAGGGCATCACTGGCTCAGGGCCAGGGGTTCTAGAAAGGGAGATGCTCGGCTCAGGCCCTATCCCTACCCACGGCAGGTCTTTTGCCCGTTGCAAAGTCTTCCTGCCCCTGTTTGCTTATGGGAGGGTCCACAATTCCTATCACCCCCTTCCTCAGGCAGATTTTGGGAGTCTCTTGGTTGGCAGGGATGGCAAAGAACACCTAGCACAACCTGCTGCCCCCTACAGGATATCTGGAGCCCCGCCCATCACTGCCTGTCTCTCGGTGGCAGGCCTAGGGCCATCTGCCCCCTCAAGAAGGGGAGGCTTGGCATCCCCCTCCACTAGGTGCCCTCCTTCCAGTTAACTCCACCCAGAAGGCAGGGGCTTCTGGGCAGCCCAGTGCCATCTCTGCTGACTCATGTGAATAATCCAATCAGCCTTTCTTCTCATAAAGTGTCTCTGAGCCTCATCTTTCTTGTCCCCTGTCGGGTGGCTCGGGCAGGGGCCTGCCTGGGGCCTCTCGCCTGTGGCCAGCTTCTGACTGTAGGCAATGGGACTGAGCCGGGCCTGCCTCTCACCTGGCGCAAGCACGTGCACCCATGGGCTCCTGAGCCTTCGGGGCTCTTAGGTGTTTGTGACCACATGGGGAGCTCAGGTCAGGGCTGGGACCCTCAGCTCCTGGCCATTTTTCTATGCTGCGTCCTAGTCGCTTTCCATACTTATTTCTGTCTGTGCGTGCGCGATCCCAAAGGTGGTACATCTCGTTGTGGTGGTGCACTTGAATTATACAGAAAAGAACAAAAGAAATTAAGACTCACTGGGGATCTGATCACCCAGAGAGAAACCCGCTCGGCACACCCCAGCCTCAATCTCGTTGGTTCGCTACAACCTGCTTCTGGGAGGTTACTCCACCAGTGGCCAGACCCATGCAGAGCACCGAGTGGGCACACAGCAACCTGAGGCGGCGGGCCCCTCCCTGTGCAGTAATGAGCTCCTCCCTGCCCGACCACTCCGTGGCCCATGGGCTGGGCTGCTCACTGCCAAGTGCTCACGGCTGCCCATGGAAAAGCCAGTAATGAACCAGACTGACACTGTCTTCGTCCTCGGGGGCACAAATTGGCTTTCCTTTTTTCTTTGTGACTATCTGAAGGGGAAAGGGAGGCGCGGAGTAGGGAAGGGCCCGCTCCAGCAGACAGGAGCACCCAGGCTGCGCTCCCATCGGCCTCTTCCTGCCGCTGGGGAGGGTGCCTTCCATGCCACATGCTTCGGCAAGACTGGCTGGGGAGGGTGGAGGAGGCGGCCCCCGTGCCATACCTGCCACTCCCCAGCCGAGTGGCTCCAGATCCTCAGGCCCTTCCTGGCTTTGAGTGTCAGCCTTCTTGGCTATCACAGGAGGGCACGGGCTCCTTAATCTCTAAGGTCCCTTTCAAGGCAAACTGTCCCTGGTGCCACTTTGAATGACAACAGCTGGAAAGAAGGCCTCTGGGTCACCCTTCTGGGCAGCGAGGGTCATGGGGTCCTGCAGAGCCGCCCAGCCTCCAGGAGAGCCAAGGCAAAGGTGTGATAGAAGCGTTTTCTGGATCTCCTTCCTGGGCTAAAGGTCGAAACAGCTTGGGGGGCCAGGAGGGATGTGGGAGCCCTGAGCCTAGGAGGAACCTGCTCTGGGGAAGAACGGAATAGAGGTGGGGTCCTGTGCAGAGATGGGCATCCCAGCCAACTGCCCTGCCCACCAGGCCCCTTCTGAGCCCCGGGCCCCGCCCTATCCTGTGATTCAGACAATGGGGGAGACCAGGTATCTGGATCCCCCCTCTAGGGTTCCCAAGCTGGCTGCTGCATTTGCCCTGTCTCCTCCTCCCTTTATTGGAAAGGGAGGGTTTAGGTCCCTGGGTGGGGTCCTGGGCCAATCCTGGGCTCCCCCTTCTGCTTCCCCACCCCCCAGCTCTCAGTCACCCACCTTTCCACTCCCGCCCCTCCCCGCCCCACATCACCTTTCCGCTCCCAGCTCAGTTGGAGTTTCACTGTGGGGAGTGCACTACCCCCTTCTCCCCCTACTTGCCTCTGCCTTCCTCCACGCCCCTCGCCCCCCCCCCCTAGGTGCCCTGGGTTCCACCTCTCAGCTTCTCCTTTTGTCTAGCTTCTCCCTCTGCTCCTCTCCCCTCCTGCCTCACCTCCTCTCCCATGTCTTGCTCTTGATTAAACTTGGCCCCTCTGAACTCTGAGCCACGGCTTCAGGTTGGGCTCAGACCTCCCTTGGGGGCCTTGTTTGACCTGGAGGATGGACAGGGGCAGGCACCTGGTCACCTCCACCCAGAGGGCAGGGGACGGGGGGGGGGGGGGGGTGGAAGGTTAGCAGGGCCGGCCTGCTTTCTCCCCCGATATCAACAGGATCTTTGTGGCTTCCTAAAGGCTGCAGAGAGGGAGGAGCCTGGAGGGCGGGGGAGTTCCTCAGCAGGGGCAGGGGCAGGGTCTGGGTCTGGACTGCTGGTCTTTCCAGAAGCCACGGAGGGAGCACCCAGCCACCGTTCTGACAATTTTTGGCCCTAAACCCAGTAAGGACAGCCGTGCTGGCCTTGGAAGGGGTGAAGCAGGAGGCTAAGAGCATCCTGGGCTTTGCACACTCGGCCATGCAGTCCTGCTGGGCTGTTCCTCTTGAAGTGAGGTTATGAGTCCCAAGGAGCCTCCTCCCCTCAGCTCTCTGGGCTAAAACATTGAGAGGCGGACACACTAGGGCAGGGCAGCAGGGCTGGAGGTTTGTATAGGAGGGTAGCTTTGGGCGTGCGAGTGTGTGCTTATTCCTATTTGCATGTGTGCGGATCATATATCTGGTTGCATGTGTGCATTCGTGTGTGTGTGTATGTATGTGTGTGAGAAAGAGCATGCGCACACAGATCCTCCTCTGCCCACATGAGTCCCCTCAGATGCCCCTACTGGGCCTGTGCTAGTAAGGGGCGGGCCTGATGATGGTGGCTGCAGAGGCTGCCATGATGTGGGGTTTCCCGTTTGGGGTGCCCTCTGGCCCCTCCCCTAGCCTCCTGCCTTCATGCCTTAGGAATGCCTGGGACGACAGAGGCTCCATTGTCCGCCCCCAGTCTTCCTGTGCCCCCTCTGCCCTTTAACCCATCGGGAGTGGGGAGCCCTGAGGGGGCTGGACGGGCCTGGCAGTGTCTGAGCCGTTTCTAGGCACCCGATTCCCCACCCCCCCTCCGCCCCAGGCATCCCAGGGCTGGTGGGTCTGAGCAGGAGGCACGGGCTGGTGCCTCTTGCTGCCGGCTGGGCCCCCCTTGCCTCTCCACTTTGCTTAGCACCTTCCCACATGGCCTGCCTGCTCTGCAGCCTTCTCTCCCCTCTAGTCCTGGAGGCAGGCCCTGCTCTCGATAGGAACAGGATGTACATCCCCCCCTCTGGCCTAGTCCCCAAGGCCCAAGTTCATTTCTCAGGTCAGGGGGTTTCTGGTCTGGCTCAGAGTCCAGAGCCAGAGAGGGCTTGGAGAGGGTGGAGATGCAGCTTTTAGTCTGTGGGTGCCAGTTTCCCCAACTGCGCATGGGATACTTGGCTGCACTGGGCCTCAATTTCCCCTTCTGCACAGGGCGTCCATGCTGTCCCGAAGCCCTGACTGGTAGTCAAAGCCTCTTTGTGAAGAGGCCTTGGGACCTTTGGTGTCAAGAAAAGGGCCAGAGCAACCCAGCATTTTGGATAACGGGAGGGGCACAAGGCACCCAGGCTGCCCTGAGTTGAAAGGGGAAAGGAATTTGCCTTCTTGTGGATGGGCGGCCTCCTGGGATGGGCGGTCAGGTAAAACCCAAGGCCGAGGGATGGGATGGTTCCTGCTCTGTGCCGAGGGTCACATCCTACTTACGCGTGGCTTCCTCCTGAGATTTCCCTCCCGGCTTCCCACATTTGCTTGCCATCTGCCTAGCAAATTAGGCCCTTCTCCAGGGTGCGGGATGGCTTGGAGGCCATTCTCCTCCAGGCTCCTGGCCCCCTGGGAACACATGCTGGGAAGCGGAGGCCCCGAGAGATGAGCTGGCACCCAGAGAGAGCCTCTGCCCCATCGAGAACCCCACCCCTGCTGAGCATCAGTGACCTTGGACATGGTACTCTGGTTCTCTGCGCCTCAGTTTCCTCATCTGTAAAATGGGGATGATAGCACATCCGTCCCACACGGCGATTTTAAGGGTTAAATGAGCGATGTGTGTGAAAGTGTCCCTGTGTGTAAAAGAGTCCCTGACATGTCGTAAGCGCCGTCCATGAATTTACTCAATAAAATGGGGCAGCTGACTCTGACATGGGGGTGGGGGCAGGGGATATAGAGAAAAGCTGTCCCTGCCACTGATGGTGAGATTCCGCCTTCCTCCCCCAGTGTAGACTGTTCTCTCTGCTCCTCCACAAAGGGTTAAGCTCTGTCCCACCCCTTCCTCATCCTTTAAGGAGAATGGTCCTTTACAGGTAAGCTGTGGTTGCCTTGGAGACCTCAGCCTTGTAGGGGCTGAGGGTGTACTCTGGTGGGGGTGTCCTTTGGGAGGGGCGAGACAGGGGGGCACAGAAGAGGAAACAGCCGTTCTTTAAGACTTCCAGGCCCCCAGGAACCTGCGGGGGCTCCCACCCGTCAGCCTCCTTTATATATTATCTAAATAACCCATTAGGCTGCAGTAAGCTTTCCTCTAGGCTTCCCCCATCTCTGCCAGCGGAGGGAGCTGGGCTCCATCTCCATGGAAACCCGCCAGCCACAGCCTGGGGGGGAGGGCGAGAAGGAGACTTAAAGGAACACAGTGCATGGGATGTAGGTGACACCCGTATCCTCATGTACGTGCCGACAGGCTCCAAGGCCCCCTCCAGTCCTGTTGAGGTGACAACCCAGGCATGCATGTCACCACACAGGCCCCCCAGACCTACAAATATGCAGGCGTGGTACCCACACTTTGACCGTCTCACACACCTGGGGCACTGAGCCCCCAGCCCTGCCCCCGTTCAGGTCTGCCAGGTCATAGGGCACTGCCGTTCTCAACAGACACTGGGCTGGAGGACTTTTGTGTTACTTATCCCTTGGGCAGGTGCATTTCCATCAGATGGGAGGGGCAGAGAGGACCAGGCATGCAGGGCACCCTTAAAGGTTCTGGCGGGGGGCAAGCCACCCCAGGGCTCAGCCTGGCTCCGTGTCCTCTCAAGTCTCCCCCAGCCAGTGGGCAGAGGCCAGAGGAAAGCAGTTCCAGAGGCCCCATGGGGCCAGGGTATGGCCAGGGGCCGGGCCCCTCCCTGCAGGCTCCAGTGGGCCTTGACCTTGCCAACCTCATCCACTTCAGTTCCTGCCACACCCTTTCCCTCTGCCTGCCTGTGAGAGGTGCGTGAGGCCCCAGGGGAGGATGGGTTCCCAGCTGGACCCACTGGGGAGCAGCCTGCCTTTGTTGTGCCCTCCCCCAGCACAGTGATGGGTTCATGCAGTGGGTGCACATCCGGGTGTACACACGAACACTCACTGTTGTGCCTGTGGACTCCTGGGCACCCCCCCTCCCCCCAGCCAGGTGGCTACTCATTCTGGCTTAGCCGCAATCTCGGAAGAATCCACTGTGGTCCTCCGGGTGCTTCTTCCTCCCCCTCTTCAGGGGGCCCACCTGCTCCCTGAGGGCCGACCGCCAGTGGCTCATTCATCTCGTCTTACTACCACACCCTTGCTCCAGTGTCACAAGTGGCCGGGACCTGCTGCTCTGTCTGTTGTCGTTGTGGGCTTTGTTTGTCTCTGATGCTGGCTCACAGCTTCTCTGCTCCACCCTGCCCATCAGTCCGGCCTGACATCCAAGCCCCAAAAGGCCCCTCCTCTGACTCAGGTTCATCTCCTCTCCTCCTTCCCCGCCCCTTGCCTGGTGCATCCCCCAGGGTCCAGGACTTGGACCACTAGGCCTGTTCTCTCTCTCTCTCTCTCTCTCTCTCTCTCTCTCTCTCTCTCTCTCTCTTTCACACACACACACACACACACACACACACACACACACACACCCCTCTCACTCCTTGCTGGCCACTCTTTGTACTCCTTTCCCCTCTCCTCTTCCTTTCCCTGCTGCCTGGGTCTCTATTTCTCCATTTCTTCATCTTGGAAACCGGGGTGGTCCAGCATCTGTCTTTGTCTTCCATTCCCTCCCCCAGCCCCACATCTCAGCCTCTCCAGCTCCCTCCTGCCTCTTTCTCGCCCTGTCTGTCACCCTTCAGTCTTCCCCAGTCTGCCCCACCTTCACAGACATGGCCTTGGCTCCATCTGTACACCAGCTTGTGGAATACTCCCCCCCTCCCCTACCCCTGGAGGTGCTGATGGGGGGTGGGGGGCCCGCTGAGCTGACAACCTGAGCTGCTTGCTCTGTAATTGCCAGAGGAATGGTGAGAGATCAGAGACCCAGCAGCAGTGGGAGGAGAGGAGGCAGAGCTGCCAGCTGTCAGGGAGCCTCAACCTGGCTCCTGCCTGGCTCTGAGCGCCTGGGAAGGTGGCGAGTTGGTTGGCAAATACCAGGAGACTAAAAGGGGTTGGGTGTGAGACTGTGGGGCATGACAGGGATTTGGGGGGGGGATGGAATTTCCCCTGTGTATACGCCTGGGGTGTATATGTCACACCCATTGTGGGAGCCTAGATTTGGAGGACAAATGGAGGGGCTGGCATGATGGGGAATGTCATTCCAGCAAATGGAGCACTTGGGCCACTGAGTGCAGGAAGGTCCTTCTTTGATTGTTTTTTCTCGCTTCTCCCTTCCCTCCCCCTCCTAAGACCAGAGCGCTCAGAGCTCCCAAGGCTGCTGTTTGATCGCCTGCCCTCTGATCTGAGTCTCCTACTGCTTCCTACAGGCCTTGAAGTTGAGGCCTGGGGCCCACCCTGCTTGCACTGGTTTTCTTGGGGAAGGAGGGGGTGGATCAGGTCTGCTCTTGCTCCTCCCTTCTGGGCCCCAGCTCAGCTCTTGCAAGTTGGGAATTGGCTGTGTGTTTGCCATTTCCTCTCCAAGTCATTCCCTTGGCCTTCAGCCCATCCACATTGACCCACTCTGGTGCTTCTCCCCCTCCCGCTCCCCCTGCAGCATTGGGTGGGGGAGTCTGAGAGCACCAAGCTGACTGCTATTCACCGCCCTCTATTTTCCCTGCCCATTCCCCAAAGTCTGTTGCATTTGTTACTCTTCGTGGGTCACCTTACACAAAACCAATTTGTGGCTCCTGGTAGCCTCCTGACAAAGTCTAGATATCTTAGCACAGCATTCCAGGCCTCCCCACCTACCCCTCTGGCATCCTGGATGAAGCTTGGTCTCACCCTTGGTAAGGTCCTAACTGGCACAAGGAGGGTACCCAATATGAGTTTGGCGAGGCATCCAGAATTCAGACTCCAGTCTCCAACCTCTCAGCCACCCAGCGTCCTGCTCTCGCCCGCTTGCGCTTCCATCACTTGCCTCTCTCGCACCTTTTCCTGTTTGGAGTCAAAGTGGTCTGTCTTCTTGGGAGTCTGTTTCCTCTTAAGAAGCTGGGCCTGCCAGGCACTGAAGAGGTGTCAGAAGCACTGTCCCAGAGCTTTCCCTGACCCCTGACCTGACCCTGGCTTGGAGCATCTGGAAGTGGGGAGGCCACAGTCTCCTCTATTGCCCCCTGGGGGCCTGAGGGACAGCGGAGAGGTGCTTTCCTCCTCCCCTCCCTCCCTCCTGTCACTTCCTGAGGTCAGGCTTTCTTCCCCCTTTGTTCATTTCCCTCAACCTATTCTGTGCAATGCAGCTTCTTTGGGCCCCTTTCCTTCCTTCCCTGTTTCCACTTTCCAAGCCCCCCAGGCCGGAACAGCATTCAGTGATCAGTAGGCTCTGAAACCCATACCAATGAGACTGCAACGAGTTCTTCTCTACATATGTGTGCACCCATGCTTGTGTGTGCACACAAAAATAGCAGACATGAGAATATATCCCCCACAGACACAGACACACAAGAAAACAAGCACATGCTCCTGAGTGCAGCCCCCTCCCAGAAAAAAGACAAATGTTCTGTATGCACACACACAGCCACATAAATACTGATGTGCACATTTGGCTACATGCAGATCCACACCCACACTCATGCCCAGGGGCACCTGCTTGCTGGCACATGAAGTCATACATGATAACAACATGCACAGAGCAGCCTGTGGCATGCCCAGGGGAGCTGATTGGGGCAACAAGTTGGTGATGGAGAGGCAGTTAATGGGAAAGGCAAATAGGAGCGGGGAGGGGGCCTGAGGAGCAGGGAATGAAAAGCAACCTGGAGGCCCAGCCAGTGCTTGGTCTCTTCGAAGTTGGGGGCTGGGGGAGGAAGGGATGGGGGAAGTCGACCAGCAGCGGGCGGGGCTAGGGGCGGGGCCAAGATCCCTGGCTCGCCCAGATGTTTGTAACTAACAACCATCCGTTTTCTCTTCTCTCCTCCCCCACCTTTCCTTCCATCCTCCCCTCTCCCAGTGACCCCACCCCCAGTTCCCGCCCCGAGCCGTCCACTAGCCCTCTTCCCCACCAGGCCGAGCCTGAGCCGAGTCCGGCGGCTGTGCCGTGCCGCCGGCGCCGCCTGGAAGATGGCCGTGGCGCTGCGGTACTTGTGGCCTCTCCTCCTTTGCAGCCCCTGCCTGTTCATCCAGATCCCTGATGAATGTGAGTAGCTAGAGAGAGCCTTGGCGCCTCCCTTCACCACCACGCTTGACTCCTCTTTATTTTCTAATTCCTCACCTTCTCCCAGTTCCGGACCCTTACCCTTTACCCCCTCATCCCTCCTTTCTTGGGCATGGAATGGGCAGGAGGTACTCAGGACGTTGGGTACCTTTGGAGAGAACAGAATGGAAGGCACAGGGTGTGTCAGCACCATGGACAGGGAGCAGAGGCGCGGGCGGGTCTGGGGAAATTTCAGCACCACGGACAGAGGGTTCGGCGCTGGGCCTCCTCTGTGCCATCCCTGGATCCACCCCACCTCTCCACGTCCCCCTCCCCCAGGGGTGTGGCAGGCAGGTGGGAAAATGGGGCTCAACTAGCTTGTGCAAAGGCCTGGATTCAAATCTTGACCCCACTTCTAATTTGGGGATTCTCATCTTGGAACCATGTAGCCCTATGAACTTAGACAGGAAAAGACACCTTGTAAAGGCCCAGCAGGCTTCTGGTGCTAACGATTTAATGCATAGTTATTTGGTGGGTCTGGGAGGTGGGGCTGCTGGAACATTACATTTGTGGGGGATCACAGGTAGGGGCGGGGGTGTTTGGGATTGGAACTAGAGGGTTGTGACTGAACATGAGTATTTTTGTGTGCCTGTGAGTTGGACAGGCTGTATATTTGTATGTGTGGATGTGCGTGACTATGATTGACTAAGTGTGGTTCTTGAGTGTGATTCCTGAGTGTGGTTTTGATTTCCTATATGGGTAAGTTTGTGAGTCACCAGAACTGTTATTTATTGGTCAGGTATGTGAAGGTCTGTACGTATTTGCCTGTTAACATTTGATTGTAGTGAATCATGTGTGTGTGTGAGTGGGGCTGCATGTGAGTACCTGTTTGTGTGTGAGGGGGTATGTTACTGTGATGATCTTTTCTCCTGAGTGTGAGCAGGAGTTGTAAACACTGCTGTAAGTGGCTGTTGGGCTTTAGTGAAGGGCATTTCACAGGGTAGCATTTGTGTATCTTGAGCCTGCTCCTTCCATAGCTCCAATCCCTTTGCCCTTTACTTTGCCACCTTTGTCTCTGAACCTGGACCTGCGGGAGGCCAGTGTCCCTGAGAGATGAGCTGGGAGCTAAGAGTGAGAAAGAGTGGCCATGCCAGGAATGGGGCAGGGGCCAAAGGGGGTGGGCTTAGAAGGCACCTGGCATTAGGGAGCAGCAAGGGTTTAGAGGAGGTGGAGAGGGGCTGACAGAACAAAGATTGGGGATGCCCCCTTAGATACACACATGGAGGTCCATGCAGTCACACCTGTGCAGACTCCCCCAGCTACAGATGCACATGGACTCACACATGGGCAGACACAGACAAGCCACCTGAACCCAGCCAGGCACAGAGATACAGAAGAGGCAGAGACCCCGAGAGGACACATAAGAGGCACACAGACTTGCATACATGTGCACACACACAAAAATGAGGGGTTTAGACACAAAGGAACAGTCATCCACACAGACACAGAGGCAGGCATACAACACAAAATTGTGCACTGAAGGCAAGCATGTACACACACGGCCTCCAGATGTACTCCGGCAAGACACACCCCTATACAGATATACTGGTGGACACAAACATACTGCAGTACACCCCAGGGCATCCACATGTGCTGGTCTCACACTTTTGCACATTTACACACATACTCATCCTCCTTCCTTCTCCATCTCCTCTCAGTGGCTTTTCAGGCCTTACCCTGTGTATCTGCCCACCCTACTACCACATGGGCTGGGCCATCTGGCCAGGTGCATCTGTGTGTGGAGAGGCAAGGAGAATTTGGAGAAAGGCAGGAGCAAGGAAAGAGAAGTAGGCCAAAGACCATGGCAGGTCCGAGGCTGCCCTGGCCATTGGTCTGCACTTGGTATTAACCTCGATACAATATGGCCTCCAGCTGAAGCTTTCCCCACCCAGTCCATTTTCCCTATCCTGTTGTCCCTGTCATTGTCTGTTGCTCTTGGGCTGCCTGCACTTGCCCCTCCCCAGCTCAGGGCTCTCTGCAGTGTCCCCAGGGAGCCCCCTCCTCTCTCCTGGGGACCCTCACGCTGAGGTCTTCTGCAGACACAAAGCTTTCAGAAGCAGCCAACTGCTCCCTTCCCCGCCCTGCCTGCCCTCTCTCTCTCTTTCTCCTCCTTCTTCACAGCCACCCTGGCCAGTGCTGGGCTGAGTCCTGCAGCTGGGCAGCGACTCTGGCCTCGGCCTCAGGGAGCTTGGTGGCAGACTGGCAGGAAGGAAGGGGAGAAAACGAGGGCTATGTCAGCCCTGCAGGCGATGGAAACTCAGATGGAAACTGCAGGGCCTTTGGGAGGGCTTCGCAGGGAGGGGGAAGCTGGGCTCTGAAGGCTGGGCCTGGGTAATTGAAAACACTGAGCCCTGCTAATTGGATTAGGAGGGAAGTGGGCTGGAGCAGGGGAGGGTGCATTGGCCCTGGGCTGTCTGTCTCCCAGACTCCCAAGGCATCCTGGGTGGGGTGGGAGTCAGTTCTGCAGGCCCTGTCAGGCAGATGCAAGCATCCATCCAAAGGGCATTCCTTTTAAAGGCACGGATTTCTCTCCCCCTGCCCTCTGGCATTGAGGCCTGGGCATCGCCCCACCCCTAAAGCAGTGATCTGGGCTCTGTCCTGTCCTGGGTCTTGACCTGCCACAGCTCCAGCCCAGGATGTGCCTCCTCCGTCATGTTACGCTGCCTCTCCCACCCTCCCCTTGCCCAGGGGGTCTGCCCATGCTTATTTCTCCCCATGCCATCGAGCCCCCTGCTGGGACTGTGTGTCAGCATTTCTCTCCGCTTTCTCCCTTGCTGCCTGGATTTCTCAGATGAAGGACAACACGGTAAGTTGGGGAAGGGTGAGAGTGTTTGCCAGAAGGCCAGGGAGAGAGGGAAAGAGGGGTGCCAGCTTGTCCCCCTCTCCTTCCTCCTCTCCCTGTGTGCCATGTGCCCTGTGCTGGTTACTGTCTTTTATATATATTTTTTCCTTTTCTTTTCTTTTCTTTTTTTTCAATTTTCAGAGAGGAAGAGAGAGGGATAGAGAGATAGGAACAGTGACGAGAGAGATAAACATCAATCGGCTGCCTCCTGCACGCCCCCCACTGGGGATGGAGGCCGCAACCTGGTCATGTGCCCTGACCAGGAATCAAACCATGACCTCCTGGTTCATAGGTTGATACTCAACCACTGAGCCACGCCGGCCAGGCTGGTTGCTGTCTTTTCTGGCCCTTGGGTTCTTGTCCCACTGACTCAGGCTGGAGGCCCACCTCAGCCTCTCCCTCTCCCTGTCTCTCACCGGTGTCGGCTGTCTTTGTTCTGTCACTGCCCTGGCCTGGCTTTTCTCCATCACTCTTGCCGTTTTTTTTCTGGTGCTCTGTTCTCTGTGATCCTCTCTCTCCCTGTGAGGGGTTTTCCCTTCTTGGTTTCTGTGTCCTTGGTTTTGTTCTGTCTGTTTCTTCCACTCTCTCTGGCTTCATCTCTCTCTTTGGGGCGTCTTACTTTGTAACCTTTGTTGCTGTTTTCTCTCTGTTCTGTCTCTTTCTACATTTGTTCTGTGCCCCTTTCTCTTTTTTCATGTCCCACAAGCCTATGGCCAAGCTATTTGGTCTCTCTAGCCTGTCCTAACTCTTCCCCCGCCCCCATGGCCCTGGGGCCTCTAGGGGCTCCAGACCCTGCCTCTCTCATGATGGGATGGGGGTTGAGGCCATGATGTCATCCTTACCACCACTCTCCCCATCCTGTCCCCAGTGATGGAGCCACCTGTCATCACAGAGCAGTCTCCACGGCGCCTGGTTGTCTTCCCCACAGACGAGATCAGCCTGAAGTGTGAGGCCAGTGGCAAACCCGAAGTGCTGTGAGTGACCTTCACCCTCTAAGCCCTGTTGTTGACCATTGACCTCAACTTCTGATTTTTTTAAAAAAAATATATTTCTATTGATTTCAGAGATGGAGAGAGAGAATGGTGAGAGAATCATTGATTGGCTGCCTCCTGCACGCCCCACCCCACATTGGGGATGAAGCCCACAACGCGGGCATGTGTCCCGACCTGGAATTGAACTGTGACCTCCTGGTTCACAGGTCGATGCTCAACCACTGAGCCATGCTGGCCGGGCTGACTTCAACTTCGAGTCCTCAGGCCTCCCAACTTCTGAACCCCAAAGCCCCAGATCTCCCGCATCACCCTTGGGCCTGGCCTTATCCCAGCCTATCCCAGGGGCCCCTGGTTGCTACTGCCCTTGCCTCCAGCTCCTGACACAGGTTCCAGGGCCTCGGTCCCCTGAGCCCTTTTCTGTCCACAGGTTCCGCTGGACCCGGGATGGCATCCACTTCAAACCCAACGAGGAACTGGATGTGACGGTGAAACAGGCACCCCACTCGGGCTCCTTCACCATCGCTGGCAACAACAGCAACTTTGCCCAGAGGTTCCAGGGCACCTATCGTTGCTTCGCCAGCAATGACCTGGGCACCGCCATGTCCCACGAGATCCAGCTCATGGCTGAGGGTGCGAGGCACTGCAGGGACAGGGCAAAGGCCTGGGACACACGACAGGGTCCCTGACCAAGTCTCAGGGACCTTTTGTGGGAGCTTGTTGG
The DNA here is from genome assembly GCF_964212035.1 of Myotis nattereri. Classification (NCBI taxonomy): domain Eukaryota; kingdom Metazoa; phylum Chordata; class Mammalia; order Chiroptera; family Vespertilionidae; genus Myotis; species Myotis nattereri. Next base: position 141,386,151 of record NC_138078.1, on the reverse strand, counting down.
CTTGTTGGCTGGGTGGGTGGAGGGTTCATGCTCTGCCTGCATTGTCCCTCCCTCTGCCTGCCCTGTCTGTCTGAGTCATTGCCTGGGCTTGAGCTTCTGTCCCCTCTCCATGTCTGCAGTTCCATTTGTTTCTCCACCACTCTTGGGTCATCTCTTTCACTTCCCTCACCCCTGTCTCCTTCCCTCTGCTTCCCCTCCTCCCTCTCCCCTGCTCCTTCTCCCCACCTCCAACCTGGCCTCTCTGGCTCTGCCTTTATCTGTGTCGCCCTTTCCCTGGGGTTTTCCCTCTGCATTCCGTCCTCCCTGAGCTTTCTGCCTCCCAAGCTGGCTTCTCCTCTCTCTGCCCCTCCGGTTACCTTGGGAACCGTTGCCATGGTTTCTGTGTCAGGATGATGGAAGGGTCTGTGATTCCCGCATCCCTCCACAGCTCCCCTCCCCCACTGCTGCACCTCAGGCTCCCCCCACCCATCCTTGTCCTGTCCTGGGGGTGGGAACTGAGAATTGTGGAGGGTTAACCCTTTACAGCCATCTGGCCAGCCCATCCTCTCCTGCATGGAGTGCCGGTCTCAGCCCTGAGCCCAGAAAGGACCCAAAGTCTCTGCCTCCTTTTATATGACCTTGCTCATGGTCTGGCCCTCTCACACCCTCAGCTATCCCTCCGCCTTTCCCCCACCCTGACCTGCCTTGACCAGGAGAAGAGTGGGGACCCATCGTGCCAGCCTCTCTGTCCCTTCTAGGTGCTCCCAAGTGGCCAAAGGAGACAGTGAAACCTGTCGAGGTAGAGGAAGGGGAGTCGGTGATTCTGCCTTGCCACCCTCCACCCAGTGCAGAGCCTCTACGGATCTACTGGATGAACAGCAGTGGGTGCCCACAAGGGGCCGCCGCCTGGGGTGGGTGTGCCAGTGGTCACGTCTTCCTGGACGGAGGTCCTGACCTCTGCCTCCTCAACCCCCACCCCCGCAGAGATCATGCACATCAAACAGGATGAGAGGGTGACAATGGGTCAGAATGGCAACCTCTACTTCGCCAACGTGCTCACCTCGGACAACCACTCAGACTACATCTGCCATGCCCACTTCCCTGGCACTCGGACAATCATTCAGAAGGAACCCATTGACCTCCGGGTCAAAGCCAGTGAGTCCCAAAGGCTCTGACATGCCCACACTCCTCTGTGATCCTCAGGCCTGGCCCGTTTGCTAGATCGGAAGACCTCAATCTTCCTCGAGGACAGCTTGGCTCCACCTCAACCCTCCCCAGACCCCTTCCTGGGTGGCAAGAGCAGAGATGGGGTCTCCCTTCAGCACAGAATGAAACAGATCCCGGGGGCTCATCCCGGTGTCCAGAGTCACCCACTCCCTTGCTCCTTCCTCACAGCCAACAGCATGATCGACCGGAAGCCGCGCCTGCTCTTCCCTACCAACGCCAGCAGCCACCTGGTGGCCTTGCAGGGGCAGCCACTGGTCCTGGAGTGCATCGCCGAGGGCTTGTGAGTCTAGGAGCCCGGGGTGGGGTTGGGCAGGGTCTCTGCTGAGGGGTGGGGCTCAGCAGCCCTGTCCTCTCTCCCCTCCACTCTCCTCCTTGGCCTCCCTGCACTGTGCCCTGGGCAGCCCCACGCCCACCATCAAGTGGCTGCGTCCAAGCGGCCCCATGCCAGCCGACCGAGTCACCTACCAGAACCACAACAAGACTCTGCACCTGCTGAACGTGGGCGAGGAGGACGATGGCGAGTACCGTTGCCTGGCTGAGAACTCCCTAGGCAGTGACCGGCACGCCTACTATGTCACCGTGGAAGGTATGGTGCCTCTGCCAGGCTTAACCCCTGCCCGGTTGCAAGGCTCCCAAGAATGGGGCTCCATTGAGGTAGCTCAGTTGGTTAGAGTATCGTCCTGTTATGCCAAGGTTGCGGGTTCGATCCCTAGTCAGTACACATACAAGAATCAACAATGAATGCATAAAATAGGTAGAACAACATCTCTCTCTCTCTCTCTCTCTCTCTCTCTCTCTCTCTCTCTCTCTCAAATCAATTTCAAAAAGGAAGAATAAGAAAATTTTGAAGGAAAAATAAAGAATGACCTCTGGGGACCAAAGTTTGTGATGTCACTGTCACGGAGGCGGGGGTGGAGGGGAGGCAGGGGGTGAGCTGGCTGAGGCTGCGGGCTCAGGGCGGCTCTCCCCTTCCCCGCAGCTGCCCCATACTGGCTGCATAAGCCCCAGAGCCGTTTGTATGGGCCAGGGGAGACTGCCCGCCTGGACTGCCAAGTGCAGGGTAGGCCCGAACCAGAGGTCACCTGGAGAATCAATGGCATCCCCGTGGAGGGTGAGAGCATGGGGAGCCCTGGGGGATGGGGGAGGAAGAGGAGGGACGGGAGGGGACTCAGCGTGGCTCACTGCCCTGCCCTGGCCTGTGGACCCACCTGTCACACGCACAGAGCTGCCAGCCAAGGACCAGAAGTACCGAATCCAGCATGGAGCCCTCATCCTGAGCAATGTGCAGCCCAGCGACACGATGGTGACCCAGTGCGAGGCCCGCAACCGGCACGGGCTCCTGCTGGCCAATGCCTACATCTATGTTGTCCGTGAGTGCCAGCAAGCTAGGCCCCCTCCCCTCCCCTCTGTGCCTCATAACCGCCAGTCTGTCCTTGTAGCCCACCAGGCTGACAGCCAGCAGCTGGTTTGTGTACCACCGCTGCCTTCCTTCTCTTGGGGCCCTTCAGCCCATCTCTCGCTTATCCTCACAACAGCAGGGCAGGGAGACGGAGGAAGGGCAGATGAGGAAGCAGCCTCAGAGAGTGTTCTGGCTCATCCCATGTCACCCTGGCCAGGACATGCCCAAGGCCAGCATGGTGGCTCCTCTCCTGGAGCCTCAGGGAAGATGGGGGCTAGGGCAGGAAGGGGTGGACTGTCAGTGGGGCCTCGAATGATTGGTAAAACTTGGGCGGCTGGGATAGGGAGACACATCTAAGGCCGAGAGAGGCTCAGCCTGGCAGGGGCCTGAGTTGGACACAGGGAAGCCTGATGGGTAGAGCTCCCCTGCGGAGCCCTGAATCTGCCCCCACCCCCACCCCCGCACTGTCTCCCAGAGCTGCCGGCCAAGATCCTGACCCCAGACAATGAGACCTACTTGGCAGTCGAGGGCAGCACTGCCTACCTTCTGTGCAAGGTCTTTGGAGCCCCTGTGCCCAGCGTCCAGTGGTAAGTGCTCCCACTCAGCAGGGGTGGTCTGAGCCATCTTCTGGCTTAGGGAGCCAAGGAGGGCAGGGAGCGCATGGCTGGGGTCTGAGCCAGGTCCCCCACTCCCGGCTTGTGCCAGGCTGGACAAAGAAGGAAAGACGGTGCTACAAGACGAGCGCTTCTTCCCCTACACCAACGGGACCCTGGGTATTCGAGACCTCCAGGCCAACGACACAGGACACTATTTCTGCCAGGCTGCCAATGACCAAAACAATGTAACCATCGTGGCGAACCTGCAGGTCAAAGGTCAGGTGACCCCCCTCCCCATGTGATTAGCACCTCCAGGAGGGATGGTCAGGGTCTCTGGAGAACACCAGAGTGACCCTCCCTTCCCATCATTGCCCTCAGATGCCACTCGGATCACACAGGGGCCCCAGAGCACAATCAAGAAGAAAGGCTCAAGGGTGACATTCACCTGCCAGGCCACCTTTGACCCCTCCTTGCAGCAGAGCATCACCTGGCGTAGAGATGGTCGCAGCCTCCAGGAGCCTGGGGACAGTGACAAGTGCGGGCCCAGTGGAAGGGGGCAGTGTGGGAAAAGCAGAATGTCCAGACCTGGCCTCATCCAGGGGGGGAGCACCCCTACTTTGAGGGAGAAGGTTCTGGCAGGAGGGGGGAGGAAGAGAGCAGAGCACAGATGGTGGAGAGAGGGGTGGGTCCATTGGGAGCATAAGGACAGGCATCCCTCCCTCACCTTCCCAGGTACTTCATAGAGGACGGGCACCTGGTCATCCACAGCCTGGACTACAGCGACCAGGGCAACTACAGCTGCGTGGCCAGCACGAAGCTGGATGTGGTGGAAAGCAGGGCGGAGCTCCAGGTGGTGGGTGAGTCCTGGGGGGGAGGGTTCAGCAGGCTCGTGGCCTGGAGGCCTGGGGGGCACCAGGCCTTGGAGCACAGGGGCCCAGGTTCACATGGCAGGGCCCTTTTGAGCTGGGGGTCTGATCTTTGGGCTCGAGCATGGGCCGGAAAACCCACCCTCCGTGGCCCTCAGGGAGCCCCGGGCCAGTGCCACAGCTGGAGCTGTCCGATCGTCACCTGCTGAAGCAAAGCCAGGTGCGCCTGTCCTGGAGCCCCGCTGACGACCACAACGCCCCCATTGAGAGTAAGAGGCCTGAGCATGATGCCACTCACCCCCGCCCCCACTGCCACCCCCGCTAGCCCTCCCTCCTCCCGGGTACCTGGCTCCATGACTGCACCTCACTGGGGCTCAGGGTTCCTCATGCAAGTCCCAGAATGCCAGTGGCCTTGGGCACTCCCTCCCTCGGCCCAAGCCAGACTTGGACCCTCATTACCCGTCCCCATGCCACACGCTGATAACTCCACTGCGATTCACTCCTTTTTGCAGAGTATGACATTGAATTTGAAGACAAGGAGATGGCTCCTGAGAAATGGTACAGTCTGGGCAAGGTGCCTGGAAACCAGACCTCCACCACCCTCAAGTTGTCACCCTATGTCCACTACACCTTTAGAGTTACCGCCATCAACAAATATGGCCCTGGGGAGCCCAGCCCGGCCTCTGAGACTGTGGTCACACCCGAGGCAGGTGAGCCACTTGGGAGGGGTCTCAGATGCAGGGTCCCCAGGCTCTGCAAGCAGGGCCCACAGAGGGGATTGTACCCAAATCCTCTGCTTTCTGGTTTTCAGAGGGAGCTGGGGGGTGGGGTTCCCTCGGGGGCTAATGGCCAGAATGGGCCATTCCTTCCTTGGTCCTCTGACCTTCTCTGCCTTGGCAGGACCCCACAGCATTGATGTCTTTTTTAAAGCTTTTTTAAAAACTATGTCGTATTGATTTCAGAGAGAGGAAGGGAGAGGGAGAGAGAGAGATAGAAACATCAATGATGAAAGAGAATCATTGATTGGCTGCCTCCTACATGACCCACACTGGGGATTGAGCTTGCAACCTGGGCATGTGCCCTGACAGGGAATCGAACTGTGACTTCCTGGTTCTTGGGTCGATGCTCAACCCCTGAGCCATGTCAGCTGGGCCCCAGCATTGATGTATTAACAACACATTACTTTCCAGCCCCAGAGAAGAACCCTGTGGACGTGAAGGGGGAAGGGAACGAGACCAACAATATGGTCATCACTTGGAAGGTGAGGGGGCCTGGGCTGAGCTCGCCCCGGGACATCATGCCAGGACCCACATGTTTGCCGATCCCCTGGCTGTGCTAAGGACCAGAGGATGACGGGATGTGAGGCTGGGTCACAGGTGAGGGTGTGTCACAGGAGGGGACTGCTCTTGGCTGACCAGCTCCTGTTCTGCTCGCCCCTTACAGCCACTCAGGTGGATGGACTGGAACGCCCCCCAGGTTCAGTACCGTGTCCAGTGGCGCCCTCAGGGGACGCGAGGGGCCTGGCAGGAACAGATCGTGAGCGACCCCTTCTTGGTGGTGTCCAACACCTCCACCTTTGTGCCCTATGAGATCAAGGTCCAGACGATCAACAGCCAGGGCAAGGGCCCCGAGCCCCAGGTCACCATTGGCTACTCTGGGGAAGACTGTGAGTAGCGGGTGTGGAGCCCGCGTGTGCCTTCACAGCCCACTCCCTCCCAGCCCCTACCTCTCAATAGCGCATTTCATAGGAGTAAGAATATTCTGTTGTCTTACGTAACCAAAGTGCCATTGCGAAAGTCCAGAGATTTACCATCAACACAATACATTTCTCTAGTTGGCAGTCAATATTCCAATTGTACTGGTCAGTGCTGTCTTTCCCCCTGCCCAGGGTTCAGTCCAGGGTCTAGTCCAGAGTCCACTCCAGGATCCAGTCCAGGGTCCAGTCCAGGGTCTAGTCAAGATCCAGTCCAGGGTCCAGTTCAGGATCCAGTCCAGGGTCCAGTCCAGGATCCAGTCCAGGGTCTAGTCAAGATCCAGTCCAGGGTCCAGTTCAGGATCCAGTCCAGGGTCCAGTCCAGGATCCAGTCCAGGGTCTAGTCAAGATCCAGTCCAGGGTCCAGTTCAGGATCCAGTCCAGGGTCCAGTCAGCATCAAGTCCAGGTCCAGTTAGGATCCAGTCCAGGGTCCAGTCAGGATCCAGTCCAGGATGCAGTCCAGGATCCCATACGGGGTCCTGCTGCTTTCCTTCCCTTGAATTGAAACATGAGATACTCGCTTTGATCATCCCCTCAAGATCTTCTCTGGTTACTCCTCCCTGTAGTTACTGTTTTCAACTAATAAACAGTCTGCAGAGAGAGAGAGAGACAGACCCTGAGGCCATGTAAATGCCCTGTTGCCCCTCAACTGCCTGCCCCCCATAGAGCTTCCAAATCTATCCCACCCCCCACCCCGAGGGAGGATTCTGGACTGGCCTCAGGATGCCACAGGCCCTCATCCACATTACTGGCTGCTTCCAGATCCCCAGGCAAAACCTAAGCTGGAAGACATCAAAATTCTCAACGCGAGCACCGTGCTGGTCAAGTGGTGGCCTGTGGATCCAGCCCAGGTCAAGGGCCACCTCCGCGGATACAATGTAAGGGGCTGAGGTGTGGGAGGTGGGGCGATCCCCGGGGTGAGGGGTGAGGCCACCAAGAGTGAGAGAAGATTGGAGGCGGGCCCCTGCCACCTGCCAGCTGCTCTTCTGGAAGTCCTTGGGTTGTGAGGAAAGGGTCCCCGTTGAGGGCAGTGGGTAGTATGTTACCCGGGGGTCACTGTGGGATCTCCTGTCCACCTACAGTTGACGTACCAGTGGATGGGCAGTCAGAGGAGGCACAGCAAGAGGCACATCCATGAGACCCACGTGGTGGTGCCCGCCAACACCACCAGCACCGTCCTGGAGGGCCTGCGGCCCTACAGCTCCTATCACCTGGAGTTGCGGGCTTTTAACAGCCGGGGCTTGGGGCCCCCCAGCGAGACAACCTTCAGCACCCCAGAGGGAGGTGAGGTTTGCACTCCGTGCCCCGGTCCCGGCCCCTCCTTGCTGTCCCAGGGCGAGCCTGGGCGAGAACCTGCTACTCATCTCTGTGCCCTGCAGTGCCCGGCCCCCCGGAGGCATTGCACCTGGAGTGCCAGTCCAACACCAGCCTCCTGCTGCACTGGCAGCCTCCGTTCAGCCACAACGGCGTGCTCACTGGCTACGTGCTGTCCTGCCTGCCACGTATGGATGTCGGGGGCTCAGAGCCTCAGCCCAGCCTGAGCGGGAGCCGGAGGGGAACTGGGGTGCGGGTAGAGCTGTCTGCCAGGGCTCACTCCCCTCCCTGCCTGTCCTTGCAGTGGGTGACGGGGGCGAGGAGCAATTGTCCTTCAACCTCTCGGACCCCGAGCTGCGGGTGTACAACCTGACCAACCTTAACCCGCACCTGCAGTACCGCTTCCAGCTGCAGGCCACCACGAAGCAGGGCCCTGGCGAGGCCATTACGCGGGAAGGAGGCACCAGGACCTTAACTGGTAAGGTGGAGCGCTGAGGAGGCCCCGTCAGGCAGCCAGGCCCAGGAGGGCGGACCTTGAGCTGCCTCGAGGTCCCACACCCTCTTCTTGCTCCCCAGGGGTCGCAGATTTTGGCAACATCTCGACCACAGTCGGCGAGAATTACAGCGTGGTCTCCTGGTTCCCCAAGGAGGGCCAGTGCAACTTCGGGTTCCAGATATTGTTCAAACCCCTGGGTGGTGAGCACGCATGAGGCCTCTGGGGGGAGAAGGAACTCTGGGCCCAGAGGGGCTGGGGATGGTGTGGAGCAAGGTGCTGCCCGGGACTCCCACTCATCCCTGCTGCCCTCTCGCTCCTACAGATGAGAAAATGGATGCTATCCCGCCGCAGTATGTCAACTACAACCAGAGGTCCTACACACAGTGGGACTTGCAGCCGGGTACTAACTACCAGATCCGACTGCTCAAGGAGACGGTGCTCTTGCAGGAAACAACTGTGAAGACCAACGGCACTGGTGAGGCCCCAGGGAGCTCGGGGCACCACGCAGTTAGCTACCCTCTGTCCCCAGCTCAGCCACCACCACCTTAGGCCTCATGGCTCCTCTCTCCTCCCAGAATCTGGGTGCCCCTTGACCCATGACGGAGAAGTCCAGGCCCCTGAAACAGCCCATTTTAGTATCCTTCTGTTTTAACTGTTTCTAAGGCAGTCATTTTCTCAGAAGGTTTTCCTCCTTGCCCCCTGCTCTCCAGAGGGTCCCCCCTCTCGCGTCAATTACATGCACCCCTCGTCTGGCTGGTGTGGCTCAGTGGTTGAGCGTCGACCTATGAAGCAGGAGGTCACGGTTCGATTCCCGGTCAGGGCACATGCCCTGGTTGTGGGCTCGATCCCACGTAGGAGGCATACAGGAGGCAGCCGATCAATGATTCTCTCTCATCATTGATTTTGATGTGTCTATCCCTCTCTCCCTTCCTTTCTGAAATCAATAAATTACAGGCTAGGAGCTGTAGGGCCCTCAGCCCCCACCTGGTCCTCTGGTGTCTGTGGGCCAGGCCTGCTGCTGCCCCTACCCATTCCTTGAGGGCAGAGGGGTTGTGACAATAGTGAGGCCGCACACAAGGCCATGAACCTGGGGGCATTGGCTTGGGCTGCCGGGCTGCAGCGCCTGGGGCTCTGTCTCACCTGGGACCGGGCCCTCCCCCTCAGGCCGAGTGAGACTCCCTCCCCCCGGCTTTACCACTGAGGGCTGGTTCATCGGTTTTGTCAGCGCCATCATCCTCTTGCTCCTCATCTTGCTCATCCTCTGCTTTATCAAGCGCAGCAAGGGTGGCAAGTACTCAGGTAACCCTGACCCTGGGCCACCCTGTGTCCCTTTCACAAGTCCCCCTGGGTCCCTGAGCCCCTGGCAGGACAGCATGGGCATGTTGGGGGGCAGGCAGGGGCCCAGAGCAAAGGCAGCCATGTGGGGTGACGGGTACACCCTTAAAAGTTTCCTGGCTCCTGAGAGCTGCTGAGACAGTGCTGGGGGCGCTCAGAGCACAGAGAGGGGGCCTGGCCTGTGACTCCCGCCTGGGGGTGGGGTCCATTGTCCAGGGAGAGGCTGGGGCTGGAGAAGCAGTCAGCTCCAATCTGTGTCTTCAGTAAAAGACAAAGAGGACACCCAGGTGGACTCTGAGGCCCGGCCGATGAAGGACGAGACCTTTGGCGAGTACAGGTGAGCTGGGGTGGGAGCACTGCCGGCCAGCTGCCCAGCACCGCCCTCGCTTTTGTATCTGACACTGTCTCTCTCTCTTCTCTGTGCTGCTGGGTGACATCAGGTCCCTGGAGAGGTAAGGCAGGGGTGGTGGGAAGATACTACCAGACCCTGATGGCAGGGACCCCCCCCCTCCCCCCCCCGTGGACAGTATGTGCTGAGAAGAGCCAGGGGCCTGTCTGACCTGGCAGCTCCCGGCTTCGGGGACAAGCCAACCCCTCCAGCTCCTCTTCCACACACACACACAGCTTCCAGGCCTGGCCGTCACCTTCCCAGCTCCCTCCCTCTGGGCTGTGCAAGGGCTGACAGCTGCCTAGGGGTCTGGCTCATCTACAGACAAGGAGCCAGGCCCCATGAGCCCCCAGGCTAAACGCATCTGCCAGGATTCCGGGTATCTCACGCCTAGCCCTCACGGATGTATGTCAAGGATGCGAACCTCCATACGAACCTGTCCCCATTGTATTCAGAGCAAATGGAAAGCAGACAGAGCCTGGGCCCCTCCTGGGCAGCCTCCCACTCCCCCCCTCCCCCACTACCTTCTGCCCCTGCAGCGACAACGAGGAGAAGGCCTTCAGCAGCCAGCCATCCCTCAATGGAGACATCAAGCCCCTGGGCAGTGATGACAGCCTGGCTGACTATGGGGGCAGCGTGGATGTCCAGTTCAACGAGGACGGCTCCTTCATTGGCCAGTACAGCGGCAAGAAGGAGAAGGAGGCAGCAGGAGGCAATGACAGCTCGGGGGCTGCCTCCCCCATCAACCCCACAGGGACCCTGGAGTAGTGGGGTCCAGCCCGGCGAGGCAGGTGGGGTGCAGCCCAGGGCCGGGCCGCAGGGGAGTCGGAGGCCAAGACTCCCGGCCCGATGCCCGTTCTGGGTCCCTGACCTCTGGACCGAGGCCCCTCCCTGTCTCCACCAGGCCTCGCCCCACTCTCTGGCCCTGAGCCTGTGGGAGGCTTGAGTTGGGAGCACGAGAGAGTTCACTGCCTGACCCCCTTTTGATTACCCGCACCCCACTTTATTGCCAAAACCCAGCTGCACTCCTTGCTGGACACACACTGCTTTGTTCCAGCTCGGGGGGCCGGCTGATCACTCGCACGTCAGGAGCCTTCAGGTGCTGCCTCGCCAGCCTTGGGCAGACGGAGGCTGAGCTGGCCCGGGAGGGGAAGCGGGGACGGTCCCGGAGGGGTCTCCCAGATGCTGCCTGGTGGGACCTCCTCAGGACCACGATTGACACTCATCCCCAGCCACTCCTTGGCCAGCTTGGCTGGGACTGAGGATGGAATTCGGTGTCCCCACCATCTGCTCCCTTTTCTTTGCCATCTCTGCTCCAACCAGGGTGGGGGCTAGGTAAACTGGCTCTGGGTGCAGAGGAGGCCATCAGGGGGGCCCAGAGTCCCCACGCGCCAGTATCACCCTCCTCCCGCCGCCCACCCCACCCTGTGGCTGGCTTTCAGGAGCTCCATTACACACGCTGCCTTCAGTACCCACCAGACAACATCCAAGTGGCCTCCATCACTGCCAGGGTGCGGGGCGGGTACAGCTCCTCCCCACTCCCCGTGGCCCCTGCCTCTCCCAGCCGCTACCACACTCTAGGACCCCTTAGCAGCCCCGCACCCCCAGTCTGAACACTTCCCCCCCTCGGCCTTTCCCTCTGCCCACCTTGGGAATGTAAATACACCGTGACTTTGAAAATTCCTAGCCTTGCCCTTTCCCCATATGCCACTAGTGTGTAGGCAGATGTCTGAGTCTCTAGGTGGTTTCTAGGTTTTCTAGCAATTAGCTTTGATCCCATCCCAGGAAAAATTCAAACAGCCAACAAACAGGAAAGATGGGTTCTCCCAGCTCTGCTGTGCTCCTGCCGGCAGCCCCATCTCCCTGTCTGCCTTTGCTTGGTCTGTTGATAAGCCCAGTACAAAAAAGTCTATATATATATGTATATAAATATCAGAATTATAACAGGCAAATAAAAACCTGGAAACGAAGAGGAACTGTTGTTATTTTGCCGAGCACAACTTCCCTCCAACCCCTCAGTGCCTGCGGTAGGCCAGTCCTACCTCCCCTTCCAGGCCTGGCTGCCTGCCTGCCCCTCTTGCCCCTGGTGGGCCTTGGAGGCAGCTGTGGGCTACCCCCACCATTGGACCCCTCATTCTTGCAGCGGGGCAGGGGAGGGAGCAGAGCGGGGCCAGGTCTCAGGAGCCTCTTCCTTGTCTAATGAGTGCCCGCCCTTGGTGCCCAGCCCTTGAAACCAGTACACACTTGATTTATTTATTTTATATGCTTTTATTGATTTCATTTTTTAAAATCCTCACCCAAGGATATTTTTCCATTGATTTTTTAAGAGAGAATGGAAGAGAGAGGGAATGACAGAGAGAAACATCTATGGGAGAGACACATTGATTTGTTGCCTCCTGACCGAGCCCTGACCAGGGTCCCGGCAGGGGAGGAGCCCGCAACCTAGGTACATGCCCTTGACCGGAATCGAACCTGGGACCTTTCAGTCTGCAGGCTGATGCTCTATCCACCGAGCCAAACCAGTTTCGGCTAGGGTGATTACATTTATTGAAAGTATATTTCTATTGATTTCAGAGAGGGAGAGAGAGTCAGAAACATCAATGATGAGAGAGGATCGATGGTTGGCTGCCTCCTGCAAGTTCCCCACTGGGGATCAAGCCCACAACCCTGGGCATGTGCCCTGACCTCCTGGTTCATCGGTCCACGCTCAACAACTAAGTCACCCCAGCCAGGCGAAACCAGTACATGCTTTAAATGAATGACCACATGTAAACCTCACGCGGCCCCACAGCGACAAACACTGTCTTGGGAACTTGTGAGTCTGTTTGTTCCATGGCTTTCCCAGATGAGGGCCCCACACCGTTCCCCACCCCTGGCCTCCTCAGGCCTTTGCTTCATCTTTAACCTAGTGAGCAGAAAGCTTCAGAGGATCATTTCCCCACCATGAAATCTGTCCCTGAAGCCCTACCCCAAACACTCCGCCCTCTCCTGGCCCCCATGGGTGAAGCCCAGTCCACTGAGGTCAGCCCCCAACCCCAGGCACCAGGTCCCGCCCCTGTGGCCCACTCAAGAATTGTTCTGTTGTGTCTTCTGTTTCTTTTTTAAAATATATTTTTATTGATTTCAGAGAAGGGAGAGGGAAAGAGAGAGAAACATCAAAGATGAGAGAGAATCATTGATTGGCTGCCTCCTGCACGCCCCCTACTGGGGACCGAGCCCACAACCCAGGCATGTGCCCTTGACCAGAATCGAACCCGAGACCCTTCAGTCCCCAGGCCGACGCTCTATCCACTGAGCCAAACCGGCTAGGGCCCTTCTCTTTCCTACACCTCTCATTTTCGGTACCTGCTGGTCAGTCCCGTAATGTGCCGTAATAGCTTCTATCACTAAAAATGCTCCTCACTGCACGCCCTACCAGATTTTGCCCCATTTCTCTGCTACTTAGAACAAACACCTTCAACACTTATCTGCACTCATCCCTGCTTAATCTCCACCTGTAGCAGCAACTACTTGTTGTCCTCAATATAGATCTTCCTGCCGGAACCGGTTTGGCTCAGTGGATAGAGCGTCGGCCTGCGGACTGAAGGGTCCCAGGTTCGATCCCGGTCAAGGGCATGTACCTGGGTTTCGGGCACATCCCCAGTGGGAATGTGCAGGAGGCAGCTGATCAATGTTTCTCTCTCATTGATGTTTCTGACTCTCTATCTCTCTCCCTTCCTCTCTGTAAAAAATCAATAAAGTATATTTTTTTAAAAAATATAGATCTTCTTGTTCTTATGTAACAAGAGCTGAAGATAGCCTTGGCCTGGTAGCTGGGTTGAAACATCATCCCGATACGCCAAGGTTGTGGGTTTGACCCCCAGTCAGAGCACATAAAGCAGCAACCAATGAATGCATAAATAAGTGGAACAACAAATCGATGTTTCTTTCTTCCTCTCTCTCAAATCAATAATTTAAAAAGCAGTGGATATATGCAGTCTTTGGGGGTGGGGGTGGAGAGAGGGTATACCTGCTAGAAAGAGAGTTATTGGGCCAGAGAGTGGGTATGGCAGTTATTAAGTTACTGTATTGTCTCTTGGGTCCCAACTCACTTTGCTGTCCTCTGCTTCATGCTCGGTTATGGTTCCATTCCCGGTCAGGACACATGCCCGGGTTGCAGGCTCGATCCCCAATGTGGGGCGTGCAGGAGGCAGCCGATCCATGACTCTCATCTTTGCTGTGTGTCTCTCTCTCCTTTCATCTCTGAAACCAATAAAGATATAATTTTAAAAAAAAGAAATGTGGAGAAGCTGAAAATTCGACTGACATGGGATTCTGTGATGCACACAATTCAACGTGGTGCTTGATTTTCAGCACTGTCTGCCCTACAGCTACAAAAAGTAAGAGAATTTTTAAGGCTGACATGGAGCTCTCTGCTGCCTTGCAAGGGAACAGCCATTCTCCTCAAAACCCACCACAACCATCCCTGTAAATGGACCCACACTGAGGTCCATTCTCAATATGGTTTAGTGCTACAGGCACTTTTGTTGACAACAAAAGAATAGCAAGATTTTTTTTTGCTAGTAAAAACTGGCAGAAACCTGGAGGAATATGTGTGGGAGTGGCTTCTAAGGATGTTATACCAAGGAGAATGGCATGTAACAGTGGGTTGGGCACAATTAAGCTGGGTCCATGCAGCTGGAAGGGACTTGAACAGCCTACTTGGTTTGTTGACTTCCATGTGAACTCACCTGTGGCCTAAATTCGAAGATATCAAAATGCTAGATCAACCCTTACTCTGGGAAAGGACCCACAGGTGTAAGTCCTAGGAGGAAGTGCAGCGATCAGTGTCTTGAACTTGAGAGTTGCAGTCATGGTGATATCTCTCCTATCCCAATTTGTCTATTTACTGTGACCTTGGAGAATGACTGGGGGTTGATATAAGCTTAATCTGACAATGACTCCAACTGCAGCTGCTGTTCCAGATGTGATCTCTCTTTGCTGAAGCAGAGCAGCTATTGCCCTATCCAGTCTTCTACTCTATAGCGATTTGCAGAGTCCACCAGAAGCACTTTCTTTTTACCTGGAACGGCCAACAGTATACCTTTACAGTCTTGACTATGGGCCATGTCATCTCTCCTTCTCTTTGACATAATATAGTGCTTAGAAACTTTATCTTACCATTCCTCACAGCATCCACGGCTCCACTACACTGATGCCATCATCCTGATCGAATCTGATGAGTTAGAAGCAGAAAGTACTATAAATGCCTTAGTAAGACATATGCAAACCAGAAGGCAGGAGATAAACCCCATGTAAATCTCAGGGAAGTTTCTAGAAACTCAATGCTCTAAAGCATGTAAAGATATCCTCTTCGAGGTAAACGACCTCATGCTGCACCTTGCACAAACTACCTCTAAAAAACAATGTTTGCCCTAGCCCCGTGGTTGGCAAACTGTGGCTCGAGAGCCACATGCCTTGAGTGTGGCTCTTCCTAAGCCTTAGGAGTCCCCTAATTAAGTTAATAACAATGTACCTACCTATATAGTTTAAGTTTAAAAAATTTGGCTCTCAAAAGAAATTTCAATCGTTGTACTGTTGATATTTGGCTCTGTTGACTAATGAGTTTGCCGACCACTGCTAGCTGGTTTGGTTCAGTGGGTAGAGCATTGGCCTGCAGACTTAAAGGTCCCAGGTTCGATTCCAGTCAAGGGCACGCACCTTGGTTGCAGGCTTCTCCCCAGCCCGGCCCCTGGTCAGGGCGTGTGCAGAAGGCAACCAATTGATGTGTTTCTCTCACACTGATGTTTCTCTGTCTCTTCCCTCTCTTTTCCACTCTCTCTCTCTAAAATATATATATCCTCAGGTGAGGATTAACAAAACAAAACAAAAAGAATGTTTGGTGGACTCTTTTGGATTCTGAAACTTATACCACATGTGAGTGTGTTATGTTGACCTATTTACTGTATAACTTAAGGCTGCCCATTTTGTGTGGGGATCAGAGCAAGTGAGAACTGTGCAGTGAGTCGAGGTGGCAGTGCAAGCTACTCTTCCGGTCTTTTGACCCAGCAGATCCAATAATACTAGCAGTGGTTCTCAACCTTCTGGCCTTTTAAATACAGTTCCTCATGTTGTGACCCAACCATAAAATTATTTTCGTGGCTACTTCACAACTGTCATGTTGCTCCTGTTATGCATCGTCATGTAAATATCTGATATGCAGGATGGTCTCAGGCGACCCCTGTGAAAGGGTCGTTCGACCGCCCAACACGACCCACAGGTTGAGAACCGCTGTAGTAACTAAAGTGTCTGGGAAAATACTGATATGGTGTGGAGTCTCTGGCAAGAACAATAGGAGAAGCACTGTGCAGACCTCTAGGGTTTTGTAGAAAATCCATACCCTCTTCTGTCAATAACCATTCTTTGGCTTGCTATCAGGTCCTGGTAGAGACTGAACTCTTAGGACTAATGGTGACCATGTGACCTCAGTTGTCCAACAGGGACTGGGTGTTTGTCTGACCCCGTGAAGCCATAGGTTGAGCACGTGCTGCAGTGCATCACAATGAATGGAAATGGGATTTGAGAGATGGAAACTCTCTCCGGGGGTTTTTTGGTGTTTTTTAAAAATATATTTTTATTGATTTCAGAGAGGGAAGGAGAGGGAGAGAGATTCAGAAACATCAATGATGAGAGAGAATCATTGATTGGCTGCCTCCTGCATGCCCCACACTGGGGATGGAGCCCACAACTCAGGCATATGCACTTGACCAGAATCTAACCTGGGACCCTTCAGTCCACAGGCTGACACTCTATCCACTGAGCAAAACCAGCTAGGTCAAGTTCAATGTTTTTAGGTTTCATATATAAGTGAGATCATTGCAACATTTGTCTTTCTCTGACTGACTTATTTTGCTTAGTAGCACAGTGCCCTCAAAGTGTATCCATATTGTCACAAGTGGTCGGATTTCCATCTTTTTATGGTGGAATAACATTCCATTGTATACATGTACATTTCTTTTATCCATTCATCCACTCACAGGCACTTAGGTATTTCCATGTCTTGGCCATCCTATATAATAAAGAGATAATATGCAAATTGACCCTCACTCCATCACGCTGTCACAAGATGGCTGCACCCACAGCGGAGGCAGGGTTCCTGTAATGAGCCATAAGGAGCAATCAGCAGGGACTTGAGACTGCGTGGTGCCAGGCCGGGGTGGGGGACCTGAGGTCGCGCCCCCCACCTGGCAGGGCTTGACAAGGGACCTCAGACCACGCCCCATGCCCCGGGCTGGGGGACCTGAGGCCACACCTCCCACCCCGGCGCTGGGCTGGGGAACCTCAGGCCACACCCCCTGCTCCGGCACCGGGCCAGGGGACCTGAGGGTGCACTGGGGGACCTGAGTCTGCACCCCCCATCCAGCAGGGCTTGATGGGGGACCTGAGGCTGAGCCCTCTGCCCTGTGCCAGGCCGGGGGACCTGAGGATGCGCCCCCTCCTGGCGGGGTTTGATGGGGGTGGGGCTGGCTGGGTCTGGGTCTTGTGTGATTTCGAGGTGCACGTGGATGGGCGGGACTTGTCTCTGGGTCCCTCAGTGTGCCCCAGACTCTGACAGGAGGAAGATTTTCTTATACGTTTTACTAATTTTCTTTCATTTCTGACACTTCTATTATCGAGAAAGGGCAAATAGCAATATTAAAATGTTTCCTCTAATTAATTCCCTTTTAATGTGCATGAATTTTCTGCACCGGGCCACTAGTCCAGTGATGGCGAACCTATGACACGCATGTCAGAGGTGACACACGAACTCATTTTTTTGGTTGATTTTTCTTTGTTAAATGGAATTTAAATATATACAATAAATATCAAAAATATACATCTTTGTTTTACTATGGTTGCAAATATCAAAAAATTTCTATATGTGACACGGCACCAGAGTTAAGTTAGCGTTTTTCAAAATGCTGACACACCAAGCTCAAAAGGTTTGACATCACTGCACTAGTCTATATATATAAAAGGCTAATATGCAAAGTGTCCCCTCAGGAGTTCGACCAGGAGAACAGCAATTTGATCACTTGCTATGATGTGGGCTGACCACCAGGGGGTGGTGCAGAACATGGCAAGAGACCAGCGACAGCGGCAGGGCCCTGAGGGAGAAAGGGAAGGAGGAGGCGGGGAGGTGGGGAACCCGATGGGCCCTGATTGCCGGCCATGCCTAGGGAACCTACCTGAGCACGAATTTCGTGCACCAGGCCTCTAGTTGTAAATAAATAATGCTGCAATGAACATGGGGGTGCAGATATCTTTTAAATATACTGTTTTCATTTCCTTTGGATACATTCTCAGAAGTGGGATTGCTGGATCATGATAGTTCAATTTCGAATTTTTTGAGTGTCCTCCATACTGTTTTCCACAGTGGCTGCACCAATTTACATTCCCACCAACAGTGAACAAGGGTTCCCTTCTCCATATCCTCACCAACATGTATCTCTTGTCTTTTTTATGATAATCATTTTAACAGATGGAAAGTGATACCTCCTTGTGGTTTTGACTTGCATTTCCCTGGTGATTAGTGATGTTGAGCACCTTTGCATGCACCTGTTGACCCTTCATATATCTTCTTTGGGAAAATGTCTATTCAGGTCCTTTACACATTTTAATTGGATTATTTGGAGGGTTTTGTTTTGTTTAGTTTGCTATTGAATTGTAGAAGTGCCTTATATAACTTGCATATTAACCCCTTGTCTGATATCTGGTTTACAAATATATTCTCCCATTCAGTAAGTTGCATTTTCATTGTGTCAATGGTTTCCTTGGCTGTGCAGAAGCTATTTAAAGATACAGTTTGCCCAGCTCATGTAGCTCAGTGGATTGAGCATCGTCCCATGGACCAAGAGGTCTTGGGTTTCATTCCCAGTTAGATCACATGCCCGGGTTGTGGGTTTGATCCCCAGTAGGGGGCATGCAGGAGGCAGCCAATCATGTGTCTCATTGATGTTTTTATGTTGTTGTTTTTTATGTTTCTATCTCTCTCTCCTCCTTTCCTCTCTGAAATCAATAAAAACATATTTTTAAAAATAAAAATAAATAAAGTGATGTAGGTCATTATTGCCCATTATGATAGGCCTGAGAGATGGCCAGGAGTATGGATCTATGTTGCTTCATAGGAAACTGCTAGTGATTTGGCTGAATGGTCATGACTTGGGAAAGGACAGGGTTGGGGTTACAGAGGTTTGGGGAAGAGGGATGTGGATGGGCATCCCAGAAGGCAGCCACTGCAGAGGAAACTCGGTATCCAGGTGGACAAAATGCTGTGCCTTGTGGATGCCAGTCAGCCTCTTTCCCAGCCACCCCAGTGCTTGCTTAATGGGGCCATGAACAAAGTAGCCATGGTGGCACAGGTGGGCTATGCATGGGCTCAGCAGCATAGACTTCCTCTCACCACTGCCAACCTGGCCCTGGGTGCCTCTAAGGACCAAATCAGCCAACAGCAGAGTATCCTGCTGCTGCAGACATGGCACCACTCCCCTGGGCGCAGCCAGCCTCCGGTGGAGGCAGCATGGTGAAAGGTGTACCACTGAGGACCCACACCCTCCAGGAGTGAAAGTTTGAGAAACTCCAGCAGGTATAGAATCCCAACCAGCCAGGATGCCAGCTGAGAGCAAGAGAAATACAGAAAAGACTAGAGGCCCAGTGCACAAAATTCTTGCATGGGTAGGGTCTGTAGTGGCTGCTGACTGCCGGCCGGGACCTTCCTTTGTTCCGCACCACCCCCCCCACCCCACCCCCGGTGGTTCGTGCACATCATAGTGAGCGATCAAACTCCCGGTCTGTCAAACTCCTGAGGGGACACTTCGTGTATTAGGCTTTTATATATATAGATAGATAATAAAATGAAATTATAAAAAGAAATTTTGGTCTCTTGACCAGGTATAGAAATGAGTGTTACAGAGCCATGTACAATTTCTTCCGTAAATATATTAGTTGAATATATATATATATATATATATATATATATATATATATTAGAGGCCTGGTGTATGAATTCATCCATGGGTGGGGTCTGGCCAGCCTGCCCCAATTAGGGCCGGCAGGCTGGGGTGAGGGGCTGTGGGCAGTTGGCCTGCCAGCCCCTGTTCGAACTCCTGGTTGAGGGGACAATTTGCATATTAGCCTTTTATTATATAGGATATATATTACTATTTTCTTTTCTGCTTTTTCTCCTTTCCCCTTATTCCTTTACATAGCAATTGTATGTTTTTTAAAATATATTTTTATTGATTTCAGAGAGGAAGGGACAGGGAGAGAGAGATGGAAACATCAATGATGAGAGAGAATCATTGATTGGCTGCCTCTTACACGCCTCACACAAAGGATCAAGCCTGTAACCCAGGCATGTGCCCTGATTGGGAATCGAACTGTGACCTCCTGCTTCATAGGTCGATGCTCAACCACTGAGCCATGCTGGCCAGGCTACAGCAATTGTTTTAACAAGAAACTTTACAATTTGGTCTTTGAGTCACAGAATATTCAAGTGGGATTATGACTTATTTAGAGGAGAAACTAACCTCCTTAATACTGTGGCTGTCATTTGGAGATTACAAAGGCTGTTGGGACTTTGTGTCTCTCCCCTTTGGGGAGCAGGTGGGAGCATATTTTTCTGAAGGATGCTGGCATTTTGTCAGAAACATCAAGGTGTCAGCATTGCTGATGGAAGTTCAAATGCATGTAGAAGGGTTTGTATTGATGCTGCAAAGCCAAAGCGGTGGGGTGTGGGGGAGGGGATTGTGCCACATCTGGCTTTGTGATGCTGGCAAGTGGGGACTCCACAGCCACATTTCTTCTTTGTCTTCTGGCTCTCTGTTAGGTTCCCCCAGGAGCGACGCTAGGGAAAGTCTGCAAGGCTGGAGAAGGGAACAAGGGTCTTGCTCCTTGCTGTTTGCTTTCTGTTCCTATTGCTATCACCCAGCCTGGGCCCTCAGCCTGCCAACGTCAATCAACTGATTTCCATCTCCAGCTCAGAACCAGTCAGGGAACACCCCCTTCAGAAGACGGAGTCCGGATCTATGTGGTCTCCCTCCTAAGCCTTAGTAGTTTTGTCCATAGCCTTTTAGCACCCACTCCTCAGAGTCTGATTTCCAGCTCTGCAGGGCCTCTCCTCTGAGTTTAGAAATTCGTGCCCTGGCCTTTGTGGCTCAGTTGGTTGGATGTCCTCCAGTGCCTGGGTTCTGGGCTTGATTCCTGTTTGGGGGTGTGTAGGAGGCAGTCAGTCAATGTTTCACTCTCCCATTGATGTTTCTCTCTCTCCCCTTCCTCTCTCTCTAAAAATCAATAAAAATATTTTATTATTATTGTTGTTGTTGTTAATCCTCACCCAAGGATATTTTTCCATTGATTTTTAGAGAGAGTAGAATGGGGGGTGAGGGTAGAGAAACATTGATGTGAGAGAGACACATCAATTGGTTGCCTCTTGCATACCCCCGACCAGGGTCGGGGATCAAGCCTACAACCAAGGTATGTGCCCTTGACCGGAGGTGAACCGGAGACCCTTTAGTCCATGGGCCAACTCTATCCACTGAACCAAACTGGCTAGGGCACTAAAAATATTTTGTAAAAAATAAATTCATTAGCCCTGGCCGGTTTTGCTCAGTGGATAGAGCGTCAGCCTGCAGACTGAAAGGTCCCAAGGTTCAATTCCTGTCAAGGGCACATGCCTGGGTTGCGGGCTCAATCCCCAGTGTAGGGCATGCAGAAGGCAGCCGATCAATGATTCTCTCTCATCACTGATGTTTCTTTCTCTCTCCCTCTCCTTTCCTCCCTGAAATCAATAAAAAAATATATTTAAAAAGATAAGAATAAATTCATTAACTCCACCTCTTCCTCTTCTCCCAGCCCTGTAACTGGGAGCTGCTTCCTGCAGTTATTACCTCTGTGCTATCTCAGTTCCTCCACCGCCTTCCTTCCACTACCTGCTTAATCAATTCTCTCTATGCAATCCTCTCTGCTGACATACTTTGTGTAGTTTGTTTTCCCAGCGGGATTCTCACTTCTAGTGTCCTTAAATGGTTATTTGTCATTATATCTCAATAAAGCTGGAAAAATAAAAATAAGAAAAGTGGGCAAAGCATATGAATGGGGAGTTCATAGAAGAAAACCCAATATGCTAAGAGGCATAAAAGGATGTTCAAACCCATTGATTATCAGAGAAAAGCAAATTAAAATGACATATCACTTTACACCCATTAGATCAGCAAACACATACACACACGGCCACACACGCTTAGAAACACAGGTAATACCAAATGCTGATACCGATGTAGGGATATGGGGACATAGGACCCCTGTGTATGCTTCTGGGAATATAGGCACAGCCATTCTGGAGAACAGTGTGTCAGTATCTAGTTGTTTTTTTAACTGACTTTATTATTGTGTCTCTCTTATTTATTTATTGTTTTAATCCTCACTCGATGACATTTTTTTTCATTGATTTTTAGAGAGAGTGGAAGAGAGAGGGAAAGACAGAGAGAAACATCGATGTGAGAGAAACACATCGATTGTTGCCTCCTGCACCAGCCTCAACCAGGGCCCCGGCCAGGGAGGAGCCTGCAACCAAGGTACTTGCCCTTGACCAGAATAGAACCGGGGACCCTTTGGTCCACAGGCCGCTGCTTTACCCACTGAGCCAAACTGGCTAGGCTTCAGTATCTAGTTTAATTAAATATACACCTAGCCTCGTCCTTGTAATTCTGCTTTTAGGCATACATCACAGAGAAAATCTTATGCAAGGAGTAAGGTGGCATATGCGACAAAGCTTATTACAGCTTTATTTGCAGTGACTGGCAGTACAGGGAATCTGGACATTCATCACCGAGGAAGCAGATAAAACATTAGGGAAAACTGTGCAGTATTTGCCAGCAAGATTATATGTAGAGCTCTGGCCAGGTGCCTCAGTTGGTTGGAGTGCTGTCCTGTGCACCAAAAAGTTTCCAGTTTGATCCCTGGTCAGGATCCATAGGGGAGGCAACCGATTGATGTTTCTCTCTCACATTGATGCTTCTTTCTCTCTCTTCCTCTTTCTCTAAAATCAATAAAAGACATAGCTTCGGGTGAGAATTAAAAATATGTATATATACCCAGCAATATAAAGAGGGCCCAGCCCTGGCAAGGTAGCTCCATTGGTTTCAGAACATCGTACCCATATGCCAAGGTTGTGGGTTTGATCCCCAGTGAGGGCACATACAAGAACCAACCAATGAATGCATGAATGAGTGGAACAACAGATCGGCATTTCTCTCTGTCTCATCAATCAAAAAAAAAAATAATAATAAAATAAAGAGCCAAAACCGGTTTGGCTCAGTGGATAGAGCGTCGGCCTGCGGACTGAAGGGTCCCAGGTTCGATTCCGGTCAAGGGCACGTACCTTGGTTGCAGGCACATCCCCAGTGGGGGGTGTGCGGGAGGCAGCTGATCGATGTTCCTCTCACATCGATGTTTCTAACTCGCTATCCCTCTCCCTTCCTCTCTTTAAAAAATCAATAAAAATATATTTTAAAAAAAATAATAATAAAATAAAGAGAGCCTATAAGCATGATGCTGAATGACTTCTGTGGCCAGTAATGACAAAGTAATCTGAACCATAGTACTCATTAAGAACAACTAGATGAGCTCAACAAACTATGAAAAACATTTGCTTGAAAATGTCCAAGTGATAGCCAAAGCCGGTTTGGCTCAGTGGATGGAGCGTCGGCCTGCGGACTGAGTGGTCCCAGGTTCGATTCCGGTCGGGGGCATGTGCCTGGGTTGCGGGCACGTCCCCAGGGGGTGTGCAGGAGGCAGCTGATCGATGTTTCTGACTCTCTATCTCTCTCCCTTCCTCTCTGTAAGAAATCAATAAAATATATTAAAAAAAAAAAAAGAAAATGTCCAAGTGATAACAGGTAATGAAGCATTACAAGGCAAAGATATGGAAGAAAGAAGAAACAGAGCTTGGTTGGTGTCGCTCAGTGGTTGAGTGTCAACCTATGAACCAGGAATTCACTGGTTCAATTCCCGGTCAGGGCACATGCCCAGGTTGTGGGCTTGATTCCCAGTAAGGCACATGCAGAAGGCAGCCAATCCACAATGTTCCTTTCTCATCACTGTTGTTTCTATCTCTCTCACTTACTCCCTCTCTATCACTAAAAAAAAAAAAAAAAAAAAAATCAATACAAAAAAATATGTACTAGAGGCCCCATGCATGAAATTCAGGCGGGGGGGGGGGGGGGGGGGGAGGAGCCTCAGCCCGGCCTGCACCCTCTTGCAATCTGGGACCTTTGGGACATCCCTCTCACAATCCGGGACCACTGGCTCCTAACCGCTTGCCTCCCTGCCTGATTTCACCCCTAAAACTCAAGCTTCTTTTTTTAATTTTTAATATTTATATTTCTTCTTTATTTTTTATTTAAAAATTCAAGCTCCTTGAGAACATAAGGCATTTAACATTATTCCACATTCCTTACAGAGAGCTAAGCATGGTAAACACAGCAAATACTTAATACTTACGGGCTTCTAGACAAACACTTTCCAACCAGGAATGTTTAAAAGGCAGTCTCCAAAAACTTGAACTGGAAAACGTAAAAGTAGAGTGCTCAGATTTCAGGCATCAGGTGCTATTCGCAGGATGTCTATCCCAATTAAACTCCAATTCTTAGCTCTCAACAGTCTGGACAAACTGCCCTTCACTGACTCCAAAGTTTCTTATTTGTCACTATCCCATTTTCCTCCGCTTCAAACCAAGGTAACAAACGAAACCTTTAATTCTGACCTTCCTCGCAAACCTCAAGCAAAATAATTTCCTGCCAGAAATCACGTCCAAATACTGTGAGACTGAGGCCTATAGGGCTGACTATGTACATGCGCAATAACAGGCTCACGTTCTAGCGGTAGGCACCCAGGCATCCTCCTCAATCCCACAATCCTCTGGTGGCCCAGGCGTCCTCCACCATCCCACAATCCTAGGCGCCCAGGCGTCCTCCTCAATCCCACAATCCTCTGGTGGCCCAGGCGTCCTCCACCATCCCACAATCCTAGGCGCCCAGGCGTCCTCCTCAATCCCACAATCCTCTGGTGGCCCAGGCGTCCTCCACCATCCCACAATCCTCTAGGCGCCCAGGCGTCCTCCTCAATCCCACAATCCTCTGGTCGCACACTTCCGGTTTCTCTAGCTCCTCCTTAAGTGGTGTTTCCTTCAGTCGCGTTGCAATGGCTAGGGCCTCTAGTTGGAGAGGATTTTTCTGTTTTGGCGTTGATAGCTGTTTACTATTTGGAATCAGTGAAGTTTCGGGAGTCCTGCCGCTGCCATGAACTTGTCGATCCCAAGCACACTCGTGAAACAACCGCCCATTCAGTCCACAGCTGGCGCCTTCCCGGTTTGCAATGAGAAAGGTACTGTGCTGAGCCGTTTTCCAATTGGATCTTCCTCTTCCTTCCCCAGCACACTCCAGACCTCCTCCAGGCCGACCACCTCAACCCCACAGACCCTTAAGACCTTCCCCCCTATTTCTTCAACTTTCCCCCATCAAACTTGCACCCTATTGCATTGCCTAGGGGCACCCCTAACTCCCTGGAGGACAGGGCCAGCCTGGGCGAGGGGCATGGTGTTCTGGTCTCTGGTTATTACTGGGTTCTGGTCACTGGCTTTTTATATAGAGAGAGACACTAGTGGCCTGGTGCACAGATTTGTGCACACTGAAAGGAAATTAATTAGAAAAAATATTTCAATATTGCTATTCGCCCTTTCTCTATAATAGAAGTGTCAACCAAATTCATGATTGACCATGACAGATTGAAACACATGCATGCAATTGGTGCCAGCAAGAGCTTTATATGTATCGCACATGTGTTAGTCAACTTAGCCTTTTATATACTAGTATATAGAACAAACTTGATTAATTAGACCTGCTTTCTGATTTAGCTGAACTTTTTCCAGCCCAGTGAAGCACCCCAACTTCTCTTTCAGGTAATTGTCAGCAACACAGCAGTAAATATCAACATGAAGCAGATTATTATTGTGGATCACGCAGGGAGAACAACAGGTAAAATATTCTACTGCAGCAGTTTTTGAGTATATTCTGCACAGTGAGAAAACCTGAAGTCATTTTCAAGGTCCACCATTTCTTATTTCTTTTTAGTTGGGTCAAGTTTCTAAGCTTTCTTAGTCTCTGTTTTCTGGCTAATGAAAAGAAAATAGGATTACACTGAGTCTCCTATTTACCTACTCCAGGACTTCTGTGAGGATCAAATGAGATGAGGCACGGGAAAACGCTTCACAGACATTTGGTTAAAGTGTAAAATGTTTGCACCTGGCTATAAAGCAAGCCGTGTTCCTGGGCTGAAGAAACTCCAAGGAGGCTAGTCATCGCTAGGGAGAGGAAGCTGGGCAGTGCTACGTGACATCATTACCTGGTGCCCACAGCCACTTTTTCTGAGCTGGGCTGGGCTGTGGGCCGCATTTTGCGCCATGGGGTCTTGGCACTGTTGGCTAAGATTTGGTGGGCTGTCACTCCAGGATGGTGGCGGGGCCTGTGTTCCACTTGGGGGAAGTTGAGTGTTGCTTTGAGGGCACCAGGCCCGAGGTGCTGTTTCTCTGTAAATGGCCAATGCACATTACGGCAGCTCCTGTGTTAAGGATCTGCCCCCTGGTGGTCAGTGTGCATCATAGTGATGGGCTGGATGGTCAGACACTTAGCATATTAGCCTTTGATATATATAGTTTGTTGTAGCTATTCTAATTCCTTTGTCTTTCAATATAAACTTTAGAATAATATTGTCTATATCTATAAGAAATCTTGCTGGGATTTTTGTAGGAATTGCATTACATCTGCATGTCAATTTTGGGAGAATTTATATCTTTGCTATGTTGAGTCTTCCAATCCATGAACAGGTATGTCTCTCCTTTTATTTGCTCTCTCATGAGCTTCTATACATGTTTTGTTAGATTTGCACCTAAGTGTTTCATTTCTTTGAGCTCTTGTAAATGATATTGCATTATAATATACTAGAGGCCTGTTGCACAAAAAGATTCATGCAATAGGCCTTCCCTTCCCCTGGCTGCTGGCACCGGTTTTCCTCCGGCACCCGGGACCCAGGCCTTCGCTCTGGCCGGAGCCGCCTTCAGTCTTTGCTCCTTAGCTTCGTGCCCACGTATGCAAATTAACTGCCATCTTTGTTGGTGGTTAATTTGCATATCTCGCTGATTAACCAGTGGGAGGCATAGCGAAGGTACATTCAATTACCATGTTTGTCTATTATTAGATAGGATATTTCTTTCTTTCTTTTTAAATATATTTTATTGATTTTTTACAGGGAGGAAGGGAGAGAGATAGAGAGCTAGAAACATCGATGAGAGAGAAACATCAATCAGCTGCCTCCTGCACATCTCCTACTGGGGATGTGCCCGCAACCCAGGTACATGCCCTTGACCGGAATCGAACCTGGGACCTTTCAGTCCGCAGGCTGACGCTCTATCCACTGAGCCAAACCGGTTTCGGCTAGATAGGATATTTCTATTGATTTCAGAGATGAAGGGAGGAAAGAGAAATAGAAACATCAATGATGAGAGAGAATCATTGATTGGCTGCCTCCTGCACGCCAATCAATGGGGATTGAGCCTGCAACCCAGGCATGTGCCCTGATTGGGAATTGAACTGTGACCTCCTGGTTCATAGACAATGAACAATCAATGGTGGGGTGGGACCTCGCCCCCAGGGTGACCTTCCCTCCCGTAGCAGATCCTGGTCATGAGGTTTGGAGCCCCTGGCCTTTCCTCCCTAGAGAGGACATCAGGCCTCAGTTGAATTTCGGCTCCAGGCCCAGAAAAGCACCCAAACCAGTCACAGGCTGACCTCAGAATCAGCTGCATGGAATGATGGGACCCTGCCTGGTGGGGACCACAACCCTGCAAGGACACACCTGGAAAGCTGCTGAATATTCTATGGAGGTCTTCCTCTGGGACCTCCCCTAAACTCTCCACCCTTAGACCCTTAGGATGGAGGACCCAGTGCGCTCTCCCTCCTGGGATGCCCGTGCCTACCCACCCTCCCACCAGGCATGTAGGCACGTTACCATTAGCTTCCCACTCCCAAGCTCCAAGGGCCCTTCCTTTACCTCTATAACTTGTTTCCTAAGCCCATTTCTTCTAACAAGGTCTTCTTCTCCCTCTGTGATTTACTCAATAAATGTTCTCTTACAGTTGGGTCTTTTTTTTTTTTGAAATATATTTTACTGATTTTCCACAGAGAGGAAGGGAGAGGGATAGAGAGTTAGAAACATTGATGAGAGAGAAACACTGATCAGCTGCCTCCTGCACACCTCCCACTGGGGATGTGCCCGCAACCAAGGTACATGCCCTTGACCAGAATCGAACCTGGGACCTTTCAGTCCGCAGGCTGACGCTCTATCCACTGAGCCTAACCAGTCAGGGTTACAGTTGGGTCTTGCTCTGAATTCCTCCCTAGCCAAAACCCAAGAACCGAAGTTGCTGAACCCAGGTTTGGTTTGACTCCACTGGTCAGACACCTGGCGCTGTTCCCTGCTGCCTACAACACTGGTTAATATTGTTGTGTAAAAATCATCTGAGTAAGAGAGGAATTAATTTTATTTTTATTTATTATTATTATTTTTTAATCCTCACCTGAGGATATTTTCCCATTGATTTGTAGGGAGAGGGAAAGACAGAGAGAAACATGGATGTGAGAGAAACACATCGATTGGTTGTCTTTGGCATGTCCTCCCCCACACACACACACATCAGGGCCTGGGCCAGGGAGGAGCCTGCAAACAAGGTACATGCCCTTGACCGGAATCGAACCCAGGACCCTTTGGTCCGCAGGCCGACACTCTATCCACTGAGCAAAACCAGCTAGGGTGAGAGGAATTTTAAAGACACTAGATTCTTACTAGACACCCATTAAATAAATGAAATTATTCAAAACATAACAAAGAGGTGTGCCATTTACCCACAGAATTCTCTGTAGGCCACTGCCAAGGGAAGTACAGGACATTTTCCCTGACCAACTTTACTGGGAACCCGGTGGCAGCAAAATTTCACAGAACTAATAATAATGCTTGTAAAAGCGAAGAGATTTTGTCTAGCAGTGGTGTGTGTTGCACCGTTATGGCCTGAAGTCTTGCTCTCTTTAAAATTCACTGCTCATGCCCTCGCTGGTTATGCTCAGTGGATAGAGCATCCACCTGCGGACTGAAAGGTCCCGGGTTCAATTCCAGTCAAAGGCACATGCCAGGTTGCGGGCTTGATCCCCAACAGGGGCCGTGCAGGAGGCAGCCAATCCATGATTCTCTCTCATCATTGATGTTTCTGTCTCTCTCTCCCTCTCCCTTCCTCTCTGAAATCAATAAAAATCTATTTAAAAATAAATAAATAAAAGCCCCTGCTCATGCAATCGTAGATTCTCATAATAAACACGACTTATGGCATCCCAGAGCATTTGAATCAGAAAGAAAAAATATTTGTATTCCTACTTTCTTCCCGGATTTAACCACTCAAACTCTAAAATACTCATTGGCCAAAGTTCTACAACCTACTGTGTTAAGATGGCTTTCAGCTTGGCCGCACACCTTGTGAAAAATTAGAGTGAGCCTGGCTGATGTGGCTTCATGGTTGAGCATCGACCTATGAACATAGGAGGTCATGGGGTCGAGAGTCCAGGTCAGGGCACATACCCAGGTTGTGGCCTCCAATCTCAGTAGGGGATGTGCAGGAGGCAGCCGGTCATTGATTCTCATTGATGTTTCTGTTTCTCTCTCCCTCGCCCATCCTCTCTGAAATCAATAAAAATATATTTTTTAAAAATAAAGTTAGGCCGTAATCGGTTTGGCTCAGTGGATGGAGCGTCGGCCTGCGGACTGAAAGGTCCCAGGTTCGATTCCGGTCAAGGGCATGTACCTTGGTTGCGGGCACATCTCCAGTGGGGGGTGTGCAGGAGGCGGCTGGTCGATGTTTCTCTCTCATCGATGTTTCTAACTCTCTGTCCCTCTCCCTTCCTCTCTGTAAAAAAATCAAAATATATTTTAAAAAAATAAATAAATAAAGTTAGAAGGACCCGGAAGGATCACTCCAAAGAAATCTGCAATCCCAATTGATCGAGACATTTCGGCTACGTAATTATAGGCCTTCCCAGAGGGAAGGAGGCCTGTCACTGCCCTGGGAGGGACCCTTCTAAGTGTTGCTGATCATTCCTAGGACCACCAGAGTGAAAGAAACACCCAGCTGGGTCCACGCTGCCCACGTAAAGCTAGCCCTCCAGCAGGACTGGACTGTGGTTCCCACGGAGGACTTTTCTAGAATGTTAGGTGTGAGCAAGTAATCAAATTGATATCCCCTCCCCTGGGAAACAGACCTTTCTATCCTTTCTCAACCGACATTCCCTTTCACTTAGACCACATTCAATTTGCAAAGACCAGTAACTTTCCCCCTGGGCCTGCCCAGGATCCAGATCCTCCCAGAGAATTCCCCAGAAAAGGCCTGTCTAGAGGCCTTTCAAGTCTTTGACTCAGGGACTCTTTCCCTCTCCCCACGTGGGAGTCTGTACTTGTTCTTCAATAAATTTCCACCTTTGCTATAAAAATGAATGAATGAACGAACCTGTGGGTCGCGACCATCGGAAAACACATATAGCCTATCAGATATTTACATTATGATTCATAACAGTAGCAAAATTACAGTTATGAAGTAGCAACGAAAATAATTTTATGGTTGGGGGTCACCACAACATGAGGAACTGTACTAAAGGGTCATGGCATTAGGAAGGTTGAGAACCACTGGAATAGATAAGTAAGTAAGTAAGTAAGTAAGTAAGTAAATAAATAATAAAATCTTTGACTCCCTGTTCCTGTGTGCTGGCATCATTTGGGGGCTCAGCCCATCTGGTTTCCAGATGATTTAATAAATTTATAATTCTTTACCACTTTCGACCATGTACTGGTACGTTCCTCCTTCGGTGACCCTAACATAGAGTACCTGATCTTGGCACTCATCTTAGTCCTGTTCTCATAGTGGGGCAGACTGCCCTATTCACAGTAGCCGGGTATTTGAGTCACTTTAAGAATTGCATATACATATTTTTTAGTGATATAAAAGTATTCTTCGCATTGTGGCTCAGTGGTTGAGTGTCCACCTATGAACCAGGAGATCATGGTTCGAGTCCCGGTCTGGGCACATGCCTGGGTTGCAGGCTCGATCCCCTGTATGGGGCGTGCAAGAGGCAGCCGATCAATGATTCTCATCATTGATGTTTCTATCTCTCTCTCCCTTTCCCTTCCTCTCTGAAATCAATTTTTTTATATATATATATATTTTTTATTGATTTTTTACAGAGAGGAAGGGAGTGAGATAGAGAGTTAGAAACATCGATGAGAGAGGAACATCGATCAGCTGCCTCCTGCACATCTCCCACTGGGGATGTGCCCGCAACCCAGGCACATGCCCTTGACCGGAATCGAACCTGGGACCCTTCAGTCCGCAAGCTGACGCTCCATCCACCGAGCCAGACTGGTTTCGGCATGAAATCAATTTAAAAAAAAAAAAAAAGAATTGCATTTACTAACAAATATGTACTTGGTTGAAAATTGAAATTGGACTGCTTGAGATAGTTTAATGCTGAGAAAAAGTCACTCCACCAAGCTCTCAGGGGCCCTCTGAGTCCAGCATCCATCAGCTGTAAGAGCTGTAAGATATCATTACTAGTTTAAAGTTACAGGACTGTTCACATTTAAGGAAACAATTAGGTATTGCAGCCATGACTTCCGGAAGAGATTAAAGGAGGGGGTAGATAAGAAAAGCATCTCATGAACAGACAAGCAGAAATCTGACATTTACAGATTGATACTGCGGGCGACAGGTCTAATGTCCCTTGATTAACTTTAGGACACAGGTTTCCCTCATCCCAATATAAATGGATAAACAAAGATTGGCTGTTGTTCAGAGAGATGCAATTGACTTAACGTTATAATGATATGACTATGGATTTGGAGTGATGCAAGAAAAGGAATGGCCCATAGGACGGGTTTGTCCCGAGACTAAAGACAAATATGACCATGGAAGTTCTATCAGCGCCTCCTGATAAGACTAGATGATGGCTACTGGTTTTGTTTTTAAAAAATTCAACGGAGTAAACATGAAGATCTAATGGCTTCCTTAAGCAATTCTGGAATCAGGCAGCATCCTACTCAGCGACTATTAGGGCACTCTGGGGGGTACAAAATGGAAGGATGTTGTAGGAAGGAGGTTGGGGCTAGGGGCTATTAACAAAAGAAAAGAAGGGATTATTTGGGGGCCCGGATATGTTCTTTTTTGGGGGGGAAAGGAAAGGCAAGGGTTTTTATCATGCAGATGGGCTCTTCTTTCCCCTTCTTCTTCTTCTTTTTTTTTTTAATAAAATTTTCCTTTTATTTTGTTTTGGATTTATGACTGTAGCTGATAGGAAGTTTGGTGCACATACCTTTCTGACCATCCTTTTTCATCGGTTGTGTATTTTATCATTACGGAGTACCTCCCTTTATTCTGTGTGGTGTGTTTTTTTTTTTTAAATTCTAAATTCCACAGTACTTGATACTAATATCAGATATGAATATGACCTCTCTTGTGTCCTTAGGTTTGCATGTGTTGAGTTTACCCATTGCTTTTATTTTCCCTCTTTCTTTTTAAGTGAGCTTCTTCTAAAGAGCATATATTTGAGTTTTTCCTTTTAAGCTAATATGATGACTAGTAAATTTTAATAGGTGGTTTCCTGGGATTCCATTTAAAATGAGAAACTACTGCATCTTATTTCGTTGCTATATGGATGGATAGATAATAAATGTGTTACTCTATATTTATTACTTACTTCAGGTTGTTTTAGCTTTCTTTTACTTTTCTTATTTACTCATTTGTTTTAATTTAAAGAAAACTTCCATCCCCCATCCCCTCCCCTTTGGCAACCGTCAACTTGATCTCTATGCCTTTGGATCTGTTTTGTTTTGTTCATTTATTTTTTTAGCTTCCACATATAAATGAGGTCAGATGGTATTTGTCATCTCTGACTTATGTCACTTAGCATATTGCCCTCTAGGTCCTCTTCTATGGGGAGTGGAGAGCCCACGTGAAAATACTACCCAACTGGTGCTTGATCAGTAAATTCCAGACTGCTTGATTAAGATTATTTTTCTGGCCAAAACCGGTTTGGCTCAGTGGATGGAGCATCAGCCTGCGGACTGAAGGGTCGCAGGTTCGATTCCCGTCAAGGGTATGTACCTGGGTTGCGGGCATATCCCCAGTGGGAGATGTGCAGGAGGCAGCTGATCGATGTTTCCCTCTCATCGATGTTTCTAACTCTCTATCTCTCTCCCTTCCTCTCTGTAAAAAATCAATAAAATATATATTTTAAAAATAAAAAAAAAAAGATTATTTTTCTGGAGAGGCTGAAACTGCAATTAGATCAAGTATCAAAACTAGGTTTGGTATCGTGGGCTTTTAGCATGAGGGACGCCTGTTGGGGCTCATGGTTTCCTCTTTAAGTGTCTTTGTATTTCAAATCAGAGACACATTATTTGAGTAAATGGAACAATTACCGAAGGGCCTAAATGATCATGTAAAGATGATGCTACTTACATATTTGATGAAAACTCAGAAACTGTATTGGGCCTTCCAAGAAAAACTCTTGAAAATTTTAATTACACCACTTCAGAGTTAAGCTACTCTTTAGATTTGGATTGGATGGAACTTAAAAATAACAGTTAAGCGCTTGAAAGCTTGAGGAATGTCACAACAGATAGTAAATTTCATGTCTGACGAAGAAAAATGTTCACAAGTTGCTTACCAAGAATCTGATTTAAGCCTCAACATAGGCATCTATATTTAAAGGTTATTATTCTCCCAAGGCAAATATACTGAATTTGAAGATTCATCTTATTGTAATTCTGCTAGTTGTTTTGCTTTGTAGTTTACTTGCTGGCGATTTAAGCGGCTGCAACTTGCCCAGAAAAAAGGTGACAGCAACAAAGGAGAGAATTCATATTGTAAAGGGACTGTTTCATAGGGATACAGGGGCAGTGATCGGAAAAGCAAATATACATTAAAAATGAGAGCCTTAATTCTCCCTGTAGAAAATAAGGCTGGGGGGGGGGGCGCGGGGGAGAAAAGAAAAGAAGGCTGGAGGCCACCCCCCCCCCCCAATCTTTTCATTCAGAATTTCTTTCCTTGTCTTTTCAAATGTATGTAAATCTTTTAAAAGGTAAATAAGCGGTAAATAAGCTTTGGGCCATTCTCAGGACTCAGGAATGTTCCTTCCCCTCAAGGCCTGGGACCATCTTTTGAAATGTAATCAAGGAAGGTACCTCTGGGACGCCCAGTTTCCTGGGAGGAGATGGGTTTGAGTCCAGCTGACGCCGGGCTCCAAATAGCAAAACATCCCTATTGGAATGACAAGTACCCCGCCCCCCCCTCTGTGGAGGGTGAGAATTTCTTCTGTCTGCACCCCTGCAGGGGGTGGCCTGCCATGCGCACGAGGTTCTGTTTTCCTGCTTATTCAATGCGACAATTGTTTCTTGCTTGCTTGCTTTTATTTTATTTTTGAAAATTTGGATTGATTTTAGAGAGAGAGCAAGAGAAACATCGATTTGTTGTTCCACTGATTGATGCATCCATTGGCTGCTTCTTGTCTTTTCTGCTTTTGTTCTGGGTTGGGAGGTTTTTGTTTTCCATCATATTTCCCCCACATACTTCACAGCAATGGGGAAAGGGCAACTTTTTAAAAAAATATATTTTATTGATTTTTTACAGAGAGGAAGGGAAAGGGATAGAGAATTAGAAACATCGATGAGAGAGAAACATCTATCAGCTGCCTCCTGCACATCCCCCACTGGGGATGCGCCCACAACCAAGGTACATGCCCTTGACCGGAATCGAACCCAGGACCCTTCAGTCCGCAGGCCGACGCTCTATCCACTGAGCCAAACCGGTCAGGGCAAGGGCAACTTTTCATTCATTGGAGCTATTATCAACTGAATACCCAGATGGAGGGAAAAGATCCAAGCGAACTCTTAACACAAGTATAGCACACAGACAGAAAAGCCCCAAACCATAAATATACAGCTTGACGGATACTCATAAAGTGGACACATCCATGTAACCAAGAACCCAAGGCAACACCCAGCAAGCCCCAGAAGCAAAGAGCCTGTCACCCCATATTGGCCATCTTGCCGTAATGATTATTTTGAAGCAAAGGCACATAAGAAGTAGCAGGTGCAAGAAGGGCCCTCTGACTCCCTGTTGTCTCCCTGAAAGCAGGAGCTAAAACTCTCCAGTGAAGGGTGCGCTCCCTGTCTGGACAAACAAACCTTGTTAAACTCAGCCTTATGCCCCTAGTCACTTCACCGTGGACTACCCCTAGCCCAGATCCCTTTGTCTTGTCAATTCTTCACAAATGCACCATTTCTTTGTCTAAAACTTCCAGCTCTGCTCACACCTTTGGGTCTCCATTCTCTTCTGAAGGCTGTCATGG
This sequence comes from Myotis nattereri, assembly GCF_964212035.1. Classification (NCBI taxonomy): domain Eukaryota; kingdom Metazoa; phylum Chordata; class Mammalia; order Chiroptera; family Vespertilionidae; genus Myotis; species Myotis nattereri. The sequence goes on along the minus strand of NC_138078.1, from coordinate 141,351,283 downwards.
ACATGTGAACATTGACTAACATGTGCCTGCTTTCTTCCGGTTAATATGTCTTATGTCAGATTAATTCGTAGGCCCAGCCATTGAGAGACCCAAAGAAGATAGAAAATTATTCCCCCTACACCCCTTCCCAAGGACAGAGAGATCCATTTGCAAAAGCCGCCCGGGTGGGGTGGGGGAGTGGGAGTGGGGGACAAACAGAAACCAAAGACAGACAGTTGGAGACTACAGCCCAGAGCAGTGCCGGAGATGGTGGGATTCAAGGCAGAAAGGAGAGGAGTGGTCAATTCCCTCCCCAGGAAATCACAGATTAATTCACTTGGGAATTGTGACCAGGCTCCAAAGATTTCCAATGGTCCTCTTACAATTTAAAAGTGGCAAATGGTAGATAGATAGATGATAGACAGATTCATGATAGACAGATAGATAGATGATAGACAGGTAGATAGATGATAGACAGATAGATAGATGATAGACAGATAGATAGATGATAGACAGATAGATGATAGACAGATAGATAGATGATAGACAGATAGATGATAGACAGATAGATAGATGATAGACTGATAGATGATAGACAGATAGGTGATAGACAGATAGATAGATGATAGACAGATAGATAGATGATAGACAGATAGATAGATAAAAGTGGCAGGCCCCTCTGCCCTCAAAGAGACTTGAATTTCGATGTGCCTTAGTTGGTAGAGAAGAAAACAGTTGTAAACGTGACAATGCTGATAATATCCCCTCCCCCAAAACTCAGTTTGCATTTACTCCTGGAAGCAGTTGTGATTTGATCCTAAGAATTTCCAAGGGCTTCCCTTAAAATTTAAAAGTGCCCAAGACCCTGTTAACCTAAAAATCAAAAGGCCAGAGTGAGAGGCAACAAGCGTGAATTCGGGACTCACGGATTCAGGCAGAAACCCAAATAGTGTTCCGATTGATGAGGCGACAAAGGCGATGAGTATTTATGAGACTGGGAAGGGGGACAGTTACATCCACAGAAGGAAGGCATGTCTGTTGATGCAGATGACATAATATAGTGACGTTAATTCTAAACAGTGTTTGAAATTTTCAGTCCAGTGATCATACTATCTGCTTTCTTGTTATGTTTGCAAACAGTTCTTTGGAACACAAGGTTGTCTTAGGCCCAGTCTAGAGGTTATTTTGTCCTATTTTTTAAAAGAAATATTTTTTATTGGTTTCAGAGAGGAAGAGAGAGGGAGAAAGAGACAGAAACATCAATGATGAAAGAGAATCATTGATCGACTGCCTCCTGAACGCCCCACACGGGGGGATCGAGCTTGAAACCTAGGCATGTGCCCTGACCGGGAATTGAACCATGACCTCCTGATTCATAGGTTGATGCTCAACCCCTGAGCCACGCTGGCTGGGCTATTTTGTCTTGTTTTAATATTCTAAAGGTTTGAGGAGTAAGACCTAATTTACAAGGCAGTTCCTCTGGCATGGCAGCTCCAGCTACATTTTAGAGTGGCTCTGTTTATATTATTATTTTTTTACAACCTAAAAGTATAAGCCAATACCCCGCCCCCAAAGGGACTTGCACCTCAATGCAATGTACTTTTTATTTTTTTAAAAAAAAATATATTGTATTGATTTTTTACAGAGAGGAAGGGAGAGGGATAGAGAGTCAGAAACATCAGTGAGAGAGAAGCATCGATCAGCTGCCTCCTGCACACCCCCCACTGGGGATGTGCCTGCAACTAAGGTACATGCCCTTGACCAGAATCAAACCTGGGACCCTTCAGTCCCCAGGCCGAGGCTCTATCCACTGAGCCAAACCGGTCAGGGCGCAATGTACTTTTTAAAGGAAGGGAGTACAGTGGGGCCTTGACTTACGAGTTTAATTCATTCCATGACGGAGCTCATAACTCAAATTACTCGTATGTCAAATCAAAAGTGAACGAGTGAGACAGGCTGATGTTGTGGTGTTCACTGTGACGTTCGCTGCGCCAACTAGCGGTGGGGTATCTGAAGCTGGCTGGTAACCCGAATTTTAGCTCGCAACTCAAAGCAAAAAAATCGGCCGAGAGACGGCTCTTAGCTCGAAAAACTCGTTAGTCAGGATACTCGTAAGTCAAGGCCCCACTGTACTTTGGTAGGCTTCCTGGCATTGTTAAAAGCAGCACTCAAAAAAACCAACCTGGACCTTGTAATAAGATCCTAGAAAGCATTCCTGAGCACCTTCAACCTGGAAGAGTCTTTTTTTTAGAGGAAAAAAAATCTTGACCGTGCTTGACGCTGTACACAAAAATCAATTCCAGCTGTAGTATAAATCTAAAAATAAAAGCAAATCAAAACAGCCAACAGGAGGACATCTTCATGATCTCGGAGTTGGGAAAGACTTCTTTTCCTTTTCAATTTTATTTTATTATTACCTTTTTTTTATTGTTCAATTACAGTTGACGTTCAGTATTCTTTTGTACTGGGGAGGGATTTCTTAAACAGGACGCAAAAAAGCACTAACCATAGGGGAAATATTGACAACTTGGTGTTTCCTGAGCTCTGCCATTGCTAAGCCAATCTGTTGTTCCTCACCTATCTTCACCGCCCCTCCCCGGCCCACCCCCACAGTGTGGCTCCTGCTCTGTCTCCATTGTCTTCACCCTGATCTCTAAGCTCCTGTTTTATGCAAAGCATGTAGGATTACTACTTCAGGATGGGTCCCTTACCTCCGGAACTGTACTTGGTTTCCAGTGTTTTCTGAGATGTGCTGCCCCTTGGCTGCTGTGCTATGCTTGCTGCCTTTTAATTGCACATATCCCCTCCCCATGTTCCCCAGGTCCTGTAGCTCTTGCTGTGCACAGGGATATAGGTGGCCCACTTTATTATTATTTTAAAATATGTTTTTATTAGCCGAAACCGGTTTGGCTCAGTGGATAGAGCGTCGGCCTGCGGACTGAAAGGTCCCAGGTTCGATTCTGGTCAAGGGCTTGTACCTGGGTTGCGGGCACATCCCCAGTGGGAGATGTGCAGGAGGCAGCTGATCAATGTTTCTCTCTCATCGATGTTTCTAACTCTCTATCTCTCTCCCTTCCTCTCTGTGAAAGATCAATAAAATATATTTTTTAAAAAATATGTTTTTATTGATTTCAGAGAGAGGAAGGGAGAGGGGAGAGGGACGGAAACATTAATGATGAGAATCACTGACCGGCTGCCTCCTGCACGCCCCCACTGGAGATCAAGTCTGCAACCTGGGCATGTGCCCTGACCGGGAATCGAACTGTGACCTCCTGGTTCATAGGTCCATGCTCAATCACTGAGCAACACCGCCAGGCAGGTGTCCCACTTTAGAATAAACCCCATACTTAGACAACGTGCACTGCTCTTATTTGGGATATGAGAGAGTGGGGCAGGTCACTATTTACTCTGCACGCGCCCGCCCTTCCCCTGCAGCTTCCTTGAGAATCCTACTGCCTGGGGAAGCCCCCACACCTTGCTTTGGTGAGCTCAGCAGAACAGTCAAAGCGCCAGACTCCTATGTCCAGACTCTTCTAAAAGAATGAATATTGAATTCTATCAAATGCCTTACAAACCTTACTGATGTGATCAAGCAGTTTCTTGTAATTTGCTGAGTAATAACTTCCGTGAAAAGATTTCCTGATGTTGAAACACTCTTGTATTTCGGGACTAGATCCTACTTGGTCAGACATATTGTTTTATTCTTTTGTTATGTCGCTGGAATCCACTCGTTTATCTTTTCTTTAGAATGATTGCACTTTTATTCAAAAGTGAGAGCCGCCCAGCTGGCATGGCTCAGTGGTTGAGCGTTGACCTATGACAGTGATGGCGAACCTCTGACACACGTGTCAGAGGTGACACGCGAACTCATTTTTTTGGTTGATTTTTCTTTGTTAAATGGCATTTAAATATATAAAATAAATATCAAAAATATAAGTCTTTGTTTTACTATGGTTGCAAATATCAAAAAATTTCTATATGTGACACGGCACCAGAGTTAAGTTAGGGTTTTTCAAAATGCTGACACGCCGAGCTCAAAAGGTTCGCCATCACTGGCCTATGATCTATGAACCAGGAGGTCACGGTTCAATTCCCAGGTCAGGGCACATGCCCGGGTTGTGGGCTTGATTTCCCAGCATGGGGCGTGCAGGAGGCAGCCGATGAATGATTCTCTCTCATCATTGATGTTTCTATCTCTCCCTTCCTCTCTGAAATCAATTTTTAAAATCATTTTTAAAAAGTGAGAGTCGAGAGCTTGTGCTGGGGGTGGGGGTGGGAGTGGGCAGGGAGAGGTTAATGGGCGGGGGGAAGAAGACATATGTAATACTTTCAACAATAAAGAATTTAAGAAAAAGTGAGAGTCGTCCATAGATTTTGTTCTGTGATCTCTTTAGTAGGTTTAGGTATTAGTTTTATTGTTGGCTTTCTGAAAGAGTAAAGGTCAAGATCAAGTAACACACCCTTGAAGGAGATGAATGAGCAGGGGCTTGTCTAGCAGATAACAAGACTTGTTATAAAGCTATAACAATGAACAAAGCCTGACATCAGTACAAGGGTAGACAAACTGGCCGGTGGGATGGAACAGAGAGCCCGAAACAGACTTCTCAAAGACAAGCTGTTCCTTTAATATGTGACACGGGGCAGATGAGGAAAGAAAGAGGGAATTATTCAATAAGTGGAGAAGGAAATATCCAGTAGCCCCCCCTTATCTGCAGGGGATATGTTCCAAGACCCCCCAGTGGATGACTAAACCTGTGGGGTAGTACTGAAGGGGCTCTTATATTGCGAGTGGGAGTTAAATTGGTAGGACCATTTTCGGCAACAATTAGGCCTTTCCCCTGTCAAGGTGAACACATGTGTATCTTCCACTCTTGGGCACATAGACGAGAGGAATTTCTTAAAAATATATATATTTTTTATTGATTTCAGAGAGGAAGGGGGAGGGAGAGAGAGATAGAAACATCCATGATAAGAGAGAATCATTGATCGGCTGCCTCCTGCACACCCCACACCAGGGCTGGAGCCTGCAACCTGGGTATGTGCCCTGACCGGGAATCGAACCGTGACCCCCTGGTTCATAGGTCGATGCTCAACCACTGAGTCACGCCAGCAGGGCAAGAGGAACTTCCATATGTTGCACTGGGAGGCATGCACACAAAAGTTCATAACAATAAACTGGAATCAACCAAAATGCCCTTCATGGAAATGACATCATGGGGAAAAAAAACAGTTATATAATGTTGAGGAGAGAAAAGCAAGTCCCAGAAGTCTGCAGACAGGATCTTTTTTACATAAAGTTAAAAATATGCTACTCCAAAACCACATAATTTTAGACATACATAAATATATAATAAAGCTATATTAAAAAAGGGGGAAGCCACCCAAGTGTCCATTGACAGATGGCTGAATAAACAAATATGGCCTATTCATACCATGGAATGCTTTTCAGCCATAAAAAGAAATAAAATTCTGCCAAGCTGGCATGGCTCAGTAGTTGAGCATCTACCTATGAACCAGGAGGTCACAGTTCGATTCTCAGTCAGGGCACATGCCTGGGGTTGCAGGCTCCATCCACAGTGTGGGGTGTGCAGGAGGCAGCCGATAATGATTATCTCTCATCATTGATGTTTCTCTTTCTCTCACGCGCGCTTCCTCTCTGAATGAGATAAATAAAAATATATTTTAGCTCTAGCTGGTTTGGCTCTGTGAATAGAGCGTCAGCCTTAAGACTGAAGGGTCCCCTGTTAGATTCTGGTCAAGGGCATATGCTCAGGTAGGGGGCTCAGTCCCCAGTAGGCGGCATGCAGGAGGCAGCTGATCAATGATTCTCTGTTATCATTGATGTTTCTATCTCTCTCTCCCTCTCCCTTCCTCTCTGAAATCAATAAAAAATATATTTTTAAAAAATGTTTGGGTATACATTAAAAAATATATTTTTAAAAAGTAATAAAATTCTGACACACGTTATCACATGGATGAACCTTGAAAACATTATGCTAAGTGATATAAGCCAGTCATAAAATGACAAATATTATACAATTTCACTTATATAAAATATCTAAAGTGGGAAAATCCATAGACAGAAAATAGAGGTTACCAGGGCCCGAGGGAGGGGAATAGGGAGCTATTGCTTAATGGGTACAGAGTTTCTGTTTGGGGTGATTAAAGGTTTTTGGAAATGGTGGTGATGGTTGAATAGTGTGACTGTAACGAATACCTCTGAATTGTACTTAAAAATAGTTAGAACAGCAGATTTTGGGTTATACATATTCTACCACCAGTTTTAAAAGCAAGAAAATGATAAAGCCAAATGCAGGCTATTGGTCACTGTGGGGTTTGGAGGAAGTAGGGGGTCAGGAAAGTATATGTAAGTTACTGGTAATCGTACTGTGCCAGGGTTGGGTCGTTGCTTCACAGGTGTTAATGGGCTTATTTTTCACATAAACAAAATGAAAGCAGGCCTTGAATGGACTAATTGGATGGATAGTGAGTAATCTGATTCTGTGCATCTGAATTAAAAAAAAAATACACGCTAGAAAAGCAAATACCCATGTTCCCATGAGTCAGAACGTGTTCTCATATAGAACATGAGAAGTCCCCTGGGCCTCCCATTTGCTTATTCTCTGCCATAAACAGGGTTTCTTTTCAGTTTTGCAAAATAGAGTAGCAGAAATAGACCCTTACAATACTGTCAACTGATCTCAATGGAGAAAGGATAATCTTTTCAACAAATGGTGCTGGGGAGGAGAACCAAGATGGCGGCGTAAGGTACAGACCTGTGCGTGCTGCCTCCCACAACAACATTGAGACTACCAACTATAAGACAAACAGCTATCATTCAGAACCATGGGAAAGCTGGCCCAGGGGAAGCTCTACAACTGGAAGGAAAGAAAGAAGAGCATTGAGACTGAGTAGGTTGTGCAGAGGCTCTAAGAACGGAGGTGCGGAGTCGTGCGCCAGGCGGGCTGCAACTGGATGCGTGTTTTTTTTCAATTGGAAGGGGCTGCAGACTCTTGAGTCCACTGAGCTTGTTTGGGGTGGGATTCTGAGGTCCCAGACCCCTACGGGGAGAGGCGGGATGGCCTTGCAATGGGCCGGAGAGCGAGAGTGGCTGTCTCGTGGAGCTGCCCACCAGCGCTTGGGGACGGGGGGGGGGGGGGGGGGGAGGGGGGGGAGTCACGGAGAGGCGAGGAGTCGCGGAGACGCCATTGCCCCTTGCTCTGCCCTGGTGATTCCCGGGGACCCCGCCCTACTCAATTTACATCCCCACCCAAGCTTGGCCAGTTGCACAAAGGGAACAACCTGTGCTTTGCAGCCCAGCCCAGCAGAATGCAAATTTCAACTCCTCGCATACATAAGGGACACACTCAAGAAGCAGAATCAGGTTCGGAGGAAGCCGGAGCTGGACCCGGCTGGGCTGGCGACATGGAACCGCTGTACCAGCAAACGCACAGGCAGGTCCACCAGATCCAGTCTCACATGGGACGCTGGGTGACGGCAGACAGGCAGTCTGTGCACTTGGTAGAAAACAAAATCCAAGCAAGCATCCCAGCCACCAGGATCGCCTGGAGATTTTGTCCAGCAAGGAGCCGCCCAACAAAGGACAGAATGCCAAACTTCGTGTTGCTGAGATGGCCCCTGTGAGGCCGAGGCGGCCCCCGTGAGGCTGGGACGGCCCCGGTGAGGCTGAGACGGCCCTGGTGAGGCCAAGACGGCTCGATGAGGTTGAATCGGCCCTGGTGAGGTTGAGAAGGCCCCGGTGAGGTTGAATCGGCCCCGGTGAGGTTGTGACAGCCCCGGTGAGGTTGAGACAGCCCCGGTGAGGTTGAGACGGCCCCGGTGAGGTTGAGACGGCCCCTGTGAGGCTCGGACGGCCCCAGTGAGGCTGAGACGGCCCCAGAGAGGTTGAGATGGCCCCGGTGAGGTTGCAATGGCCCCGTTGAGGTTGAAACGACCCCAGTGAGGTTGAAACGGCCCCTGTGAGGCTGAGACGGCCCCTGTGAGACTGAGACAGCCCCTGGGAAGCTGAGAAAAATACCACATGAACTCACTCATTTATGGATAATAAGGACCATTATAGACTGATGAACAAAAATGGATACAGAGGCAGAGCAGCATTGAGCAGACTGTCAAACTACAGTGGGAAGCCTGGGGAGGGTTGGGGGGGGGGCAGGAGATCAACCGAAGGACTTGTATGCATGCATATGAGAATAACCAATGGACACAAGACACTGGGGGTGGGGGAGGCAGGGGGAATGTCAAGGGGGGGCGGGAAAGGAGACATGTGTAATACTCTTTGTAATATTTTAAGAAATAATAAAAAATATATAATAAAAAAGACCCCAAAAAAACAAATGGTGCTGGAACAACTGGATGTCCATATGCAAAAAAAAAGAATCTAGTCAGACCTTATATCCTTCACACAAAAATTAACTCAAAGCCTGGCAGGCATGACTCAGTGGTTGAGTGTCGAGCCATGAACCAGAAGGTCATGGATTGATTCCCAGTCAGGGCACGTGCCTGAGTTGCGGTCTTGATCCCCAGTGTAGGGTGTGCAGGAGGCAGCTGATCAATGATTCTCTCTCATCATTGATGTTTCTATCTTTCTCTCCCTCTCCCTTCCTCTCTGAAATCAATAAAAATATATAAAGGGGGGGGGGGGGGAGCTTTGCTTCTTTCAGAGCAAACTTAAACAAAATATTAACTCAAAATGGATTATAGACCTAAATGTAAAATGCAAAACTATAAAATCCCAGAACATGAGGACCTAGGAGAAACCTTGGGTTTGGTGATGACGGCTTTGGATATAATGCCAAAGGCACACCCCATGGAAGATGGAATAGCACGCACAAGGCTTTGAGCACATGAGGAGTGGGCAGCCTTGCCACTCTGGATGACAGAAGATGAAGAGTCAAGGTTCCCCAGAGAAGAGAAGCTGGACAGAGTTTTCGGGTCATGGTCTGGCCTCAGTATCCCTGGGCAGTTCCCTTGTGGGGGAGCCAGTGGGCAAGGTCACAAGCAAGTACTGGGAAGCAGGGCTCCCCACTCCCACATCTGGCAGGGCTACAATGGTGACCAGAGACCTCATATTCAATGGAAAAATAAGAGAATGGGCTCCCGGCCCCTTTGCAGCAATCAGGGATGGGTTGGAGTAGAAACATTCTGTGAGGTGACCTAATGCCCTCAGCAGATCCAAGCTTTAGGGCATCATAACAGGAAAAGTTCAGAAGAAACCGGGCCAGGCTCACCTTGGCATTTGGTCTTCATATTAAAGAATGCTACAATGGTCACAGGGTCACAGTGCTGACAGCCCTCACTATGTCTGTCTCTCTTTTTTTTGAAAAAATATTTTGCCCTAGATGGTTTGGCTCAGTGGATAGAACATCGGCCTGTGGAACAAAGGGTCCTGGGTTCGAGTCCGGTCAAGGGCATGTACCTCTGTTGGGTTGCTGGCTCCTCCTGGCCCAGGCCCTGGTCAGGGCGCGTGTAAGAGGCAACCAATTGATGTGTTTCTCTCACATTGATATTTCTCTCTGTCTTTCCCTCTCTTTAAAAATCAATGGAAAAATATCCTCGGGTGAGGATAAAAAAACTAAAAACTAATAAAAAAATATTGTTATTGATTTTAGAGAGGAAGGGAGAGGGAGAGAGGGATAAGGGATAGAAGCATCAATGATGAGAGAGAATCATTGATCGGCTGCCTCCTGCACACCCCACACTGGGGATCGAGCTAGGCAACCCGGGCACATGCCCTGACCGGGAATTGAACCAGTGACCTCCTGGTACACAGGTCGACACTCAACCACTGAGCCATGCCAGCCAGGCCATTCTATCTCTTGAACACCTCACTCGGCTCCAGACAGGCTGCCCACCATACCTGTCACCCTCCTGCCATGCTGGGATGTCCCTCCACCCTCTTCCTCCAGGTAGCTGCCCCTGGATCAACTGTTTCTCAGCTCCTGCCTTCCCACACTCTCAGAGGTCTTCAAATTGATTAGGATTTTCTGATCGAAGGAAGAAAAAAGCAAGAAAATAGATTTATTTGGCATGATGCTGGATAGATCACCAAACTGGTGGAATGTCTGATCAAACAGGTCTTGGGATGCACAGGTATGACCTATGAAGGCCTGGCCTGCAGTGCAAGCTGCTCTGCCGCTAGAGCCATGATGCAACCACAACCCACCAAAGGTGCAATTAGAGGGATCTGTCCATGGTAGACACTGTGCTGTGCAGTCTGCGGAAAGCCTCAATAGAAGGATCTCAGTACTGATTCATAAAGGCTGGGAGCAAGGCCATATCTTCTGTGGCAGAGCTACTCACCACCCAGAATGCAGCTGCTATCATGCTCCTGGGCTGTGGTACAGACTTAGAGCCTGACCGTGGGCCATCAAGTGCCTATTGACTGGAGCTGCCTGTCATGAGCTGAGTACCAGCAGACCCACGGAATCGTGGCCAAGCAGGCAGAGCAGCAATCCAGTGGAGATGACACCAGATCCCTTGCCTCCATCACAATGGTACTTCCCCTCAGCTCACACCTGTAGACTCATAGCAGGAGGTTCCCTCTGACTGACTGATGAGGGGGAAACACTCTGACCTGGATCATGGGCGGTCATCTCACTATAGCCTCACTACAGTCCCACTCAGGGAAGAGGTTGTATAAAGACCGAGGTGAAAAATAGAGTGATGGCCCCGCTGGTGTGGCTCAGTGGTTGAGCATTGACCTATGAACCAGGAGGTCACAGTTAGATTCCCAGTCAGGGCACATGCCCAGGTTGCAGGCTCGATCCCCAGTGTGGGGCGTTCAGGAGGCAGGTGAGCAATGATCCTCTCTCATCATTGATGTTTCTATCTCTCTCTCCCACTCTCTTCCTCTCAATAAAAATATATTTTAAAAAACTAGAGTGATGCAGCCACAAGGGAAGGAACAACAAAGATTGCTGGGAGACCCCAAGAAGCTAGGAAGAGACAAAGAAGGACCCTCTCTTAGAGCCATAGGAGGGAGCACAGCCCTGCCAACACCTTCATTTTGGCCGTGGAGCCTCCAGAACGGTAACAGAATACATTTCTGCGGTTTTAAGCCACCAGGTTTGGGAGTCCCCTCTCCAGGTCTGGCACAGACAGTTCTGAGATACACTCTATCTAGCTCCTAGAAAGGTCAAGTCCCAGCAGCTCCCAGTGCCCACCAACTTGAGAGGGCACCCTGGCTTTCATCCTGAGGTGACTTTCCAACGCAATCTGCCCACCAGACCTTGTCTCAAGGTCTGCTTTTGGGGACACTCACATCCTTTCTCCTATAAATCAGGAGTCAGGGAGGAAAGAGGGCTTTGGGAGGTCCTTCCCACACCGCGGGGGTGTAATTAAAGGGCCCTGTGTGGTTAATGATTTTGTCACTTGCCAAATCCTGGAAATCAGGCGTGCAGCCAGGGAGCTTGAGCTCAGCAGCTCTGCCCGGCACCCAAGAGATGAGCTTTCCAGGCAAAGGCCTTCTCTCACTCTAGGCTTGTCCGAGAAGAAAGGACAGGCTGTGGGAGAGAAGAGGAAGAGATGGAGGGAACGTTAAAGCTCTGTGCCTGAGCGCGAGCTGGGGATTAGAGAGACGGGTAGGTAGGCAGCAGACCCAGGCCGCCAGGCCGACCTGTGCTCACGCGAGGGCTCCAGGGCATCCCAAGCCGCTTGGGATCCACGCCATCTCAAGCTTTTTTCCTTTTTATTCTTAAAAAATACACAAAGGTGTCCATTTCAACAACAGCGAACGAAAGGCCGGGTTAAAGGAGAGAGGCCCTCATTAAAGGGAAAACGGAGGGAGGGGTAGAGGCATTCGGGCTGCTGCGTGAAGGACCCGGCAAAGGGGCTGAAATTGCGCCCCCCTCCAAGGCCCTAAGCCCTCTTAGGGATCCCGGGAGGCGTTTCTCCAAACAGGATCCCCGTCTCCCAGGCCGGCACCGCACAGGCGGTACGTCCAATGCCAGGCGCCCCGGGGCCCGACGCCTGGGGTGGCGGGGAGCCAGGGGTCGCCCCCCTTCAGGGTTCGTGTCTAGGCCCCGCCCCTGGCTTCCCGCGCCAGCTCCCGAGGCCTCCCGCCGCTCGCGCTCCCACCCAGTCCCGCTCTCCTCCCCCGCGCGCGTGCGCCCCGTCCCCGCGCCCCTCCCCCGCCGCCACCGCGGCCGCGCGCGCGTGCCCGTCGTCTCGGGCGGGAGCTGGAGATAGCGGGGCCAGCTGGGGTCCGGAGAACGGGCTCCAGGAGCGCGGGGAGCGCGGCCGGGCGAGGCAGGAGCTGGGGCGCGGGTCTGGCCGCGAGCGGGGGTCGCTGCCGCGCCGCCGCCCCCCAGTCGGCGGGCCGGGCCGCGGCGCTGAGCGCGAGGGCCAGGCTCCCGGGGCCGGCGGCCATGGGCGGGAGCCGGAGGAGGCAGCGGCAGCGGCAGCGGCGGGCCCCGCGGGTGGGGAGGCGCGTGGCCCACGGCCCCTGACGCCCCCGGCGGCCCGGCGCGCCCCCGCGCCTCCTGGGGGGCTGTAGCCAAGCAACGCCCGGCGCGCCCGCCCATCCCCCGCTTCCCTTTTTTTCCTGGCCGGGTGCGGGGGAGCATGCTGGTCCCTGGCCTCAGCCAGCCAAGAGTTAACCCGAGGGGCGTGGAGCTGCGCCCCCCTCGGGGGCGTGCCCCCCTCCCCCGCTAGGCGGCCCGCCCCCTGCTCTAGGGTATGGCTCCCGGCCCTGGCCCGGGACCCGAGGTCCCGCGCAAGGGCCAGTGAAAGGCGTTTACCTGATTCTGCCCTCCCTCGCCGGCCAGCACCATGGGATGTAATATGTGCGTGGTCCAGAAACCGGAGGAGCAGTACAAAGTAATGCTTCAGGTAGGGTGGCTGGGCCGCTGGGATGGGGAGGCGTGGGCGCCACCTGGGGAGGAAGCGGGCCCGGGGGTGAGGCCTGGTGGAGCCGGGGCGGCAGATGTGGGAGGGAGGCTGGAGGGTTCTAGAGGAAGAGGTAGGGAGCCATCCTCGCCCTCAATTTCTGCAGCTGCTGGGTGTTGGCACTCATGGGAACCAGTCACAGACGGGGGGGGAAGCCGCGTGGGGAGGGGGTGCGGGGCGCATCCTTTGGGCTCTTTGGTTGTAGATTGGGACGCGAACATTGGGTTCAGGTCGGACCAGGTCGGGAAGTTGGGGTCGGTCCGAGTCCAGTGCGTTTGGGAGCTGGGAGTCACGATGCTGAGGGCGCCGGCGCTGGGTAGAGGTTGCATAGCAACGAGCTCTTTACCCAGCACACGCTTGCGGTGCTGGACCCAGAGCAGGACAGGGAGGTTGGTGCCCGCGGCTCGGAGGACCACCAAATCCAGGTCTCGTCGGGACAGGGGCGCAGGAGCGCGCGGGCAACCCGGGGCCCCGCAGATGCTTGGCCCGGTCGGGGATGCCTATCCCAGCACCCACTCTCCGCTCCGGCCCTGCCCCAACGGTGGGCTCCCAGACCTTGGGTGCTTCCAGAAAGTGTCCGCCGTAGGGTTCAGCGGAGAGGGCTGTCGGCGGGCCGCAGTGCCCGGCCTGCTCTCTCTCTCTCTCTCTCCCTCGCTCTCTCTCTCTCTCTCTCTCTCTGGGCCTCGAGGGGTGTGGACCGGGCGGTGCGTGGCTGGAAGACACCGAGCTGCGCGCTCCGGCCCGGACTCCAGCTCCAGTGCTGGGAGCGGGGCTTCCTTGCCTGTGCGTGGCGTTATTTCGTGAGTGCGTACCTGTGCCCCATCTATATGTGCGTGGGGGCTCCTGTGGCCCCCGCGTGTGTGTATTTTCTGTGTGCGCCCTGAGAGCTGTCTTAGAGAAATGTCCCAGATGCTGTGGCCTGAGACGCCCCCCAGGGCCAAGTGGAGTGAGTTCAAGGTCAGAGGGAGTCGAGACCCAGGGGCAAACCGACACCGATAGATATGCTCTTCAACTCCGTGTTTGTTGGTCAGGACTGGGGAATAAGTGCAGGCAGGAGCAGTGCTGGCTGGGGGAAATGGGGTCTCCTTAGAAGAAGAGGGGAAACCCCTACAGGTATCAGCGGGGTCACGGGAAGTGGGGAAGAATCAGTGCATCAGGGGGTTGGGGAGGCCCAGGAAGCCCAACATTTGTGTGGGGAGCCCAGTTCTTCTGGCCCCCATAAAGGGGGGGCGAGCGGGCAGGAGGGCAATCTAGCCCTAGCCTGGAGGCACTCCTCCGCTTTCTCCCCGCAGGTCTCGGGGCCCACAAGCCCTCCGCTTTTCACGCTCCCCACTCCCCCAACCCCCACCCCGTTCCTGGCCATTCATTGCTTTTGCCTCCTCCTGGGATCGGATTCGGAAATGACCCAGGTTGGGACCTACAGGTAGTCCCCTGGAATCCCAGTGATGGGCACCCAGGCTACTGTAGGGAGGTGGGCTGCGCTGGTTGGTCCATGAGGCCGAGGAATCCCATCCTCACTGCTTCCTTTCTTGGAATCATTTTATCAGAAAGCTAGCGCTTCCCTAGCGACTTTGCTTGGGGCGATGGGCGCACTATTCAGTGTGCAGGTGATGTTTTATTGAGTTCTATACTTGAAACCTGTACGGTTTTGCGAACCAATGTCACCCCAATCAATTCAATAAAAATAAATTTTTTTAAAAAGGCAAGCGGTTCCAAAGTGGTGGGCTCTGGACTTTGCTGGGGAGGCATTGGTGTAGTGCTTCATTTCAGGCCAGCCTCGGGGATGTGTGGAAAGCGGAGGGCAACCTGCACTGCATTACAGGCCTGAAATGAGTCATGGTTGGGAGGAGACACTGTGATAACCCTTTGAGGGGGGGATCCCCATGGCAGTGGGAGGAGGCGCCACTGGTTGGGCTGGGACTGCCTTCAGGAATCTCCATGTCTGAGGAGGGTTTGAATCAATTCCCTGGCCAGGCTTTCCACCTTGAGAGAGAGCCCCAAGGCCTGGACAAATAAGCCCTCAGCATGGGGATCCTGCAAAGGCTAGTCTCCCCCCGCCCCCCCCCTTTCCTAGTCTGGGCTACAGCCCTCCCTGACCCGAGTCCCTGGGAACGCTGCTCCCTTTTACGGCTCCTGCAAAAGTTTGGACAGAAGCAACGGGGACTGGATGCAGTTTTAAAAGGAACCATCCTTTGAATTAAGGGAAGACAAAAGAGGATTGAATTTGTAAAATCTGGAAAGCAGAGAAAGCCATTCGCTATCTCAGATGAGCCTATTTCTGGGGGCTGGAGTCCCAGGCAGAGAAGGGAGAACTTTTGCCTGGAGCCTCTTCTCAAGCAAGGAAGCTTTTGTCCCAAAAGACCAGCCAGTTTCTGGGACCCCTTGCCTCTGGCCCCAGTGCTTCCGAAACACTGATGTTCTCCCAGCTTCAGTGGCACTTCTCCCTGCCTCCTCCCTACCTGCCTGTGACCCCTGCACCTTACCCCAGGGTAAAGGACACCACTGAGACACAGTGCAGCCCAGAGAAAGGCACATGCCCACCTACATCACTTGCCACATGACTTCCTTGTTCAAGGGCTCCCTGGAGCCTCTTCCTAGATCTCTAGAGGTCTCTGACCCCCAGGTTAAGGGAGCCTTGAGTCTCGGCTAGCCTTGAGTTCCAGGCCCTTTCCGCCTGATGATTTAGGCACTTAAAAACAACACTACAGCTTTATTGAGAGAATTCGTATACCCTTAAAGTGTACAAATTAGAGGGTTTTAGTCTATTCAGAGAGTTGTGCAACTATGGCCTCTGTCTAATTCCAGAACATTTTCGTCACCTTAAAAAGAAACCCCGTACCCATTTCCCTCCATACCTCCCAGCCCCTGGCACCCACTAATTTACTTTCTATCTTCGTAGATTTGCCCTATCCAGACTTTTCTAAATGGTTTTTAATGGAACCATACAATATGCGACCCTTTGTGGCTGGCTTCATTCATTTATCATCTTGTAGCATGATTAGTACTAATTTTCTTTTTTACTACTAATTTTTTTTTTATTGCTGAGTAATAATCCCTTGTACGGCTATACCACATAATAGTCATCCATTCATCTGTTGATGGCTGTTTGGGTCGCTTCCATCTTTTGACTATTGTGAATCATGCTGCCGTGGCTGTACAAATGTCTGAGTTCCTACTTACTTTCAGTTTTATTAGGTGTATGCCCAGAAATGGAATTGCTGGATCATAGGGCAATTCTGTTTGACTTTTTTGAGGAGCTGCTTAACTTTTTCCAGCGGGGCTTAACCATTTTACATTCCCACCAACAATGTAAGAGGGTTCAATTTCTGCACATCTTCCCCAACACGGTTTGTAAATTTTTAAATTGATTAAGTTGTTAAAAGGTTTTTAATGGATTTTTCTTTCTTTTTTTCTTTCTTAGAGAGAGAGGAAGGGACAGGGAGAGAGAGACATGTATCCTGCACGCTTCTCGCCTCCAGCTAGCCTACCATCTCCT
The DNA here is from genome assembly GCF_964212035.1 of Myotis nattereri. Taxonomy (NCBI): domain Eukaryota; kingdom Metazoa; phylum Chordata; class Mammalia; order Chiroptera; family Vespertilionidae; genus Myotis; species Myotis nattereri. The sequence goes on along the minus strand of NC_138078.1, from coordinate 141,334,902 downwards.
GCACGCCTCCTGCCTGCTACACGCCTCCCGGTTCCTGCACGCCTTGGGACTCAGGCACGCCTCCCTCCTCCCTCTCGCCTCCCGCCCCCTGCTCGCCTCCCGCCCCCTGCTCGCCTCCCGCCCCCTGCTCGCCTCCCGCCCCCTGCGCTCCTCCCGCCCCCTGCGCTCCTCCCACCCCCTGCGCTCCTCCCACCGCCTGCGCTCCTCCTACCCCCTGCACTTTTCCCGCCGCCTGCGTGCCTCCCACCCCCTGCACTCCTCACGCCGCCTGTGCACCTCCCGCCCCCTGTGCACCTCCCGCCCCCTGTGCACTTCCCGCCCCCTGCTCACTTCCCGCCCCCTGCTTACCTCCAGCCCCCTGCTCTCTTCCCGCCCCCTGCACCCCTCCCGCCCCCTGCACCCCTCCCGCCCCCTGCACCCCTCCCGCCCCCTGCTGGCCTCCAGACTCCTGCACGCTTCCCACCAGGGATCAAGCCCACAACCCAGGCGCCCACAACCCAGGCAAGTGCCCTAACCTGCAATCCCAACTGGCAACACCTCAGTGCACTGGACGATGCCCAGGGCCCAACACAGGTTTTTGGTAATAGTCATCCTACTGTGTGTGAGGTGGTAGCTCATTGTGGTTTTGATTTGCATTTCTTGATGGCTAATGATGTTGAGCATCTTTTCTTGTGCTATTTATTGGTCATTTGCATATCCTTTTGGAGAAATTTCTCTTTATGCCCATATCACATAGCTTTTATTTTAGCTTTGCAAGTAACATTTGAAATCGGCAAGTGTGAGTCCTCAAACTTTGGACTCTTCAAGATTGTTTTTGCTATTCTGGGTCCCTTGAGTTTCCATAGGAATTTTAGGATCGACTTGTCAACGTCTGAAAAGAAACCAACTGATTTTATGGGAATTGCATTGAATCTGTAGATCAGCTTGGGTGAGTAGTTATTACCCACGAACATGGGATGTCTGTTTGTAAATTTATTTATTTACTTTTAGAGAGAAAGGAGAGATAAGAGAAACATTGATTTGTTGTTCCGCTTATTTATGCATTCATTGTTTGACTCTTGTATGTGCCCCGATAGGGGATCAAACCCGAAATCCTGGTATATTGGACTCTAACCAACTGAGCTACCTGGCCAGATGTCTTTACATTTGGGTCTTGAATTTCCTTCACCGGTGTTTCGTACTTTTCTTAAATTTATTCCTGCACATTTTATTTTTTATGATGCTATTGTAAGTGAAATGATTTTCTCAATTTCCTTTTCATCTTTCTCATTGTCATTGTATTGAAATATAACAGATTTTTGTATATTGATCCTGTATCTTGCAACCTTACTAAACTTCATTTATTAGCTTTTATAGTTTTTAGTGAATTCTTCAGGATTGTATGGGGTCATGTCATGGGCAAATAGATATAGTTTTACTTTCTTTCCAACATGGATGCCTTTTATTTCTTTCTTTTTTAAAAAGCATATATTTTTATTGATGTCAGAGAGGAAGGGAGAGGGGGAAAGAGATAGAAACATCAGTGATGAGAATAACTGATCGGGTGCCTCCTGCATGCCCTCTACTGGGGATCAAGCCCACAACCTGGGCATGTGCCCTTGACTGGAACTGAACCCGGGACCCTTCAGTCTGCAGGCCGACGCTCTATCCACTTAGCCAAACCAGTCACAGCCTTTTTATTTCTTTTTCTCACCTATTTGCTTTGGTTAGAGCCTCCAGGATAGTGTTGAATAGAAGTGGGCATCCTTGCTTTGTTTCTGATCTAAGGGGAAGCTGCCAGTCTTTCACCAATGAGTGTGAGGTTGGCGGTGGATTTCTCATAGAGGATCCTTATCGGGTCAAGTTCCCTTCTATTCCTAGTTTGAGTGTTCTTGTCATGAAGGGTCATTCGATTTTGTCAAATGCCTTTCCTGTGGCTGTTGATGTTGATGTAACTTTGGCCCTTTATTCTACTGATATGGTCTATTGCAGTACTTTTAAAAATATATATTTTTATTGATTTCAGAGAGGAAAGGAGACAGAGAGAGAGATAGAAACATCGATGATGATGAGAGAGAATCATTGATCGGCTGGGGATCGAGCCCACAACCTACATGTGCCCTGACCGGGAATTGAACGGTGACCTCCTCGTCGAAGCTCAACCACTGAACCATGCTGGCTGAGCTATTGCAGTACTTTTTAAATATATTGATTTCAGAGAGGAAGAGAGAGGGAGAGAGATAGAAACATCAATGATGATAGAGAATCATTGATCAGCCACCTCCTGCACACCCCACACTGGGGATCGACCCCACAACCCGGGTATGTGCCCTGTCCGGGAATCGAACTGTGATCTCATAGGTTGACGCTCAACCCCTGAGCCACACTGGCTGGGCTATCGCAGTACTTTAAATGCAGCATGTCAGAATTCCAGCTCTATTTCTGTTATCCAAGTCATGTCCTCCAAGGGTGGGTGGTGAGGAGGCGAGCTTGAAACATCTAGAAAGGGCCCTGAGCAGGGACTGGTGTGTGTGTGTGTGTGTGTGTGTGTGTGTGTGTGTGTGTTGGAATGTTTGTTGAGTTAGAATCCGAAGGAGCCAGGCTACAAAGGGTGGAAAGGGAGGAAGCGGCATCACCTAGCACCATCTAGAGCCCAGGCACAAAATGCCTACCATGTGCCCCTGCTTACTGGTCCTGTGTCCTCCTCTCCAGCGGATCGATTCACACTCCACTCTGTTGAGCTTGTCTCTTTACTCCTTCTCAGACACCATCATGTGCTGGCTGGTTGGCAGGCCTGGCAGAGTAGGCTTAGGTGATAAAGGAAACGCCGGCCCATTCCACCCGTTCTCTGAAGGGTCCAGCCACCTCTGTTCTTCTTTCAGCATCTAGGACCAGTGAGTCCACCACGTCTTCTCCCCGCTGGCCACATCAGGAGAGGCCAAAGGACAACTTCCAGTTCTTGTGGTAGCCTCCCAGGCCGCCTTTTGTCCAGCACCTGCTTGCTGAGCCCCCGCTGTGCCAGCCACCATTCTGTGTGCTAGGGATTCATTCAGCTTGGAACACCACCACCCCCACACCCCCCACCCCCACCTGGGGCCTTTTTACAATGGGAAGGGGTACTGAGCATGAACAGAGATGTTCAATGGTGGGGGAGAGAAGGGCTAATCTGCTGCTGAGAGTAGGGTGCAGGGCAGTGGGCCCATGCCTGACCCCTCTCTCCAAGACATATTCATCTTTTTTTTTTTTTTAAATATATTTTATTGATCTTCCACAGAGAGGAAGGGAGAGAGATAGAGAGCTAGAAACATCGATGAGAGAGAAACATCGATCAGCCGCCTCCTGCACATCTCCCACTGGGGATGTGCCCGCAGCCCAGGTACATGCCCTTGACCGGAATCGAACCTGGGACCCCTCAGTCCGCAGGCCAACGCTCCATCCACTGAGCCAAACCGGTTTCGGCCATATTCATCTTTTTGAAACATATATATTTTTATTGATTTCAGAGAGAAAGGGGGGGAGAGAGAAATATCAGTGATGAGAGAGAATCATCAATTGGCTGCCTCCATCAAGCCCCCTACTGGGGATCGAGCCTGCAACCCATGCATGTGCCCTGACTGGGAATCGAACTGTGACCAAGCATGAAGCAGAGGACAGCTGGGTGACATATTTATCTTCCATGGCACCTCTCCCCACTTGACATGCTCCCCGTCCCCCTGGCCCCACTTGAGCAGAGCTTTAGTTCTGTCCCTGTGAAGTAGGACCCCTTCTTCACAGAAAAGAAAATCATGTGGATCACATGAATGGGGAAATCATGTGGATCACATGAATGGGGCACTGAATCCCAATAACCATCATGTGCATGGGCTCCCCTTGCTTTACCATTGACCCAAGATTTTATTTTATTTTAAAATTTTTATTGACTTCAGAGAGAGGAAGGGAGAAGGAGAGAGAGATAGAAATATCAATGATGAGAGAGAATCATGGATCGACTGCCTCCTGTACACCTCCTACTGGCGATTAAGCCCCCAACCTGGCCATGTGCCCTGACTGGGAATCCAACTGGACCTCCTGGATCGGATCATAGATTGATATTCAAGCACTGAGCCACACCAGCTGGGCTTGACCCAAGATTTTAAAATGTCCTTTCTTCCTTACCTCATTTCTGAGGACTGTCTGAGCCATTGATAGAAAATTCTAGAAAATGCAAATCTATAGTGACAGAAGAGCAGCATTTACAGGGATGGTTGGAAGGGAGGGCTTACAAAGGGCATGAGGCACTTGGCAATGATGGTAGTGCTCACTATCTTAATTGTGGTGATGTTTGCGTGCGTGCGTGCGTGTGTGTGTGTGTGTGTGTGTGTGTATAACATCAAAACTTTGTAAATTATATGCTGTAAATATGTACAGTTGATTGTATGGCAGTTATTTCTCAGTAAAGCTTTAAAAACAAAAAAAATAGCCTGGCCAGCATGGCTCAGTGGTTGAGCATCAGCCTATGAACCAGGAGATCACAGTTCCATCCCTGGTCAGGGCACGTGCCTGGGTTGTGGACTCGATCCCCAGTGCGGGGCGTGCCGGAGGCAGCCGATCAATGATTCTTGTCGTTGATAGTTTCTCTTTCTCTCTCCTTCTCCCTTCATCTCTGAAATCAATTAAAAATACATAGAAAATAAATAAAAACAAGAAATGCATGTGTACACACACACACACCCCCCAAAGGACAAAAAGCAGGTGAGCGCACTTAGCCGGGCCCGGGGCTGAGTGGGTCTTTCCTTCCTTCTCTCTCAGGTCCCTGGCGGGTAAGACAGTGTGGTGTGCTGATACCTGCTCAGTGCCTTTCCTCGGCTGGTAAATGGGAATAAACAGTGCCTGCCTCCCGGGGTCGTTGCCTTGGCACTGGATCCCCTGGGATCTCATTTGGGTGGGGGTGGAGGGCGGAGTTGCTGCCATCAAGCCATTAGGTCGGTTGTTAACATGTTGAAATTGTCTGGAGAAGGCCTTACTCCTCCTGGACATGTCACAGTTAATATCCAGTGACAGAAGAAGGTCCAATATGATTCGGAGCGTCTCCTGACGTAAAAGAAATGGACAGATTTGGTCCCTTTGCTCAGGAGTCAAGCCGAAGGAGGAAAGACTGAGAAGCTGGGGCTTGGGGTTGGCTTTGGGGTGTCACAGGCATCCCTCCTCTTAAGAGTGGGATCTGCCTCTTCCTCATGCTTGCTTTGAACAGTGGAAATGAAAAGGACTCCATAGAGAATACCATTTTGATTACTGCTAGACGTGGGCCAGCCAGGTTAATTAGTCCAGAGGTGGGTGGGTGGGAGGGTATTTTCAGTTGTCGTCCCTGCTGCTCTTTTTCAAGCAGGATTTCAGAGGTTCCTGAGAGGCCTGCTTTCCCTGGGAAAGCATGGCAGGGCAGATGGGTTAGGTTTCAGCCCAGCACGTGTGAGCACCACCCACCCACTCAGCAGCTTTGGGGAGGGAGGAGGAGGAGAGGAGAGGAGAGAGGAGGCACTTGATCAGGCACTTGATCAGTGCCTGAACTCTGTTCAGGTGTGTGCAAGTCCCTCCTGGTTCCTCAAGAGGGCGCTCTGGGACAGCTGATTCCAACCTGGGGCCTTTGTTAAAATTTTGGATTTGAATGAACAGGTCCAGGGTGGGGCCTGGGATTCGGATTTTCTCACAAACCCCCAGGCGATGTCCATGCTGCTGGTCCTTGGACCACACGCTGAGCAGTGAGAACCTTAGATAGGAACTTGGATTAAATCAATGAAGCCCCAAACCACACCAACATCGCTTAGCACGTGAGTTTGTTACAAATAAGAATCGAGGCTTCACCTCAGACCTATCGAATCAATTTCCAGGGGTCATTGCCCAAGTTGGGTCCCAAAGGACTAATCTATTTTTCCAAGTCAGGTGTGAGAACTGACCCCCCCTTTCCCATCACCCAACAGCCTTACCAACATACAGGCAGCTCACATGGGCACCCAGGTGCACACACCACGCTCAGACTACTAAAAAGACCGTGGAGGTGAAGGCCTCTCATGCTTCCCTTTTTGTGCAGTTGTCCCAGGGCAGATAGGTCTTGGGGGTGTTATGGTGGTGGGATGGTACGGCTTATCCAGGGAGGCTCAGCTGGGAGCACACCATTTATTGGGCCAGTTACATGTGATTGGAGTGTACTGCTGTGTCCTTGCTAGAATTTTTTTTTGAATATTTTTTTATTGATTTCAGAGAGGAAGGAAGAGGGAGAGAAAGATAGAAACATCAATGATGAGAGAGAATCATTGATTGGCTGCCTTCCTGCACACCCCCTACTGGGGATCAAACCCGCAACCTGGGCATGTGCCTTTGACCGGAATCGAACCTGGGACCCTTCAGTCCGCAGGCCGATGCTCTGTCCACTGAGCCAAACCGGCTAGGGCCTTGCTAGAATTTTTACAAATTAAGGCATCTTGGCCTGGCCGATGTGGTTCAGTGGTTGAGCATCGACCTATGAACTGGGAGGTCACGTTGTGATTCCCGGTCAGGGCACATGTCCAGGTTGTGGGCTCAATTTCCAGTGTAGGGCGTGCAGGAGGCAACCAATCAATGATTCTCTCTCATCATTGACGCTTCTATCTCTCCCTCTCCCTTCCTCTCTGAAATCAATTAAAAAAATTTAAAAAAAAACACACAAATTAAGGCATTGTGTAGCCACAATACAATTTATTCAGGCAAGAATCATTCTTGGATGGTAAAACCATTAGATAAAGGTTGGTGGAGAACAGGATCTTCACAGGGTCTCCAGGCATTACCTCAAATTTCTTGTGAATTAGGCAGGGAAAATGCAACTTTGCCACCAAGAGCCCTGGCAGCCTCCACCATGACTACGAGATCAAACCAACCAAGGCTCCCCAGTAGTGGGACAACCTGAACCCAGTGCCTCCGGATTGTCGGAGTTGGGGGGTGGGGGCAAGGATAAGGATACATCAAGGCCGGTGTGGCTCAGTGGATGGAGTGTTGGCCTGTGGACTGAAGGGTCCCAGGTTTGATTCTGGTCAAGGGCACGTGCCTGGGTTGCTGGCTCCATCCCCAGTAGGGGGCATGCAGAAGGCAGGCGATCAATGATTCTCATCATTGATGTTTCTATCTCCCTCTCCCTCTCTAAAATCAATAAACATTTTTTTTTTAAAGGATAAGGATACAGCAACTTGTCACAGTGCTTAAGCTGAATCTAATGAGGGCAATTCCAGACTCTGGGACATTTTATTTTTATTTTTTAAAATATATTGATTTCACAGAGGAAGGGAGAGGGAAAGAGAGATGGAAACATCAATCAGTGATGAGAGAAAATCATTGATTGGCTGCCTCCTACACACCCCACAATGGGATCAAGCCTGCAACCTGGGCATGTGCCCTTGACCGGAATCAAACCTGGGACCCCTCAGTCTGCAGGCTGACACTCTATCCACAGAGCCAAACTGGCTAGGGCTCTGGGACATTTTTATAAGGCAGCTGCCCTGGACTCTTCCAAGAAGTCAATGTCATGAAAATTTAAAAAGAGGGTAAATTGTTCTAGATCAGAGGAGACTAGAGACATAAACCAATGGAATGTGTGTGTGGTCCTTGATTGAATCCTGGCTCCAAAAAAAAAGCAAGCTTGTGAGGGCATTAGTGGAATAGTTGGAGAGATGTGGAGGTGGCTGTATCAGAGCTAAATCCGCGAGCATGTTAAGGGTGTTGTGGTTTCTCCGGGGAATGGCAGGGTGTGTTTCAGCATCTTACTGTGGAAAGTGTATGTGCAGAAAAGGGAGGGATCAGGGGCAGCAGATGTCCACTATCAGATGTTCCAATGTCCCTATGGATTGACAAATTTTCAAAATCCAGAGTTGGGAAGACCTGAAGGAGGACTTCTGTTGGGCCACTGAAAAGACAAGTGCAGCCTGGCCAGTGTGGTTCAGTGGTTGAGCATTGACCTATGACCCAGGAGGTCACAGTTTGATTACCGATCAGGGCACATGCCCAGGCTGTGGGCTCAATCCCCAGTGTGGGGGCGTGCAGGAGGCAGCTGATCAATAATTCTCTCTCATCATTGATGTGTCTATCTCTCCCTCTCCCTTCCTTTCTGAAATCAATAAAATATATATATATATTTTTTAAATATTTTATTGATTTTTTTACAGAGAGGAAGGGAAAGGGTTAGAGAGTTAGAAACATCGATGAGATAGCCCTGACCGGTTTGGCTCAGTGGATAGAGCGCCGGCCTGCAGACTCAGGGGTCCCGGGTTCGATTCCGGCCAGGGCCATGTACCTTGGTTGCGGGCACATCCCCAGTTGGGGGTGTGCAGGAGGCAGCTGATCGATGTTTCTCTCTCATCGATGTTTCTTTTTTTTTAAATATATTTTTATTGATTTTTCACAGAGAGGAAGGGAGAGGGATAGAGAGTCAGAAACAACAATGAGAGAGAAACATCGATCAGCTGCCTCCTGCACATCCCCAACTGGGGATGTGCCCGCAACCAAGGTACATGCCCTTGACCGGAATTGAACTGGGGACCCTTCAGTCCGCAGGCCGACGCTCTATCCACTGAGCCAAACCGGTCAGGGCAATAAAAATATTTTTTTTAAAAAACTACATACAGGTGCTAAAAATAAAGCCTCTTTTGCAACCCAGAACTCATTGCTCAGTATGAGTTTTGATACATATAAGAAGGAACATGATAAAAAAAATGTATGTATATATTTTTTAAAAATGCAGAGAACCTATCCTTGGCTCAGATGGCCATTCCCTGCAGAGGCTTCTGTCTAGGCCAGTGGTCTGTTGCCTTGGAAGTCCCCGTAAGCACTTGTCTGGGCTGGGGAAGCCAGAGACACAGCTGTGTCCGGTGTCCTCTGGACACTCCGGACTGCAGAACTGAGAGCCAGCTGGTCCATCAGAGCTCCCTGCGCCAGAGCAGAGGGCAGTTCTGGTTTCTATTTTCTCCTAGCCCCAGTTTCCTAATCAGAGAGGAGTTAGTTGAGTCATAATAGCAATTATGTAATTAAACACATCCCTGAGGCCTTACTGACAGTGAAAGGGCCTTCCCGGGGCTTCCCAGGGAGTCCCCGTGGGACCCCCGGAAAACCTGGCCTCCTTTTCCCTCCTCCTGTCCTGTCCAGATTCCTCATCAGAGCATTTGGGAAGTATGGCGAGGGAGAGATGGGAGAGACGGAAGGAAGAGACAGAGTAGAGACAGACGGGAGAGACAGGCTCTTTGTCTGAGGCTCTGGGCTGGGAGGGGGCGGGGCGAGCGCGCCTAGGGCCCCGCCCTCCGCCACTGGCCGCTCTGGCACCGCCAAGGGGCGGGGTGGGGGGGGGTTGGGGGCAGCTGCAGCTGCTGTGGCTGTCCTCCCTCGCCTGCACCAGGCCCCTGCCCAATCGCGACTGCCCCCTGAGCGTCCTGAGTTGCTCTCCTTCGTCCCCGCTGATGATGTTCTGGAATTAGATCGAGGTGATGGCTGCACAATGGAATACACTAAATGCCACCGAATTGTACATTTTAAAATGGTTAAGATGGTAAATGTTGTGTTAGGTATATTTACCACAGTAAAAAAAATAATGCTGCTCTTAACAGCCTTGCAATTCGCATGCTATTTGTCATCATTTTAGGATCTATTCTTTAGAGCAAATTTACTGGATCAGGGGTATGACGAACATTTTCAAACTTACTGACAAATTCCCTCAGGAAGATAACCATTTTACACGCTGGGGTAAGGACCAGACTGAGTGTGTGATCGGGTGATGGGCTCAGCCAGGAGGAGGGGCACTGAGGGCCTGGAGGTGGCTTCTGCCCTTGGGACCTGTGGTGACTGGGCAGCGCGCGCTCTGTAGGTGTGTCAGGGGGAACCAGGCTGTCTGATAGCCGTGACGGCCACCTGGGTCACATTTGGGCAAAGGGGTGCCTCTAAGGCTCGAGTCCCCTCTTCCTGGTGGAAGTGAAGTGATTTCCAGCCCAGCTGGGATTGGGTTGAGCTGTGGTCCATGGACCAACCCACTTGGGCCCACCCCAGCAGCAGGAATCAGCCGTGTGCGGAGAGGCCCTGAGGAGAGAGCATGAAGTCTCGGGCAAGGAAACCGGCAGGACTCGCTGCCAAAGGGCAGTTTCTAGCTAAGGCAAGAAATAATGCCCGGCACGTGGCAAGGCTGGCACAGCCCACCTGGAGAGCTACAGAAGATGAGAGCCACTGGGGACTGGGTGAAGGGGGTATGTGGGGCATACACATGGGCTTTCAGGCATGCGAAGTGTTGGAAGGTAAAGTGGATTTCTTGTTCCAAAAGAGGCAGGTCGTGAGTTTGCTGACAATGGGCTCATCCAGCGAGTATCGCTGTTCTTCAACCGGAAGGGCTTCTGGCGCAGCTGACCACCCCGGGTCCACGTGGGAAACTCCTGGGAAGGCTGCGTGGGGCTCCTTGGGGCCTGGCTTCCGCTCTGATCTGAGGACTGTCTGCTCTGGCCTAGCCTGGCCTCCCCATGCTCATCCTAGCCTTTGACTCCCGGTGGGCCCTCTCAGGTCAGAAATCGAGGTGTGTTGGGAGTGTATTCTGTGAGTTCCCGAGGAACCAAGTCGCGCAGCTGTGAAGCCTCACCCACGTGTTAGGTCTCCCAGGGTCCAGCCTGTGCCACGCGCTTAGCATGCTCAGCAGCCTCCCTGGGTGTTTGCCGGGCCTTTCATGGCTCCCGGTGCACAGGTGTTTGGGCAGAGCCTCAGCGAGGGTCTGCTTACCAGCGAGTGTGGTTCTTCCATCAGATGGACACACAGGTACCTGGCCTGGAGTGGCTATGAGACAGGACACCCACTCCTATTGCTCTAGTCCCCAGAAAGAAGGATGTGTGAAGGGACAGGAAAGAGTGGCAGCTGTGCGATCTGGGGTAAAAAGGCAATGGAGAGGCCCCCCCCCCAACCCCACCCCCCCACCCCCCAGATGAATAATTTACCAAAAGGTTAAGATGGAGACAAAGGAGGATAATGACACAGGCTGACACTTAGTGCTGAGTGGGGAGGTGGCAGGAGGGGGTGGGGGAGGGGGGAGCAAAGAGCTTCTGGAGGAGAAGAGGGTTCAACACAGGGTCATACACCCACCCGCACAGCCACCAAGCCTTACCCCTCACCCACACAATCCATTCGCACCCAGACCCCCACACCCCCACTCACACCCCCTACCCAGACCACACCCACCCAATCCATAAACAACCACCCCTGCACACCCTCTACCTACCCACGCACCTGCCCCTAGGCCTCCACATCTCAGCCAGAACCCCACCTATATCCCCACACCCTATTCCCACCCCCACTCACCTCTGTCCCACTGCCAGTGACCCACCTCCTATACCGCCCACTACATAAAGCAAGAGGGGGCTTCTCCCAGCTGTCCCACTGAGCCCACTCCCCGTTCCCTGAGCCCCCAGCCCCACGCTGCCCCTCCAACTGTTCTTCCAAAACTCAGGAACTCTGAACTCCCTAGGCATCTGACGGTTTTCTATATTTTTCAAATCTACAAGGACATAATCACCTAGCACAGTGGTCGGCAAGCTCATTAGTCAACAGAGCCAAATATCAACAGGACAACGATTGAAATTTCTTTTGAGAGCCAAATTTTTTAAACTTAAACTATATAGGTAGGTACATTGTTATTAATTAGGGTACTCCTAAGGCTTAGGAAGAGCCACACTCAAAGGGCCAAAGAGCCGCATGTGGCTCGCGAGCCGCAGTTTGCTGACCACAGAGGTCCTAGCAGAAAGGGAATGAAGTACCCAGGAGCCACGGGCGGCCAGGGGTCCCTGACTCCCGAGCTTTCCTAGGACACCAGGGGCTGGTCTGTCGCGTTGCAGCTGGGAAGACATGATGTTATGGTTGGGGGGGGGCATCTCTCTGAGGAACCCCATCCCCCTGAGACATTCAGGAGGAAGGTGGCACTGTGCGTGAGAATGAGAAGACAGGACAGCAGAGCCAAGCAGAGAAGCCGGGTGCTTTGGCCCATGTGGGGCCCTGTCCATGGGTGCACACTGGGTTCCTGGGACCCGCACTCTCTATGCTGGCTGTCAGGGACTTGGCTTCTACCTGCAAACAGGCCTCCCCATCTCTTCCCCTGATTCAGGGCAGGTGGCACCTGCTCAGGGAGCCTTCCTTTACACCCCCCACCCCTGCCTAGGCTGGCCCCGAGCTTCCATAGCAGCCCCCAGTGGTCTGCCTTTGCACTTCCCTGCTGGCTGTAGCCATTTGGGGCGTCACTGCTAGTGGGTGGCCCAGAACAGCCCTTCCACAAGCTGCTGAGTAAATTGAAGACCCTGCCACCCCCTTGCTCCAGGGCCTGGCCCCGTGGCAGGTGCTGGCTGTTTGTTTGGTCATTAGTCTTCTTCCCTCCCTGCCGAGCAGGGCCGTGAGGCTACAGCGTGGGCTGCGGGCTTCACTAGCTGGAAAGTGACCATCCCAGAGCCCAAGGCACACAGGCTGCTGCGAAAATTAGGGACTGTGCTGGGGCCAGTCTTCTACCCCCCAAGTTACCTTTAGGGCAACTTGCTCTACCCAGCTGAGACCCGCCCTGGATCTCCATCTCCCGGAAGGCCCTCTGTCCCCCAGCCAGTATCAGCCTGCTTTTCCCCAGAGCCGACTCCAGCCCCACCTTCTCCTTGGCCCCAGAGCCTGCCACGGCCTCCTCCTTCCCTGCTCACCCCACTCCTACCACTGCGCGCATCCTGGTCTGGCTCATGACCTTGACTCACCCCCTTCGTCTTGCTGAGCCTTGGTTCCTCATCTGCCAAATAGATCATCATCAGATTTGGGCACATCAGGCGCCCAAGAAACGGCGGTAGTTGGATAAGGGCCATTTCCTTGGCCTTAGGCTGCCTTGAGATGCCACCAGGCCATGTGTGTGGGCCTTTTCTCTTTGGTGAGTCCCTCGCTACCTTGAGGACAGAGATCCTGTCCTTTGCATCTTCTTACTCTTCCCTGACCCTCCCGCCTGAACCCATTATGAGAGGAAGCCTCCTCTCTACAACAATGTTCACTTATTGCCAAGGGGGACTCCGCAGTCTTTGAGTTGCTCACTCCGGCCTCTGCTGCCTGAAGAGTTGAGTGGCTCCCGGGGGAGGGCTGAAAGATGTTCTAGTGCATAGACACTGGGGCTCCCCGGCCTCCAGGGCATGGCCCAGCAATCCCCAGACAGCACTCTGTGGGGACAGGGCTGAGAAGTGGGGTTCACCTGGAAATGGGGCGCTATGAGTAAGCAGAACAGATTTCTTTTTAAAATATATATATTTTTATTGATTTCAGAAAGGAAGGGAGAGGGAGAGAGAGAGAGAAACATCCATGATGAGAGAGAATCATTGATCGGCTGCCTCCTGCACGCCCCACACTGGGGATCGAGCCTGCAACCCAGGCATGTGCCCTGACCGGGAATTGAACTGTGACCTCCTGGTTCATAGGTTGAGCCACGCAGGCCGGGCAGAAGATTTCTTGGTTGCGCACATTGGGGCACTGGTCAGTGGGTTCTCATGGGGGCGTGTCTCTGCCGCAGGTGAACGGGAAGGAGCTCTCCAAGCTGTCTCAGGAGCAAACCCTGGAGGCCCTGCGTTCCTCCAAGGAGCCCCTGGTGATACAGGTGTTGAGACGCAGCCCCCGCCTCCGGGGGGACAACTCCTGTCATGACCTGCAGCTGGTGGACAGTGGCACTCAGACTGACATCACCTTCGAGCATATCATGGCGCTGGGCAAGCTGCGCCCGCCCACCCCACCCATGGTCATCCTGGAGCCGTACGTCCTATCTGAGCTGTGAGTCGCCCTCAGGAGGGCCCCGGGCCCTGCCTCCAGAGAGGGCACGCCACCAGGGGCAGCCATCCCCACCCCACCCAGAGGCTGTGTTGCTCAGCTCTGGGCATGGCGGGGAGACCCCGGCTGGCTTGCCCTCTCAGGCAGGAAGCAGGCTCCTTGGCCTCCAGAGTTGACTGTGGCACCCAAGGGCTCAGAAATCTCCAGGCCTCTAGCCTCAGGCTGAACACCAGCCGGGGAAGGGGCCAGGGGAGGTTGACAAGCAGGCTCCTCATTGTATCTACCCCCAGGGCCAAGGGAGGACCATCCTGGGATCTTGCTGCTGGAAGGTTGAGGTCCTCAGCTCCTCCTCCTCCATCCTCTCTCCTCTGCCGTCCCATCGTCTTCTGCCTCACAAGCATCACCCCTTGAATCTTCTTGCATCCTTGTCTGTCCCATCTCTCTCCCTGCTCTGAACTTCTTCCATCTCTTCGACTTCTTTCTTTGGCTTTGGCCCACTCAGAAGAAGGGCCTCTCACCCAGGTCTGGTGGCTCATGACTGTGTGAGCGCTGACTCATTCTGCTAGTCTAAACCCCGTCTGCAGGGAGGTGGTCCCGGGATCCCCTCCACAGAGAGGTAGGCCCAGGGCTGCCGGCTGCCAAGCTTAGCTTCGGGGCAACGAGGGCCACCCTTGGAGGTAGAGTGGGCCCTTCTCTGCCCCCCAGCAGTCCTCCGGGGCCTGGATAACTCCTGGGGGCGTTGCATGAGTGGGGTCAGTGCTGGGCGGGAAGGATACCCACAGTTTGGAGAAGTCACTGCCCGCTGGCATGGTTTGAGGAGTCTGAGCTGGGGGACGGTGCGGGACAGGCTTAGGGGTCTAGGCATGCCTGCATCCTCAGTGTGAACCCCCGCACACTCCTGGTCTATGCATGGATGCATGTAGCTCAGAAGGAGGGGGTTCTGGAAGAAGAGCCTGACCCCATCTTCCCTGAGGGTGTACCCAGAGCAGGGCTCCATGCTGAGTGCAGTGGGACTGGCCAGCCCGGGAGCTGGGGCTGGGGCAAGGTCATGAGAGGAGCAGATGGCCAGCCTGATCCCCCCCTTCTCCTGGGCAGCCCCCCCATCAGCCATGAGTATTATGACCCAGCGGAGTTCATGGAGGGCGGCCCGCAGGAGGCAGACCGTGTGGACGAGCTGGAGTATGAGGTGAGCCAGGCGGCCAGGGCAGGGCCCGCAGCCAGCCTCAGGAGCCAGTCCCAGGATGACTGTCTACAGCCCATCTCAGGCCTGGCTCCTGCTGCTTCCAGGCGGCTGGGCCTTGTGGTCCTTCCCGGGGTGTGGCTGGTTACTCAGGCTCACCCACCAAGTCTGGCTGAGTTGGGGAGGGCACGGGTGAGGTCACAGTCGGTTTATGTTGGTGAGTCTGTGTCCCGCACATGTCTGTGTCCTATGCGTCCTGTGCGTCTCGTGCGTTATGTCTCGGGCATTTCCTGGTAAGAAACACATGCGCCATTTGGGGATGGTAAGAAAATCCTCCAAATCTGGAGGCTCAGCTCAGGTGAAGTGCTGCTGGGGGACCAGGCTGGGCCGTGCCCACCACCACCGCGTGGGTCCTTGCTCACGTATTTCCGGGGCTTTCTTCCTCTGCTTCCCCCACGCCCCCTTGTGGCAGGAGGTGGAGCTGTATAAAGCCAGCCACCGGGACAAGCTGGGCCTGATGGTTTGCTACCGCACCGATGATGAGGAGGACCTGGGCATCTACGTTGGAGAGGTATGAAGGTGGGGAATATGGCAGTGGAGTCTTCTAGAAGGCAGCAGAGCCTCATGCTGTCTTTGGTGTACTGGGACCTCAAAGCTGGACTTTGATAATGCCCATCTGTACTGCACCAGCGAGGTGAACGGACACCATGGTGGTGGGTAGTGAGGCAGGGCCTGGCATAGGGAATTTCCATAGCATCCAACCCCTTGGCCTTTGCACACTGCCCAGGGTGCTCAGGCTGCCCACAAGGACCCAGTTGCCAGGGATAAGGCCTGCTTAGCATCAGTAGTCAGTGTATGCCCAGCCTGACAGCCCTCCCCCAGCGTACATGGCCAGGGTGGGACAGTGGGCAAGGCTGAGGCAGGCTAAGGTCCCGGCCAGGCTTTGTTATTCCTCGCACATCTTGCAGCCGCCCTCCTGGCACTCCTCCACCTGTCTGTGTATCCGCAGGAGGGGGGATGACTCCCCTGCTGCCATCCACAGTCTAGCAGTATCCTAATCAAGTTAACCTTCACAGGACTATCCCACTGCTATTTTTTGAGTATGGGAAAGTATCCTAGCCTCTGACACAAAAAAGAACAGGCTTTCATGCAAAAAGGAGTGTAGGGTTGCCAGCCAGCGCATGGGCATGAGGGGGTGTTGGAAGGGGCTGGAAGGTTCGGGTCAGTAAGTTGGTGGCTTGTGCTAGGGAGAGGCGACTAGCCCCAGGCCCACTGTTCTGTCCCTGCCTCCTGGAGCTTGGGAGCTCCTGGTCTGAGCTGAAGAGGGAGTGAGCGAGGAGCTTTTGGTTGGCTTTGGGGACTCCCAAAGTGAGGCTGACCTGTTCTACTCAGAGGGCACCTTAGCAGAGGTGCCAAGTGCCCACCCAGGATGTGTGTACCTTGCAGGTGAATCCCAACAGCATTGCAGCCAAAGACGGCCGGATCCGAGAGGGAGACCGAATCGTCCAGGTGAGCGGGGCAAGCATGCCTGACTCCAGGCTCCACTGTGCCAGCTGCCCCTCCACTTCTTCTTTTTAAAAAAATATTTTTATTGATTTCAGAGAGGAAGAGAGAGGGAGAGAGATAGAAACATCCATGATGAGAGAGAATCATTGATTGGCTGCTTCCTGCACGCATGCCCCTTATTGGGGGATCGAGCCAGCCACCTGGGCATGTGCCCTGACCGGGAATTGAACCACAACCTCCTGGTTCATAGGTCGTCACTCAACCACTGAGCCACACCGGCCGGGCTGCCCTACCACTTCTTAGCTGAACCCAGCTCAGTCCTGCTAAGAGCTTAGCTTGGTGCCAGGCAGCCTAAAATCAGGCTGGGTCTCCTCTCTGCAGAGCTGCTCTGGGTGGCTCCCGTGTGCCCATGGGATCTGCTCTGGCACCTTACTAGCCTCTCCCTCTGTCCCCCAGATGTGAGCACATCTGTCCCATGTTGTCCTCTGAGCATATATGCCTTTGCACAGGCCAGGCTGTCCTCTCCCGAGGCACCTCCCACTTCTCTCCATCCTGCCAAAGCTTGGGGAGCCTGTTCCAGCCCAGGGTGCTCACCCAGGGCCCGCCCCTCAGCCAGCTCTGGCATCCCTGCTGATTGTTCCTCACCTGCCACAGATAAACGGTGTGGACGTCCAGAACCGGGAAGAGGCGGTGGCCATCCTGAGCCAGGAGGAGAACACCAACATCTCCCTGCTGGTGGCCCGGCCTGAGAGCCAGGTGTGTGTCTAGCAGGGTGTTCTGGGTCCCCTCCCATCAGGCTTTCTGTCTTAGAATCTGCTCATCTGTGTCAGGGGCACAGACATGCCAACAACCTGGCACTGATAGAGAGCTGGCAGTGTCCCAGGGCCTGTTTCCCCCTTTGGCCTATGCTGGCCGGGACCACCCCCTCTCCGAGGTTTTTAACTCTGTTGGGTATGGAACCTTGAGGCAACTGGAGGGGTGGCTGGGGAGGTTCTTAAGACAGTGGGACATCACGGGCCTGTCTCTGCAGCTGGCAAAGCGAATGAAGGACAGTGACCGCGATGACTTCCTGGATGTCTTGGGCTCAGAGAATGAGGGGAAGTTGAAATCCCCCCCTGCCCAGCAGGTGAGGAAGGAAGAAGGGCAGGTGGTGGGGAGGGCCAGCAGGAAGGGAGGGTGAGGAGGGGCTGGGCGTGTGTAGGAGGTGGGCTGGACCCCAAAGCCCTTCTGATCACCCCATCCTCTTTTGGCGCACCTGCTAATGGGACCCAGACTGAGTAGGGTTCATCTTTCTACCCCAGCCCGGAAAAGAAGAGGAGCCAGGGGCCCCGGATGTGGGCCCGGGCCTGAGCAACAGCCAGGAGCTGGACAGTGGGGTGGGTCGGACTGACGAGAGCACCCGCAACGAGGAGAGCTCTGAGCACGACCTGCTGGGGGATGAGCCCCTGAGCACCACCAACACGCCCGGCACCCTGCGCAAGTTTGGCCTGCAAGGGGACGCCCTGCAGAGCCGCGACTTCCACTTCAGCATGGACTCCCTGCTGGCTGAGGGGGCTGGGCTGGGGGGTGCCGAGGTCCCGGGCCTCACCGATGAGGAGTATGAGCGCTACCGGGAGCTGCTGGAGATCAAGTGCCACCTGGAGAATGGCAACCAGCTGGGCCTCCTCTTCGCCCGCGCCTCCGGTGGCAACAGCGCCCTGGACGTCAACCGCAACGAGAGCCTGGGCCACGAGATGGCCATGCTGGAGGAGGAGCTGCGGCACCTGGAATTCAAGTGCCGCAACATCCTGCGGGCGCAGAAGATGCAGCAGCTGCGGGAGCGCTGCATGAAGGCCTGGCTGCTAGAGGAGGAGAGCGTCTACGAGCTGGGCGCCAGCGAGCCCAAGAAGCGCGAGCTGCCCGACATCTCCGAGCTGCCCGAGAAGTCTGACAAGGACAGCACCAGTGCCTACAACACGGGGGAGAGCTGCCGCAGCACCCCTCTGCTCACCGAGCCGCTGCAGGAGAGCCCCCTGAGGCGGGCCGCTGCTGGCAACTCCAACTTGAATCGGACCCCCTCGGGCCCCCCTGTCGCCACCCACCCCAAGGCAGCTCCTCCACAGGGGAGCCCTGGCAAGTTCCGATCCCTCTCCCGGGATCCCGAGGTGGGCCGGAGACAGCACTCAGAGGAGCGCGTCCGCCGCAGCCCCAAGATGGGGGTCACCCTGGAGCGCGTGGGTCCCGAGGGCAGCCCTTACCTTTCCAGGCGCCACCGAGGCCAGGGCCAGGAGGGCGAGCACTACCAAAGCTGTCTGCAGCTGGCCCCTCCGCGCTGCCTGGAGGATCTGGGCCACGTCCCCTTGAGTTTGGCTGGTGGCTCTCGGGTGGGCGGAGCTGTGGCCGCAGCCAGTGAAGGGCCCCGCATGGAGTGGAAGGTCAAGGTGCGTAGCGATGGAACCCGCTATGTGGCCAAGCGGCCTGTGCGTGATCGCCTCCTAAAAGCCCGGGCCCTGAAGATCCGTGAGGAGCGCAGTGGCATGACCACGGACGACGACGCGGTCAGCGAGATGAAGATGGGCCGCTACTGGAGCAAGGAGGAGCGGAAGCAGCACCTGATCCGGGCTCGGGAGCAGCGCAAGCGGCGTGAGTTCATGATGCAGAGCCGGTTGGAGTGCCTGAGGGAACAGCAGAATGGCGACAGCAAGGCTGAGCTCAACATCATCGCCTTGAGCCACCGCAAGACCATGAAGAAGCGGAATAAGAAGATTCTAGACAACTGGATCACCATCCAGGAGATGCTGGCCCATGGCACTCGCTCAGCTGACGGCAAGCGAGTCTATAATCCTCTGCTCTCTGTCACCACCGTCTGAGCCGCCCAGATGGGAGCCAGCTGCACTATAGGGCGGGCCCTCTGCCCTTGCCCAGGTCCAGTGAGCCTCCAGGAATCCCACCCCCTCCTCTCCCTTAGAATCTAGTGTGTGTCTTTGTGCACAGGTGTGCACACACCTGTCTTTGTATTTGTGCACAGGACTTTGTTACCAGAAAGAAGCCCCCAAGGAGAATGGGCACCCCTTCCATTGTGTGTGTGTGTGTGCGCGCGCGCCTGTGTGTGCGCGCCTGTGTGTGCGCGCCTGTGTGTGCGCGTGTGCAACACTAGCCCAGGCACATGCATGTGCACACACTCACCCCCACCCCCCCAGCTCTCTCAGTGTGTTGAGCTGAAAAGGAGAGGTAAAGAGGATTGTCCTAAGCACAAGAGAATGTCCAGCTCCCAAGCTGAGCCGACTCTCCCCCCTGCTGGGAGCCTCCACTATTTGTAGACAAAGGCGACCCTGTTTTTGTGGTTTTTCTCCCTTTCTGTGCTTGCCAATTGTTTTTCTGTTTTGTGCACCTGCCCTGGGGGCTAGCAGCTCCTTCAGGCAGCCTGACAAAGGTGGAAACCCCCTAGTGAGGGCTGGGAAGGAGGGGGTGGGAGGGGGAGTAAGAGAAGGGAGGGTAGGGGTGGGAGGGAAGGGATGGGAAGGAAGGGAAGAATGGGAAGCAGCTTTCCTGCTGGCCTCCGGCTGAGGTGTGGGGACAAGGGCTTTCAAGGCTCACCCTGGAGACTACCTCCTCTGTGACCAAGGTAGAGCCGAGACTGGGGCCTGAGGGGGCAGTATCCATCCAAGAAGAAATACCTGAGCCCAGGGCTGTGCTTGACTCCATGTGGAGTGTGGCTTCTCTTCTGAGGGTCGTGAGGGGTCCAGAAGCCAAGGCCCATGTGTAGTAGCAAAAGAGCTTTGTGACAAGACCCACATGGAGTTGAGGGAGCTGCCTGAACCCCAGTGAGAGCCATGCCAGGCCAGCTGGGCTGACTAGGGAGATGTCCTGCACCCCCACTTTGCAGGTGTGGACTGGGCAGTTCTCCAAGGCCCCTCAGCCTCTGAGAGCCTCAGATTGGAGGCAGATTGCCCATCCCTGCCCCCCACTGGCATCACAATAAAGCAAGCTGCCTTTTTATGGTGATTCCTGGCTTCCCTGTGTTTATTCTCATCGATCGATCGGAGCTGGGAGAAGACCTGTCAGTTTGCGGTGGGAGAGGGGCGCGCATGTGTGCGTGCGTGCGTGCATGCGTGCCGTGTGTTGCGGGGGGGGGAGGTCGTGAAGGGCAGGGCAGGTGAGGACTGGGGCCAATCGAAAGCTGTCTCTTGGCTTTCTTGGCATGTCACTGAGGAACAGCAAGGTTTTGTTATTTTTTTAATATATTTTTTATTGTTGATAGTATTACAGATATCTCCCATTTCCCTCCCTTTACCCCCCTCTTCCCAGCCCCTACCCACCCCGCCTCCAAGTTTTTTCTTTTCCATTATTTCAGAGAGGGAGGGAGGGAGGAAGAGAGAGAGAGAGAGAGAGACATCAATGATGAGATGCCTCCTACACACACCCCACCTTGATCAAGCCCACAACCCAGGCATGTGCCCTGACTGGGAATAGAACTGACCTCCTGGTTCATAGGTCATCGCTCAACCACTAAGCCACTCTGGGCAACAGCAAGATCTTTTGATGTCAGTGTCCTGTACCTGACAGGAGCTAAGACAGGGTCACTTGAATCATTTCAAGGGTGTGACATGGCCTCAGGGTTGGATGCACAGATGCAGGATGACAGAGGCTTGGCTCAGGAATGGCCGTGGGGCCTGCCACTGAATGAGGCCAATACTCCTTCACCGCAGGAGCCTGAGAGAACTGGGTCCCACCCCCTCCCCCTGCTCCGGAAGAACCAGAGCAGGGGTAAGGAGCTGGGAGTTTCTCAAAGGCACAAGTTACCTTCCCTATTTGGGGACCCCGGTACGTAGCACGTAGATGATGCTGAGTAAAAGTCTAGGCCAGTGGTCGGCAAACTGCGGCTCGCGAGCCACATGCGGCTCTTTGGCCCCTTGAGTGTGGCTCTTCCTAAGCCTTAGGAGTACCCTAATTAATAACAATGTACCTACCTATATAGTTTAAGTTTAAAAAATTTGGCTCTCAAAAGAAATTTCAGTTGTTGTACTGTTGATATTTGGCTCTGTTGACTAATGAGTTTGCCGACCACTGCTCTAGGCCATGAGGTGGATGAATACTTGGGTGGCCACAGGGCCCTTCTGGCTCATGGATTCGCAGGGATGCAGCCAGATGCGGTTCTATTCAGTGCAGCAAACCACTAGTATCGGCTAAGAGCCAGGACCCATGCTACATGCTGGGTGAGAGCCAGGGCCCTGAAGGCTATCTCCAGGTGTGGCCTGCTCTGTGCGTGACGCTCCCTGGAGTGGGCAGTGTGGCCATGAAGGGAGCTTCTGAACAGACTGGATGCTGCCAGCAGCTGAAATGGGCAAGGACACACTTAAATTCTCTTAAAAAAATGATGTAGACCTCTCATTAACTCGGCCAATTGGCTGAGATGGGCATGAGTGTGAGGAATCTGAGTCCACGTTCCCAGAAGCCCAGTGCCATGCTGGGAAGGCAGGTTCCCAAGCAGGCCACATCTGTCCAGCTACTGTGTTGAGCAGCTGGGCGGGAAGGCCCAACATCACACTGCAGACTGGAAGGAGTACAGGGCTGGTTGGTGAAAAGCGGTGAAGGTAGCAGAGGTGTAGGGGCGTGCGATGTCCCCTTCACAGCTCAGCCCTCCACGACCTATTGCTGAAGACTAGGTACGTAGACTCTTGTGACCCCCCGTTCCTCTAGAGGGAACATGACCCCATAGAGGAGGATGGGGCTCTCCTGCCACAGAAAATGGGGGTGGAGGGAGTGGGAGACAGAAGCCAACCATTCCCTGGGCACAGCTCTCCAGCTATTGGGAGGCGACTTTAATGGCTCCAGAGGTTCCCCATTCTTGTTCCAGCCAGGATTTACGTGGAGGCCTAGTGCTCAGGGGATGTGGGCCAAGTCACCTGGGACCTGGAGTCCCTGAAAGCCAGCGCCGTGGCTCAGCTGATTCTTGGAGGTGGTGCCAGGAGGGTTGGCAGCCCTTGGCTTCTGACACCCTGGAATAGTGACTTCACATCTGGGTCCTATTGCCATCAGGCAGGGTAGTGGAGCCAGGATCAAAAAGTGCCCCTGGGTGGCACACAGCTGCCACTGTACCTTGCCTGCCTCGCCAGCACCTACCACCTCCAGCAGGTGCCCCTTAAGCTCCCTCTGCTGGTCTTTCTATGGAATCCAGAAACCCTAGCAGCCAGCAACCCTAGCCTGGCTTGGCCCTGAAGGGACTCAGCTGTACTGCTTTTGGGAGTGAGGACCCAGCTCTTCTTGAGAGCCTCCCCATTTGTCCTGTACCCTGGAGGAGGTCCCCAGGCAGTTCCAGGTCACAAATCACTTGCCCTCCATGCCCCCAGCCCTTCCTACTGTTATGAAGGACAGCCGAGGCACTGAGCCCTGCCCCTTCAGGGAGGTTTGGGGCCTACCTTCCTTGCACTGTTGCCCGGTTCCTTTCCTGGAACAGGCAATGGTGATCAAGCACCAGGGTGCCAAGGGTTTGCCATATGGGCTCAATGACCCCTCGCCACGACCCCCTAGGAGGCAGTCACATCAGATCTGAGCAAACTGCCTTGGAACATGTATGTGGGAAGGACTCCCCTAGGACTTGCCATCTAGCCCCTTTGGACCCCAGGGCTCTGGGCACTTCTGCAGCCATGGATGGCACCAGGGCTGAAGGTTGACCTGGAGCATGATGCAGGCACAGGCACGTGTGTCTGGTGTCTGATGGCACTGGGTGTTCAGGGGAGCGGTAAGTGAAAGGCCAAACTGGGAGAGCTGGCAATGGCTCCTCAGAAGTAGGGGTTCAGGCCATTGCTTCTTTCTGTGCCTTCTATGTGTCCCACCTGACACCAGGGAGTGGGAGCACATTGAGAGGCAACGTGGAGGGGGTGGGGTGTAGCACTTAGAATGACTACACCCCAGACAGCTGCCAGGTTGATCGGCTTCAACTGTATTAGTGAAATGGCCACTCATGATGTAAGCACAAGAGTACTTCAGTATGTGGCTCATGCCCAGGGCTGCACACACAGGAACCACTGCAGGCCGTGTAGGGCTGTCTACATGTGTTGCTGACTGCTGGGTTTGGGGGAAGCCAGGCAGTTGCCGTCCCAATGGTAGGCGGTCAGAGGCCCTACCCTGGGCAAGCCTGAGGGACTGAGGGGCAGGAGAAAACAAGGCAGTCCTCTGCCAGACCACATGTGCTGGGAGGAGGGGCAAACCCATGTAGGCAACCAGGAGACAGCAGGTAGATGCTGGTCGCCGGGGGCCCGAGGCAGGGAAGGCTTAGCTGGGGGCTGGGGTAGGCAAGCCTGCAACACCAAGGAGCAAAGCAAACCCATGAGACGGGAGATTCAGCCCAGTCCCGGCTCAGTGTTGCATTATCATGTGGACCAGGGGATGCTGGCTGCCCAGCCCTGACCTGTGTGGAAGGCAAGGTGCAGTGACGCAAATGAGGGGCCTCTAACTGTTTATTGAAAGAAGCACAGGGGCTGGGGGCACCGCCCTCAGGCCTGGATGTGGCTCTTGGCGTTGAAGGCCAGGTAGTAGATCACTATTCCGATGACTGCGGCCAATACCTCGGTGGAAACCCAGGGCCCGTTCCAGGTGCCCTGCAAGAGAGGAGAGCAAAGCAAGCTCAGGGGAGGGATGGGTGAGCGGGCCAGCCCCTGCCCCCCGGAAAGTATGAAGCTTGCTGAGTGCTTGCCGTTTCCCAAGCCCAGGCCAGCCTCTTCAGCCCACTCACCCGATGGTCTACGCTGACTGTGAACAGGGGTGCGATGATAGAAATGTCTTCGTTGTTTCTCTGAGCCTGCAAGGGAGGTGCTGGGGTTAGGGGTGCTGCCGGGTGGGGTGGGGTAGGAGAGACAAGAGCACTGGCTTGAGTCAGGGAAGAGGGGAGGAGAGAGATGGGTAAGGGAAAAACATAAGGTCCAAGCACAGGCGGGGCAGGTGTATAGGAAGGCACCCACCCAGCCACCCTGGTCCCTGTAAGCAAGGCCCCTAGTGGCCCAGAGCTCCAGGAAGAGGGGCTGGAGGGTGGAAGGGCTGTGGAGGCAGGGTGTGCCCTCCCTCCTGCAGGCTGGGGAGGAGCTGCAGGTGGCACTCACCTTCCTCAGGAGGCTGTAGGACTCCTCATCGAAGAATCTGACCTCATAGGTACCTGCGTGGGCATTTTTGTGATCTAGGCTCCAGGACACCTGGGTTGGGTGTTTGGCACAGGATAGGCGCAATGAACACATCAGGGTCCCGCTGCCAGTGCTAACAGCACCACTGCCAGTGGCCCAAGACAAAGAACCCTGACCCTGCTCGACCAGACCACCTCTAGGGCTTCCAGTCACACCCAAGAGCAGGTGGCCTTCCCCCAAAATGACAACCATAGTATCCCTTACCTGGTAACGTCCCACGTCCTGACCCCGGGTGACAGGAAATTGTTTTCCACTGACGTCAGCATAAAGAGCCATGTTCTGGGGAGAAGACAAGGGGCGAGTCATTTTCTCCCCTATATGGCTGTTGGCAGAGGCCCCACTGTGCTGCTCCCAGCGGCACCTGTGGCCTGTGGACAGGGGACACCATGCGAGAATCATGGAGGTAGGCCTGGCACAACCCAGAGCCTTGCCAGGAAGCCAACACCCACTGTCACTATTTCTCTGGCTCAACTTTGGGGGGAGGGTACATTCCTTTTTTGGCCCGGCCCCCCTAACCCACAGCAAGCCTGTTAACTGTGAACAGCATGGGATGATTGACATGTCATTATTTCTGAGCCTGTAAGGGGGTGCTGGGGCCAAGGGGTACCTAATGAACTGTCCAAGAAATGTTGTATCCAAAAAGGCCCAACTTCCTTCTTTGGGCCTTTGGGATGCTGGTTAAGGTCAGGTCTGTTCAGTCTTAAAATTATGACATACCCACATGGACATACACCTTGGCAAAGAGCAACCAGAAAAGGAATGGAGGAACCTGGGGACTGACCCCTGGCTGTTTCTCACTTCCACGTACATTCTTTTATCAATGATGAGAATCATTGATCAGCTGCCTCTTGCACGCCCCACACTGGGGATTGAGCCCGAAAATCGGGCATGTGCCCTGACCATGATCTTCTGGTTCATGGGTTGATGCTCAGCCAGAGGCACACTGGCCGGGCCACATACATTCTCTTTAAGACACAGCAAAGTGTCTACCTACATTACTGCACCTAGGCAAAAAAACCCAGGAAGCTTAGGAGAATGTTCTTTGAACAACTGCTAGAATTTGATCTTAGTGCATCGAAATCCATATGGGTCCCTGGGTCTGCAAGTTGAGTAGCTAATGCCCAAGGTCCCATGCTCACTACCCGCTTCTCACCCCAGTACCCTCCTGGCTGAACCCCCTCCCTTACCTGGACCCTGTTCTTGCATGTCAAGGAAATCTCCACAATGAAGACAGTCTCAGTGGAAATGACGGCATCAGAGGTTGTGTAGTAGGAAGGGGTGATTTGGGGCTCCATGCAGGCCTCTGCTGTGGGGAGAAGGCAGAGAATGCCTGGGTAAGGCCTAGCTTGTGCATGCTGGGCTAGAGGACAGAGGGACCACCCTGATCCCAATTCCCACACCTCATCAGCTAAGGACACATGGAATCCTTTGGACCCTGCAAGGTAGGATATGGGAAACAGATCTAAATACGTCAGAAGTGCAATGGCAAAGTGGGTGGGGAATGGGAAGGCTTTGTACAGGCGGAACCTCAATGTAAGGGCAAAAGAGATGAGTCGGGGGAGGGGGCTGGGTGGATTCACTGCACAACGCGTATCTATGGACAGGGAAGCCATGCAAAGGTTTGGGGCTATAGCCTGCCCCTGGCCTATAATACTCCAGAAGCCCAGCGGGCTAAGCTGACTTCAATTCAGAGCCATGAAGAACCCTGGACAGTTTATTCAAAGTGTCCTCCAGACACCAAACGTGGTGCTGCTGGCAAAGCACGTGGGCTTTTGAGATGGAGGGAAGGGTCTCTGCCTCCAGCTACTGTGGACAGAAGGCCAAGACTAGCCCCAGTGTTTCCCAAGGGAAGGAAATGGGAGAGGTTCTGGATCCAGATGCACATCTGGTCCCCTTGAACAGGGCTGCCCTGAGAAAGAATGCTGCCTTAGCCATCTCCGCGCTGCTAGAGGCTAGAGAAAGAAGGGTGCCACCGAAGTCACAGGGAGCAAGGTAAATGCTACCAATGATAAAGTTCTCAGCCAACTGCTCTCTGAATGTGGTGTCCCTGCCTTAGGTTGAGGCAATCAGGGAAGACTTTGGGTCTGGACACCGGGAAGATGCCTGGGAATACTGGTGGGGCAGTTCTTAGGAGCCACATCCCGAAGATCCTTCTGTGCCCTGCTAAGCTTGGCACCAAAAGGTTTTACAGCCAGGTATGTCCTTTCCAGACCTCTCTGGCTACAACATGGGGAATTCCTGAGATAAGTGAGAAGGGTGGAGGCAGGAGGCCAGTTAGGCTGGTGCAGACACCAAGGACGCTGGCCTGAAGTAGGGCAGGTAAAGTGAATGCACAGAAAGCGACCCCTTCCCAGTCCAGCCCCCAGGCGGCTCTGGCTCCTGCAAGGACATCCTCCTCAGCACACTTCCGGACTCTAGACTCAGCTCAACCCTGCCGCTAGGAGTTCATCTCTCAAGAACGTCAATTGATCTGACTGTGGTTCTGCTCTGCTGAAAAGCCCTTTAAAGTTAGATTAGGGCCTCGGGTAAAAACTCAAAAGTCAACAGTCTGGCCTGACACCCCAGCTCCCCGCTTACCTTAACCTCTTCAACTCAGATCTAACTCGCCCACGTTCATGGCCACTCTGCCTGCTCAGTCCCTTCTCCCTCTTCACTTTAAGAGCTCCCTTCCCGGGGAGGCCTGGCCCCACCGCGCCCAGTAGGTGGCTCCTCTTCTCCAGCCCATTTCCTCCCCCTGATCACCCTGCGCTGTAGAGCTTTGCTCCTGTACAACCCTCCTCCGAGACCAGGAACTCTGGGAGAGGGAGCAGAGACGTGTGTCACTTTCCCCGCTGGAGAGGGGGCCGGGTGCACGGGAGAGCCTCTGAAACTCTCCCTTGCAGGAGCAGAAGGGAGAAAGATTTGTTTGTTTCTTCCGGCAGCCTGGCCGCTGGGTAAACATGTGTGGTGCAGGAGCGCTTGGTGGCCTCGGTCGTCGCGCCCCGAGGCGACCTGCCTCTTGGAGGAAGAAGGCCCAGTACCCCGCTTCCCCCGCACCCCTCCTCCCCGCCACACACCACCAGTAGTGGAAGAGAAGCTCGCTAGAAACGAGCTCCTGCCATGCCGCTACCTGAGCAGCAGGAGAGGCCCGACAGCAGGAGGAGCGCCAGGGCGCCGAGAGATGCCAGCGCCACCATCGCCTCTTCTGTGCCGAGGTAAAAAGAGAGCGACTCCACTGAGCACGAGGGGCAGACAAGGAAGCGCGACACGTAAGAGGACGCGGCAGCCAATCAGACGCCGGCAGGCTGGGCGGGCCTGTGACGTCGCTGGCGGCACTGACGTGTCCCCTCACAGGACCTGTGGCCCAGCTGGGTGCCCCCCAAAGATGGCGGCGGCGGCGGCTGCGCTCTCGGCACCGGAAAAGGGCGTGGGAACCGGCAAGTCACGCGCATGCGCCATCAGGGCACGCCCACTCCGCGGATTTGCAACCCTCCGAACTCTCGTGAGAGCGGTGTCTGCTTGTGGGGACCTGCTGTTGCTCTCATTTTCCGTCATGGCGCTGAAGGTGGCCATGGCTGTTGGCGGCCCAGCGAAGGCAGTGCTCAGGCCGGCCCTCCTCTGCCGTCCTTGGGAGGTGAGAGGGGGGAGCGGGCCGCAGGGACAGTCGCTGCAGCGCTCGCTGGGGGTGCTTTGCCCCTCGGTGGGACGGGATCTGGGATCTGGGGGCGGGGAGAGGGCTGTGCGCCGGAGTTGATTGGCCGCCTCCGTTGTCAATGACGTTGGTCCGGCTTCCCCTGGTTTCTGCGTCTTGTGGTGGGGGTGCTCCAGACAGGTGGGAAGAGTGGGCCTTGGCCCGAGTATCACCTCCACAGTGCCCTTGTGGGACCCCTCATGAGACAGTCACGTATCTTGGCCTGCCTTGTTGTTGCCGCTTTGGGATCCCGTTAGCTGCCAACGTTTTCCGGGTTTCTCTTCTCATGGACTATTTTGCCACATGTTCTAGTGGAGATGGAGAAATGGACTTGCCAGTACCCCCAGCTCTCCTCATGACATTCTTATAGCCCCAGTTGTCCCCACTGCAGATGCTTGGAATAGGAAAGAGCTAGGGTTTGTGAGGCTGGTCGGGTGGGAGGCCCCTGGGGCTTCGTTTAGGATTCTGGTCCGACTTCTCTTTCTTTACACACGTAAATGAGGATAATTTAGTCCCTGCGTGAAGCATCAGCGAGCCAGGATTGGCCTGGAGGACAAAAGTTATGATCTTTAGGCCTGGCTACCCCACTGACCCACTGCGTGGCCTTAGGCCAGGCCCCTCCTCTATCTGGGCTTCAATTTCGCCTCTGTCTCAAAGGATCTCAAAGGATCCAGCCAACTTTGACCTTCCAGAACGCTGCGACTTTGCTGACACTCCTTGTGGACACATCCCCTGCCATGCTTTCCCTCTCTGGCCCCTGGGGAAGACGGCCCTGTAACAGCATACCCTTTATGAAATTCTGTTTAAAAAGCTGACTCCTCCCACCTTGCTGATGAGAGACTTTCCAGAGGCCCTCACGATTCTGGCAGCTAGGCTCCCACAGGGTCTTGGGGAAGACATTTGTCTCCTCCCTGACCTCCTTTGTGTGTGTGTGCTTGTGTCCATATTGGGGTGGGCATGGGGGGGGGGGGCTGTGAACAATCTGGGCAGTGCGTTGCCCTGAGACTGGTTGTCCTGGGTATGGGAACCTTTAGAAATGAACCCCAGAGTTTTGCTCCCACTAATGGGACCCTTGTGGGAAAACATGTAGCCACCATTGATACTAAATCCAACAAACATGTTGACGAGAGAAGCCTCAGTAAGCTGTGGAGTGTGGGGGCCCTTTGGTGGGAACACATATCACCCTGGACTCCTTTCTTTTCATAGCACCATTAAAGAACGAAGGCTGAGCCTGGCCCGGTGTGGCTCAGTGGTTGAGTGTCAACCTATGAACCAGGAGGTCATGGTTCGATTCCACATACCCAGATTGTGGGTTCGATCCCCAGTGTGGGGCGTGCAGGAGGCCGCCGATCAATGATTCTCTTTCATCATTGATGTTTCTCTTTCTTGCTTCCTCTCTAAAATCAATAAAAATACATATTTTTTAAAAAGATGAATGAGGGCTGACAATCCACCCCCCCCCCCACTCGAGGAATCAGCAGGAAGCCTGTGCGTATATCCCATCCTGCCGCATACCAAGCTCCTTTGATGGGCAGCTTCACTGGACCTGGGTGTGAGGCAGAACCTCCTTAACCCTGAAGGAAGGTGCCTGCATCTGTCAGAGCAAGGTTAGGGAAGTCTCTCTCCTGAGAGCCCCCTGGGTCTTTGGCCAAAGCTGAAGGAACATCTAGCATAGGACCCAGGTGAGGAAGAGGTTCAACCCTGATGGTGGTGATGTGATCAAGGTGGGGGAGGGGAGTTGCACAGAAGCAGAGCCAGGCTTGGTGCAAGGGCTGGCTCACCACCACACCTGCGTTACCTGTCCAGTGGACTTCAGAGGATTGAAGGCCAGGAGGAATTACTGTCAGGAGCTGCAGGGGTCATCATCCCCCCATTGGACACCAGCCTTGACCACTGGCCCGAGGGGCTGTTGGGGTAAAGGGGCAGGTATGCTTTTGCACAGCTCTGTGTGCCTTGCTAAGGACTGAACAGCTCGCATACCTCCTCCTGCTCAGTCCTTCAATAGTCACATAAAGCAGGCACCTCTGTTCTGTGGGTTTCAGGCGAGGACAGGAAGCTGAGCAAGGTTCAGCTGTTTGCTGCCGAGAGTAGTGGATGTGGATTTGAACTGAGGTCTCCCTAGCCCCCAGAGCCCTCCATCTCTTCCTTCATTTTCTGATGTGCTCATTCATTCAGGAAATGTTTCTGTGTTCGAGCTCTGGGCTTGGCATTCTGCTGGGTCTTCGGGTGACAGTAGGGGACAGGACAGACTTGGCCTCCACTTTCAGGGGCTTAGGGGTTGGGGAAGGAGCAAGGCAGCGACAACCTTCTAGGACAGCGGTTTCTCAACCTGTGGGTTGCGACCCCTTTGGGAGTCGAAGGACCCTTTCACAGGGGTCGCCTAAGACCATCGGAAAACACATATATAATTACATATTGTTTTTGTGATTAGTCACTACGCTTTAATGATGTTCAATGTGTAACAATGAAAATACATCTTGCATATCAGATATTTACATGACGATTCATAACAGTAGCAACATTACAGTTATGAAGTAGCAACGAAAATAATTTTATGGTTGGGGGTCACCACAACATGAGCAACTGTATGAAAGGGTCGGCATTAGGAAGGTTGAGAACCACTGCTCTAGAAGATTGTACTTGGAGGGGGAGGAATTGAGGTAGGGCTTTGGGAGGCCCAGGGTGGGGGTGGGTACCAATAGCTCAGCACCCTCAGAGCATTAGCGAAGGCTTCCTGGAGGAGGAGCAATCTAAGTGTCCTTCCACAAGGCTGTGTGAGAGCCTGTAAGCCAAATGAATCCAAATACTGACAAGTACGAGAAGGAAAACAGAAATGCCCTGAGTGTGTCTGTGGCTACAGATCCAGGGGCCACATGGATCAGCAGATACCCCCAGAGCATCTTGTCCTAGCAGTCACCCCTCTCTTAACCCCTGGCTTGGGTGGGGTGAGTGGCACACCCTTGCTTTCAGAGCTCGTGCATGTGGATGCCTTGTGAATACTGGCCAGGAGACTCAGGTGGGGATGGTCAGCCTCTGCTTGAGCTTTCTAGATTTCTAGCAGGAAAGCACGGCTCTTTGAGAAATGGCCACGGTGACTCTGCTGTTGACTGGAATGCTCTGCTGCTGCTCCACAGGCAAGCGGCAGGGCATCCCCAAGTGACAAGGAGGACCTTGGCTCTGCCCCTGCCACTTTGGATTGAGGGACACCCAGGTGTGTTCCCAGGTGGGGCACAGCAGGAGGAAAGTGTGGGGGCCTGTAGCCACCCTGCAGTGGGACCTTGGATGAGGGTTTCTTCCTCCAGGTCAATGTGGGGACTCCAGATTGGTCACTTCTCAGCACCTGTCCTATTTGGCTTGGTGGCTTTTGCTCTGGAGCTGTCAAGCATGGCACTGATGTGGCCACACATGGCTCCTCTGAGTCAGAGTTGGGGACATTTGCCATCCATGTAAGCCGTGAAGCAGTTTTGCAATCCTTTACGAAAGCCTTCCAAAAGATTGGTGTCTGTTATTCTTCTATAAGTGGTTGAGCCCTACCTGGTTTCTCAGTGGTTAGAGCATCATCCCGCAGACTGAAGGGTCGCAGGTTCAATTCCAGTCAAGGGGCACGTACCTCGATTGCAGGTTCAATCCCCAGCCCTGGTCAGGGTGCATGCGGGAAGCAAACAATCGATGTGTCTCTCTCTGCTCTCCCTGTCCCTTCCACTCTCTCTGAAAAAATCAATGGAAAAAATATCCTTGGATGAAAATTAAAAGCACACACACACAGACATATAAATATGGTTGAATTTGTTTTCTGTACGGTTGCTTTGGATTTCTGATTCTGGAGGGCAATTCCCAGCAGTGCCTGTCTCTAGAGGGGGTGCTGGGAGCTGTCTTTTTCTTCTGATCTCCATGTCTCCACGTTCTAGATTTTCTCCATGTTCTACTTTTGTAATAAGGAAAAAAGATCAAATGATCGTCCTGGTGGCCCTCTGTTTTATTATAGTGATTTCCTTATTGTACCATGTTTAGTGTGCCAACTTTTCCATGTTACAGACATCACTGAACAGTAATAATTGTCCAAAAAGGAATCAGAAACAACCTAAGAGGGGAAAGGAGACAGACTTTTTTTTCAAAACTGACCATGCAGACCTAGCTGGTTTGGCTCAGTGGATAGAGCGTCAGCCTGCGGACTGGAGGGTCGTGGGTTCAGTTCCCGGTCAAGGGCACTTATCTTGGTTGCAGGCTCCATCCTAGCCCTGGCCAGGGCATGTGCAGGAGACAGCCAATCAATGTGTCTCTGTCACATCGATGTCTCTCTCTCTCTCTCTCTCTCTCTCTCTCTCTCTCTCTCCCCCCCTCCCTTCCACTCTCTCTAAAAATCAATGGAAAAATATCCTCAGGTGAGGATGAACAACAACAAAAAAAGAAAAACCGACCATGCAGCTGAAGGAGGCATAAAGGATTAGGACCACCCTCCATGGTGCTTCAGCAGGCTGGTCCCTGGGAAATGGCTCTGGAGCCATTTGGGCATGTGCTGTGTGCTGTTGTTCACCGGACAGTGTACATGGGTTAAGTCGCTCTCCCATGCCAAATTGACTTTCTGGGCTGGACAACAACGACTAGCATCTGGTTTCTCTTTGCCAGGTTCTGGGTGCCAACGAGGCCCCCCGGAGGAGCATCTCAGTAAGTACTTGCTTGGGTGTGTGTGCACGTGCATAGTATGTGTACGCTTGCACGTATGTAGATTTGTGTTCATGTGTGTGTGTATGTGTAGATGTGTGCATGTGCTCCTGTTCGTGTTGTGCTTCTTTGCTCCCTCCTGTCCTTCCCTCTGAGGCATGGTCTCCAGAGGTTCCCCCATCCTCCTCCTTACCTCCTTACCTGCGCTGTGCTAGTTAGACAGCATCCCCAGGGAAAAGATAGAGCCTTGTTCCTCCAACCTTGGCTAATCTGAGTCTTCTTCCTTCTGTCTCCCCTCTAGCAACAAACAATTGTGAGTATTCTTATCATGTGCCTATTAGATTTGGGGCTTTTAGTTGCTTTGGGGTTGACCAAAGCCCAGGTGGGGGCAGGGACTCCTTCCCCCTGCTTCCTCCTGACCCAGGAGTCCCCACGAGCAGCCCTGTCTGGGATGGGGTGGGGTGCAGTGCTAAGGTATGCCAAGCTGGCCCCTCACAATTGGCTGGCCCACCAGGTCCGTGCTGGTAGGAGGAAGGGAACCAAGGGCCTGCCTTCACCCTCCCTCTCCTTCCAGCCTCCATCTGCTAAGTATGGCGGGCGGCACACGGTGACCATGATCCCAGGGGATGGCATTGGACCAGAGCTCATGTTGCACGTCAAGTCTGTGTTCAGGTATGGAGCCCTCAGGCCCCTCCCCATGACCTGTCCCCTTAGGGAAGGTTGTGCCTCAGGCCCAGCCTGGGGGTACGCTGACAACATTGTGCCAGTGGGGCTGTAAGCCCAGAAGCCCTACTGGCTGGGACTTTGCCCAAACAGTGCACCAGTGGCAGGAGGGCTGTAGGCCAAGGCCTTTCATCCCGGTGCTGGCGATCCCACCAGGCCGGTCTGGGCTGGGGAAGGTAGCACCGGTTCTGCTAACTGTTGTGGAGTTCAAGCAAGTCCCCATCAGTTGTGGCCAGTGGACCCGGTCTCCTGTCAGCCAGAGCCAGGTCAGGGTGGGCGGCAGCAGGCGAGAGGCCTCTGCAGCCAGGGGTCCAGGCAGGCTTCTTAGAAGAGGTGTGGAGGGGCCCAGGCCAGCTGCCCTGACCCTGTTTTGCCCCAGGCATGCGTGTGTGCCGGTGGACTTTGAAGAAGTGCACGTGAGCTCCAATGCTGACGAAGAGGACGTCCGCAACGCCATCATGGCCATCCGCCGAAACCGCGTGGCCCTGAAGGGTGAGCTTGGGGGCCAGGGTGGGGTGCTGTGCGTGATTATTTAACCTCTGAGCTGATACTTGTCCCTGGGGCCCCATAGCTCTGACTTCCGGGCTTTTCTGGCTAGAGGGGACCCTTGTGCTTGGAGAGTGGATGGAAGTTTCTGGGGACCTTTCCGTGCCACGATTCTGAGATCTTAGTGGCCCTAGTTTGTGCGGGTAATGGGCTGCTTCCCACCCACTTCTTCTCTCTTTTTAAAAAAATATGTTTTCATTGATTTTGAGAGAGAGAGGAAGGGAGAGGGATAGAGAGATAGAAACATCAATGATGAGAGAGAAACATCATCAATCGGCTGCCTCCTGCACACCCCCTACTGGGGATCATGCCCACGACCTGGGCATGCGCCCTCACCAGGAATCAAACCAGGGACCTCATGGTTCCTGGGTTGATGCTGAATCACTGAACCATACCGGCTGGGCTGACTGCTTCCCTTTTGAGGCAACCTTCTCTCTTCTGGTCAGGTTTGACCCTCAGAGTCTGTCTTTATAAACCAAATGTCACAGAGATGCATTTCTCAACCTCTGCCTGCCACCTTGGCTCCAGCTGGCACAGCTATGGATGTTACAGACACGAATTCCAGCCCTCCTGAGTTTGCCTTGGTTTGGTCCAAACTTTTAATCCATCACTGCTTGGTGTGAGGAGTGTGTGAGCAAAGGTGAACCAGAGTAGAGGCCAAGGCCCTGGCAGTTAAATGAAGGGGCTAACATGCCAGCCACAGGGTGCCCGAGGCACTCTGGGTGAAGGTAGTACAGGCAGAGCATGACTCAGAGGGGCCTGTGGGCTTCGTGGGCCCTGAGAAAGGCCTCTTCTACTTGGCACCCTCCAACTGCCTTTTGCCAGTGGCTGCTGCCCCCGCTGCTCTGGGTGCCCCCAGTCCAGCCATGGCCAAGCCACGGTCTTTTCCAGGCAGCTCCTTCCTGCCCCGGAGGTGGGGCTTTTGTGGCACCTTGATGCAGGACCCAGCAGTAACCTTGGCCAAGGTCACCTTGCTGGCACCAGCCTGGCCCACTAGCCTGTTAGTAAGCAGGAGTGGTCACTTTCTATCCAGACGGGTCCTGGTCTTGCCATTTTCCTCTTAGGGTCTGGAAAGACCTGGTTAGCTGCTAAGCCTTGTTCGTTTATTCACTCAGTAAGTACTTACTGAGTATCTGGTATGGGCCGGGTGCTCCTCTAGGTCCGCAGAACCCATCAGCCAAGTGAACACACACACACTCCCCTCTGCCCTTATGGGGCTCATGTAGGCAGTTACACTCTAGTTTTCTGTGAAGTCTTTGTTGCTGAAAGCCATCTTCTCTGGTTGGAGCTGCCTTTGGTGTGCGTCCCCTGGGTCAGGATGGGGAATATGGTGGCACAACTGAGCCTGGGGATCCCCTCTTCAGACTGGCTGTCTTGTTTCTGTCCTGCAGGCAATATTGAAACAAACCATAACCTGCCACCATCCTACAAATCCCGCAACAACATCCTTCGGTGAGAGCCAAGTACATGTGGTGGGGGCTCCACAAAGGTAGTATGGACTGTGCCAGCAGCGAGTGGTGGCACTGGCCAGCTGCCTCTCTCTGTGTCCCCAGCACCAGCCTAGACCTCTATGCCAATGTCATCCACTGTAAGAGCCTGCCAGGAGTGGTGACCCGGCACAGGGACATAGATATCCTCATTGTCCGGGAAAACACAGAAGGCGAGTACAGCAGCCTGGAGCACGAGGTGAGTGAGTCCCAGGCCGCCCCCTTGTCGTCTCGGGTCATGGGGACGAGCCCGGTGAGTGTCAGCGGTAAGGAAGGCTGTGCCCAAGGAGAAGGATCCGATGGGACCTTGTGCTAGGAGCAGGATCCGATAGGACCTGGGTCTCTTCTCTCCGCCCCTTTTCAGAGTGTGGCAGGAGTGGTGGAGAGCCTGAAGATCATCACCAAGACCAAGTCCCTGCGCATTGCTGAATACGCCTTCAAACTGGCCCATGAGACTGGGCGCAAGAAAGTGACAGCCGTGCACAAGGCCAACATTATGTATGCTCCCCGCCCTTGCCATGCCGCTGCCCGTTCTGCCAATTGTCCTGAAGCAGCTGAAATGAGCAGCCTGTTCTCATGGACTCGGGGCCACCTACTAAGGGGCCATGCCCAGGGTTGTTCCCTGTTGCCAATGTCCTCACTTCAGTGCACACTTGGGGGAGGTGGAGTAGGATTCTGCCCATTTTGCAGAAGGGGGACTGGCTAGAGGTTAGAACCCAGCCTTCCGTGGTCATCTGCACACCCCATCCTTCCAGCTGACCATTGCAGTGGCCAAGCTGGTGTCCTGTGTCCTCCACAGGAAACTGGGCGATGGTCTCTTCCTCCAGTGCTGCAAGGAGGTGGCAGCCCGCTACCCCCAGATCACCTTTGAGAATATGATTGTGGACAATACCACCATGCAGGTAATTGACCACTGGGCTCTGGGGCCGTCTGCTCTAGGCCCCCTGGGCTTCTCATGCTTAAGGTTCTGTCTGCCCCCTCCATGCCCTGCAGCTGGTGTCCCGGCCCCAGCAGTTCGATGTCATGGTGATGCCCAATCTCTACGGGAACATCGTCAACAACGTCTGCGCAGGGCTGGTCGGGGGCCCTGGCCTTGTGGCTGGAGCCAACTATGGCCATGTGTACGCTGTGTTTGAGACGGTGAGTGCTGCCAGGGCTGCTGGCCTATTGAGTCATAGCTCATATACCATCCACTTCACCCATTGAAAGTATACAATCAGTGGTTTTTAGAATATTCACAGTTCACCACTATCTAATTCCAGAACATTTTAAAAAATATGTTTTTATCCATTTTAGAGAGAGAGGAAGGGAGAAGGAGAGAGAGAGAGATAGAAACAATGATGAGAGACACCACATCCATTGGCTGCCTCCTCCATGCCCTGAATTGGGGAGCAAGCCCACAACTCCGGGCATGTGCCCTGACTGAGAATCGAACTGGAGACCTCTTGGTTCATAGGTCGATGGTCAACCACTGAGCCACACCAGCTGGGCTAATTCCAGAACATTTTTATCACCCCAAAAAGAAACCCCATACTTGTCAGCTGTTGCTTTCCAACCCCCCCATCCCTGCCACTGGCAACCACTGATCTGATTTCTGTCTCAGGGATTTGCCTGTTCTAGACATTTTCTATAAATGGAATCATACAATATGTGGCCCTTTATGAATGGTTTCTTTCCTGTAGCATAATATTTTCAAGTTTGATCTATGTTGTAGACTGTCAGTATTTTATTCCTTTTTATGGCTCAATAATAGTTCATTATATAGATAAACCACATTTTATTGATCCATTTGTTGGTTTCCTTTTAAAAAATATATATTTCTTTATTAATTTCAGAGAGGAAGGGAGAATGAGAGAGAGATAGAAAGATCAATGATGAGAATCACTGACCGGCTGCCTCCCGCACTCCCCCCCCACCCCCCACCGGGGATCAAGCCTGCAACCCAGGCATGTGCCCCTGGCTGGAATTGAACCTGGGACTCTTCAGTCCGCAGGCTAACGCTCTATCCACTGAGCCAAGCTGGCTAGGGTGGTTTCCTTTTTTTTTTTTTTTTAAGTTGAGATAAAATTCGGATAACATAGTGGAACCATTTCAAAGTAAATAATTCCGGGCTATTAAGGACACCCACAATGTTGTACATCACTTCTGTCTAGTTCCAGAACATTTCCATCACCCCAAAAGGAGACCCTGTCCCCATTAGCAGGCACTCCTCATTCCCCGTCCCGGCCCCTGGCACCCACTGATCTGCTTTCTGCCTCTATGGATTTGCCGTCTGGATACTTCCCACGAATGGAAGCATACTCTCTACAGTCTCACATTTGCTACCCTCTTTGTCATCTTGGCTCTTCCAGGCTACAAGGAACACAGGCAAGAGTATTGCCAATAAGAATATTGCCAACCCCACGGCTACACTGCTGGCAAGTTGCATGATGCTCGACCACCTAAAGTAAGTTGCTTCTCCATGCCTGGCCATCAGCCTCCCAACCGGCCCCTTAGGTCCTGAGGACTGAAGGCTGCTCTCCCTCTTTAGGCTCCACTCCTACGCCACCACCATCCGAAAGGCTGTCTTGGCATCCATGGACAATGAAAACGTGAGGCTCCCCCTCTCCCCTCTCCTGCCTTCTCCCACCCCAAAACCCTTCCTCTAGCTTGGGTTGAGCTGGTGTGATGCCTGAGGGGCTGGGGGTGGTGACCTGGCACTTCCTGCTGCCCCCAAGTGGAGGGTGGTACCAGGTAGGGTAAGGCTTGTGGGCCTTAGCTGGTACCACTACCTTATCCCGCAGATGCACACCCCAGACATTGGGGGCCAGGGCACTACGTCGCAAGCCATCCAGGACATCATCCGCCATATCCGCATCATCAACGGCCGGGCTGTGGAGGCCTAGGCTGTCCCTCTCCCAACCCCAGCACCCCGGCTGGCTTATACGGCAGACCCAGAATAAACTGGCTTCTGCCCTAGCCCTCGGCCTTGTGCTTCTGTCACTCCAGGACACTGGTGCTTCAATTCACACTTTATTAAGAAAAGAAACACGCACACTTCGCACTCAGGGCCCTCTGGGAGGGTCAGGGGCAGAACACATTCTCAAAGGTGGGCCTGGCCCCAGCATGTCTGCTCTGCCATGGGGGATTGTGAGAGCTTGTGCCCTTGGGGTAGGCGAGGGCGGCTCTAGTAGGGAGGCAGGAGTTGTCTCACTTTCCCTAAAGGCACTGACAAGTGAGGGTTGGGGCAGGAGCTGGTGGGGTCTAGGGATTGAGCCATGGGTGCTGGAGGCAGTCGGCTGCGCTGGCCCGCTTTTCGGGGATGTACTCCATCATGGGCAGCAGGAAGGCACTGAACTGCGTGGCCTGCTCCAGTGGCCACTCGTACTTCTCCATGAGCACCTCATATAGGCCCCAGCGCTTGAGGTTGTGGATGTGCCGCAGCTCTCCTGGGGCGGGCGCAGGACTCAGGTCAGGTTCTGCCAGCATAGCCTTTGTTCTGGGGCCTGTCTCCCCTCTTTCAGAGCCCAAGGTTCCTGCCCCCTTTCCCCCCCCAGACCCAGGTAGCTTGAGCCTGTGCGGCCCCACCTCTCCGGTTGAAGAACTCCCGGGAGTAGCGGCCGGAGAGGGCAAAGGCCGGGGGAATGTCTCCCAGGAGCTCCACGATGTGGGCGATGTGGTCTGTGGACAGAGATGAGGTTGGAAGGCAGCCACGAGGCTCCAAGGCCCCGAGGCAAGCCCAGGCATGCCTCCCCTACCCTCATCACGACTGTAGTCTTCTCCAGAGTGGGGCTCGAACAAGTAGTCGCCGGTGGCTAGCTCAAAGGCCTGGAAGGGGGAGAGGTTGAGGCTGCTGGCCGGCAGGCTGGCCCCTGGTGGGGACAGCCCAGGCCTACCATGCACGCTGTGCTCCAGATGTCGGCTGGGGGCCCATACTCGGCACCAATCAACACCTCCAGGGCCCGGTACTGCCGCGTCTGTATGTCCTCAGTGAAGTGCTTGTGCTGGAGGCAAAGGGAGCCCTGGGGAGGAGCTGGGGCCACAGCTGGCCTGCCCCCACCGGCCTCCCACTCATCTCCCACCTCTGGGCCACGCACCCAAGGAACTCCCACCCCTTGCCATGGCCCCAGTTCTGCCTGGTGGGACTATAGGCTCTGCCCTGGGTCTGTTGTGCCAGGCAGACCGTAGGGTCTAGTCAAGTGTGCTGCTGGGTGAGCCCTTGCTGAACAAATGATCAAGTGCCCCACAGGCCTGAGTCGGAGCTCCCGGAAGTGGGCCTGTCCCT
The DNA here is from genome assembly GCF_964212035.1 of Myotis nattereri. Classification (NCBI taxonomy): domain Eukaryota; kingdom Metazoa; phylum Chordata; class Mammalia; order Chiroptera; family Vespertilionidae; genus Myotis; species Myotis nattereri. The sequence continues at coordinate 141,294,941 of NC_138078.1, read as the reverse complement.
CTACCCTCATGGCAGGGCATCCAGCTCTGCTCTCCAAGGCACATTCATACCACCCAGCAGGCGTTGCCCAGGTCTGCGATCTTGATCTTGATCTTGTCTGCATTTTGAGGTTCCAGGGGGTTCACCAGGAGGTTCGAGGCACCAAATGGTGCTGAGGAAGAAAGACAAGAGACAGGCTGAGCTGGCCTGGCTCTGCCCACCCTACCTGCCCACCTCCCCGCTGACCCTGCCCAGCTTACTGCTAGGTGACAGGAGGCCTCCAGTCTCCCGCTGATTGGATGAGCCTGAGAGGATGGAGCACGAGGCAGGAGAGAAAAGAGAGCCGGAGAAGCCTGACGTCTGGGAGCCTGGGCTGAGGCTGCGGTTGCCACCTGGGGCCGGGGAGGAGGAAGCTGGGGAGGGGCCGGTCCTGGCCCCCCCAGGGTGGCAGCCAGAAGAAGAGGTGGAGCCGCTGCCCCCCTCTAGTCTTGAGCCAGAGTCTGGGGACATGGGCAGAGGTGGTATGAGAGCCGAAGACCTGGTGGCCATGCTTGGCAGCCCCCGGGCCCCTCCAGTGCCTTTAGCTCCTCACCCTCAGCTTGGGCGGCTGCCTCCAAGGCCTCCAGCCTCTGCAGGTCACGCAGCCGCTCCTCCAGCAGCCACTTCTGCTGTTTCCTTTTGCGTCTCATCTTCTTTTTCTTGTTTTTCGACAGCTTACCCGGCTGCCGTTAGAGCCAGGGTCACCCCAGGGTTCCTGTCCCCTGTCCCTTGACCAGCCCAGACCTCTGTCTGTGGCTCACACACACCATAGGGGACAAGACCTTCCAGCCCCCGGGCTTCTGAGGACATTAGAACATGGCACAACTCCCCTCCAGCCCACCCCTTGGTACCAGCCTCTTGCCCATCTCTGCCTTCCCTCCTCAAAGCTCAAGGTTGAGGAGGAGCTGATGGGTCTGCCTCTGACTGGGTTCCTGCCTCCCCTGGGGGCAGCCTTGGCCCCTCCTGGCCCAAGATGTGGGGTATTTCCCTTGAGCACAGTGGCAAGCAGTTTGGGACACATGACCCACCCTGTGTATCACCCTCATCTGAGCCAACAGCCTTTTGGAAATGCCACTGCAGGAGTGCTGGGGAGGGTGGGGAGGGTGGGGAGGCTGAGGAGACAAGCTTTGAGGACTTGGGGAGATGCACAGGAAAAGGGGTGCCCCAACTTACCGTGACTTCCTGGGGGGCATTGCTCACTGTGGGGTAGGAGGGGCACAGGGGTGGGAGAGAAAGGAACAGAGACTCAGGCAGGGGTGAGGCCCACAGGCCCAGCCCCAGCCCCACACAGGCTCCTACCTGTAGAGCGGGATGGGGGCGGTGCCCCTGATTGCTGCCACTCTGTGGCCTCAGCAGCCAGGCGCCTGATGTAGGTGTCACCCACACACAGCAGGATGTTCTCCGGCTTGATGTCTGTGTGGATGATCTTGCACTTGGTATGGAGGTAGTCCAGGCCATGCAGCACCTGGGGGGAGCCACTCCTGAGCGCCACCAGCCCTGCCCAGGCTGCCCAGTGCTGTTCACACGGGGCCCCGGATGCCCACCTGTCTCACAATGCTCTTCACGCAGGGCACGGGCAGGCCCTGGTAGTTGGACTTGATGATCCACTTGAGGAGCTGGTGGCCCAGGACCTCCAGCACCATGCACACATCTGGGACTGGGAGTGAAGGATAGCTGGCGGGCACACAGCTGGATCACAGGCCCTACACACCCTCAGCTGGGATGGGGGAGCAATGAGGTTCAGGCAGTGCAGAGCCGGGCCTGGGTGGTCCTGGTGATCACCGCTGTCCCAGTGTCATAGTGTCCCTAGGATGTGCCAGTTGGGATGGTACATTCTGTGGTCATCCTAGAGAGAGGGCACTTGAGCAGACACAGGCCTCTCAGACCAGCCCCCCTCCTGTGCCCAGGTGTGCCACAGAGGCAGCCCCTGCTATTTGGAGATAACTCAGCCACCTGGGTACCCACTCCCCCACATGAAAAAGTAGTGAGGGTATTTAGAAGACAAGTGTCCCTGGAAGGCGTAAACCCCCATTGTGCAGATTTGCAGACTGAGGCCCTTGTAGCTGGGAAGGCACAAGCTGGCCCCAGGCACTGCCACAGTGCTTTGCTCAGCCTACAAAGGATACGGACTCCATTAACCCCTGAGATCCTGAAGTCATCAATGAGCTGGACAATGGTCTCTCTTTTGGGGTCACTGGGGTCACTGTCTCGGACCTGGAGCAAAAACCAAGCAGCCATGAATGGCTCCAACCTGCCCCTCGCCAGTTGCTCCCAGCAGCAGCGGCCCCTCTCCCAGTCCCTCTAGGCTGCTGGCCCCTCCCTCGACAGTCCTCTCATGAGGGTAAGAGCCAGCTGGAGCCTGCCCCTCTGGGAGTCCCGCCCTGCCCCAGGAGCCCCAGCAGGCCTTGCACCCACATTGCCAGGTCCTGGGCAGCTCACGGGGAGCTGGGAGCTGGTAGGGGAGGTGTCTCACACATTTCAGGAGCTTGATCTCATCCACAGCTGTCTCCGTGTAATGCCCTGCGCTCTTCACCACTTTCAGGGCCACAAAGCGCTTGCGCCTGCAACGCCGAGACCCGCATTGGCTGCCAGCCCCAGGCAGACCCATGGGAACATCATGGTGGCCCCAAGCAAGCCCAGAGGCAGGATCCCAGCTGGCACTGGGACCCAGGGGGCAAAGGGGACACTCACTGGATGTCCCAGCAGAGCCAGACGGTAGAGAAGTGGCCCCAGCCCAGCTTGCGCACCACGTGGTACCGCCCATTGAACAGATCACCAATCTTCACAGGGTAGTAGCCACCTGGGGAAGGGAGCCGATAGAGCTTTGGAGGTGGGGGGGGGGACACGGGACACCACCCTTGTGGCCCCCTGGCTCATGTGGGCTGGTGCCAGCACCCTCTTTCTCCTGGGTTGTCCCGCCCCCTACGGCAGCCCCTGGCTGCCTGTGCCCCAGGCCAGGCCTCACCCTTGCAGTAGTCCTTGGGGTCCTCCTGCTCCTCGTCATCCGAGCCCAACAGCCCCTGCAGCATCCGAGGCGCGGGCGCAGCGGGTGCTAGGTCAGAGCCCGAGGACTCGGGCCCGCAGGAGGCCTGTGAGCTGCAAGTGGGGCAGGCGAGCAGTGAGCACATGAGGCGCCACGGCCACCCCGCCCCCCCTCAGGCGCCGCCCGGGCTGATCCCTACCTGCTGCTACTGCTGCCGACACTGTCCCCGCCGCCGCCGCCTGTGCTGGCGCTCATCCCGGCCTTAAGGCCTGCAGCTCTGGCGCCCCGAGCTGCTGCTCCTGTGGGGCCGGTCTCGGCCTGCGAATTTATAGCCTCGGCCGCTGATCTCACCCGCCTTTATAAATAGCCTCCCAGCTGCTCAGCTGTGGGCAAGGTATGCAGCGGGGAGGGGGCAGTGCAGCAGCCAGAGAGAGCCCGGCCCCCAGGCTAAGCCCCTGTGCTGCTGCCTCAGGGCTGGCACAGGGGCCATCTCGGGAACAGGGTGTGACCCAGCCTCCATACTGAGCAGCCCCACAGAGTCCTCAGGACCAAGGGGGTTACCCATGAGGGGACATGACGACCGGATTCCAGGCTGAGTTCTTGAATTCCAGAGCCAGCTGAGAGGAGCAGCCAGGCAAGGGCTCCGTGGAAATGGCGAGCTAGTCCTCAGGCCAAGAACAGCCCCTACTCCCCACCCCCTCACTCCACCCCCATGCCTAGCACCATTGACCCTTTGGGGACATTCTCTGGCTTCCCACTTGGCCCTGTGGGAGCCTTCCCAGAGGCGATCCCTCATATTCCCATGGGCATCACATTCCCTGCCCACTCCCAGCCGGGTTCCCACTTTTCCTGTGTCTCATTGACCCCTAAGACAGGTGGGAGCCCCGTGTCCTCCTTTTCCTGAATGTGGGTCACTGGGGGCCCTGGCGTGGCAAGAGTCAGGGGCATGAGCTGAAGGCAACTGGTTCCTCCCACCCGAGGTGCTGGCCGAATGGAAGCCTGGGAACCTATCCAGCCAGGCCTCTGGCACCGAGACCCTGTACAGTCTCCTTCCATCTCTGTTTCAGGCCTGCCATTCCCGGCCCCGCTCATTGTCTCCACCCACATGTGCCATGTGCCCGAGTGGGAGGCACAGGGAGCTGTCCACACTGGCCCTGCCCTCAGGGGTCCTCCTCTAGTGGGGAGCAAAAAGCCCACGGCTCTAGTGGGCTGGTGACAAAGGGATGTCCAGGTCAGAGGCAGATCTTGTGATCTTGGAGCTGCATCCAAGGGGACCAAGAAGAATCGGGTCCTCAGAAAGGGAGTGAAAGGGTAAGTCTCCAGGGTGACAACGGGCCTGGTTGGGGTAAGGCTGTCAAAAGGATGGGCTGGAAACCTCCTGGGCTGGCGACCTCCATGGCTGGCCTGGCCAGAGTGGCTGGGGTGGGAGAGAGGAGGGGAGGCCTTGGGTGGCCAATTATGGGTTTCTGGCAGACTGATGGGCACTTTTGCTCTTTTGAAAGATCACTCTGGCTGCTCCCAGGATGGAATGGAGGGGGCAAGAGTGGAGCCAGCCTGGCCAGCATGGCTTAGTGGTTGAGCATCAACCTATAAACCAGGAGGTCATGGTTCGATTCCTGGTCAGGGCATATGCCTGGGTTGCTAGCTCAACCCCTGGTGTGGGTGTGCAGGAGGCAGCCGATCAATGATTCTCTCTCTTCATTGATGTTTCTATCTCTCTCTCCGTCTCCCTTCCTCTCTGAAATCAATAATATATAAATACACACACACACACACACACACACACTAGAGGCCCGGTGCACGAAATGTGTGCAGGGCGGGGCGGGGGGGCAGGGGGAGGGTTTGGGTCCCTCAGCCCGGCCTGAACCCTCTCACAATCCAGGACCCCTCAGGGGATGTCTGATTGCCAGCAGTTGGACATCCTTCTTACAGTCCGGGACTGCTGGCTCCTAACCACTCGCCTGCCTGCCTGATCGCCCCTAACCACTCGCCTGCCTGCCTGATTGCCCCTAACTGCCTCTGCCTCGGCCCCTGCCACAGCAGCTTCGTCCGGAAGGACGTCCAGAATGATGTCCGGAAGGTGGTTCGGCTGTCTGGTCTAATTAGCATATAATGCTTTTATTATCATAGATATACTAGAGGCCCAGTCCTGCCGGTTGCCAGCTGGGGCCTCCCTCCCTTCCTCCAGCCAGCCCTGCCCCCTGGTTGAATTCCCAGATGACCTCCAGGTCAAGGGGAAAATTTGCATACTATGCTTTTATTATATAGGAGATATATATATATATTTTAAAGGTGAAGTCGGGAGGCCAGCTGGGGACTGCTGAGGACTCAGAATGAAATGGGGGCTTAGCAGTGACTATGGTTAGCCCAGGATGGGAGACACTTGATCCTGTATCCTGTGTCCCTGTGCCAGGAAAGAGCAGTAGGGTGGGGTGGGCATAGATGGGGGGGTAGGGGCAGGGGCACTTTTCCTGCAGGAGGCAGTAGAGGCGAAGGGAGGGAGGAGAGCAAGGCCTGGGGATGCCCCATGACCCCTCTTTTCCTCAGGCAACAGAAGTCACAGCCATGGCGCCGAGGAGAGGGCTATGTAGACTCCAGAGGAAGGAAGGGGCTGGGGACTGGGCTTTTCCTAAAAAGACTTTATTTCCAGATGCAACTTTCCAGCAAGCAAATAAATATAATGAGGAGGAGGGGGAAGGATTGCTATAAATTAGAAAAAAAGCCTGGGGCAGGGAGGAAGGGTGGGGGAGGAGAGGTTGCAGGGACCCCCCGCCCCCCCCCCCCACTCTCTGCAGCCCCTCTTCTGCTTGGTCCAGGAGTCAAAAGGCACTGTGGTGGTGGGTCCTGCTGGCTTCCCTCCAAGCTGATGGGCCTCAGGCACCCACTGTGGCCTGAGCTCACAGGTCAGTCACCTTGTTCTCCACCAGGGCAGCGATCTGCTGCAGGCGGCAGGCCAGCTGCATCTTCTGGCCCACAGGGTCCCCCTCCAGGGCATTGATGATCTGCCGGGGCAGAGGAGGGCACCCCGCATGAGCCCCCAGCCCTCTGCACACTGACCCAGTGCTATCCAGCCCTGCTTATATCTCAGCAGGGCTGCCCTGGGCCTCCCTGGGGAATCTAAACAGAAACCAGCCCAGCCAGTGTGGCTCAGTGGTTGAGCGTCAACCTATGAACCAGGAGGTCACGGTTCGATTCCTGGTCAGGGCACATGTTCGGGTTGCGGGCTCAATCCCCAGTGTGGAGTGTGTAGGAAGCAGCTGATCAATGATTCTCTCTCATCATTGATGTTTCTCTCTCTATCTCTGAAATCAATAAAAATATATTAAAACTAACTAAATAAATAAACAGAATCCAAGCCCCTTCCCAACCTGGGCCCTTCCTCCCATCTGCCTGCAGGGGTGGGCCTGGACACCTCCTCCACCCCCAGGGGTGTGCCCCTCCCCCCTAGAGCACCCTGACCTCACCTGGTCATAATACCTGTGGATGTGGTTATAGAGTTCTTGCAGGGCTTCCAGACAGTGGGGAGCAGAGGTGTAGTTCTGGGGGCAGCACATTGGGGAGGGTGTGAGTCCCCAGCCTGGGCCTCCAGCCCCAAGCCTCCCCCTAAACCCTGTCCCCCAACCGTGGAGAGGTGCATCCCTGGGCCATGCCTTACCCCCGAGAGCTCGGCCAGAGCTGAATTCATCTCCTGGTAGCTTGCTGGAGAGCTCTGGCGAATGTCAGAGTAGTATCTGGAGGAGGGGACACAGTTAGGGGCAGGCAGCTTCCACCCCCAGCCGTGCACCCTGACACCTACCTCTCCACCATCTGCTTGTAGCGAGGGATCTCCCGGGCGTAGAGCAGTTTGTTCACCGGGGAATCCTGCTCCAGATTGGGGGGAGGGGGGGTGAGTGGGGAGGTGGGGGAACTCTGGCCCTGTCACCCTGACCACACCACCAATGCCCCTCCCCCTGGTCCCCCACTATGCGCCATCCCTCCCAGCCCCACCCAGGGCTCTGCACCCACCCGCCATGGGCGGGCTCTGCTCTCACCCGGCCCACTTTGTGGTCTGAGACTGTACAGGAGTCGATGAAGGTCTGGGCGATGACGGCAAGAATGGCATCCACGTTGTCTGACACCCGTACGTCAAAGATGAGCTGTGGGTTCTTCAGCGTGTTCACCCAGAATCGTAGCAGCAGGCTGGAGACACAGGCCAGCCGTGGGTGTGAGGCGTGGCTAGCCCAGCACACCTCACCAGCCTGGGCCCGGCCCTGGGCTCCCTGGGGAGCGGTCCCGTGAATCCATGCTGGGGGTGGCCAGAAATCGAGCCGCATGCCTCCAAGCCTGGCTTCCTGTTCAGGTCCCACTGCCCTCATCATGGCGATGTCCTTGTCCCTCTGGGATGCCATGTCCCATCTGCACGGAATGGGGGGCAGCAGGCCAGGTACCTGTTAGTCTTCCAGATGTGCAAGGTCTCTGGGTCCTCGATGCCATGCTTCTCTGCCAGCTCATCCAGGAAGTCGAATAGGTACTTGACAGCGATGGGCACGGGCCGGTTCACGCTCAGGATGGCCTGGAAGGTGTCATCCACGAACTTCTGCAGTGTGCCCTGGAAGGCAGGGGAGCAGGCTACATCAGTGGGCGTGGGGCCGACCCTCAGCCTCTCAGGAGCATGCGTGCTCCCCACCTCAGTCAGGGGCCCCTGGGTGAGCCTTCCTGTCACTTGGCTCCCCCGGAGCCCAGCTCCCCCAGAGCCCAGCTCCCAGCTGCACTGACCTTCATGGAGAGCAGGCGGGTGAGGTAGATTTCCGGGATGGCTTTGGCCCGTGCCCGCTCCCGATCCCGCTCCCGCAGGCTGCTGCGCCGAACTTTGTTCCCGTCTGGCTCCTCGGTGCCTTTCACCAGGTGCCAGAGGCGGACCCCACCTTCCTCGCCGTCCTCCAGCATGGGGGTGTCTGGGGATGCATGTGCCGGCCTCAGTCCTATGCCCTGCTGCCCACCCCACCCCACTTGGCAAGGTGGTAGAGGCTGGGAGGAGCCCATGGAAGCAGTGGGTAATGATGTGGAAAGGAGGGTGGCCGCCCAGGGGCTTGTTCAGCCCGACACCCCATAGCCCTGGAGCTCCCTGACCGGGACACACCGCTGCCCTCATCTGCCCCAGGCCCTTTGCTCAGCCTGGAGCTTTGGCTGGCCCGCTGGCAAGGGGTGGGGAGCCCCAGGTGACAGCATGGCCGGGACTCCTGCCTGGCCGCCTCAAGCTCCCGGGGACAGATGTGCACATCTGGGTTTCGGGACTCACTCTCCCCGGAGGAGCAGCTCTGGGCCAGGCTCTGGGAGACGGCGCCTCCATTGTGCAGCTGGGGGATGAGCCTCACTGTGGCCCCATCTGGGACCTTGTAGTGCTGGAGGGTGTTGAGTCTCTTCCAGTGATTCTGGGTTACTGAGGTCAGGTCCTCATCCGACAGGGTTAGGTGACCAGCCAGGCCCGAGCGCCACTCTGGGGGGATCCAGGGAAGCCAATTAGCCTGCAGCCCGTCCCCCAAGTCTGCCATTTAGGGCAAGGCAGAGCTGAGCCTCTATGGGTGCCCCAGGAGGGGAGGGCAGTTGGGCTCTCTCACCGAGGTCTAGGGTGTGCACGGAGGGCCTCTGGGAGAACGGGGTACCCTTGTAGACTTGCTCCAACACCTTCTCCTTGACCTGCGTGATGGTGTCTGTGTCGAGCACCCGGGCTGGCACGTGCTGCGCTGAGCTGCTCCCTGAGGCCCCACCGGCCCCAGGGCCCACCAGCACCATCAATGTTAGCGGCCGGAAGTCCATGTCCTCCCGAAGCAGGCGACTGTCATTCAGGGTCCTTTTAGCCTTGCCTGTCACGGCGTCCACAGGACCCTTATCCACCTGGTACTGGATGGCCCGCAGGAGCATATACAGCGGCTCACCAGCCACCTCCTGCAACCGTTAGGACGGGCCAGCATCAGTGGGTTGTGGGAAGTGCAGAGGGCTTGGGGGTGCGGAGGGGTAGCCAGCTGCACAGAGTGAGGGCGGATCATGACAGCTGGCCTCTGCCTCACATCCAGCCCCGGGGGGTGCAGGGGTGGGGGAAAGATCAAAGCCCTTCCCTTTCCATCCCCCCATTGGGCCCTGAGGGAATTTGGGTGCAGGTTAGTGAGGCAACAGTCCCTCAGTGGAGCAAGGGGAGAGGTGCGGTCCAGGGCGCCCCTCACCCTCAGGAAGGTGTAGAGACAGATGGACAGCCAGTTAGTGAGCAGCTTCTCCACCATGGTCTCCGTCCTGCGGGGAGCAGGCCTCGGGTTAGAGACGGTGCTGCAGGGCCATGTCCCTGGGCTCAGGCGGCACCGGAGGCAACGCAAAGCTTTTCACCTGTCACCCTCTGTGTCCGTCTCCTTCCCTACCAGTGGCTTTGGTCCTAGCCCAGCTCTGGCCCCACCCACCGCCTGGGTGTTCCTGGCCCCGCCCACCCCAGGACGGAGCAAAGGGGAAAGGGGACGGGGAGCCACCATCCCTGCTGCCAGGATCAAGGTCAGGCCAAAGCCAACCTTCGAAGCATGAGCTTGGGGTTCTTGTGCACGTAATGGGCGGCTAAGTCACCAAGCAGCGTCTTCATGATGTCAGTCAGGTACTCCAGCTTGCCGTGCAGCGCCAGGGACAGCAGCGAAGCCACGTGGCAGCGGTCCCGCTGGGAGAAGCTGGGCTGCTCCTCCAGCGTGTGGATGAGCTGGGTGGTGGCAGGGAAGCTGCTGCTCACTCTGCGAAGCCCCTCACCCCGTGCGTCCTCCCACCCCCACCGTTGTGCCTGCACCTGCCACCCAGCCCAGCCTGTGCCCAGCCCTCCCACCTCCTTGCCCCCCACCCCCCATGAGACCCCCTTCCCGTCCACGTGGCCCTCACTGTGAGAAGAAAAAGCTTGCTGTTGAGCAGATTGGAGAGCTGCGTGAGACCCTGGCGCACGGGGACACGGTGGCCCTCTTCCCCAGGCCCTTCGAACATGGGCTGCAGCGGGCAGCCGCCGTGCCCCGGGAAGAAGACACGCTCGGTGTAGGTGCGGTAGTCCAGGAAGGGGATCCCGCTGGTCTCCAGGTCGCTGCTGAGGTCAGTCATCTCGGTCATCAGGTCTGCAGACCGGGAGCCACCAAGGTGTGGGCTCAGGCCCGAGTGGGCCCTCTGCCCCCTCCCCACCGCCCTCTCCTCACCTGTGAATTCCTTGCGGCACTGGTCGCCCACACCAATCTCCAGGTTCTCCAGCTGCACCAGAACCTTCTGATAGTCACGCAGGGCCTGCTTGCTCTTGTGCCTGCAGTCCAGGGACCAGGTGTTAGCCACAGACCCAGGCCTGCCTGCACAGAGGCCACCAGGCCAGGAGAGCTGCCTGCTGGGAGGCCTGCCATGGGGCGCCCTTTCCCAAAGTGAAGAAGGAGCCCGGCCAGTGTGGCTCAGTGGTTGAACATCGACCTATGAACCAGGAGGTTGCAGTACAATTCCTGGTCAGGGCACATGCCCGGGTTGCGGGCTCGATCCCCAGTGGGGGCGTGCAGGAGGCAGCCGATCAATGATTCTCTCATCATTGATGTTTCTCTCTCTTTTTCTATCTCTCCCTCTCCCTTCCTCTCTGAAATCAATACAAATATATTTAAAACAAAGTGAAGAGGGAAGTTCATGCATGTGCGCACGGGGGTGCGGGGTGGGGGGTGGGGAGTCCTCACCTGTACATGAGAGTCAGGAGTAGCACAGCGGCCGTCAGCACAGCAGCGCCTATGCCCAAGCCGATCTGGGCCTCCACGGGGAAGGCAGGCGGTGCAGGCTCAGCCTCATACTGCACGGGGCCCAGGGCCAGCCGCAGGTTGCCCATCTGTACCTGGGGTGGCGGTGAGGTGGGGGGGCAGGCTCCTGAGCGTGGGCCTTTATTGCTCCACTGGCCATCTGCCCCTGCACCCGGGGCCCAGCCTTACCACAAACTGCGGCAGCGCACTGGAGCCATTGGCAGGCTGTGGGACCCGCGGGGGTGGCTCACAGTACAGGTGGGTGAGGGTGAGCGTCTTGACCAGGCACTCGCCATCGCCAATGTGCACGCGCACCTCCTCCTTGCTGATCCCCAAGTTGAGGCCTTCACCCTGGGAGACAGACCAGGGGCCTGAGCCAGGCTTCCCCGCCCCGCCCACAGCCCCCTGTGCAGCAATGGTAGCAGAAGCCCTCACCTCCACATCTAGGACGTTGCCTGGCTTGAGGCGGGCAGGCCCTTTGCGGCTGAGGGGGGCCAGCCGGGGGTTGGGCTGGTACAGAAAGTCCTGGCCCCCACTGGCGTTGGCAAAGTCCACGAGCACGTTGTCTAGGGAGAAGAAGACGCGCTGGGGGCGTGCATCGTCTGGCACAGCGGGGCTCTGGCACAGGAGGAGGCTGGAGGAGTTGATGGAGCAGACGGTGGAGCACTGTGGGGCCAGGAAAAGGTGGAATGAGCTGGGGCTTCCCCGCTCACTCCCAGGAACAGGGTGACCTGCCCTGCTCCCCTTCACTGGGCACCGCCCCACTGGCAGCCCCAATGATTGCTGGTGGGGGCTCACCTGCAGCAAACCCCCCTCAAGCTGGACACAAGCCTGCGGGGGTTCAGCAGGGGCCCCACAGCCCCTCCTGAGGTCCTGGGGCTGGGTCCCTGTAGCCTGCGCCTCTGCCGTGGACTCCAGCCACACGGACAGCAGGGGCCGCCGCACCACGTCCAGATCCTGGCCCCTGACTCGGATCAGCCGCCCGCCCCTGTGCCAGGATAGTAGTCAGCAGGGGTGGGGGCAGCGGGCAGCCCAGCTCAGCCTTGCCTCCCCACCTCTGGGCCTCCCGGGAAGGACACACAGTTTGCCCTGGTGGCCCAGGTCCTCACCCTCGGAAGCTGACGCTGGGCTCTGCAGCCGTGAGCTGGGGGTTGGCTGTGTAGCGGAAAGGGCTGGCTCCCAGTGTGCGCTGGGCCTGGCCAAAGACCACACGAACCACAGCTTCTCCTGGGCCGGCCTGGGGCATGGTGTGGCACACAATGGCCTCAGGACACACTGGCTCCTGGCTGCAGGGGGGAGGGGTCTGGCATCTTGGACTCTAGCTTCAGCCTGGCCACCCCACAAAAGCCCCGCTTTGCCTCCCTCTAGGGCAGAGCCCACCAAGGTGGTCACAGTGACCATTCTCTTGGACTTCCTTTTTTCCTTTTTTTTAAAAAATATATTTTATTGATTTTTTACAGAGAGGAAGGGAGAGAGATAGAGAGTTAGAAACATTGATGAGAAAGAAACATCGATCAGCTGCCTCCTGCACATCTCCTACTGGGGATATGCCCGCAACCCAGGTACATGCCCTGGACCGGAATCGAACCTGGGACCCTTCAGTCCGCAAGCCGACACTCTATCCACTGAGCCAAACCGGTTTCGGCCTTTTTTCCTTTTTAAAATATATATATTTTAATTGATTTCAGAGAGGAAGAGAGAAGGAGAGAGAGATAGAAACATCAGTGATGAGAAAGTCACGGATCGGCTGCCTCCTGCACACCCCACACTGGGGATCGAGCCCGCATCCGGGCATGTGCCCTGACCTGGAATCCAGCCATGACCTCCTGGTTCATAGGTCGACACTCAACTGCTGAGCCACACTGGCCAGGCTTCTCTTGAACTTTCATGGGGGTCTTGGGGAGCCCTGAGTCCACCCCCGGTGCTGTACAAAAGGGGTCACTGAGGCCCACAAGGAATGTCCCCAGCTGACAGCAGCCTGGCCAGAATGGGGAGGAGAGAGATACTCACATAGGACAGGATTGGCTGCCCACAAAGGCACTGACGTTGCCTCCTGTCTGGAGGTGTTGCCCATGGATGGTGAGCTGGGTGCCCCCTGCCTGGGGACCTCTCTGGGGACTCAGGCTCAGCAGGATGGGGTCCTGGGGGACAGGGCAGGCTGGGGCAGGCATGGTAGACCAGCAGGCATGGCAGCCCGTCCTGGCGCTTCCTTGCCTCAGCTCCAGTCCCCAGAGCTCTTGGGCTGTGAGGTGCTGGCCCATTTTTCAGCTCTGTCTCCTGGGCTACAGCCGACAGCACCCACCTGAAAAGCCCTACGCTCAGCTTCAGTAGCCCCATAGCTCTCATCTCAGCCGCCTTGCCCCATGGGGAGGGAGGGGTCTTTTCTCATTGTGTCTGCTCCTCCCAGAAGGCCTCCTCTGCCATGCTTGCACCACCCAGGCCCGCCCTGAGCGGTAAACCCTGAGATCCAATTGCCTCCTTTGGATACTGCATGTGCCAAGCAGGTGCTAACCCAATGCTAACCTGCCCCTGCCCCTGCCCCTCACTGCCCCTGCCCTGGGCTTCTTGGCTCACTAAATGGCCCCCGCAGGTGCCCAAGGCTCAGGCTAACACCTGAGGGCGTCCCTGCCCTCCCTACCCCCCTGTCCGAGGCAGCCAGGCCTGCAGCAAGTCCCAACAGCTCTGAGCCCCACACTGGCCCACCCACCCTCCGTTCTAATTGCTTCTGCTGCCCGCCTTTCTCCTGGACAGCTGCTGCCAGCAGTGTCCGCACTGTGGCGCCACTGTCCCAGCCCGTCCTCCACTCAGATCATGTAGCTTCCCTACTGGACAGGTGGCAACACTCCCGGCTACCCTGAGGTCAAGTTTGAAATCCTCACCTGGGTGTCCCTGCCTTTCTGTCCCTCCCTCCTACTTCCTCTGCATGGGGACCAACTCAGGCTGGGCACTGACCTGGTAGGTGAAGTGTTGGGTGGAGATGCCTGGTGGCCGACTTTTAATGGCCACTTGGATTGGCCCTGTGGTGCCTTTGGGGGCCGGAGATGTCACACACACAATCCTGGGGAGCAGAGGCCCGGTAGATGCTCAGGGCCCTTATGCGCTGGGCCCTTCCCTGGCGGGAGCTGTGAACCACCCACCAGCCACTCCCTGAGGCCTACCCCCTCCACCCCTCTCACTGCCAGCTGCCCCCTCCCTTGGCACATCTGACCCAGACCCTCATTTCTTGGCTGCAAGCCACCCTTATCTCTGGGTGGCTAGTCCCGGAGGGCCTCACCGGGCAGAGGTGCGGTAGAGAGCAGGGTCAGGGTTGCAGGGCTGGCCGGCCACGCTCACGGCATCCTGCACGTCCGCAAAGTCCCGGCCCAGGTTGGAGCCCAGGATGGTGAGGGCCAAGCCGCCCTCAGGGGGGCCAGTCAGGGGCTCGATCTGCAGCAAGGAAGGTGGCCATGGGATCCCCAAAGCCACACCTGCTCTGCAGTGGGGCGTGCCTGACCAGCTGGCCAGCCGGAGGCAGCTCCTTTGACCTGGGTGAGGCTAGGACAGTGAGGGGCACGGCAAGGCAGATGGGGCTGGGGTGGGGGAGAAGGAGAGGGACTGGGTCATTGGGGAGGAGTTGGGGGTGGAGATCAGGGCTGGGGCTGGGGGGCTGACCATGTCGATGGTGGGTGTTGGACACAGCAGCTCCACGGCCCCAGGTGGGCACAGTGGCCCATAGAGACAGGCAGGCTGGCCGTGGCTGCACCACAGGCAGCCCAGGCTCCCGTTGGCTGCCTGGCAGTGGCTGCAGTCGGGGTGGCCCACGGCACAGTCGTAGAGAGTCACTGGGGAAGGTCAGGCAGCACACTGAGACGCCTCCCCTCTGCCGCACACCCTGCCCGGCCTGCCCTGCCGCCCCCAAACTCACCATGAAGAGGACGGGCATTGTCCAGCCGCTGGCCCTCGCCCCGGGTGACGTAGATGGGCACCGGGAGCTCCCGCTGGGCCATGGGGGGGTGGAACTGTGGGTGGAGGGTGGGTCAGGCCTAGCCCAACTCAGGACACCCCTGGCCCTTGCCTCCTCCGGGACACTCCTCCCAGAATGGGTGCCATTGTTCAGTGCCCACATCTCCCACCAGACAGCAAGCCTGGGGCAGAGGCTGTGGGCACGGTGTTCCTGCTCCACAGAGCAGGCCTCGTGACAAAGGGATGTAGAGCGTGAGCCTCTGAAGGGCTGGGGCGAGCTGGGAGGAAGGGAGTTTGGGGCATCTGAGGGCTGCAGGAGGCGTCCAATGGCAGGCGAGGCTGCGGACGGCTGCTCACCTGCTGGGCCTGGCAGTAGACGAGGCCCGCATCGCCAGTCATCTCTTCCAGGGAGGCTGGCAGCCTCCGTAGTTCTCCGGGCAGCTCCAGCCAGCAGTGGTAGGAGGCAGGCAGGCCCTGGGGGTAGACACTGTCAGGACCCTGGACATGGTCAGCCACCTCCCACTCTGTCCCCATTCCCAGCCCACCGGGCCGCTTACTCGGAAATGCTGAAGGTTCCGAACTCGCAGGGCCAAGCGGCTCTCCCAGCCCACAGGCACCAGGAGGGGACTTGCTAGGCCCTCAACCTGAGGACAAACCCCTGGGCCACGCATCTGGACATCCACCTGGGGAAAGAAGATCCATCAGCCCTTCCGAAGTTCAGGGGCCTGGGCAGGGCACAGGTTGAGGTGGGTCTGCAGTGGCAGTAAAGGCCGAGGCCCACACACGCAGCCCTGCAGCCATTGCAGGGAGAGGTTGAGCAGCGAAGGAGAGCCCAACAGGCAGGGCCCACCTACCTCCTGGGTGCTATAGATGGTCCTCTCGCCCTCTGGGCAGTGCTCTCCGTACACACAGCGGCTGCTCTGGGGGCACCAGTGGCATCGCCAGAGGCTGCTCACACAAGCACGGCACCTGGAGAGGCAGGGGGCTGCTCAGGCTGGGCACTATCTCGGTCGCCACCCTTACCCGGCAGCCAGGCCTAGCACTCACGGGGCAGCCACCTCCAAGGCATGGACAGCACTGCAGTCATAGAAGGAGAAGTTGGTGACAGCTATGGCCACATCCTCAAACATCAAGGCCAGGGACAAGGTGATGTGGTCTAGGAGGGGATGGTGGTAGCAGAATAGGTCATGTGGCTCTGCCCCCTCCAGCTCCTGCCCCGACCACCCAGCCCAGGGACCCCTCACCTGTGCCTGGAGGGTTAAGTGGCAGCTGGTCTTGGGGAGGGGTGACACAGGCCACGTGGGGCCCTTCCACTTGAGCCAAGCTGTCGTAGTCTCCAAAGGCACAATGGAAGTATTCATCCATAGCCAGGGTGGGCAGCCGGGGGACAGACAAGGTGACCTGGGGCATGTGCAAGGAAAACAGAGCAGGCAAGGGCTTCTTGGGGGGGGGGGGGGCAACTCGCCGAGGGAGATGGAGCCAGAGTGTAGCGAATGGGAGCAGAGGCAGTAAGAGAGGAGGACGGGGTGGTGGTGGGTGCAGCCTGGGGGCATCCCTCACAGGCAGGTGGTACAGGAGCCTCACCTGGCCCTCCTCCTGGCGGGGGTGATGGGCCGGCAGCAAGCTCTGGACATGCAGGCAGCGACTGTCCTCCTCATAGCTCCACAGCCACTGGTTGGGCTGGGCTGCCCTCGCACATTGGCCCTTGCGGGTACACCTGCAGGCCAGGGCCCACTGGGTCACCGCGTGGGTCTCAGGCTATTTGGATGATTGGCCACAAGGGGGTTGAAAGGATGGCCCAGCTGGAGCGCAGTAAGCAGGGGAGATGAACATCACTGTGCTCACAGAGGAAGGGGCCAAGCACCAGGGCTCGGTGGTCAATGCATGGGCTTTGGCCTTGACAGTAAGAGGGGGCCGTGCTGCAGAGGGAAGGCGCACGCATCTGGCTTAGGGGTGCCGTAGGGATTCCTGGGGCTGCCATGCAGAGCATGGGCTGGAGGGGACACCTGGGAGAGGGGACAGAGGCCTGGCCCAGGGTAGAGGTGGGGGAATGAGAAGTGAGCAGGTTTGGCCGTGGTGGGAAGGGGCTGCCGAGCAAAGTCTTGGTTTGGTAGGATGGGACAGGATGGAGGAACTCAGCAGCGACCTGAGTCTTTTTTATTTTTTAATATATTTTATTGATTTCAGAGAGGAAGGGAGAGGGAGAGAGAGCTAGAGACATCGATGAGGAGAGAGAATCATTAATCAGCTGCCTCCTGCACGCCCCACACTGAGGATCGAGCCCACAACCCGGGCATGTGCCCTGACAGGGAATCTAACAGTGACCTCCTTGGTCAATGCTCAAACACTGAGCCACACCGGGCGCAGCCCGAGTTTTTACCACAGGGAGCCAAACTGGCCTCCTGGCATGCCCAGAGCTGCTTCCAGGTGTGGCCTCCCAGCATGCACCACCTGTCAGCCCAAACCTGGGCGTAGGTGCTGCACTCACCTGCCCTGGAGGATGCACCAGCCACACAGCGGGTCCCGGGCCTGGAGGCAGCTGGTGCAGTCGGGGAGCTGGGGGCAGGCCGCCACGGGTACCCGGTCTACCTGGATGGGCAGTAGGGATAGAAACAGTGGGTGCGGGCACTCAGGCCTCATGTACCCAGACCCCTGGGCCAGCCCTCACCTGCTGGGCAGTCAGGACGTAGAGGTGGCTGCTGCTGTTGTCCACAAGCAGGTCGGGGCTGATCGCTGAGCCTGGAGGCCCCACTTGCTGGGAGTGGTACACCTGGCTTTGGGAGCCATTGAGAAAGACCTGGGGGATGACAAGGACAGGGCTGGGCCAGACCGCTGAGCCAAGGCCCCCTCTCAGATGGCCCCAGGCCAACTGTTCAGGGCATGTGCTCTTTTCCAGACTGGGGATCCCAGGCCACAGAGGGTGGGGAAGGCCCATGGGCGTCCATTCTGCCCATGTTGCCTCCTCCATTCAGCATCACCCAGCTAGGGTGGCAGACCCACCCTGGGTGAGGCCCTTGGGCACCAGGGGCCGGAAGACAGCTGTGGGGAGGCAAACAGGTCACAAGAAGGCAAGAGTTTGCCTCGGAGAGACTTCTGGGGCTAGGCTGGCTCTAAGGGCCAGGCACTGCCCACCCTGCCTCCATGCCACCCTCATCCACCTTGGCTGTTAGCTCCCACTATTGGCTGGAGAAGTTGGGGTTGCCTAGGAGACACCTGGAACGTCATCCTAGGTGATGTCTCTGGGCGCCAGGCAGCCAGCAGGTGGCACCCGGCCAGCCAGGACACAAGCTGAGGCGGAGGGTACCTGGGGCTGCCCTGAGCCGCTGCAGGGCCTGGCCCGGCAGTGTTAAGACCGTAGGGCCAGGAGGCTGGCGATGACAGGCCCTCACCTTATGCAGCTGGCCCTGGGTGTCCCCCAGGAAGGCTACCATGTGCCCATCTGCCTGGAGGGCTGCGATGGCGCTGATGGGCTGCCCGAGGTGCAGCAGAGGCCTGGCCTCCAGGGGCTGGCGGCCAGCGATGGGGCTGGGGGTGTGCTCATCACCACAGGGGTACGACTCAGGGGAGTCCTGGACAGGCGGGGAGGGCAAAATCAGTTCTCAGAAATGGCAGAAGATACTTCCCCAGGCCCAGAGCTAGTCAGAGGAGGATAGCCAGGTGGCCAGTGAGGAGAGCAAGGCAGGATAGAAGGTAGGGCCAGGGAGCCCCATAGTAAGACCAAACCCGCTGCAGAGAGGGAGAAAGACAGACCAGCTGGGAGACTTGGAGACCAAGCCGGCCCCTTTATGACATCCTCTAACCAAGAGGCCATGGGTCATTGTCACTTGAGAGTGTCCAGCTGCCTGGGGCTCAGGACTACATATAGCAGCCCCTGCCCTGGGCTGAGAGATGCCGCAGGACCACGAGGGACAGGGACAGAGAGGCAGGCGAGGCCAGATGAGGCAGCGAGAGAAGACCAGAGCCGCCACCAAAAGACAGTGGGCAAAGCCTGAGGTGAGAGGACAAGTGTGGGGCCCAGGCCCAGCCACTTACAGGGGGCAGGGTGACGCAGCGTGAAGTGACGCCATACTCCACGGTGGCTTCCTCCGTGCCGCTGGGGCCCCGGCCGCCTGCTGTGTAGCAAAGGCGCCGGGCCTGCTCCATGCTGCCGTCCAGCTCTGCCAGGGGGAAGGCGCACAGGGCCGCCTGTGTCCCCTTTGGGCCTGCGGCAAAGGCCCCCAGCAAGGTGCCCGGGGCGAGGAAGGCAGCCTGGATGAGGCCCTGACCATGGCAGTGGAGGGGCACCTCCACATAGGAGTAAAGATTGGCATCACCCAGGCAGACTCGGGCAACATAGGAGCGATAGTCGGCCTGTGCCCGGGCCCCACGACGGCGGAAGACGAAGTAGGCGGAGCGGGTGTTGGCAAAGGCCGCCACGTAGCTGTTGTTGTAGTCAGACAAGTCTCCCACCACGAGACGGCCCAGGCCCTCGCTGGAGAAGGGCTGCGGCCCAGCCAGTTGGCGGACAGTCAGGGGCGGTACCCCTCCTGACAGCTTGCCCGCCAGGCCTCTGGCCACCAGCAGGAGGTCCCGGCCTGGTGCAGGCACCACCAGGCCCACTGTGGCCACTCCTGGGGCATTGGCGGCCACAAACTGCCCATCACCTGGGTCCTCGGCCTGATACAGAAGCTGGGACACGTCCTCAAGGCGCCGCTTCTCGCACACGCCCTGCCGCACCTGCCCGCAGGCCACCAGCTCCTGGGCCCGGCTGCTCACGAGTAGCAGCTGGTTGGCGTTATCAGCGAGCTGGGCCTGCGGGCACTCAGCCGGGTCACGGAAAGGCACGCAGTCGGGGCTGTCGAAGATGGGGCCGGTGACAGCCACAGCCTCAAGCTGTAATTCCGGGCTGAGCTGGAAGAGGCGGTTCACCGCCCCCACGTAGACTGTGCCCCGGCCGGGTGCCAGTGCCAAGTGGTTGAAGGTAGTGTTGAGTGCGGAGAAGCGATGGGCCTGAGTCGGGGGCAGCGGCGGGCACAGCAGCAACAGCACGAGCAGGAGGTGGGGGCCGAAGGGAGACCAGGGAGCCATCACCGGGGCCTGGGGGAGAGCCGAGCACCTGAGGCCCAGTGGGAAGGGAGCACTGCCTCCCCACCCCTGGTCGGCATGAGTCAGGGCGGTGAGGGGGACAGAGGAAGAGGGGGTAGAGAAAGAGCACCAGAGGCAGAGAGGAGGAGCCATAAAGCAGGGACAAAGAAAGAGAACAGAGAGAAGCAAAGAGAAGAGACAGGCCGGTTGGCATGGCTCAGTGGTTGAGCATCGACCTACGAACCAGGAGGTCACGGTTCGATTCCTGGTCAGGGCGCATGCCCGGGTTGCGGGCTCGATCCCCAGTGTGGGTGTGCAGGAGACAACCGATCAACGATGCTCTCTCATCATTGATGTTTCTATCTCTCTCTCCATCTCCGTTCCTCTCTGAAATCAATAAAAGATTTTAAAAGAAGAGAGAGAGCAGAGAGAGACATGGAGACAGAGAGAGAAGGAGTCAGAAAGGGGGCAGAGAGAGGACAGAAAGAGTGACAAAGAGAATATCCAAGAGATGGGGGGGGGGTCACATACATGCACAAGGAAAGAATTCTTTCATCTTCTACTTTAAATGTATGTGTTTAGATTGTTGAAGGGGGACAGATCCTGAAAAGCCACAAGACCACAAATAGGACACAGTGACAGAGGGGGCTGTGACACAGAAAGGAAAGGCCATGGAGAGGAGGACAGGGCAGAGGGGGTGTTGATGGGGAGAGAGGCATGAAGCAGAGGTGTGGGAGCACCCAGAAGAGGGGGAAAGGGAGCAGGAGCCCACAGACAGGAGGATGTGGGCGAAGGAACACTGGTGGAAGCCACATCGTGGGGGATCCTGTGCCCACCATCCAGACAAGAGAAGTGGCATGGGGGCAAGAGGTGGGAGGGTTGGCAAGAGCAGGGAGACCCCGTCAGGGACAGGAAACTGGCCCTGGGTCAGTGGCAAAGAGGGACCTTTACGAGCACGGAGAGGGAGTGCTGTAGAGAGGAGAACGAGCCAGGGAGAAACTGAGGCAGTTGGAGGGATGCAGGCCGAGACACCACCCCAGATCTCCCCAAAGATGGCAAGGAGGGGGGGGCAAGCCAGGGCCAATGAGAAGAGGGTCATGCCACAGAGGGCTAGGGGGTGGTCAGGGCAGAGGCTGGGGAGAGCTGGGCCTGGGGGAGGTGAGGAGAAGTCACCAAGAGACAACATGGGTACAGGAGATCTGTCCCCTGCTCCATGGGCCCCAGCGGCCAGGGCCCATTGGGGCCTGGCACCACGAGTGTGGATGTGGAGGGGGACAGAGAAAAGGGGGGAGCGAGAAGAAGACAGCCAGGAAGAGAGCTTGAGTGAGGAGAGGGTAGTGGGGAGGAAGGCCGAAGAGCTTGAAGGGAGCCCCACACCGAGAAGCCATAGGCGCAGCTCCTCACCCATTTGGAGCCATTTGGACCCCAGACTGGAAGTAGCTCCCACGGGCCTGGTGGGGGCGTGAGCCTGAGCCCTGCCTCCCGGTGGGGGGCCATTAGCAGCAGCCCCTGCCCAACAGCCCTAGCGGCTGCCTCGGTGGCCAGGCAAGAGAGACAGAGAGAGATGCCAACAGGGCAGAGCCTGTGGGCCTTGGCGGACTCTCGCTCCACCCTCCTCCTGACCCCAAGCCCAGAGCCACAGAGAAGGGGACAGAGCTGGCTCCCAAGCTGAGCCCGGAACCCGCATAACCGTGCATGTGGGCGCGCCAGGGGCAGGCCCACAGTTGCTCAGTGTGTCCCATGCCCGCCAGCAAAGACGCCAGCAGAGACGCACGCCCGGGCTCGCAGGCATGTGGCTGCGTCAGAGCTTTTTATCTTGCTAACACAGACAGGAAGGTCAGGCCTGGCTGAAAGGCAGGGCCGTTTCCTCTCGCCCTGGGATATCAGCGGCAGTGTCCGTGGCATGTGGGTGACGGGCTAGGGATTGTGGCCAGGAGGTGCACTGGGGAGCCTGCTGTTTTACCTGGCCCACCCCTCCCCGGGACATCTCTGGGGACTGGGGACCCGGACACTCACCGTTGAGAAGGGGAGCAGCAGCGGGAAGCACATCTCGTCACTTCAACTGCCCCAGGGCAGTGGTGACAGGCACAAGACTGCTGTGGGGGGCATTGCCCTGAGTGGGAGGGAGACAGTTGAGGCTTGGCCCCATTCACACTGGCCCTGGGGGAGGCGGGAGGTTTGGGGGGGGGGGGGGGCAAGGGCCTAGTGGCCAGGCTCCACCACAGCTGGCAGCTTTGTCAATAGTGGCCGGGCCAAGGGAGCCCTGCCTCCACCTCAACAATGTCCCCTCTGTCCAGAGGCCAGGGACCCACTATCTGGTGCTCTCCCCCCACCCCACCCCGGCTGTTCTGGCCAGGGGGCTCCCTGCCACTCCCCACCCTCAGAGAGACACCCCCTAGGATCTGGGGACAAAGGGACAGGGTTTCCTCCAGCCAGAAAAATGAGAGCCACACAGCCGGCCCCACCCCTGTGGTGTCAGCCAGCGAGCTCCTCCTTGTGAACAGCTCAGGGGAGGCCCCAGAGCCCCCATGGGAGGGTCAGGGCGCTCAGTCCCTGCAATGCCAGACTCAGCCTTAGTAGCCTTGGTGCCTGGCTGGAGTGCCAGCCCTGGCCCTCAATGCCGGCCTTTGTCCGGACTGGGGGCAGGGGAGACGCTGACAAAGGCAAGGCGTCCAGGACACTTTCCCCCTCAACACCCCCACCCCTTTGGCCCAGAATAAGAACTGGCCCATCCAGCCCCACCTCGGGGGACCGGCAAAGTCGTGCCAGGTACATCCTGGTGGTGGTGCACAGTGCCAGCAGAGGATGCACAGGAAGGGGTGGGGGGCATGGCCAGCAGGAACTCAACCCTGAGCTTCAGGCATCGCAACTGGTCGCTGGCGGTGCCCCTCCCCCTCCCCCAAGGAAACACCATCCCAGGAAGGGCCTACATCCCCCTCCATGCTTGGGGCGGGGAAAGGAGTGTCCTTTGGCAGCTGGCTGCCTTGCCACCCTCACAGGGCACCGTGTGCACACCAAGCCAGCAGAGCCAGGGCTCTGCCCCAAGGCGCAGGGGCAGGTGTGCAGAGATCGGAGACCCTGCCTTCACCACGGTGAGCTGCAGCAGCAGGCTCTGGGCAAGGTGGCAGCAGCAGTTTTGCCGCCACCTGGCTGGGCCAGTTGGGTGGCTGTGGGGGCAGGGAGCCAGGCGGGCCACTTCCCTACCCTGTGCCCTGCCCTTGGCAGCGCCAGCTCTTCCATTTGGGGGGCAGAAGTACGGGGTCCTACTTCCCAGAGGTGTGCTGTGCCCCTTAAGCATCAGGAGGTGCCATCACAGGGCTGGCCCCTGAAGGCCTTTCCCGGATGAGAGTTAGTTGGCCCTGTGGACCCCTGGCTTCTCTCAGGTCCCAGCACAGCCCGAGGTGGGGCTCCCCAATCCAGAGGCCCCTGCACCCCTTGATCTCACCAGCCCTGGTTCTTGCCTACCTGGGTGGGCCGCGGGCAGGGGCTGAGGAGCAGCTGGTGCCAGAAGTGCGTCTCCGTGGAGCCCCGGCCTCCCTCCCCACAATGCAATCGTGCCCAACCGGACTCATCCTGGCGGATGAGGCAGCCCAGCCCCTCCCCATCCACCCCTTTGCCCAACAGCGCAGGGCGGTTGCTGCTGCCCTCTGCTGGCCTTGATAGGCATGGCAGAGGCTGTGGGCACCTGGCTGGAGCAGGTGAGAACAGGGTGGTGCCCTCCCATTGAGTCGTCAGGGGAGCATTCTATAGCCTTCCAGGAAGTGCCTTCTGGGTGCCAGGCTCAAGCCTGGCATTGGCACCGTTCAGAGACAAAGCCCACTTCCACATGCTCAAGTGTTTTCTGGGTCTCGGGCAGAGCTACTTGCCAACAGTTAAGGTCCCACTGCCAGAAAAGCCCATCTGTGGAGGGCATCTCGAGGCACAGGGAGGAGAAGTCACAGCTAGAGGCAATCTGGGTCTCAGGAAGAGGAAGTGAGGTTTAAGCGAACCTTAAACCAGTGCTGCGACTATGGCCCTCCTCAGGAGGTCTGGGGCTGGGTTAAGTCCGTGGTTCCCAAAGTGGAGCACAGTCCCCAGAGGGGGGCAATTTGATTTTTAAGGGGGGCAATTTGAGAATGAGTTAACAGCGAATTTTTTTGCATTTCTTATGGTTCTAGGGGCCTCATATATAAAATATAAATATATAGTGACCTATTTATGTATTTCAGTTCTCTATTATAGTTTCAAAAGAAACTATTTGCTATTTTTTTCATATCACTTCATATTATTTATTTTTATTTTTTTAAATTTTTTAAAAAAATTTTTATTGATTTTTTTACAGAGAGGAAGGGAAAGCGATAGAGAGTTAGAAACATCGATGAGAGAGAAACATCGATCAGCTGCCTCTTGCACACCCCCTATTGGGGATGTGCCCACAACCAAGGTACATGCCCTTGACTGGAATCAAACCTGGGACCCTTCAGTCCACAGGCTGATGCTTTATCCACTGAGCCAAACCGGCTAGGGCTCACTTCATATTATTATTATCATTTTAAAAAACAATTTCTTAGTGATTGCTTCCTCAGTACTTCAACCTTCCTTTCGTTCTTTTGTTTTTCTCTTTCATGGATGCCATGTTCTTTGGAAGCTTGTTTAGACCAAGTGAATGGCCTTTTAGGCTTCCTCCACATGAATAGGAGTTACTTTTCGAATAATAAGAATTATATGTCACGGGGGGGGGGGGAGCATCAGGATTTCAGAGATGCTTAGGTGGGGCGTGGCCAAAGAAAGGTTGGGGACCACTGGGCTAAGTGTTCAGGTATATTAACTCATTCCTTCCTTCCACTGGCCCCAGAAGGGGTTATAGCTATTTCCCCCAGTTCACAGGAGAGGAAACTGAGCCATAAGAGGTTAAGAAACTTACACAAGGTTGCACAGCTAGCCCAGCCGGCATCATTTAGTGGTTGAGCGTTGACCTATGAACCAGGAGATCACGGCTCAATTCCCAGTCAGGGCACCTGTCCGGGTTGGGGGCTTGATCCCAGTGGGGGGCGTGCAGGAGGCAGCTGATCAATGATTCTCTCTCATCATTGATGTTTCTTTCTTTCCCTCTCTCTTCCTCTCTGAAATCAATACAAAAATATTTTTTTAAAAAGGTTGCACAGCTACTAAGTGGCAAGGCTAAGAGTCAACCACAGGGCCCCTGCACTTAACCATGAGGCCACGTGGCCCTGGACCATGAACGTGGCAGGCTTTGGAAGGAGGAGAGATAGGGACTGCTGAGGCTGTCTGCAGGTGACATGCCCATGGGTGTTTCCCTCTTCCTGTGGCACAAGGTTAGTCGGGTAGGCTTTGAGGATGCAGAGGTCAGCAAATCAAGGAGAACTTGGACTTATCTGGTGCCTTTCTTTTTCTTCACACTTTACCAACACTTGCACTTAGTACTTTGACCTAATATTTAGTACTTTCTGTCAATATGAGGGGTGTGAAGTGGTTAGTATGCCTTGCTGCTTATTTTTTTGTGGGTTTTTTTGTTGTTGATGTTGTTAATCCTCACCTGAGGATATTTTGTCTATTGCTTTTCAGAGAGTGGAAGAGAGGGAAGGAGGGAGGGAAGAAGAGAAAGAGAGAGAGAGAGAGAGAGAGAGACATTGATGTGAGAGAGATACATTGTCTGCTTGCCTTCCATATGTGCCTGGCGGGGAATGAGCCTGGTATGTGCCCTTAACTGGGAATTGAACCCGCAACCCTTTGTTGCGTGGGCCGACGCTTTAACCACTGAGTGCACTGGCCAGGGCTTCCCTCTTCTGCGAAATGCCTGATCATGTCTTTGTCAATTTCTCTATATGAATTGTCTTTTCCTTACTATTTCGAGAGTCTTTACTGGTATATATTCTAGATACCAGTCCTTGGTCTGTTATGTCTTCTCCCTGCCCATTACTTGTCTTCTCAGTTTGCCTATAGCATCGTTAGATGAAGAAGTCTTAAATTTGAATATAATTACATTTATTGAGCTTCTATTTTATGGCTTGTCATTTTTGTCTTGTTTAGAAATCCTCCCCTATCCAAGAGCATAGAGATTTCCTCATGTGTTCTTTTCTGAATATGTTTCTAGGTTTTTGTGTTTTTTTTTTAATATATTTTATTGATTTTCTACAGAGAGGAAGGGAGAGAGATAGAGAGTTAGAAACATCGATGAGAGAGAAACATCGATCAGCCTCCCCCTGCACATCCCCCACCGGGGACGTGCCCGCAACCCAGGCACATGCCCCCGACCGGAATCGAACCTGGGACCCTTTAGTCCGCAGGCCGACGCTCTATCCACTGAGCCAAACCGGTTTCGGCTGTTTCTAGGTTTTCATATTCAGGACCTTAATCCATAGAATGGGTTTGTTTGTATATGGTGTGAGGTAGAGATCATGTTTTATATTTTTCCACATTGGTGTCTATTGTCCATACCCCATTAATCAGCCCATCCTTCTGCACAAATGTGTGGTGAGCCCTTGGTCATATGCCACATCCCGTGTCTATGTGAGCATGGCTTCTTCTGTCCATTGGGTTTACTCGCCTACCCTGTTGTACTTACTAGAGCTTTAAAGCAAGTCTTCATTCTTGGGAGTCTCTTCTTTTTTACTCTCTTTCTCTTTCTCTTTTTTTTTCCTTGTGCTTCCCCTTCATTTGTTACTCCTCCTCATCATTCACAATTATCTTGCTTATTCTAGGACCTCTAGTTTCCTTTAGAAGTTTAAGAAACAGCCCTGGCCTGCTTGGCTCAGTGGATAGAGCGTCAGCCTGCAGACTGAGGGGTCCCGGGTTCGATTCCAGCTAAGGACACATGCCTGGTTTGCGGGCTCCATCCCCAGTGGAGGGTGTGCAGGAGGCAGCCCATCAATGATTCTCTCTCATCATTGATGTTTCTATCTCTCTCTCCTCCCTTCCTCTCTGAAATCAATAAAGAAATATATATTTTAAAGAAGTTTAAGAAACAGATTGTCGCTCTTTCTCCGCCATCGAAGTGCGCGCGTTCGCCTCTCCTTCACCATGTCTTCCCACAAGACTTTCAGGATCAAGAGGTTCCTGGCCAAGAAACAAAAGCAGAATCGGACCATTCCCCAATGGATTCAGATGAAAACTGGTAATAAAATCAGGTACAACTCGAAGAGGAGACATTGGAGAAGAACCAAACTGGGCCTATGAGAAATCACACATGAGAGATGACTCACATATTTATGCTGTATCCAGGTTGCCTACACCCTTAAATGATTGAAAAGATGCTACTTACTGTCTGGACAGTTGGGGCATTTTAATTGGAAGATTAATGAACTTGTGATTTTGCTCTGTTGATTTTTTACTCCTGAAATAGAAGGTTGATTCAGTAATAAATGTGAGCTCTTTAAAAAAAAAAAAAGAAAAAGAAACAGATTGTCAAGTTCCAGAGAAACCTCTGGTGGGGTTTTTTTGAATTTTGAATCACTTTGGAGACTAGCTATCTCTAAAATATTGAGTTTCCCCCTGTATGAGCATAGTACATCTCTCTATTTATTAAGATCCTTTCAATACATTTCCCTCTAAAGGAATTGAACATCATTTGTTAGATTTATTACTAGAGACTTGGGTTTTTTGTGCCATTATAAATGCTATTTTCTTTTTCTTTTTTAAAAAAATATATTTTATTGATTTTTTACAGAGAGGAAGGGAGAGAGATAGAGAGCCAGAAACATCAATGAGAGAGAAACATCGATCAGCTGCCTCCTGCACAACTCCCACTGGGGATGTGCCCGCAACCCAGGTACATGCCCCTGACCGGAATCGAACCCAGGACCCTTCAGTCCGCAGGCCAACGCTCTATCCACTGAGCAAAACCGGTTTCGGCAATGCTATTTTCTTTTAAATTCACCTTCTGGATTGTGTTGCTGGTATATAGAAACACACTTTTTGTGTATGGATTTTGTATCAAACAACTTTGTAAACTCCTGTATTACGTCTAATAATTCTTTCTGGATTCCCTTTGTGAATTTTTTTTTGTTTTTTTACTTACATAATTTTTAAAATAAATATATTTTTATTGATTTCAGAGAGGAAGGGAGAGAGAGAGAGTTAGAAACATCAATGATGAGAGAGAATTATTGATAGGCTGCCTCCTGCACGCCCCACACTGGGGATCAAGCCCCCAACCTGGGCATGTGCCCTGACTGGGAATCGAGTCATGACCTCCTGGTTCATAGGTCAATGCTCAAACACTGAGCCACACTGGCCAGGCTCAAACATCATTCTTTTGCATGTGATTATTCAGTTTTCCCACAACCATTTATTGAAGAGACTGCCTTCTCTCTATTGAATGGTCTTGGCTCCATTGTTGAAGATCAGGTGACTATATAAGTGAGG
Source organism: Myotis nattereri (assembly GCF_964212035.1). Classification (NCBI taxonomy): domain Eukaryota; kingdom Metazoa; phylum Chordata; class Mammalia; order Chiroptera; family Vespertilionidae; genus Myotis; species Myotis nattereri. The sequence continues at coordinate 141,266,816 of NC_138078.1, read as the reverse complement.
ATTTCTTTCTAGGCTTTATTCCGTCCCATTGGTCTATTTGTCTGTCTTCATGCCAGTACCACACTGTTTTAATTCCTATAGTTTTGTAATATGTTTTGAAATCAGGAAGTGTGAGTCCTTCTTTCTACTTTCTTTAGGATTGTTCTATTGTGGTTTTTCTAACTTCCTGAGTTGGTGCTCCTCTTATTCATTTTAAGGCTATACATTTCCTCCTAAGTACTGCTGGGCTACATCCCATGAGTTTTCATGTGTAGTTTTATTTTCATTGTTGTTCAGTTCTGTTTTTAGATTTCCATGTACATTTAAATTTCCAAACATTTAGGAGGACTTATTTTAGTATTGCTACCAATTTATGAGTTTATCCTATCGCAGCTTGGGAACATGATCTGGACAATACCAATTCTTTCAGTATTTGTTGAGATTTGTTTTGTGGCTCAGGACATGGTGAGTTATAGTAAATGTTCTAGGGCCTATACTATAATCTAGGTGAACTGATAAGAGTGTGTAGTCTTTAGTTTTGGAAAGCCCATTCATCAAGTTTGTTCATTCCCTCCCCCTATATTCTTACTAGTTTTGTCTGCTTGAGCTGCCAATTGTAGTGAGAGGTGGTATAATTTATTGTGGTGAATGTACTAATTTATTAATTTTTCCTTTTCCATTTTTGTTTGATATACATTCAAGGCTCTGTCATTAGGCAGGTACGCACACGTTCACGATGGTTAATGCTACAAATGAATTATTTACTTAATCACTATGCAGCAATCTCTTTAATTCCTAATAATATTTGTGCCCTGAGGTCTACTTTGTCTGACATTAATTTCTCTTGACTAACTTCCTTTAGGATGGTATTTGCCAGGTTGTCTATTTCCATTCATATCAATTGGGGTTTGGTGGCAGACCACAGAGCTATTCTAGTTACTTAAGTTTTTTTTTGTTGTTGTTTTTTAAAGGATTTATGTTCAGGTAGGGATGACTTACATAATCTTGGGAAGAAATGGAGGAACAACCCAACAACTCCCCACCTTCTTTAAAATTTTTAAAAAATTGATTTCAGAAAGGAAGGAAGAGGGAGAGAGAGAGAAACATCAATGATGAGAGAGAATCGTTGACCGGCTGCCTCTTGCACACCCCACACTGGAGACTGAGCCCACAACCCGGGCATGTGCCCTGACCGGGAACTGTGACCTCCTGGTTCATAAGTTGACACTCAACCACTGAGCTGGGCAACAACTCTCCACCTTTTCATTTACCGCTTCCCTGGAATCAGGAACGAATCCTAACCTCAAAACTTCGATAAAATGCAGTCTATCTTGCACTCCCCGCCCCCCCATGGGACCAAGCCCCATTTCCCCAGGCTGTCTATGCAGATCTTCAGCCAACACCTGACTCTCTGCTAGAGCCTGGATGCCTCAGAGGATCTCAAGGCTAGAGTTCATCCAAGCTGGAAACTCCCCCGGCCACTGCTTACTCATCATTTCCAGGGGGCTGCTGGCGCAGGCCCAGCAAGTGCTAACTGGGTGAGAGCTACTCTCCAACCTGACCCTCCCTCAGTGAAGGGTGCTGTCACCCACTAGGCCACCCAAGCCAGAACCTAGGGGTCTTCTTGACTTTCCCCTTTCCTGTCCCTAATGCCTGACCTGCCCCCTCCCCCATGCCTGTTGATTTTCTTCTAATCTCTCTCTAATCTGTCCAGGATTTCAGGCCTCAGCATGTCTTGTCTGGGCTGCTTTAGGTGGTGTGTTCGATCATCTATGCCCCTCTCTCTGTGTCTATCATGTATCAATCTATCCTCTATCATCAAACAATCAATCTATCATCTATTTTTTAAAAATATATTTTATTGATTTTTTTACAGAGAGAAAGGGAGAGAGATAGAGAGTTAGAAACATCGATGAGAGAGAAACATCGATCAGCTGCCTCCTGCACATCTCCTACTGGGGATGTGCGCGCAACAGGTACATGCCCTTGACTGGAATCGAACCTGGGACCTTTCAGTCCACAGGCCGACGCTCTATCCACTAAGCCAAACCGGTTTCGGCGTATCATCTATTTTTTGAGGTGACATTCACATAACACAAAATTGTTCATTCCAAAGTGCACAATCCAGTGGCATTTAGTGCATTCACAATATTGTGCAACCATCACCTCTGTTGTTCCAGAATATTTTCATCACCCCAAAAGGAAACCTTGTACCTATTAGCAGTTATTCTTCATTCCTCTCCTCCCAGGCCACTGCCAGCTACCGATCCCCTTTCTGTCTCTGTGGGTTTGCCTATTCTGGATATTTCATATGAATGGAGTCATATGGTATGTGTCTTTTGTGACTGGCTCCTTCCACTCAATCAGTATCATGTTTTTGCAGTTCACCCATGTTGCAGCATGGGTCAGAACTTCATTCTTTATTACAGCTATATAATAAAAGCCTAAGCAACCATTATGGCGGAACGACCAGAACGACCGGTCGCTATGATGCGTACTGACCACCAGGGGGCAGACGCTCAATGCAGGAGATGCCCCCTGGTGGTCAGTGCGCTCCCAAAGGGGGAGTGCTGTTCAGCCAGAAGCTGGGCTCATGGCTGGCAAGCCGAGTGGTAAGGAGCAAGCAGGTGGGTGGTAAGGAGTGAGGGATCCCGGATTGGGAGAGAGATGTCTGACTGCCGGCTTAGGCCCGATCCCCAAGAGGTCCCAGACTGTGAGAGGGCACAGGCTGGGCTGAGGGACCTCCTCCCCAGTGCACAAATTTCATGCACCAGACCTCTAGTATATATTTTATTGATTTCAGAGAGGATGGGAGAGGGAGAGATAGAAACATCAGTGATGAGAGGGAATCATTGATCAGCTGCTGCCTCCTGCACGCCCCACACTGGGGATCGAGCCCGCAACCCAGGCATGTGCCCTGACTGGGAATCGAACTGTGACTTTCTGGTTCATAGGTCGACACGCAATCAGAGCCATGCTGGCTGGGTAGAACTTTTTATAGAATTCTTTTTATAGTGGTGTGCCTCTCTCCAAACAACCCTCCACACAACCTGCTTTAAGCATAACTCCATGTGTTTTGCATCCTGCTGAAAACTTTCCAGTGGCTTCTTGTTGCCTCTGGAATAAGTTCAGGCTCCTTGGCCCCTTCCCCTACACTCAAGCATCAATATCCCGAATCTTGCTCCTGATCCACTCCTGGTCCCTTGCAAAATGTTCCCTCCTATAACTAGAGGGTCTGGAACAGCCGTGGGCAAACTATGGCCCGCGGGCCGGATCCGGCCCGTTTGAAATGAATAAAACTAAAAAAAAAAAAGACCGTACCCTTTTATGTAATGATGTTTACTTTGAATTTATATTAGTTCACACAAACACTCCATCCATGCTTTTGTTCCGGCCCTCCGGTCCAGTTTAAGAACCCATTGTGGCCCTCGAGTCAAAAAGTTTGCCCACCCCTAGTCTAGAAGCACATCTTCCCGGCTGCTCCTTGCCAGGCTGGGTCAGGACTCTTCCTCGTAGTGTTCCCCCAACCAGCCCACTTTGCAGCTGTTTTTCCCATACGATCTCTCTGGAAGTCCTCTCCTCACCCCAGCGCTGGGTCCAGAGTCCTATTTAGGCCCCGCCAATATTTTTGTGAGATGTTGATGAATCCGCCTCCCCCCCAGCATGCCAGCCACAGAATGTGCTGAGCTGTGTCTTCAGGTGGCGTGGGGGCTGTTATTCTTTCCCTTCAGGCCTGTTGCCCGTCCCTGTGTCTCCCCCACGCCAGGCCGGACAAAGAGCACAGGAGGCAAGAACACAATTTCCATGGGCAGTTTTTACTGAGGGACTGAGGGAGGCTTCCTGGCCCGAGGGCTGAGCCCCCCTCCACCCCCGAAAGGCACACAGCAGCGGTGGGGTCTCCCTCTCGGGCAGGAGCTAGCTTTGTGGAGACAGCTTCTCCGGCTGACCCCTCTTTGGCACTGAGCTGGGAACACTGGTGCCCACACTCATGGCAGCAGTGTCCATTTCCCCCTCTGGCTGGCCTGGGCCCCCCTGGTGGCAGCTGGCAGTGTAGGCTGGTGGGCCGACAGGCTGGCTGGGGCTGGCTCAGAGGCTGGGCCACCTGTGGAAGGACCGCAGCCCGGGCTGCCTCCCCTGCTAGCAGGGTGCTCACATTGGCAATCGAGAAGGCTACAAACGGGAATCCAATAAATTAGCTTGTAGGGACCGAGACGGACAGGGACTACATTCTTCTTATCGCTTGCTGAGAAATGTTGTGCAATTCTTTCTCCCGAGAGCTCTTCGGGACAAGTGGTGGGGAGAAGGGGCAGTGACCCTAGTCTGGCCCTGGGTCCTGTTTGGCCATTTCTATGGCAGGGAGGGCGTCCAGTGGAGCCGTGGCAACCACTTGGGCAGTGGCAATAGAAGGATGGACCATAGGGTCTCCGAGGGACTGAAAAGGAGGACATAAGGGGACTTGGGTCTCAGGAGGGCAGTCCCCACAGATGCCAAGGCTCAGTACGGACTGTCCTGGTGGTGTGGGCTGGGGTACCTCCTGCCCCTCTCTGCCTCCCCAAAGCAAAGAGAGGACTCAGCTACCCTGCTCAGGTCACATTCATGGTGGGGCAGGGGAGGGGCACGGTTGGGGAGGGCAGCAGTGTAGGACCTTCCATGTCTCCTTGCCCGAGGGCAGGGGCACAAGGGTCAGGCGTGCCCTTTCGCTGGCAGTCATCTAGGCAGGTCAGGCCAGTGGCAGGGAGGCCTGGGTGGAGGGAGAGTCATGCAGGGTGGGCCTGCGGTGGGCTGGGTGGAGGGGGGTGTGGGTAGGCAGGCACTGCTGTTTCCTTCATATGATCCGAGGGCTTGGGGAGGGGCAGGGGCTGAGGGCCCAGAGCCACGGCCCTCTGTCAGGTGGCAGCGCCCTGGACGACCCTGCGGCCCTGGCCCAGGATCTGGCAGAGCTCCTGGAGACGCTGCTGCATCTTGGGGATGCCGGCCAGCTGCTGCTCAAGCCGCTGCTTCTCCTCAGTCAAGCTTAGGCGGGCGGCTGAGTCCAGCTTCTCGAACTTCCAGCCACCCTCGCCATCGAACTGCAGCAAGTGTGTGTGGTACTTCCTGGGCCGGGAGAGGGACAGGGACAGAGATGCAGAGGCTGCTCAGCAGGAGACATGTGGCGGGTTCCCTGCTCCCCTGATGGCAGCACCATCTCCTCCCTCCCCGCAAAGCTGTGGGGGTGTAGAATTTGGGAAGGGTGCTCCCTCCCCTCGACTCCAGGCAGGAAGGGAGGGCACCTACCACAGGGAGGGGCGGTGGGTGATGGAAAGCAGAGCGATGCCTGCATCCTTGGCCGCTTGGAAGATCTTGCCTTCCACGTCGATGCTTACAGCGCTGGTGCATTCATCCAGGAGGGCATACTTTGGCCTTGAGAGTGGGAGCAGAGCGGGCGAGGCTGTGGACCCTCCATTGCTGTTGACCTGGTCTGGGCCCGACCCCCCACCCCTTGGGGCCCAATTCCTGCTGGGGCCTCCTAACCGTACTACCTTCCCCCTCAGGAGGCCCCGGGGAGCATGCACGCTGAGCCGCCGCTTAGTCTCAGCCACGGGCTTGGAGAGCAGCCAGTGCCTGAGGGAGCCCTAGCACCCTGGACAGACCACTCACTTATGGTAGAACATGCGGGCCATGCCGATCCTCTGCTTCTCGCCCCCTGACAGAACGTCCTTCCAGTCACACACGGCCTCCCAACCTAGGCAGGGGACAAGGGGGCTCTGTTCAATTCAACAAGGGCCCAGGCCCACTGGGCGTGGTGGGCCTGGTGAGAGGGAGCTAGGGAACACGAGACAGTGGAAGATGACTCTGGAGAAGGCCAATGGCTGACTATTTGTGCTCTGGGTGCTTGTCTGTCTATAGGTGATACTTAAAAATATATATTTTTATTAATTTCAGAGACGGGAGAGGGAGAGAGAGATTGAAACATCAGTGATGAGAGAGAATCATTGATTGGCTGCTTCCCGCACGCTTCACACTGGGGATTGAGCCCGCAACCCAGGCATGTGCCCTGACCGGGAATTGAACTGTGACCTCCTGGTTCATAGGTCAACGCTCAACCACTGAGCCACACCGTCTGGGCTGTAGGTGATACTTCAATAGTCAAAAAGAAGTTGAGACCAGAATTGTATCCCCTCCAAAAGAAGATATGTGGGAGTCCTAACCCCCAGGACCTCAGAAGGTGACAGTATTTGGAGAAAAGGTCTTTACAGATGTGATCACGTCAAAGTGAGGTCACGAGGGCAGACCCTGATCCAATACAATGGGTGTCCTTATAAAAAGGGGACATTTGGACACAAAGACATAATAGAGAAAAGATGATGTGAGGAGACAGAGGGAGAAGATGGTTGTCTACGAGCCAAGGAGAGAGGCCTGGAACAGATGTTCCCTTACAGCCCTCAGCAGGAGCCAACCCTGCCGACACGTTGATCTTGGACTTCGGCCTTCCAGAGCTGGGGCTAACATATTTCTGCTGTTTAAGCTGCTCAGTCTGTGGTACTTTGTTCCAGCAGCCCCAGCAAACTCATCCAGGACCTGACAAGGTGCCAACGAAGAGCCAGCCCCAGGAAGGCTGGCGTGGTCTCTCCAGAAGGCTTCTCACCTGTAGGCACCAGGCCTTTGTCTCGCTGCCTCGTGCCAGTCCCTTGGTAAGGCTCAGGCAGCTGCCTGAATGAGCAGGTGTGTGTATGATTCCTCTCCACAGGACTACAAGTTTTGGTAGAGTGTATGGTACCCTCAAAAAGACTATACTCCCTAGCTTGTCTTGAGGTATATGAATATGTGACTGCATCCTGGCCAATGGGGTTCAAGTGTTACACATGTGGCAACTTCTAGCTTCTGGAACTTTCTTTAAAAGACAGATGGCACGCCCTAGCTGGTTTGGCTCAGTGGATAGACTGAAGGGTCCCAGGTTTGATTCCAGTCAAGGGCACATGCCCAGGTTGCAGGCTCGATCCCTGGGGGGGAGGGGCAGTGTGCAGGAGGCAGCCTAGCAATGATTCTCTCTCATCATTGATGTTTCTATCTCTTTAACTCTCTCCCTTCCTCTCTGAAATCAATACAAATATATATTTTAAAAAAAAGAAAGACAGACAGATGGCACTGTCCTGGCTGATGTGGCTCAGTTGGTTGAGCATTGTCCCATGCACCAAGAGGTCACAGGTTTGATTCCTGGTCAGGGCACATGCCCAGGTTGCTGGCTTAATCCCCAGTCTGGTTGCAGGAGGCAACCAATTGATGTTTCTCTCTCTCCCTCTCCCTTCCTCTTTCTTGAAAAATCAATAAAAACATATTCTAAAAAAGGAGACAGATGGCATATACCATTTCCCCCCACTTCCTCCATCCTATGGCCTGGGATATGTGAATGCAGGAACAGCCATCTTGAACCATGAGGTGACTTGGTGACTTTGGGAACAAAGGTCCACAAAGAGCAGGGCTGCTCCCACCAACTGTGTCCTGCCTTCCTCAGGACTTTTGTGTCACAGTAAGATAAACTTATGAGTGACTTGAGCCGCTGTGCATGCATGTGTGTGTGCGCGTGTGCGTGTGTGTGTGGTTCTGTTGTTGACAGCTGAACTCAATGCTAATAGGGTATGATGGTCAGCCTCAAGGACCCCAGGCACAGAGGGGTGCCTGGAGGACAGGAGGGGTACACTTCTAAGGGGAGGGTGGCTGGAGCAAAAAGAGGTTGAGGCAGGCCAGGGGGAGCTGGGGATGAAGCTTCAGCATGACTGGCAACCTGGGCTCCACCGCCTGCAGCCCTCCTCCTGTGCAGGTGTGATGCTGGCAGTGGTTCCATTTAACGCTGGTGCTTAGGGAGGGACTAGTCACTAGTACCTGCTCCCTTCTACAGGTGGAGAGAGAGGCTCAGGTGAGGTCTTTGCTCAAGGTCAAGCTGCCCCTAAGTGGCAGAGGCAGGAAGTGGAACCCTGCAGCTCAGGTTTCACTAAGAAGATCAGCTCAGCCCCGCCCTGAGTTCCGCACTGCCTCCTCACCTCCAGGCCCCACAGGCATTCGCAGACTAACGGGGTAGCCCCAGACCAATGCCTTCTCTTGCCACTAGGCTGTCCCTCCCTCTTCTCCTTCCCAAGGGATGGCGCCTCCCAGGGTGAAGGCAGAAACCGGATGTCCCCTCCACCTCTGCTCCTGCCTCCCACCATCCAGGCCCTCTGCGCAGACGCCAGTGCGGGCTCCTCCCCCGCTGCCCTGCCCACGCCCCCACGCCTGAGGTCAGTCCTCTTGCTGAAATGCGACACGGACCTGTAACTTCCCTACCTAAAGCATTCCAAGGGCTTTGTTCCCTGTGAGAGCTCTCCCCTCAGCTCCCCAGCCTGTTGTGAGCCTCTCACCTGATGGCAAGCACCATCTGGATGACGCCCCCCCCCCCCAACCTGAGCCACCCGCTTCCTGTCAATCTTCCCTGTTAGGAGGGCTCTTGGGGCACCTAGCACACTGGCATCGTGGATGAGGGAGGCAGGGGGTGGGGTGGTAGCAGGTTGCTGGGTGGATGGCTCACTCCCTGGTGCTGAGAGGAGGATGTCCCACCCCCTACCTCCTTCCCGCTGCAGGATGTGGTTCAGGTGCACGATGTCCAGAATGGCTTCCAGGTGCTGCTCTGAATAGCCCTTCCTTCGCATGTCCTCCACTGAGTCAGGGTAGATCACCTGGTCACGCAAGGAGCCGACGGACATGTACGGCCTGTGGGAAAGCTGCGTGTCCACCAGGGGTCGGGCGGCCCTGCCCGTGCCCTGTGTCTGTTTGGGCTCCTCCGTGAGTCCTGGCTGCCAGGGGTGGGGAGAACTTGAAGCCCACAGACCGCGCTACAAGTGCTCTAGGCAGTGCTCACACCCACCTATGCACACCAGGCCCACACACTCACATGTGCACACCACACACTCGTCCTGCACGCAGAAGCATGTATGCATGCATTGACACAGCACACACATGCACATGTTCACATGCACACACACCACGTCTCCTCCCTGCAGTATGTACTCTCATACATGCACACCACGCAGCTGTAAAGTCACCAGGTGAGGGGACATGGTAAGGGGCAAGCAGAGGCTCCACAGTCCCTCTGATTCTGGGGGCAGCATCTTGCTGTCCTCTCCTGAGGCCCCAAGCTCTACCATCTCCATGGTGTCAGTTCCACAGGTGGGAAGGGGCAAGGGGCACAGCCGGGGGCCCTGGTTCCCTCCCTCTCCCTGCACCACTCACCTCTGGGGGATATAGAACATGCGCTGGGGTGGGGGCTTGTAGAGCACACCTCCATACGTGGGCCAGAGCCCACCAAGGATCCGGAACAGAGAACTCTTGCCGCAGCCATTGGGGCCAGTGATGAGCAGGTGCATGCCATCTTCCACCTGTGGAGGCAGTGCCATGTGGTACCCAGGGGGTGTGGCCCTCTCTCCTCTCACCTTCGGCCTTTCTGACAGCCTCTGACAGCTACCTGTACCCAGGTGCACGCTAGGTAGGCCCTCCTGGTCCAGAATCCAGAGCCCTAACCGAATGTCTGTTTTGGGCCCCAGCCTGTCCTTTTAAGGCCCTAACACACACCACAGAATATGGGGCCAACAGGAGGAGGGCCTATTCCACCACAGCCATATGAATGGGTACAGGCCCCAGAAAGTCAATAGCACCCCCATCCCACTGCACTGGGAATCCAAGTGTTTATGCTTCCTCAGCAGAATTTTCTCTTTAAGAACTGCCTGGGGGCCCAACCAGTGTGGCTCAGTGGTTGAGTATTAGCCTATGAGCCAGTAGGTCATGGTTGGATTCCTGGTCAGGGCTCATGCCTGGGTTGGGGGCTTGATCCCCAGTGGGGGGCATGCAGGAGGCAGCCGATCAATGATTCTCTATCATTGATGTTTCCATCTCTCTCTCCCTCTCCCTTCCTCTCTGAAATCAATAAAATATATATATATATATATATATATATATATATATATATATATATATTTTATAGAGAGCGCAAGGGAGCGGGGTGAGATGTAGGGAGAGGGGGAGAAAGAAAGAAAAAGAAGAGAAACATTGGTGGCAAAGACACACAGTGATTGGTTGCCTCCCGCATGCACCCAGACTGGAGCCTGGAATCAAACCTGCGACTCAGGCATGTGCCCTTGACTGGAAATTGAACCCATGACTCTTCTGTGCCTGGAGCCGATGCTCTAACCATTGTGCACACTGACCAGGGTGTGCCACACGCGCCAGGGCAGGAAAGGTGCTTTCTTTAGAGTTCTAGGTGGACAGTAAACTCTAGCTCAGTGGTTCTCAACCTTCCTGATGCTGCGACCCTTTAATACAGTTCCTCATGCTGTGGTGACCCCCAACCATAAAATTATTTTCGTTGCTACTTCATAACTGTAATTTTGCTACTGTTATGAATCGTCATGTAAATATCTGATCTGCAGGATGTATTTTCATTGTTACAAATTGAACATAATGAAAGCATAGTGACTAATCACAAAAACAATATGTAATTATATATGTGTTTTCCGATGGTCTTAGGCGACGCCTGTGCAAGGGTTGTTCGACCCCCAAGGGTCGCGACCCACAGGCTGAGAACTGCTGCTCTAGCTGCTCCCCGAAGCCCTCTCACTGCCCTCATGGATACTAGGGAGCCACAGAGATGCCACTGTAACCCCCCAGGCTCAGTGTCAAGGGCCTCAGGCTCCCCAGTTGGCCAATCACATGATGCTCACTGGCTAGTAAAAAAAAGGCCAGTGGAGCTGTGTGGAGGGAGGTGTTCAGGAAGGAGGGGTTAGAGGGCAGGGAGATTGCTGTCCTCAGGCCACGTACCGCCTTCCAAAGTCCCTGGACAATCTGAGTGTGGCTCATGTGAGGCCTTCCCTGGCTTACCTCGGTCAGTGTGGGGGTTGAACTGTGTCCCCCCAAATTCATGTGTTGGAGTCCTAACCCCCAGGACCTAGGAATGTGACCTTATTTGGACATAGCTTTTGCAGATGTAATCAGTTCAATTTCGATGAGGTCATCCTGGAGTGTGCTGACCCCTAATCCAATGTCACCGGTGTCCTTATTTATAAAAAGGGGGGATTTGGCCACAAAGCCACAAACACAGGGAGAACACCATGTGAAGATGGAGGCTGAGATCAAAGCAAAGTCAAGGAACAACAATGGTGGCCAGCAACCACCAGCCGCTGGAATGGCCTGGAACGGATTCTCCCTCACTGCTCTCAGCATACACCTTCCAGGCTCCGAAACTTGAAGAGATTCCACTTCCATTGTTTGAGCCCCTCACTTTGTGGGCCTTTGTTATACCATAAACTCCCTCGGGTGGGGCCCGATGTGTGAGGGCTCCGTTTCCTTCTCTGCATCTCTCCCTCTGTCCTCACCCCAGCATCTGGCTGGGAACTGCTCCTCTTTCCCAGTATCTCCCAGCCCCAGAGCCCAGCTCTATCATCAGCTCTGCCAGGCCAGAGCTCTTGCTCAGCCCCCCACCCCTGCTCTTCCACCCCAGTCACCCCTTCCTTGCCTGGCCTTGCTCCCTACCCAGCTGAGTCCCTGTTCACTAGGGCTTCTGATCTTTATCTAGTTGGGCTTCCACAGGGCCCGCATGGAAACCATTCACCTTGGATAAACTGGCCAAGAGTGACCACAGATGCGGGCAATGGGGATCATACCACTGTCCTGTGCTGCTTGTGGTTGTGACATGTTCCCAGCCTCCAAATGGCTCTCAGGGCTCCTCTTAGCAGATCAAAGAAAGGAGCCCCAGGCACTGCCCTTCCACTCGCCTCTTCCACATACTCCCTGCCCAACCATGGCTCCTGCTGAACCGGTTTCTTGCTCCCACCACTCCACTGCCTGTTCTTTTGGAGAGGCCTTCTTCACCACGCTGTCCACCTGCCTGGAAGCTCCCGGATGAAGCTTCATCTGACCTCTGCTCTTCCCCCGGGATGGTGACTACCCTTCCTATGGCCCCTGCTAGATCCTGGGCAGCTGTCTAACTGGGGATCTTTGTAACATTTTAGGGCCCCCACAGTGGGGTCTCCCTGATCTACCTCTGGTTTCCAGTGCCCCTCCTGGAGCTCAGAAAATACTGATTGAATGAATAAATAAATGAATGAACAAATGACTCCCTCTTGCTTCTTTCTCTGCTCGCCTCCCCATAGGTTTCTCATTTATTCCATCATTCCCCAGCCAAAGTCCTGGTTGGGGACACAGCTGACTAGTGGATGCCAGACACCAGGGCTTCCTTTCCACAGATGGAGGGCCAGGCTGCACCCAGCATACACAGCTGCACTGGGGGCTTCTTGAAGCAGATGGATGGGACCCCAAGCCCAGGTCAGTGGAGGCAATCTCTTCCACCACAGCTGGAATTAAACCAGAGTCCCCAAGTCTTCTGTGGAACTGGGGTGGGGTGGGAGTGGGGCTGGCTACGATAAGGCCAGGAACTTTCAGGTGACTCTTGGCTAATCCTAGTAATCTCGAGTTTCTTTTATCTGTCTGTCTCCATTGCCCCACAACTAACAGGCAGAGACACGTTGGTCTTCCACCTTGACCTTTGCCCGCCTGCCACGTAGATCTTGGAACAACGGCTGTTGACAACACAGGCAGGTAGCCAGGCTGGATGCCAAGGGCTGGGGCTTGTAGATGTAGAAGGCCAGGCCCCAGGCCCCATGACTCAGCCCAGCTCAGCCCACTCAACTTACCCTGATGTTCAGGCTGGCCACCACCACCTCTCCCGTGGGTGTGATGATGGGGATGTTGTCACAAACAATCCCCTGCTCCACATCCACTACTTGGCCTGGAGAGAGAGCACAAAAAAGGAAGCTAGGGCGCAGTAGTACTCCCTTTGCCTTCTGGTAAGTTCCACATACCCCCCACCCCCAACAGCATGCCAGTGCGCGGTACAAGGCCCCTTGGGAGTACAGCGGGTCTTCCTACAAGCAGAGTCCCCGCACCCCTGCCAGTGTCTGGTGCTGTGCTCTGTGTGGGGAGGGGCAAAGCCATTTCTATGGTCTCTGGAACTCCTGCTCTGTCCCCTCCTGGCACCATCTCAGTGGTGGCTCAGATACTGTGCCCCTCTTCCACAGCATCCTGGCCCCTACTGTAGGCTTGAACTTTCTCCTGCTGCCTGTATGGGCCAGTGACTCCCTCCACTTGAGGACCACGTCCCCTCTTTTGCAAAGAGAAATCCCAGCCAGGGCACCTGGAAGGGACCGGGCAGTGAGAGCCACAACTGGCCCAAGAAGCCCTCCCTGGGGGCACAACTTAAAGAGTCCCCCTGCTGGGTGGTACTTGGGAGGTGCCAGTGCTAGGAGGGCAGGGACCAGTGGGGCCTCTCTAGGGAGGACGCCCTTACCTCGGATCTGCAGGGGACCTTCTACACGGACACCAGACCTGACCACAGCCCCAGACCCTGCCTGTGCATCCTCTGGCTCCCCAGGCCTCTTGAAACGGCAGTGCTGGACATCTTCAAATACTTGGAACATCTCATGTACCCGGGCCGTGTAGCCGGCCAGCTCTGTCACCTGTGGGAAGGAAGGGGGACCCTGGCTCAGCTGCTGCCATCTGGGGGTGGGATGGAGGGCAAGGTAGGGGTGGACTCGTGGGGGTGGGGTACCTCCTTGTAGGATGACATGATCCGCTCAATGGCATCTGCAGCAGCTGTAAGGAGGTTTCGGGCAATGGTGAAGGCTTCTGTGCGTTCGCTCACCAGCTCTTCCTCCTTCATCGCCAAGGCTGCCTTCTTCACGGCTTCTGGATCTGTGGAGCACAGCAGAGGGGAGAGGCAGGGACAGTGGGAGATTAAAATGGACCCACTGGGGATGTAAAATGGACCCACTGGGGGAAGGACGAGTCTATCCAGCAAATGGTGGTGGGATGAATGGGTATCCACATGCAAAGAATGACCCCCAATCGCCCCATCTCACACCAAAACTAACTCAAAGGGGAGCACTGATCTGCATGTAAGGGCTGGAGACTACAAAACTCTTAGAAGAAGTCAGGGGTAAATCTTCGTGACCTCAGATTAGGCATGGCTCCTTAAATATGATACCAAATGTCCAAGCAATAAAATAAAAACACATAAATGATCTTCACCGAAATGTAAAACTTTGGGGCACCAAAAGAAATCATCAAGAAAGTGAAAAAACAACTTATAGCCTGGGAGAAAATATCTGCAAATCATAACCTCAGAAGGGTCTAGTATCCGGAATATATAAAGAACTTTTTCAATTCAACAACAAAGAGATAAATAACCCAATTAAACAATGGGCAACATATCTTACTAGACATTTCTATTGTATGTCTAAGATATACAAATGACCAATAAACCCATGAAAAGATGTTCAACATTACTAGTCATCAGGGAAATGCAAATCAAAACCACAATGAGATACCACGTCACACCTACTAGGAGGATTATAATTAAAGAGATAATAAGGGTTGGCGAGGAAGTGGAGAAATTGACCGACCCCTCATATACTGCTGGCGGGGATGTAAAATGGTACAGCCACCGTGGAAACCAGTTTGGCAATTTCTCAAAAAGTTAAACAGAGAGTTACTATATGACCCAGCAATTTCACTCCCAGATATATATCCGGGAGAAGCAAAAATATATGTCCATGCAGAAACTTGCACACAGATGATCATAAGTACCATTTTCATACCAACCAAAAAGCGGAAACAATACAAATGCCCATCAATGAATGAATAAAGAAATTGTGGTACACGAATACAATGGAATATTATTCCTAAAAGGAAGGAAGCTCTGATTCATCCTGCAACGTGGACGAAACTTGAAAATGTTCTGCTGGGTGAAAGAAGCCAGCCACACAAGGCTTCATATTGTGAGATTCCATTTATATGAGGTGTCCATAAGAGGCAAGTCCATAGTGAGGGAAAGATTAGTGGGTGCCAGGTGCTGGGGTGGGGTGGGGAGTGACTGCTAATGGGCCCGGGTTTTCTTTTTTGGGTGACGACAATGTTCTGTCCTTAGATATTGCACAACTATGTGAATATATTAAAAAACACTGCCCTGGAGGGTGTGGCTCAGTTGGTTGGAGCGTCATTCCGAGCACTGAAAGGTCATGGGTTGGATTCCCGGTCAGGGCACATACCTAGGCTGTGGCTTTGATCCCTGGTCCGGGCATGTGGGAGAAGCACCTGATCGATATCTCTCTCACATTGCTATCTTTCTCTTTCTCTCTCTCTCTTCCTCCCTCTCTAAAATCCATAAAAAATAAAATAAAATAAATAAAAACCACTGAGTTGAATACTTTAAAAGGCTGAAGTGTGTGGCATGTTAATTACATCTCAATAACGAAGACTTAAAAAATGAGCCACTAGGAATTTGGCTTTCTTTCTTGCCACACCCAGCTCCTTCTCCCTAGACTGTCCTCGCCCTGTGTCCTGTCCTATTCACAGCAGCCCCTCTGGGGCCACATCTCCACATTGTCCTCTAACACCCAGAGCTGTTGCACCCCCAAGCCTCCCGTGCTTGACTTCCTTGACCCTTGGAAAACCCAAAGGGGCAGGGCTTTTATATAGGGAATGTTCTAGAAATGTCGGTAAGGAGCAATGGAATGCTGATTCTGAGGGTACCAGGTGTGGGTGAGTGAGCAGTACCCACTGAGGCTATCCAGGGGAAGCCAGGGCTCCTGAGGCCGAAGTTTTGGGAAGGATTGTATCCAGGGGCTTAGACTGATCAGAGAGAGAAGCCTCAGGAATACGGTGATGGGCGGGGCAGGAAGTTGTCTCAGGGCAGATGGCCTTCAGAGCAGCGAGGGTGCAGTGTGCGGTAGAAAGGGGACGCGATGGCTGGCTAGAGAGCCTCATACCACCTTCTGGGGCCTGGGCCAGGAATCCAGGAACTGGACAGGAGAGTGAGTCAGGAATTGTGACAGTCTAAGGTTATGGGCCTCCTTCCCACGGTGTCCCCAGGGACACAGCCCCTAACAGGAAGAGGGACACAAGCCCTCCTCCCAGGATGTCCTGAGAGCTAGACAGTGACTACGCATAAAGTGAAAGGGTCTGCAGGTGCCTGGGCATCCTGGCAACAGCTGGCACCTCCCTGGAGACAGAATAAACTGCCCTAGGGCAGCTAAGACCAAGGCCCCACAACAGGACACCCAGCGGCCATTCATGGTGAGGCTGCCCCTCCCCTGGGCCCTCTAGCTTTGCAGGGCCAGGAGATAAGTAGGGTAAAGGCATCTACATATTCCTCAGTTGATAAATGCCTGCTTCCTCGCACTGGCCCCCAGTGCTCTGAGCCTCCTTGAAGCACCTGGAGCAGGGACAAAACAGACAAAATCCCTGCCCTCATTGACCTCCCAGTCTAAAGGGGAAAAGGGGTCTGGTGTGGCTCAGTTGCTGAGCGCTGACCTATGAACCAGGAGGTCACCGTTCGATTCCCGGTCAGGGCATGTGCCCGGGCTGCGGGCTCAATCCCCAGTGTGGAGCCTGCAGGAGGCAGCGGATCACTGATTCTCTCTCTTCATTGATGTTTCATTCTCCCTCTCCCTCTCCCTTCCTCTCTGAAATCAATAAAAATTTATTTAAAAAAACCCACTAAAACCCCTCCTACACTAAAAAAATAAAAAATAAATAAAAGGGCAGAGGGACTATAAACCAGAGAAGTGAAATAGATAGGGTGTTCAGTGCCTGGGAGAGCAGGGAGGTGGTGAAGAAGAGAGAGGTAGGGTCATGGGCAGCGCAGGCCTCATCTAGAGGGTGCCTGTGAGCAAAAGTCCGCTAGAAGGAGGGCAGGACATCAGAGGAAAGCGTATTCCTGGCAGAGGGAGCAGCATCTGCAAAAGCCCTGAAGCAGAAGCCTGCCTGGTGTTTGGGGGCAATAGCAAGGAGGCTAGTGAGACAGAAGTGGGATGAGCAAGACAGGAGAATTGCACATTTTCACAGGCAACTGACTATAAAAGCTAAGAGGCTGGGGACAGGAGCTCATGCTTCTTAAATCACCGTGAAGTCTGACATAGCAGAGGATCCCAAAAGTCCTAGGGCTTCAGAGGAGGGACAGGCCTCAGGTGCTAGGCAGGCCGAGCTGTGCCCAATGCCAGGCGCAGAGGGAAGTGGCTGCAGGTACTTCCTGAAACCATAGGGAGAGGCCTCAGGTGCTAGGCAGGCCGAGCTGTGCCCAATGCCAGGCGCAGAGGGAAGTGGCTGCAGGTGCTTCCTGAAACCATAGGTCTGTTTCCTCAAGAGTTTCTTCCCATGTTCTGCACCAGGTATGCTGACTGGCTCTGGCACCTGTGCCTAAATCAGGGCCACTTTTGGAAGACAAAGTGCCCCCCAGGACCCTTCACAGCTTGAAGCCGGTAAGAGGAAACGAAATAGGTGGGAACCTGTGGGGGAGGGAGGGAACTAGGGAAGGTGTCATGGCACCCAAGCTCTGTGGTCACGTGCTCCATAGGCCCGCCTTGATACTTCTGGTCAAGTGGCCCAGAGTTCTCACAGCCAGGGTTGGATGAGACCACCTAGTAACAGGAAGTGGTGGCAGCAGTGGCTACTGGCATTCACCCTCTTCCCAGCAGCGTCTCTAAGAAGCGCAGCGGAACTCGAACTGCCCAGGGCCATAGATCCCACCTGATGTCTTTATACAAGAATTGCTAATTTCTATTATTTTTAATGCCTGCCACTCTTCCTAATGCTTACTTTCCCATTACATCCAAATACGTGCTCCTCAATTATTTTGAATAGCTAATGGCAGAGCCAATATTTCATTGTTCCCATTTGTGTTAACTTCCAGTGAAAATGTTTCAATACAGCTTCACTCGATTGCTCGAAAAAAAATCAGGGCCACTCTTAATGGAGGCCCATTGGTGGAAAGTAACTACCCCCCTCCAATTAGATCCTTTCTCTTGGGGTCACCCAGAGAGGGACAGACAGCTGAAGGTACCTACGGGAGGCCCCAAGGCAGAGCTGCCAATAGGGAGAGAATGAGAGGGACTTCTGAAACAAGTTAGGCTCTTTCTCTACATACCTGAAAACCCTTACTACCAAACTGCATTAACCAGAACACCTTTGAAAGCAGAGCTGTGCTATAGCTCAGGCCGGATAGCTCAGTTGGTTAGAATGTTGTCCCCATTCACCAAGGTTGCAGTTTCATTTGTGGTCAGGGCACATACAAGAATCAACCAATGAATGCATGAATAGGTGGAACAACACCTCCCTCTTTCTCTAAATCAATCAATCAATCAATCAATCAAAAGAAAAAAAAGAATAAAAAGAAAACAGGGCTATGCTGGTAGGAAAGCAAGGCAAATTCCCAGGAGCCCACAGAGAAGCCAGCAGCCAGGTACACCAGTGAAATCTCTTGAGACTGAGAAGACAGGTCATGTAGCCAGAGATCTAGGCGCAGGGAACAAAAGGTCACCTCTAAGAATTGGTAATTATGTGTCTGGGGTTCAAATGAATACTACCGCCAAGTTCAGGAACTCCTCCTCCCCAAACGGAGAGGTGAATATGAAAATGGCCTCCAAGTGGTTAATTACCAGGAGTGCTTGGCCAAAACAGAAGCCAATACGCACTGGGGAAACTGTACCCTCCTGTTAGGCCATATAGAGTTCCCAGGAAAGTCTTGTGGCAAAAACACAAGGAGCCCTGGCCAGGTGGCTCAGTTGGTTGGAGCATCCTCCCATACACCAAAAAGGTTGTGGGTTTGATTCCTTATCAGGGCACATACCTAGGTTGTGGGTTTGATCTCCACTTGGGGCGCTTATGGGAGTCAACCAATCAATGTTTCTCCCTCTCTCTCAAAATCAGTAAAAACATATCCTCGGGTGAGGATAAAAAACAAACCCACAAGGGTAGCTCAGTTGGTTGAGCGTTGTCCCATGCACCAGAAGGTTGCCAGTTAGATTCCCGGTCAGGGCACATGCCTGGATTGCGGGCCCAATTCCCCAGTAGGGGCGTGCAGGAGGCAGCCCATTCATCAATGTTTTTATCTCTCTCTCCCTCTCTCTGAAATTAATAAAAAAATACTTTTTTAAAAAGAAAAAAACAAGAAACAAACCCACAAGGAAAGAATCTACCATGAGTGAAGACTGGCAGATGGAAGATCAAGCTGGCTTATACCCCCAAGAATTCAGATAACCCCATAGCAGGATAGAGATTGTGTATCATTAATATGATATACAGCATAAAAGGAGCAGTCAAAAGATGAGAAAATGACACTTGCCAAAACAATTTGAAATTTCTATTTGAAAATGAAAATTTCTATTTTCAAATTTCTATTTGAAAGAGAATCAAATAGAACTTAGTAGAAGTAGTCACTGAAATTTTTAAAAAATTCAAATTAGCCCAGCAGTCGTGGCTCAGTAGTTGAGCACTGACCTATGAACCAGGAGGTAAAGGTTCAATTCCTGGTCAGGGCACATGCCCGTGTGGGATGTGCAGGAGGCAGCTGATCAGTGATTCTCATCATTGATGTTTCTATCTCCCTCTCCCTTCCTCTCTCTGAAATCAATAACAAATTTTAAAAAATTAAAAAAAATTCAGCCCTAATCGGTTTGGCTCAGTGGATAGAGCATCAGCCTGCAGACTCAAGGGTCCCAGGTTCGATTCCGGTCAAGGGCATGTGCCTTGGTTGCGGGCACATCCCCAGTGGGGGGGTGTGCAGGAGGCAGCTGATCGATGTTTCTCTCTCATCGATGTTTGTAACTCTCTACCCTCTCCCTTCCTCTCTGTAAAAAAAAATCAATAAAATATATTTAAAAAATAAAAATCATCATTCTCCCCTTTAACAAAACAAAACAAAAAAATTCAAATGAGGCTCGGCTGAAAGGAAAATTGGCGAGTGAGTGAGAAGAAGATCTGAAGAAATCTCCCAGGATTCAGTACAGATAGTTCTAGATGGGAAATAGTAAGAGTGGAAGAGCCACAGAGGAGGGAGGACATCCAGCAGGAGTTCAGAAGGAACAGGTCAATATTTGAAAAGGCAACAGCTGAGAATTTTCCTGACCAATTAAAAAATCTGAATATTTGAAGGCAGGATAAACAGAAACCCACAGGGTAACACTTCCCAGCGAAATAGCAGACTAGGAGAGAAAGTAAATCTAAAAGCAATCAGAGAGACAATGCAGGCTGCTGTGGGGAGTTAAACTGATAACAGATTTTCCAGCAGAGACAATGGAATATTGTCAGTGGCTGAGAGCAAATAACTATCCTCCCGGGCCTCCCATACCCAGCTAATATTTAGTTTGGGGAAAAGGATAAAATAAAGACATTTTCAGACAACAAAATAATTGTGAAGTGTCCCTCATGAAAGCCTTACATAAAGAACTTCTGAAAGATGTCTATCTGGAGGAAGGTGATTAGGCTGTGGGAAAGGACTGGTGAGCAGAGAAATCGGTAAATATGGGGATGAATTTAGACATGCATCAGCCCAATAGCAATAGCCAAGTAAAAAAAACACAGGAATGAGCCGGTGTGGCTCAGTGGTTGAGCGTCGACCTATGAACCAGGAGGTCACAGTTCGATTCCTGGTCAGGGCACATGCCTGGGTTGCAGGCTCGATCCCAAGTGTGGGGCGTGCAGGAGGCAGCCGATCCATGATTCTCTCTCATCATTGATGTTTCTGTCTCTCTCTCCTCACTTCCTCTCTGAAATCAATAAAAATATACTGTATATTAAAAAAAAACAAAAACAAAACCAGAAAAACCCCCACACGAGAATGCAGACGTGACCCTGGGCTACGACACGTCAGCGGAGCTGGTCCTTGTGTTAGTGTTCTAAGGACCAGGAAGAGGAGGAGCCATCGGATTAACCTAGTCCAGCGATTTTCAACCTTTCTCATCTCGTGGCACATATTAATTACTAAAATTCTGCGGCACACCAGAAATATGCTATATTTTTTGCCGATCTGACAAAAAACATAGATATAATTTTGATCCACACCGGACGGCTACTGTTGTGTTGGCTCTTGTCATTTTTTTTTATTTGACAACCTAAGGGAAATGAGGTCAGTGTCCCTGACCAAATGGTCACGTATTGCATGTTTTAAAAATTCTTGCGGCATACCAGTGTGCCTCGGCACTCCAGTTGAAAATCGCTGAGCTAGACTGTTTTTCGTGTGCACACAAGTCAACCTTTGAAAGGATAACCTGAAAAGACTGCAAATAGAAGGAATATGTTGCAAACCAGTAGAGCAGCGGTTCTCAACCTGTGGGTCGCGACCCCTTTGGTGGTCGAATGACCCTTTCGCAGGGGTCGCCTAAGACCATCCTGCATATCAGATATTTACATGACGATTCATCACAGTAGCAACATGACAGTTATGAAGTAGCAACGAAAATAATTTTATGGTTGGGTCACAACATGAGGAACTGTATTTAAAGGGCCAGAAGGTTGAGAACCACTGCAGTAGAGGAACAAAAAAAAAAAACGAGAATCCTGATAATCCAGTTGCTAAACAATCCCCCCCAGGCCTTAGGGCAGAGGTCAGCCTCTGAAACCTGCCAGAGTTGTTTTCGGCCTGGGAAAAGTCAAAGCCCAGGGAGGAAGGGGCTCGCTCAAGGTACTTCCCCGTTCTCCCACCTTCCCGTCATAGTTGGGCTGAGGACAGGCACAGCTGGCCGAGGGTATTGCACCTGGTGAGGGGTCAGTCCCCGGGCTCAGCTGAGCGGTACCAAGATGTGTGAGATGCTGTAAAGGGGAGACTCACAGGGGAAGGCAGCAAGGAGAGTGATCTCCAGGAAGCCAGGCCAGGAGCAGATGGACCCGCTGACATTGGGCCCCGCCCCCACCCCCTGGGAGTGCCGACTCTCACCTGACTCTGAGAAGCCAGTGGCGGTGATTATGGGGACTGCTACCATGAGCAGGCCTGAGGCGCTCCACACATACTTCATGAGGAACTGCTCCAGCATGACATACCACAGGCGCTCTAGCAGGATGAGGTTGATCTGCGAAGCCAGGGCCTTGTAGGAGTGCTGCAGCAGGGCCAGTTCCACCTGCCAGGGCGGGGGTGACAGAGAGAGAGAGAGCCTGAGAGACCTCATGGTAGCTAACATGGGGATGATAGCAAGAGGTCCCAATCTCCAAGTATACCCGTGCCATGCCATCTGATGGCCAGGAAAAGGTTGAGAGCCGGGGGTGGGGGATGACAGTATGGATTGTCTGACATCATGGCACTGGGGTACAGTGATGATGAACGGACTCATGACCTCACCTGCAGAGGCTTATTCTGGTTCCCTCTTTCTACTACCTATTTGGTTGGGAAGCTCACTACGCCCTTCTCTTTGCCCTGGGCAGCTTCTGGACATGGGCCAAGGGTAGCCACCTTGCCTGTATTTTTGGGTAAGTGCTGGACTAAGCAAAAAGCAGTACTTCATTTTGAAGAACTTGGTTCAACAGTCTACTTAGGCCCCGCCTCTTGCTACCTTCCCCAGGGATCTTCTGGGTGAGAAACTTCCACTTCATTTTCCCATTGCAACCTGGAGGGCATGCTCCTGAGCCAGCCCCAGAGGCCTCCCCCCATAATGGCCAACTGAGGATTCCAGTGAGGTGGGCCTCCCCATCTGCCCCTCCCCTCCCGCTTCCTGCACTGGCCAGCACCTGCCATCTTAGGCCTGGAGAAGAGAGAGCAGGAAAGGGAGTGGGAGAGAAAGAGGCTCTCCCATGACAGCGGCATCCAGGTAGGCAGCTCAGCCTTCCCACCCCTGACTGACAACAGCTGCCCAGCCTGGGCACCATTTCCTTAGCCAAGTGCTTTGGCACTTGACTCTCCATTTGATGCTCACCACATGCTACTCTACCTGTATTCTCATTTCCATTGTACAGTAGAATACTACAGAAGCCCAGAGAGGCAGTGACCTGCCCAAGCTCACACAACCTGAAGGTAGCAAGAGGTGTGGAATTTGGACCACGCTGGCAGAGCCATCAGGAGAACCAGAGTTTTGTAAATGATGCTTTTGACTTATTAAGAAAGGCTTACCGCCTGGCCAGCATGGCCCAGTGGTTGAGCGTCGACCTATGAACCAGGAGGTCAGGGCACATGCCCAGGTAGCGGGCTCGATCCCCAGTGTGGGGTGTGCAGGAGGTGGCCGATCAATTATTCTCATCATTGATGTTTCTATCTCTCTCTCCCTTTCCCTTCCTCCCTGAAATCAATAAAAAATATTTTTTTAAAAAGAAAAGTTTATCTTGCTCTCAAGCCAACAAGAGGTTGCAGTGTGTATATATGTGGGTGCATTTGCGTTTAAATAACGCTCTTCTTTGAAAGCTCAATAAGAAAAGAATACTCTGCTGTCTGCCCACAAGCCAGCCAGGCACCTCTGCCCTAACATGTTCTAGGACGGTGTCCACTGGGACACCAGCCAGTGGGCCTGGGATGAGCCACATGCCTGCACAATAAGGAAAATCAACCCACCCATGGGGGCCTGTTGTCCCATGCTGCTCTCCAGCCCTTTGGCAGAGGCCTAAAGAGACAGATTGAGAACGTATACTGCCTTCCTAAGCACCCCCCGCCCCATTGCACCCTTCTAGCCAACATGCTACTTCCTGAAGCTAGCCCACAGGAAGTCCTTCAAAGAGCCAGTGATCTCTCTTTTGCCCTCACCATATAGGTAGGTCCTCTGCATCCTGTGGTTCTGCCTCAAGCCCAATCTCCTGTTCCTGAAGTGAGCACGCCTCCTCTGAGCACCCTGGCAATCCTGACTCGTGCTGGGAGCTGGCAGGAGTGCCAGCTGGGGCTGACAATGTAGCTGCGGGTTATGTGCCAAGCGCCTCACCCAAGGCTACGGCTGCCTGCCAAGGCCCTGCAGCCCGCGTGCGCGAGAGGACGGGAGGGGGTTGAGGCTGCAGACTAGGCGCTTTTCTCCTAATCTGGAGTTCGGATGCACAGCCAGTGAAACAAGGCCCAGGGGCAAGAGGCCACCTGACCCAGGGAGGACACATAGGCTTTCAGGAGGTGGATGTCATTGCACCCCTCCCCCCGCACCAGTACTGGGAACCGAAACCAGAGTTGCACAGAGCAGGGGAGCAGGAGAGCAGGGCCCGGAGGCAGCTGCAACCCCAGGCACGAGGAAGGGGAGGGGCTGAGGCGAGATAAAGGGAGCACTGGCCTGCAGTAACCTTTCCCAGCGCCCAGCTCCCAGGCTGACCCTGCCCCTATCCCCGCCCCAGCCCACTGGGGAGCTGAGCCCTGGGACACAGGCGGAAGGTCGGCCACGCCAGGGGCAGGGTGGCCACTGGGCGGACAGGAAGTACGTCTCTCGGCCTGGGCCCTGCATCCCTGCCTCAGGGCCTCAGGGAGGAGGCCGAGCCTGTAGCCCGGCTGGCCCTTGAGCTCAGGCGGAGAAGCACGGCCACTGCTGAGGCCGGCGCGCTGGGTGCTGCTTGTTAAACTCCGCTTGGGCTGAGTCATGCCCGTAACGCTTGCCTGCCTGGCTGGCCAGCTTGGCTGGACGCCGGCCTTCAAAGGGCCCTGGGCCCCAGGAGGGGCCGGGCAACAGGCCACGTCCCACCATCCCTGATCCCGGACAGCAGGAGCCTCCTTCCAGCTGAATGCAGGAATGGGGCGAGACAGAAGCTCTAGCATCTCAAACCGCTAGGATCCGCAGCCCCAAGCAGCTCCAAGCCCAGGACAGCCTCACTGAGAGGAAGCAGAAGTGGCCAGGCAGCCGGCCCAGGGCAGTCCCACCCAGCCTTCCTGCTTCTCCATTTCTGTGCCTAAATCTGAGCTGTCCCAGGCCCTGTTCATCATCCCAGTCTCCCTCTCCTGTGGTCTGCCTACACCTCTGGCATCAACTCTAGCCAGCCCTGGTTTTCCCCACCACTCACAGTTGCCTGCCCCTGGGCCTCCCAGCCACATGCTTTCCTCCAAGCTCAGCACCCCAACCTGCCCCACCTCATGGCCCCCATAGAAGGCGATCTCCTCTGAGTTGGCCACCACGCGAGAGTGCATGTAGCGCAGCTCCCCCTTCCTCCGCGCCTCCTCTGCCACCAGCTCCCCAAACTTGGGTGAGAAGGCTCGTAGCACGTTAGCTGTGAGAAACACCACGAGGCCAGCAATGGCTGAGGGCCAGGCCGTGCCGGCCCCACGGGAACGAGCCGTTCGAACCAGGGTGTAGGCGGTCACAGCCACATCCAGGAGTGGCTTGGTCAGGTTGGAGTACAGGTGGGCCACAGAGGCAGCAAAGGTCACCACATCCTCTGTCAGGGACTGGTCAGGGTTGCGAAGCCGCCCATCCATATTGCTGACTCGGTAGTAGGTCTGCTGGGAGAAGTAGAGGCTGTAGGCATGGGCCACTAGACGGCTTCGGAAAGACAGGGCCAGCTGGCCCTCCAGGAAGCGGATGGCACTGTTGATGAAGGTGGCTGGGAGGGCGATGAGGATCCATTGCAGGAGCTGCCAACCAAAGGCCCGCGGGTCCTTGCGCACGATGCAGCGGGCCAGCCGACCGTCCAGGCGGGCCACATACACTGATAGGAAAGTCCGGCTCACCAGGGCGGCTGAGTGCAGCGCCAACAGCCCCGTCTCCCGGCACAGGATCCTGGGGAAGAGCAGCCGCAGGAGCCACAAGAGTCGCTGCAAGAACACACGGTTCACACCGGCCTTGGCCCCTGTGCCCGAAGTGGCCCCAGAGGCCTCCTGCGCGGATTGCCCTGCAGGCACTTGAGGGCCTCTGGCTGGAGCCAGGCATTGCCGCACCAGGGGGTAGATTTTGTGGGCTCCATAGGCCGTGAGGGCCAGGACCACAGCTGTGCGCTTCAGCGTGGTCACCCGCGAGGACCGGGGAGTGGAGAGCACCGGCATGTCACCTGGGCTGGATGCACGGGGCTGGGACTGGTGTCTGAGCCAGCAGTTGAGGCAGGTGGCTGGAAGGGTTGTTGCTCTGACCCCGGCTCGTTGTCTAGGCAACTGGAAATCTTGCAGTGGTCCCTGAGGCTGTTGCTCCAGGCCACTGGGGCGGTGCTGGAGCCCCTGGTGCGGTGGGCTCAGGTCCCTCCAGGGTCGCGGCCTCTTCAGGCAGGGGAGGTGGAGGAACTTATCAGTCTCCTAGCCCCTGGGGTCAGAACCTCGAGATGGCTCAAGGAGAGAGGGCGTCTCTTCCTCTCCACCTCCTCCTCCTACCCTGGTGGCACCCCTCCCCGGGGCACCAGGCGCGTCCGTCCTCTCCACAGCCTGGCTGAAGCGACAGTGACTCCGCCACCCGCCCAGAATCCCCACCCACCCACCCCTCCCCAGGGGCGAGTCAGGGGAAAGGGAGGAGGCGAAGGAGGGGCGGGAGGCGGAGGAGGCGCGGGAGGCGGAGCCCGGGCGCACTGCGCCCCACCCCGCCCTCTCCCCACGGTGGACCCCAACCCCTTTCCGGACCAAAGAGACGTGGGAGGACCGCGCGGGCTAGAGAAGCAGCGCCTCGTCTTCCCGCCAAGGCCTCGCCCCGCCTCCCTGCGCTTCCAAAGCTCCGTTTCTTCCCTAGTCCTGGGAATCGGCGCATCGGCTCGGGAGGCGGGGCGGAAAGCGGCCATGGGCGGAGCCTACGGGGCCTCGCTTCGGCTGGGGGAGGGGCGGGGCCCTGTCTACGCTTCCGGTTTCCGGCTGCGGGGGAAGGGGCGTGGCCAGGGCCAGGGTGGGAGAGTTTGGCGGCAGTGGTGGAGCGTGCTTGGTTCTCTGAGAAACTCGGTGAGCGGGGCCGCAAGCCTGTCCGGGCTTTGGGGCCGCCCAGGTCCCCTCTGCCCTTTGAAGACGGGAGCGGCGGGCAGTGTGGAGAGGCCCTGGGGTCGAGGGCCGATCCTGGAGTGCGGGGGCAGGGTTGGGCTGAGGGAAGTGGGGGCGGCGGCGGGCCGAGCTCGGCTCCGGGGGCGTGAGGGCCGGCTGCGGTGTCGGAGGGCGGTGGCCAAGCCCCTCCGGAGGAGCCTCGGGCCTGGGAATTGGGTGTGTGTGGGGGGGCGTGCCGGGCTAGGGCCACGTCGAGGCGCCTCCGGGCTGTGCGCGGCGTCAGGTGAGACTGGCCGACCGCATGCCGCCGGGAGGGTCTCCTCCGGCTTCTGAGGAGACAGTTGCTTCTAGAAGTTTCTCTGGATGCGGCGGTGAGGCACTTAGCCGAGACCTGCATTTGCTCTTGGCCCTTGGTGTCGCTTGACTCCCGCCCTCTAGGAGTCGCTCTTGTGGGCTTTTTGAGGTACTCCGAGTCCTCCAGTCCCATCGGAGGCAGGCGCAGGCAGTCCGGAAGCCTGTTAAGCTCCGCTCTAGCCCCAGAGGGAGCTACTGGTTTTAGGGAAGGGCCTCCCGGGACTGGGGGTGGGGTGGGGTGTGCCCTCGCTTTTGGAGAAACTGCGTTTCTGCAATATTGCCGCCGCGGAGCCGGCTGGGAGCTGGGAGTCTCTGCCGCGAGCTTCCCGTGTCTGGGAAGGGAGCGGGCCTGATGGGTGTTGAGAATTTTCTCCTATCTATATAATCTTTGTTAAAAACACGTTCCCACTTAAACAGGTACAAGGTGTCTCTTGGACTCCCTGGGGAAAGGAATTGTCCAGAAGGTGGCTCTGGACATGTTGACGCACTTACTGGAGGGGACAGCAAAGTAACTCCGCCCCGGCAGGTGGAAGTTGGGCAGGCCTTTGTGCATGAATGCTCAAGTCTCCCTGCTGAGTGGCGCCCCATTTCCAGGGTAGCATGGCTGTCCAGTTTTCATGACTCTTGTTCTTTCCGTGCCCTATAGAAAAGAAGCTCACATCTCCCTGTTGGAAATCTTCTAGCAACAGGATGAGCCTGCAGTGGACTGCAGTTGCCACCTTCCTCTATGCAGAGGTCTTTGCTGTGCTGCTTCTCTGCATTCCCTTCATTTCACCCAAAAGGTATGGCCTGTGGAACAAGCAGGCAGGCATATAAGAACGAGACTGTTGCCAAGCCCCAAAGCTTATGTGTGTAAAATTGGTAGACCCTGGAATTAGGGCCAGACAGAAACAGGTAGAACATGTCTGGGGTGGGGGTGGCAGGGGTTGTGTTTGCTACTGCCAACCTTTCACACCGTTCTGCTTTGTCATATCTTGTTGAGTTCTTTTCCTGTGCACCCTGCCTCTGGTCTTCTGAATGCCCCAAAGGGAAGAAGACCTAGCTCTAGTTACAGTTCTGGGAATGATGCCTTCCTGCTTCCCCTTGGGTCCCTGGGGTTTGGAGGATGGCAAATGTGGGATCCGGAAGACTTGCACCACGGGGTCAGGTTGTTGCTTATTTGGTGACTTTTGTCCCACTAAACTACTCTCACTGGCATTGCGTAGTAGCCTCATGAGCATTACTCAGCCTATGCAGGGTGAAGCCATATTCTCTTTCAAGTGAACAGAGGACCTGTTAAAAGTTAATTAATTTTTAATTGCATATAACATGTGAACACGTTCTGACTTAAATTAGAACATTACAAATGAGGCTGAGAGTCCACAGATACATATTTTTATTTATTTATTGTTAATTCTCACCCGAACATATTTTTCCCATTGCTTTTATTTTATTTTTATAAAATATATTTCTATTAATTTCAGACAGGAAGGGAGAGAGAGAAACATCAGTGCGAGAGAGACACTGATTGGTTGCCTCCCCCATGTGCCCTGATTAGGGCCAGGAATTGAAACTGTGACCCCTTGGTGGGCCGGCCAATGCTCTAATCACTGAGAATACCAGCCAGGGCAATAAGTATTTTTTAAATCCTTACCTGAGGATATGTTTTTATTGATTTTTGGAGAGAGAGAAACAAACATTGATGTGAGAGAAATATCCATTAGTTGCCTCCCGTATGTGCCCAATCTGGGATCGAATCCTCAACCTAAGTATGTTCACTTAGGGATGGGGAATTGAACCCATCGCTTTTTGGTGTATGGGGCAATGCTCTAGCCAACTAAGCCACCCGGCTGGGGCTCCAAAGATATTTTTTAAAACTGTTTTTAGCCTGGCCCGTGTTGCTCAGTTGAGCATTGACCCATGAACCAGGAGGTCATGGTTTCATTCCCGGTCAGGGTATATGCCTGGGTTGCGGCTTGATCCCCAGTAGAGTCCTGCAGGAGGCAGTCAGTTGATTCTCTCTCATCGTTGTTTCTCTCTCCCTCTCCCATCATCTTTGAAATCAATAAAAAATATTTTTTTAAAAGCTGTTTTTAAGGAAAACGCATATACCTGATGTGATACTATAGAAAGCATATAGCACTACCTAAGGAATATTTTTTTTTTAAATATATTTTATTGAGTTTCCACAGAGAGGAAGGGAGAGAGATAGAGAGTTAGAAACATCGATGAGAGAGAAACATTGATCAGCTGCCTCCTGCACATCCCCTACTGGGGATGTGCCCGCAACCCAGGTACATGCCCTTGACCGGAATCGAACCTGGGACCCTTCAGTCCACAGGCCGACGCTCTATGCACTGAGCCAAACCAGTTTCGGCAGGAATATTTTTTGCCAAAAACCATATCTTGAATCTTCATACCTCATGCAATTTGGAAGAAATACAGAAACAGAGGCCTCCTGGGAACTGCTATCTGGGAGGTTTTGTAGGCTAAACAACCTGGTTTTTGCATAAAGTAAATTGGGAAAGAAAGCAAAAGTGGCCAAGGGAAGGGCTCATAGAGTAGGAGAGATTTAAGATACTTTTCTTTCTCTTTTTTTGATACTTTTCAACTAAATGCAGAATTGGAGCATTGTCTCTGGACTCAAACAAGCCAGCTATTTAAAAATGCAACAATTGTACTGTGGGATTCTGGCTCTGATAGTGAGGGCTACTTACTGATTTTCTTGAGGTTTGGTCATGGTATTGTGATTACATTAACCATTTTCGAAGGCTCTTTTCTGATAGAGCTACATCCTTAGATATTTGTGAAGGGAAATGAAGGGAGGCTGGGTCTGCTTCATAATAATCCAGGGTGGTGGGGTTCTAGATGAACCAAAATTGCTCACATGGAAAAACAACTTAAATAATATTTATGTGACAAGCATTTTGAAGACTACATAGAGAAATGCAGTAGAAGGTAAGTTTCCCATTTCCTTCCCCAGTGACTACCAGTGTTTATGACTGGTGTTCTAGAAATTTCTATTTATGGACAAGCATCTTTTTTTTTTTAACCACTTAAAAAATTTATTTCAGAGAGGAAGGGAGAGGGAGAGAGAGATAGAAATATCAATGATGAGAGAGAATCATTGATTGGCTGCCTCCAGGATGCCCCCCCCCAGTGGGGATTGAGCCTGCAATCCGGGCATGTGCCCTGACTGGGAATTGAGCCATGATCTCCTGGTTCATTGGTCCGATGCTCAGTCACTGAGCCATGCCAGTTGGGCTTAACCACTCTTGAATGGATGTCATAAATTGGGA
Source organism: Myotis nattereri (assembly GCF_964212035.1). Classification (NCBI taxonomy): domain Eukaryota; kingdom Metazoa; phylum Chordata; class Mammalia; order Chiroptera; family Vespertilionidae; genus Myotis; species Myotis nattereri. Next base: position 141,236,546 of record NC_138078.1, on the reverse strand, counting down.
AAATGAAGCACCTGAGTCTGGGTCTGTATGGGATATTCAGCCATTGGAGAAGACTGCAAAACTGGGTTTCTGTTCTTAAGACCCAGAGCCCAAGTGTGTTCTTTCTCTACAGCCCCTGTCTTTTTGTTTTCTTCACAGATGGCAGAAGATATTTAAGTCCCGCCTGGTGGAATTGGTAGTGACCTATAGCAACACCTTCTTTGTCGTTCTCATTGCCATCCTTGTGCTGCTGGTCATTGGTGAGTGACCTGTGGCAGAGAGCAGCTACCTGCCCTAGACTCTTGCCGTGGCCTTTGCTGTAAAGCTCGGTGCCATGGTTCACGTGTAGCATACAGTTTTGGCTTTTCAGAGACAGACCACTTAAGTGTCTCTGTCTTTCTCTTGGGGGAGAGACTCCCTTCCTCCACAAAAAGGGTACTTGGCAGGGCCTTCACTTTGACCAGCAGTCTTTGTGGACCCTGTGCTAACCACTTCATGTCTCGGGGGCAGCTCCTCTGGGTCATTCCAGAACTGAAACCAAGAGAAACATTATTGGCCCTTGCTGACCTTGGTCTAAGTAGTACTGCTCTTCAGTCACTTAGCATCAGTCTCTCCCTCCGTGCCTGAAATAGGCCATGATTAGGGGAACGAGTGACCAAGCAGACAGGGAGCCTAGCTGGGAAAGAAGCTGCTGTGTCCTGTGGTATAGGGATGACCAAGAGGTCTGAACTTCAGGTCTTTCCAGGTTCTTCCAGCTCTGAAGTTCTATAAACCCCACATTGAGGTGCACACTAGCAGGGGCTGGAAAGATAAACTGGTTCCTCAGGCATGCCAGGGATGGGGTCTGGGGCCAGGTGGTACTAAGATGGAAGGCAAACATTTTGAGACGTTCTGGTAGCATGATTATTCAGAGACCAGCAGAATTAGTGAAGTTTGGACTCCAAAGTATTGGCTCGGCTCTGCCATAGACTGTGGTCCTGTCTCCAAGGTGTGCTTGCTTAAGCTCAGAGCACTCCTCTCTTCCCAGTCCACGTCAGAAATGCAGCAGGGGCCCCTGGCTGGTGTGCCTCAATTGAGCGGGCCTTGTTCGGTGCGCCAAAAGGTCACCGGTTAGATTCCTACTAGTCAGGACGTATGCCCGGGTTGCCGGCTTGATCCCAAGTAGGAGGCAGCTGATCTGTTTCTCTCTCACATTGATGTTTTCCTCCTTCCCTCCATCCCTCCGTCCCTCCCTCCTTCCCTCCCTCCCTCCCCCTTCCTCCCTCTCTAAAATCAATGAAAAACAACAACAATAACAAACCATATTAAAAAAAAGAAATGCAGCAGGGGGTGGGAGGCCAAGGGGCCCTATAGTTTAGGGGAACTTGCATGGCCCCACCCACTAGCTACTGTGTTAGGCACTTCTCTTTCCTAAATGTCTCAGGGCCTGATGGGATGTGTTCAGGCAGGAATACCTCTGCATAGGCCAGGTGTGGCCTGCTTATTCTCAGCCATGTAGGGTGGGTGCCAGCTGCCCGCATACCTTGCTGTTGAAATACTTGGTAAGTCTCTACTGTGAGGTAGCTCTTTCTGATCAGGGTCCTCTGAGCCCGCAGGGGTAGGGAATATGAACTTCATCCCCTGAGCACGAAAAGTCAGGCTTTTCTTGTGCTTTTGCTTTTGAATGTGGGGTAGGGGTGAGAATTGGGATGGGGAGGGACTGTGCTAGGGGTATTTCCTCTGCGCTGTGCCCTTCTGCAAACCAGACTCCAGGAGCTCTCCATTTTCTAACACACCGAAGTGGGCCAGGAAGGCCCCTTACGGAGAATCCAATAGTTAGCAAAGTCGTCACTCTTCTTTTTTGGAGTTGGGGAATTGCTCGAAAGTTCTACAGAGACAAATCCCGCTATGGTGACAGGCTGCTTCCTGCCCTAATGGTAAGAATTGTAATCTAGAGACGTCTGTAGAGTCTTCTACAAACATAAATGTCAGCTAGTAGTAAATACTAGTGAAAGGTGATGGGCATACCAAGTAGAGCTGTAGTGCTGGCTGGCTCCTAGTCTTCACTGAGAGGGGCCTAGGGCAGATCTGACTGGGGAGTGGGCTTGATGAGGGTCCAGGGTCAACTGCCCTGGGTTTGAGGCCCGAGATAGAGACAGCAGCACGCTGTTGGTGTGGCTTGGGCTAGTATGGCTTAACACCACCATCCCCAATCTGCTCTTTGCCATAGGCCAATGTGGTCCTTAAGGTGGTGGGGTTCCTAGTTGCTGATGACAGTGTAGAAAAATATGCTTTCTTTAAATCACAAAAATAATATTTTTAAAAATTCAGAAACTTAACCTAAAAAGTTAAACTCTTCCACAGTTCCATGTGTCACCCCATAGTTGCATATCTCACAGATAACCATCATTAATGCTTTATTGCACAGTTCCATAGGCATTTTCTGTGCTGATGTCTTTGTTAATATACTACACACGTGTTGGAGCGTGCATTTTTCCACTTATTGTATCTTAGACATTTTGTTACAGCAGTTGCATTCTTTTTAAAGATTGTGTAATATAGTCGTCCCTGGGGAATTGGTTCCAGGACCCCCATGGATACCAAATTCCATGGATGCTCAAGTCTCTTATGTAAAGTAGTGTAGTATTGCCCTAGCCGGTTTGGCTCAGTGGATAGAGCGTCGGCCTGGGGACTGAAGAGTCCCAGGTTTGATTCCGGTCAAGGGCATGTACCTTGGTTGCAGGCACATCCCCAGTGGGAGGTGTGCAGGAGGCAGCTGATTGACGCTTCTCTCTCATCGATATTTCTAACTCTCTATCCTTCCTTTCTCTCTGTAAAAAAACAATAAAATATTTATTAAAAAAGTAGTGTAGTATTTGCAAAAAACCTATGCACACCCTCCCATATACTTCAAATCATCTCTGGATTATTTATAATACCTAATACATATAATGCTATGCAAATAGTTGTTACACTGTATTGTTTAGGGAATAATGACAAAAAAGTCAGTACATGCTCAGTACAGACATGACCATCATAGACCTAACTACATAATACACAAATAGCAACAATGCAATATTTTTTTTCAAATATTTTTGATTTGCATTTGGTTGAATCCAAAGATGTGGAACCCACAGATACGGAGGGCTGACTATACAGGCATACCTCAGAGATATTGTGGGTTCAGTTCTAGACCAGTGAGGTGGATACCACAATAAAGCGAGTCACCCAAATGTTTTGGTTTCCCAGTGCATATAAAAGTTATGTTTACATTATACTGTAGTCTGTTAAGTGTATAATGGCAATATGTTTATAAAAATACTATAAATACCTTAACTAAAAATACTTTATTGTGATCTGGCCGGTGGCTCAGTTGGTTGGAGTATCATCCTGTGCACCAAAAAGGTGGTGGGTTTGAGTCTCAGTCAGGGCACATGCCTAGGTTGTGGGTTCAAACCCTAGTTGGGGCGTGTATGGGAGGCAACCTATCAATGTTTCTCTCACATTGATGGTTTTCTTTCCCTTCCCCTCTCTAAAATCAATAAAACCATATCCTTGAGTGAGGATTAAATTTTTTTTTTCTTTTTGCTGTTAAAAAGGCTAACCATCTGAGCCTTCAGCGAGTCATAATCTTTTTGCTGGTAGAGGATCTTGCCTCAATGTTGATGAAAACTCATCAGTAAGGTACTTGTATTCTATCATATGGTTATACTATAATTTAATTGCTTCTTTTTTTTTATTTGTTAATCCTCACCGAGGATATTTTTCCATTGACTTTTTTTAGAGTGGAAGGGGGGAGGAGAGACACAGAGAGAGAAACATCGATGTGAGAGGGACACATTGATTGGTTGCCTCTGGGGATCGAGCCTGCAACTGAGATACGTGCCCTTGATCAGAATCGAACCTGGGACTCTTTAGTCCTTGGGCTGATGCTCTATCCACTGAGCCAAACCTGCTAGGGCTAATTCCTTCTTTATAGGCATCCTAATTTCATTGCACATTTATGCAAGTGCTTCTGTAGGATAAATTCATAGAAGTGGAATTGATGAATCCAAGGGAGTGAACATTTTAAATTATGTGTCTTAGTTTGGGCTGCTGTAGCAAAAATACCATAGACTGGGTGGCTTAAAGAAACAGACATTTATTTCTCACAGTTCTGGAAGTACAGGATCAAGGTGCCAGCAGAATTGGTGTCTTGCGAGAGCCCTCTTCCTGGTTCATAGACTACTGCCTGCTGTGTCCACATGGCAGAAGAGGGTAGGGATTTCTCTAGGGTGGCTTTTATAAGGGCACTAATCCCATTCATGAGGGCCTTGTGCTCATGACTTAATTACCTCCCAAAGGCCCCACCTCCTAATATCACATTGGGGATTAGTATTCCACATAGGAATGTGAGGAGACAGGAACATGCAATCCATTGCAAATAGGTGAGTTGCCCACTTTATACCCCTGCTAATAGTGTTGGAGAGTGTTCGCTTTTTTTTTTTTTTAAATATATTTTATTGACTTTTTACAGAGAGGAAGGGAGAGAGATAGAGGGTTAGAAACATCGATGAGAGAGAAACATCGATCAGCTGCCTCCTGCACATCTCCTGGGGATGTGCCCGCAACCCAGGTACATGCCCTTGACCGGAATCGAACCTGGGACCTTTCAGTCCGCAGGCCGACGCTCTATCCACTGAGCCAAACCGGTTTCGGCGAGAGTGTTCGTTTTTAAGATACAGATTTAAATGTTTTTTTAAGTTGATTTTTAGAAAGAGAGGAAGGGAAAGAGAGAGAAACTGATGTGAGAGAGAAACATCGATCGATTGCTTCCCACATACACCCTAACGGGGGATTGAACCTGCAACCTGGGCATGTGCCCTGACTGGAAATCAAGCTGGCAACCTTTTGGTATATGGGACGATGCTCAACCGAGTCACACCTGCCAGGGCACAATACAGATTTAACATAAAGGCACCAGTAAGGAAAGGTAGGCTTTTATAATGTAAAATCAACTTAAAAACCAAGCCGTCTCAAGCCAGGAATTAAGAATTAAACCATGTCCATACAGTGATACCTTGCCCCTTTTATATGGGGGTCTATTAAGAGCCCTCTTTAGGTAGGTCTTTATGAACTGACTTAAAAAGATGTCTGGGTGTAGGAGAGAAAGCAGTAGCTATGGGCTGGTTCCATTTCTATTACACAAACAGATGTAAAAATATTTATAAACTGAAGTACTCTATGTCTAACAACGGCTCTCAGGAGCAGAGGCTGTTCACTATTCAGGAGTTACTTGCATGCCCCCTGTGTACCCTAAACTTTGCTAGGCCCTGGGGATTTCTGCTCTCATTGAGTTTTTAGTTTATATTTTTCTTCACTGTAAAGACTATCAGGTTTTTTTTTAAATTTTTTAAAAAAATATGTTTCTTTATTGATTTCAGAGAGGAAGGAAGAGGGAGAGAGAGATAGAAACATCAATGATAAGAGAGAACCATTGATCGGCTGCCTCCTGCACACCCCCTACTGGGGATCGAGCCTGCAACCTGGGCATGTGCCGTTGGCTGGAATCGAACCCAGGACCCTTCAGTCTGCAGACCAATGCTCTACCCACTGAACCATACCAGCTAGGGCTTGAGTTTTTAGTTTAATTTGGGGGAGACATGATAAACCTATAATTAAGGTAATTTCAGATAAGGGTGTGTATTACCAAGAAAATAACAGTGTAATGTGACTGAAAGCGACAGCTTTAGATATGATGGCCACATATATACCCTGCTGGAAGTGACTGTGTTATGGGGTTCTTTTTCCAAATTTCTGGAATGTTTGAATTTTTGATGACCACAAATGCCTTTTTTAATCCAAATAAAATGGTTTGAGTAATAAAACCCATTATAAAGCTTAGAGATGAAAATCCTTGAATCTTTAGCAGGCATCCTCTGGTTCTTGCCTCCTAGGCAGCTCATACTTCCTCAGCGGTCATTTCCATAAGCAGGACTACCCTAGCTTATCAGTGGGGTGGCTGGTGGCCTGCCTGACTTGATAGACAGAACCGGACATTAGGGGGACCATGGCAAAGGGGGCTGCTCCTGGCTAGCAATGCCTCAGACTTGGTTAGCATCTTGACACAGCGAGCAAGCCTGTGGCCTGGGTAGAATGGGGCCAGGGAACGACATGAGAAAAGCTGGAGGAGCAAGAGGGTCTGAGGGCAGAGCTCTGGTGGGCATTCCATGAGGTGTGTCTAGAAGGGGTGATAGCAGGAGACAGTTTGAGGGAATTGAGACCTCCCCAACTCACACTGTCTCAGCTGGACAGTCTGGACTTCTTCCAGAGGGAGTTAACCCCCGTGTCATCTCCCTGTTTCACCACAGATGCTGTACGTGAGATTTCGAAGTATGACGACGTGACAGAGAAGGTGAACCTCCAGAACAACCCTGGAGCGGTGGAACACTTCCACATGAAGCTTTTCCGTGCCCAGCGGAATCTCTACATTGCTGGCTTTTCCTTGCTGCTGTCCTTGTGAGTGGGGAGGGGTGAGGGACTGTGGGGGGGCCTCTGGGCTGTGACTTTGATTCCTCAGTAGATGGCCTTGAACCCGAGGCCTGTCTATGTTAGGGGATCCACACAGTTTCCCCAGAGGCCTCCAGTTTTTCCCCTGACCTCCAGAGGCAACATAAAGAGTGAGACAGGACTGACTGGAAGGTTAGAAGATGCGAGTTCTGGCTCTGCCACAACTTGCCACATGCTCTCTTAGGGCAAATGCATTAGCAGCTTGCTCTCTGTACATAGTGTGAAGTGAGGTGTTTCCCTCCTCTGGGAGAAGCAGAAGGTTAAACTGGCTTCTTGCCTTGGGAGGAATGGGTAAAGGCATGGCTGAGACTGTGTCCCTAGAGCCTTCCCAGATGTTAGACCTCTGGGAGCACATTCTGATCCATGGCAGTCTGTTTATTTCTTTCCTTTTTTTTTTTTGTAAGATTGAAGGCCTTGATTAGGGTCATGGGGTTGGCTAGTTGGGCAAGACTAGACTGATAGGAAGCACCTGTTTGAGCTTGGGGCTGGTTTACTGCCTCTTGCTCACAGGGGTTCTGATTGGGGCCCTGGCTGTTCTCAAGTATGCTGACTGGCAGGGGGTAGACATAACACTCAGGCCGAGGGCTTCCAGAGGAGTCCGGATGGCACTCATAGTGCGGATACTCAAAACCTGGGCGAGTGTTTGGATCCTTGGTTGGGCTGGGATCTCCCACCACTCGTCACCTGGACATCCTTTTTCACTAGGCATTAGAATGACTACATGTCTGGGTTTCAGTTTTGCAGAAAAAGTCAGTTGCTCAGGTGAGCCTGCCCTCTCTGGGTCAGAGTTGGAAAAGTGGCAGGGGCGGTGCTGGAAAGGGCAGACAGCTCTTCAAGGTGAGCCGAATGATCAGAGTCGGGAAATGAGAAGTCTGGAAGGAGTTGGACACAGACTCTAGAATTTTAGGGTTTCTGGAACCTCTGAAAAAGATGATGATGATCTTGTAGGCTGAGACTGAAAGGGAGGCAAAAACAGGATTCTGACTCCATCTGCATGGGAGCTGGGAGGGGTGGAGTGGGACATGATGGCACTGTAAGTCTGAGGGACTACAGAAGCACTCAGGGCTTCCCAGCCAGGTCACATCTCATCTGAAAGATAGGAAGGACAGGACGAAAAGCAAGGACTGCCCCAGAAGAGCACACGGAGCTTAAGAATAGTATCAGGAAGGCGGAACCCTGCAATGAACTCTGGATTGTGAAGCACGGTGTAGGACATGGGAAAAGAAGTCCCTTTAATGTTTCTGTGTCAAGTAAAGAATGGTGGGCAGAAGGTTAAGGGTCAAGGAGGCATTGAGATGAGATGATTGAAATCTCAGAAGGGTAAAGGTAGGCTGAAGTGCCCAGCTACTCAAAATGATTTAGCTTCCACTTGTGCTTGATGGCATTATGTCTGGGGGATCTTGCAATTGTTTGTAGATGGAATTGCGGGTTGGGAGAGATTCTGGAAGACTACAGACAGGCAAGCATCTCAGTTTCCAAAGGGAGGCGAAGATAGATGAGATAATGACTAGAATGGGAGGGTCTGATTCTTACCTCAAGCCATGTTCTAGAAAGAATAGCTTGTGTGTATTTACGTGCAAAGAGGCATAGTTGGTGACTACTCTGAATTCTTTAGAGAGCCAGTTCTCTCAGTCTGCCCCCGCCTTCTGTTGAGCTAGTATATGTGGGTTTTTGGCAGGATGATTGCCAGGCTCCAATTCAATTTTTTTAAAAAATATTTTTGTTGATTTCACAGAGGAAGGGAGAGGGAGAGAGAGAAACATTAATGATGAGAGAGACTCATTGATTGGCTGCCTCCTGCACACTCCACACTGGGGATTGAGCCCGCAACCACGGCATGTGCCCTGACCAGGAATCGAACCATGCCAGCCGGGTTCCAATTCAATTTTTATGGATCAGGTGCTGAAGTGTGGCCCCATGCTGCCATAACAGTGTCATTGGGCGGGGTTTTAAATCCCATGAGTGGCTGCCCCATGGATCAGTTCCATCCAAATAGAGGCCTCAGGAGCTTGTGCTCTACCCCCAACCTGCTCAGTGTTCTGTGCTGAGGGCGGTTGTCATGGTGAGCAGATGCAGAGAGATATGAAAGCTAGGAGGAAGTGAACAGCAGGTAGGTTAGCTGCCTCTCAATCCTCAGTTGTCTAGGTGGTGTTGATTCGAATGGGACTTGAGTTTTTAAAAGGGAAACATTTGTAAACGTGTGTGTAGATTCATAAAGGGCCGTGGAAATAGGGCCGAACATGAACTTGAAAAGACTTGTGGTCGTGGCTCATTGCATCTCAATGAGGTACTGCAAAAGCTGATGAACCCTCGGTGCCCTTTAGTGAAGGCTGGAACCACCAGGCCAGGTTCTATGGGCCTCCTGATCCTGTTCCAAGTGTCTGTCTCTCTCTTACTGTCTGTCTCTTCCTTGTCTGTGTTTGCACACATCTCACTGGGGCGCACGGACTCAACACCTAAACCTCCTTGGGCACTGGCTAAGTTGGGAAGGGAGGCAGAGCCAGGGTAGATAAGTCAGGAGTGGCAGGAGACAGGCTAGAGGGTTTTGAATGAGTTTGTACCCAACCTCCATGTGGTAAAGCACTGTGTTTTTCCAAGGCTGCTGCACCATGGTCAGAATTGGGTGTTCATATTTGGTGACAGTGCATGGGATGGAGTAGAGCATCCTGGGAGCAGGGAGACCAAGTTGGGGGTCGCTGGAGTGAGAGATGCTGGCAGCCTGAACCAGGGAGTGATAGCATAAGTTGAGATTGAAGGACAGGTTTAAGAGGTTTGATGGGAGATAGGGGAGCAGATAACAGGGACACCAATCCTCTGAGGCTGACATGGTGGCAATTCTGCTATGGGCATCTGCAGAGCAGCAGCTGAGGCAGAAGCCAGAGGACCGCCTGCACGCATGTATACATGGAAGGGAGGAAGGGATGGAGGGGGGATCCAGTGAGGCCCATCAGAAGGAACGAGGAAATCGGTGAAGGAGGGGAAGGTCAGTCAGCAAGATGGCACGTGTCTCAGCTCAGAAGCCCGAGGGCGATCTGCCTTTCCCTGTCTTTTCACACATGTGCTCCCCCTGCTCATATTCATATGTATATACACATACACACACACACACACACACACACACACACACACACACTCTAGGGGCCCGGTGCACGAAATTCATGCACTGGGTGTGTGGGTGTGTGTGTCGGGGGGGGGGGAGTGTCCCTCAGCCCAGCCTGCCCCCTCTCACATACTGGGAGTCCTCAGGCGTTGACCCCATCACCCTCCGATTGCCTGATCGGCCCCTTGCCCAGGCCTGAGGCCTCCGCCAGAGGTGTCAGGCTTGGACAGGGGACCCCCATCTCCCCCCGATCACTGGCTCTGGCCCCCGCCCAGGCCTGAGGCCTCTGGCCCAGGAATCATGCCTGGGCAGGGGACTCCCATCTCCCTCTGATCGCTTGCCCCACCCCCCGCCCAAGCCTGACGCCTCTGACCCAGGCTTCAGGCCTGGGCAAGGGGACCATCATATCCCCCCAATCCCCGGCTCCGCCCCCCACCCAGGCCTGATGCCTCGGCCAGAGGAGTTGACCCTCATCACCCTCCGATCACCAATCACCGGATCGGCCCCTTGACCAGGCCTGAGGCCTCCGGCAGAGGTGTCAGTCCTGGGCAGGGGACCCCCAGCTCCCCGCGGTTGCAGGCTCCGCCCCTGCCCAGGCCTAACGCCTCTGGCCTAGGCTTCCAGCCCGGGCAGCGGGGACCCGCAGTGGCAGCGGGGGGCGCCGCGATCGTGGGCTTCGCTTTAGGCCCAGGCAAGGGACCCCTAGCTCCTGGGACTGCCAGCTTCGACCGTGCCCAGCTCCCATCGCTGGCTCCACCCCTACTTCCTGCTATCACTGGCCAGGGCGGCAAAGGCGCCTGATTCTCCGATCATGGCTGCCCCCCAGCTCTTAGCTCCCCCCTGGGTTTCCGATCACTGTCAGTGGCAGGGGGCTTCTTCCTGCTTTCCCTTTCGCCTCCCTGCATTGTGCCTACATATGCAAATTAGCCGCCATCTTGTTGGCAGTTAACTGCCAATCTTAGTTGGCAGTTAATTTGCATATAGCCCTGATTAGCCCATGAAAACGGTATCGCCGTATGCCAATTACCATTTTTCTCTTTTATTAGTGTAGATATATATATATATATATATTTAATTGTGGCAAAATACATATAACATCACACTGACCATTTGAGTCATTTCTAAGTGTTCAGGTCAGGTCTGTAATGTTGAGTCCGTGCACACTTTGTACAATCAGCCTCCAGAATTCAGTTCATCTTGTAATATGGAAACTGCTCCAGTTCTACAGCCTACGTATGTCTCCTGAGTGTTTCTTCAGTGTCCTGGGAGCCATTGTCATGGTGGGGCTTCCTGCTGCCATCCTTGTTCCCCTAGCCAAGTGACCTTTTCTGTCATCAAAACCAATTCTACCACCCCCTGCTTCTAGTGCCTTCATAGCACCTTTGGTATATATGCCTCACACCCAGATCCTTTAGGACATGATCACTCCCTTCCACAGCCCCTGCTTTGGCCTCTCCGTGTCTGAGCTCTGATGGCAGGAATCCCAGGGTGGCTAGTGAAGAAATACTTCTAGGCCCCCAGAGGATGCAGATGCTATGTGATGAGATTGGGCTTTGGAATTGGGCCTGGGTTGAGATCCTGTGTCTTAGCTGTGTGACTTTGGGTAAGTCACTTACTCTCTTTGAGCCTTTTCCCTTATCTGTAGAGCAGGAATGAGGATACCTCTCTCAGGTGATTAGTGTAAGGGTCGAGGTGACTCAGGTCATGGTCACAGCATCATGACTGGCACTTGGGAACTGTTTAATAAATGGTAACATTTATCAGTATCACCCCAAGTAGTTATAGAGTTTTGTGGGATTTTTCTCACGTGTGCGATCGGCTTTGCCAGCCCAAGTAGGGAAAGGAAGAGAAGGCCAGGTCTTGGTTTTCAGGGGTCTTATGTTCTGGGCTGGGTATGGGGTGGTAGCAGAGTAGAGTAGAACAGAGAGGACAGGTATTGCAGCAAGAGCAGAGGGTGGGGGAAAGGCTTTCCCAGGTAGAGGCCAAACAAGAGTTGGAGGCATGAAGAGAAAAAGGAAAAAGTTGGAGGCAGGCAAGCTGAGATGTGTTTGGGGCCCTGGGCATCCAGTTGGATGATGCTACGGGGTTCTCAGCCCGTGGCAGACTGCTTGCTTAGTTGAAACACACATAGAGGCAGAATAGAATGGTCCTCTGTGAATGTCACCCAGCTTTAGCAGTAAACGTCCTCCAGTTTTGTTTTATCTTCCCCCATCCCCCACTGTGCCCTGGCTCTGGATTATTTCGAAGCAAATCCCAGATATCATGTTTACGGGCAAAATAATATTTTGGTTTATCGCTTTGAAAAGAGATGGTTGGGCATTTTCCCATGCACCAAAAGGTTGCTGGTTCAATTCCGGGTCAGGGCACATGCCCAGATTGGGGGCTTGATCCCCAGTAGGGAGGCAGCCAGCCAATCAATGTGAGTGCCTGCTTACAATTCCCTGATTACCTTGCAGGGTTTTTCTTTTTTTTCTTTTTTAATATATTTTATTGATTTTTTTACAGAGAGGAAGGGAGAGAGATAGAGAGTTAGAAACATCGATGGGAGAGAAACATCGATCAGCTGCCCCCTGCACATCTCCCATCCTCGCAACCCAGGTACATGCCCTTGACCGGAATCGAACCTGGGACCTTTCAGTCCGCAGGCCGACGCTCTATCCACTGAGCCAAACCGGTTTCGGCTTCTTTTTTTATATAACTTATTTGTTTATATTGGTATCTAACTGAGATATTTTTAAAAATCCTAGTGCTCAGGCCTACCCAAAGATAGTGATTTAAGTGGAGGGAACACTGCTGTAGAAGACCAGTCAGAGGGATTTTTTTGCCTTTAGTTCCACTCGATCCATGCATCTGTTGGCTGCCATAATTTTCTAAGAATACAAAGACAGTAGGACTTTAGATCTCGGCTTTTAAATCTTTTTAAAAATATTTTTTGTTGATTTCAAAAAGAGGAAGGAAGAGGGGGAGATAGAAACATTAATGATGAAAGAGAATCATTGATTGGCTGCCTCCTACGTGCCTCACTCTGGGGATTGAGTCTGCAACCCCGGCATGTGCCCTGACCAGGAATTGAACTGTGACCTCCTGGTTCATGGGTCAATGCTTAGCCATTGAGCTACACTGGCCAGACTTAAAAAAATAGTCTTAAAGAATATTTTGTAGAGAGGGAGGAACACGGTGGGGAGAAGAGAAAGAGAGAGAGATATAGGGAGAGAGATAAGAGAAACATCATTCAGTTGCCACCGGTTCGCACTCTGACCGGAAATCAAACCGCAACCTAGATATGTGCCCTGACCGGGAATTGAACCCAGGACCTTCCAGTGCACGGGACATCGCTCCAACCAACTGAGCCACACTGGCCAGGGCATAGTAAGAATCTTTTTGATAAGTCCATTGACTTCTAGTCCCCACCAAGCCAAACTCATCCCAGCTACAATAGTGTGCCAGTGTCCTATGGGTGCTGCACTTAGGAGGGTAGGAGAGGCACTTATGAAGGGGAGCTGCAGGAAAATGTGTCGGGGGTCTTCCCTATGAAGAGTCCAAGAAGGATTATCTGACATGCGTCAGAATGAGCATTGACTTTAAAATAGATTGTTCAGCTACCTGATTTGGGACAAAGAATTCTCTTCCTCACACTAAAAACAAACAATGAATGAATGACCTTTGGGGCTCAGTGCCAAGCCAGCAGGGGTTCCTTCTTCCTGATTCCAAATTCATAGAAAGCTTACCCTTCCAGGAAGGCCCCTTTCTCTCAGAGCCTGAGGACTCCAGCCTCTGGCCTAAAAGCAGAGGGTGAGGGAGTGGAGAGCAGGGTTCTGGATGGGAAGTGACCAAAGGGCTCCTCCAAACCCATCTCTGCAAGATGGAAAGAGTCACTGTGAGGAATGTGGCTTGTGTAACTGGGGAACTGCATTTGGTGGCCTTCTCTTTTCCCACCCCCAGGCTCTGAGCACACCGGGCCTCCTGCTGGAAGCATTACTTGGTTTCCTTTGGACTCTAGGGCCTTGCAGGACACATCCAGGGGTGATGGCCCCTTCCCTGCCACTGCCTTCAGAGTTACTTCTCCATAGCCAGGTGGACTAACAGCATGTTTTTGTTGGAGTCAGCTAGTCTCAGAATATCTTTGCCTGGGTTGTCTGACCTCCTTCAGTTGCTCTCTGTCCCCCCAAATCCATTGGCTGGTTTCTAGAAGGCACACTACAAAACCCCTGGAAACAGCTTGCTCCTGTCCCCCAGTGCTCTTCAGCTTAAGAGGGTGGAGGACAGGCAGTCGCTGGAAGGACTGACTGCATACCCCTGCCCTGTCCCCCTCTAGCTGACTTTGTTTTCAGGGTGGCCAACAGTCACCTGGGTCTTTAGCTGGAGTTGCCACAGGGATGTTTCCCCCTCCCCATTTTCTACAACCTCTGCTCCAGGGCTGAGAGGAAGGTTGAGTGGGTATGCTGAGATTTACTCCAGCAACCCTGTGGGAGGATGGTCCCTGGATCTGCTTTGCTGTCTCCTTATTTTCATGACTCCAGGCTCTTCAGAGTGAGAGTTCCTGGGGCCGCTTCTGCCCTCTTACAGTGCTATGCCTGAAGCCCTTTCCTGGGGTATGGCCTGGCTTTTGGTTCCTTGCCAGGGCACCCTCCTGTTTTCTTGAACCGCTGGGGAAGGTTCACCCAGAATCCACCAACCCTGGGAAGCCCTGACTGGGGCAAGGCTGTAGTCAGCTTGGAGAGTCAACAGGTGGCGCTGTGGCGCCAGCTTCCCACTTGCACGGGGCAGCAGGGATGGGGGGCCACTATAACCATAGAATATTCCATTCGGTACTTGGAAGGACCTTCCCCCTTGCTTCTGTCCCACTTCCTGTTAAGCCCACAGGAGGGAGACAGGATATGAAGCACGTCTCCCCGACTTGATATGGTTGGCCCTGGTTCTCTAGTGTCCTTACAGAGACTCGCTTTCTCCTGCCTTCTCTTGTTTATTCAACCTTTTATAAAAGCACGAGAGTCCTGCTTAGTGTCCAAAAACATCTTACCAAGAAACTTGTGTTGAATTCAGGTATTTGGGGGTGACATTAGTCTGCCAAGGAAACCTCTGGATTCTCAAGGTTCGTGTGCTGGCTTTTTCCTCTCGTCATTGGGGGCATTTAACCCAGAACCTGGGCCCCTCTGTCAGCCATGTTTCTTTGGGAAATCCCTTTGGCTCCTGAGTTCTGTCTGACCTGTTGTCCAGAAATGGGTAGCTAAGAGCAGTTATCCCCATAATAATGTTTGGGTGGTAAAGCAGAGAACAGTGGAGGCTAAACCAGCAGGAGAGGGAGAAGCAGTACCTCAACATTTTCTCCAGGGTGACACCTCCTGGGCTCTTGAGACTTGGAGAGTCTGAAGCTCAGCGCCTTCCATCATGGGCACTGAGGGGACACACAAGGGCGCATTGATGTGTTTGGGAGGGTCTCGGGGGGTGTAGGGTCACAGGAGGAGTGTTGGAGTTGGATCTTGACAGGTGAGTGTAGGGCAGGTGCAAAAAGGTCCTAGTGCGTGAGGGGCAGTGAGAGTTCTAGAAGTTCTAGAAGGCCAGCTCCCTACTTGGCCTGCTAGGGAGCGCTGCGCTTGGCTTAGCTTGGGGCCCTATGGGAACACCCTGTGGATGAGGTCCAGGACACTGGCTTCTGCCCCGGCTGTGGTGATGAGTGCTTCCCAGAGTGCCTTCTCAGCTCCCACTGCAGCCGCAAGCCTAGCCTGCTTATCCGCACGGGTCTGACTTGGTGCCTTCCTGCCGGTCTTTCCTGCTACCCTGTTGCTGCACGGGCAAGCTCCGTGACCTGTGTCCCCCTCAGTGCAGCCAGGTCAGGGAAGAGCCAGGGCCCCAGACCTGCATTCAGCCCTGGCTTGAGGTGCAGCCTCACACACGTGAGAGTGGGGAGGTCATTTCCAGGGCCTTAGGGGTCCATCTAGAGATCAAAGGTGCAGTCCCTGGTCCCTGGGCAGCCAGACAAGGAACAAGCGATACAGAGCGATGAGAACAAGCCAGACGAATGCAACTGGATGGGGCACAGGAGGATCAGGAGAGGCTTTTGGGGGGTCAGGTAGAAATTGAGCTGGGTCTTGAGTCCTCAGCAAGAGTTCACAAACAGAAGGGGAGGAGCCATTGCAGACTGGAGCGCTGAGTGCAGGGGCAGGGAAACAAGGCAGGTGAGAACCCTGTGTGTTCCAAGAAGGGCCAGTGGTTTGGTGTTACTAGAGCAGAGAGCTGTGTGCCAGCCGGAGGCTGAGGGCAGGTGTTGGAGGGATGGAAGCAGAGGGGTGACATGATCGGATAGTCTTGGAGAAAGATCACTCTGGCTTCCCTTAGGGCATGTATTGCCAAGCAGTACAGTCACCGCTAGGGAGGAGGCCAGTTAGTAGCTGCTAAAACCACCCAGGACAGAAGTTGTGATGGGGATGACTCGGGGAGTCGTCTGTCTGGAGTTGAAATGGATAGGACTAGATAATGGCTTGGGGGAGGGGTGGAGGCCTGAGAGCTTGGGAGGTGCAGGGGTGATCCGGCCCTCATGGACAGGCTGCATTGGGTATGTCTTGGGGACACTCAGCAGCCGTGGTCTAGTAGGCAGTTGGGCATAAGGGTCTGGGCTGAGATAAACCCTGTCAGGGAGGAGATTGGCAGGCAGCCAGGGTTGCTTGAATCAGGGCAGGGGATGATTCTGTCAGCTGCTCCAATGCTGCAGAGTGAACTCCCCCCGCCCCCAAGGATTCCAGGGCGCTCCTTGGATTGGGTGGTTATGGCACTGGTGGGCCTGCTAGTGGCTTGGCCAGGCTGTGGCCTAGATTGGCATAGGTTTAGGAATAGAGGGAGTAGGAGGAGGGGGAGTGGCTTGGGTTGGCAGGAGGGAGAATGGTGAGGAGTGAGGTTCATGGAGGGAAGAATTGCCCAGAATCTTTCTGGGCTGGGTTGAAGAAACAGGTCTAACAGGAAGGGAGGGAGAGGACGAGGATGACACAAAATAGCACGAAACACACGGGGCTGGGGGGTGCCTACCCTGCACTGAGAGGGAGACCCTAAGAGCTGCAAGCTGACGAGGGGGGTGGGGCGAGCAGGCTGAGGACCCTGGACGGCTCTTGTGCTGGGTTCTGCATTTTCCCAGGCTTCTTTTGGCAACCCTGGTGCTCCATAGCTGGGAATGGGCTGGGAGGGTACCGAGGAGAGATGGGCCCCTGCTGTGCTGCTGCTGTCATTGCTGCCGCCACCACCACCCTGGGCCCAACCTCACACAGCACCGTTGGAGTCCTGCCCGAGTCAGCTGCCTGCCCAGCATTGTTGGTGGGGCGGTTAGGGAGAAGTGTCACCCTTGGGCTTGCCTCTCCAGCTTTGCTTGCTGGGTCCACCAGGTGGCACACATGCCCTCCCCCCTCCCTGCTCCAGCTAGGGATTGGCCTAAGGGCTCTGTGCTGGGAGGTTGGGGCTTAGTCAGACTTGCCTTTCTTTCTGGGCCCCTCCAGTTGACTTCCACTTCCTCTGAGTCCTCTGAGTCAGGTACGTCTCTTCTCTCTGGCTTCTGGGGTACCCGGGAGCTCCCTCCACCTCCAGGGCTTCAGCCCAGTGGGGGGCAGGCTGGTGGGCAGGCAGGGGCTGAGACAGGGAAACCTGAGCCCTGGGCCACGAGGTCCCGCCTGCTAATTTTAGAGAGCACATGTCACTGGAAACTCTCCCCTCCTGCCAGGAACCAGCGGCCTGGCTCTCCCAGTACTGCCATGGGCCCCTAGAACCTGTCCCCAACCCAGGAAGCAAGGTGGGCATCTCAGGTCCCCTGGAGCCTGCTCCCCTCTAAGTCCTTGTTTTTGACAGGGCTTCTGATGGCCCAGGCTCTAGGTCCTAATCTGGGAAGTGCCGGTTTCCGGGCCCTCAATCCTGGGTGTCTTGTCAGCGAGAGCTTGCCTTGTTTACTTGCTGTTCCCTTGGGCTGCCTGAGTAGCAGGTGTCCATGAGAACCCCATGAAGGCCAGCTGGCGGGTCTGGGAATGGGCCTGGACAAACCAGACTTTTCCGCTTTCCCAGGGCTCCTGCACATACATGTCTTCCTCCAAGCTATGGCTGGCTTGGGTCCCTACCCCAGGTGTATGGGGAGAGTTGTCTATACGCACCCCGCGGTTTTGACCATTTGAGGGTGACTTCAGGAAATGGAGCAGCGTGTGCCCTCAACTGCTGCCTGTTTGCCTCTCATGGCTTGGCTGGCCCTGTTCTCCTAGCCACAGAGGCCCTCAGTGTGGCAATATTATCTAACAGATGTGTTCTAGCAGCTGCCTATAGAACATGTTTGGGATGGGGGTGGGGAGAAAAAGAGCCATTTCTATTTCTCTCAGTTGGCCTGGGAGTGGGTCCTTGGAAATTTAAAATGTATAGTCGTTCCTAGCTCAGGCCTTGGGGGTCAGACAGACAGGAGTGGGGATTCTAGCCACACCCACTTCTAGCTCTTGACCTTGACCAGTTGCCTTAACCTGTTGAGCCTCAGTTTCTCCCCTGTGAAATGGGGGCGATGATCTCCCCTACCTCACATGGTAGGTGTAAGGATTTGGCTGGCTTTTTGGAAGCGCCCCCCAGGCACTAACTGCTTGTTTAGGGCGAACCTGACCTTGCATTGAGGAAAATGGCACTGTTTTGGCTTCTCTGGCACCTCCAGGTCCTGACCCGGAAAGTGCTAGGTTCCAGGCCCTTAGGCTATAGCTTACCCCACTTGGGTGTCCTGTCAGGCTTTTGTTTCCTGTGCCTGCCATTTGGGGGCAGTGTTAATCATTCTGGCACAGAGGACAGCTCGTGGTCCACCTTTTCCCTCATGTTGCTAGATCCAGGCCTGCAGCGTCTCGCTTGGCTGCCCTGGCAATCCAAGAGAGCAGGTCTAGGCTGGAGGCAGGCATGGGGCGGGAGCAACCAAGAGAAATTCATGTCAGCCATTTTCCCCTTTCTTTTGCTCACTTCTTCCTTTTTATAAACATTCACAGCCTGCTTAGACGCCTGGTGACCCTCATCTCTCAGCAGGCCACGCTGCTGGCCTCCAATGAAGCCTTTAAAAAGCAGGCAGAGAGTGCTAGTGAGGCGGCCAAGAAGTATATGGAAGAGAATGAGAAGCTGAAGGTGAGTTCTGCCTGCCTGACCCCATCATGTGACATTCTTGATGGGCCACTGTGAGCCTATCAGTGACACTGGTTATTGGGAAAGCCGAGGAATTGGGTGGAGGGGCATAGGGGCAGTTCTCAGTGGGGGCATGTACAGGAGGAGACTGGGGGGCTGGGAGCGAGAGGGGGTGCTCTTGCTGCTCTCTCAATTCTACCTGCTACATTTAGGCCAGACTCTTTCCTGGTAAAACTGGCTCCCTAATGAGCTGAGCCCTGTGCTGTGACCGGTGGACAAGTTAACACAGAAGAGCATTGCTATCAGCTGGGGACGAGGCAGGGATGGGGTGTAGCCAATCCTAGAAGGTCTGTGAGAAGAGGTGAGGTGTGAGCCAAGCTGGGAAGGAGGCTGATGGGCTTGGATTCCGGGGCAGGATAGAGTTGGACCGGTAGGGTCGAGTTTGGGGCTCCTTGGCCAGAGCGAGCTGTGGAGCCTGGCGGGGAGAAAGGAGGAGCATTGGTCAGTTGGGAGTGACTGGCAGCCATCCCCAGATGACAGCAGGTTGACTCATTGGATGGACTGGTAAGCTCTGAGGAGCTGCTGAGAAAGGAGGCAGGGCTGGGGGCCAGGGTGGGCAGGGTGTGTGCCCTGTGAGCTGCAACAGGTGGCCCTGCTGGCTCTGGCCTTTCCTGATGGCTAGGAACAAGCAGTGGCCCAGTTCCGTGCTGACATTTCCGAAGGGGCAAGTGCCCAGGCAGCTTGAGGAATCACAGCTCAGTTGGGGAGGATGATGCTGGCGTGCCTCCCTTCCTCCCCCCCCCCCTCCCCGCCGCCTCCCTCTCTCTACCCCTCTCCCTCCCTCTCTCCCAAGTAACCAGGCCCTTGGCACTTTTCCTAGGAAGCTGTTGGTGGTGGAGTCAAGTTGGATGCCAGGGAGGGGAAGTTGGAGTTAGCGAACAGTGACTTGCAGGCTGAGCTGAAGAAGCTGAAGGATGAACTGGCCACCAACAAGCAAAGTGAGCATTGTCCTCAGGTGTCCCCTGGTCCCCAGAAGTCTGGAGCCTCTGCTGGTGGCTGCTACTGCTCTTGTGCCAAAGTATTAATAACAAACACGCGGGCTCAGGAGCTGGGTGTAAACAAACAAGTGACACCCTTATCATCCACCTCAGACAGCCTGTGGGGCTCAGTGCTTTAGCGGTGCACACGGCGGCCCGCTGAGCAGGGCCTTGGGAGTCCCAGAGGCCTAAAAACTAATTCCAGAGCATCTCACCCAGTGCCAGGCATGGTGTATGGGCATTGTTGTCACCAGGGTCTCATGGGTAAGGAAGGAACGAATTCAGGAGGCTAAATGACAGCTGGTTGAGATGTTCCCCCAAACCCCACAGCAAGTTCCCAGATGCTCCCTTCCTGAAGGCCTCTCCAACATTCCTCTCCTGTCCTCAGCTTCCAGGCTGGGCTTTTGCTCCCTGCCTCTTGCTGTCACTCCCAGTATTCTCAGAATGTTTGTCCCATGCCTTCAGACTTGCTGAAATCACCCCTGCCTGAAGCCACTCCGGGTATCTTCATTAAAGGGGCTGGTGGTCCTCGGTATTTTCCCACTTCCCCCAGCTTAGTTGGCCAACTTCCCTATTTGGGGGGCTCTCAGGGCAGCCCGCAGAGGAGCTTTCTTGAGAAGAGTGGTCTCCTAGACCTCACTGGGGACAGATTCAGGGTCTATTTGATGTCAACACAAGCAGGGTTTTCTCGCTAATCCCCATCTTTTCATTACTTAGAACTAGAGAAAGCTGAAAACGAGGCTCTGGCCATGCGGAAGCAGTCCGAGGGCCTGACCAAGGAATATGACCGCCTGTTGGAGGAGCACAGGAAGATACAGGTCAGCATGCCCTGTCCTGCTCTGTTGGAAGGGAGGCCCCTCTGCACGGGGGAGGCTGCTGCTCTCCTGCTGCAGGCCTTTCAAGAGCCCCTGGCAGTAGGGGCTGCTCCCTCTCTCTCGCTCCCCCTTTCTCCGTTGCTGCTGAATCTGGGCCCAGCAGCCAGAAACCTTTGTTGGGCAGGAGGAGTGTGGTCTAGCAGATGGCAGCCACTTACTAAGGTGGTCTTGGCTGTGGGGTTGGCGTCATGCCCAGCATCAGTGTCCTTGAGAGGAGCTCTAGCCCTGTGTGATCCCCATTCCTGGTCTGGTGTCCACTCCAGTTCAGACCACTGAAGGTGCCTCATCACGCAACAGGCATACAGGGAACTCCAGGACTGGCTGCTGGCCTTTTCTCTGTAGGGGTTGCAGGGTGATGTAGGGGCAAAAAGCTGGGGCATTGCAGGCTCTCCCCAGCCCAGCAGGTGCTAGTCACTGCCATCACCTGTGCTTCCAGGCCTGGTCTGAGCCCTCAGAGTAGCTGCATCTGGAAGCTCAGATGGCCTGGAAATGGGGCATGAGGGCCAGGTAAACACTCCTAAGTTCTGACAGCTTGCCTCGGTGCTCGGCAACCCAAGTTTGGGCACCACAGTGGTCGAAGAGGGAGGGCCTAGCCCCCAGATGGGGCCAATAGCCTCAGTGTAGGGCAGACTTGCAGGTGTGTAGAATTGGGAAGAGCCTGGCCAGGAACTTGGAAGGGACTCAGAAAGGCCTGGAAGCTGAGCTGTGGGCATGGGGGCAGGGGCGGGGTGGGGCCCAAGAGGAGGTGTTGGTTTGGGGTCAGCTGGTGTTAGGGTTGAGCCTCTTCACTAGAATGAGGCTACTCCCATCCTTGCAAGGTTTGGGGTACTGCTGAGGGTGGGGACTTTGGTCACCTGGATACCTGTCATTTGGGGAAAAGAAGTGCCATACCTGGCTTCTGGGGTGGAAGGGCTAGAGGGCGAAGGGGAGGAGTGTGCCACTCCAGTGCTTTTTGATTTTTGTCCCTTTTTAGATGAAGATAGATGGTCCCACGGACAAGAAGGAGGAGTGAGGGCACCTCCTGTCCACCTGTGGCCGTGGCCTGGCCCACGTTTGCTGCTTCCTGAGGGCCAGGCCTTCTTCGGTATTTGCACTTCCTGCCCCTCACACTGCTTACAGTTTCTTGTCCTCCCAGCACTCCACTGGAGCCTGGATTTTCACCTGCTCAGGATGAAAAGGCGGGCACCTGGAACCCTTGCAGTGGGGTTTGCTTCCTGCTGGGTTGAGCCCCTTTTTGTGTTGCTCGTTCATGTTTGGGGTTCCAAGGCCCCCTTTCTCTCGTCCTGCCAGGCGGATGGAGCAGGCAGAGTAGTTTCTTTCGGCAATAAAGGTTGTTATGAAGTGTCCATTGTGTATCTGTGTAACAGGCTGCGAGGGGGCCTCTTTCTCCCCCACCCTAGAGCGATAGCTCAGACAGAGACCCCAAGTCTTTGTCCTTCCAGGTACTTTTCTTTCAACTTAAAAGCTCTAATCCTTAAAGGCTCCCCACCCCAGGCTAGGTCCAGGCGCATGCTTGCTCTCTGCTCCCCAAGCCAGGCTCTACTTTATGGCCACTTGGGATGTGTCTGTCCTATTGGTCTCCCTGGGGGTTGGCCACTGGGCCCAGGGGAGCTAGACTCCGTAAACTGGTGGGTCCTCCCAGTGGCAGACTCGCCTGCCTCTGAGTCCTGTTCATCACATTTAGGACAGACAGAACGTGGCAGAGTGCCACTAGTCACTCCCTGCCCTCCCCGCCCTCCCAAGGTTTGCAAGATGACCTCTGAGTAATGCCGGCTGGGAGAGGAGTCTCGCCCTTGGCAGTGACCTATGACTGGCCCAGGGCAGAGCTAGGTGGAGGGGAGGGGCTCTGGATTGGTTGGGTGCAGCTCTGAGAACATGGCAGGTGTGCCAGTCTGCTCGGAGAGCCTGCTCCTCCAGCCTGCTGCCCCTCAGCACCCCCCTAGGCTGACTTCTGTAGGTAGCCTCCATGGAGCAGGGCCTAGTACTTAGGGTCAGCCTGAGGGTGAGGGCAGGGGTGGCTAGGGCTGCCAACCTGAGGACTGGGCAAGGGACCTGGGGAGCGGGTGGGGTGGGTGTATTCTTTTGGAATTGGGGGGGGTCCCTGTAGATGGTGATGCTGATAACCAGCCTTGTGCTCCCCTCCTGCCCCGGCCAGACCTGGGCTGGTGGCTCCCTTTTCCAGTGTCTGTCTCTTCCCACTTCTCCCTGGGTGGTGCCTACTGGGAGGGGCCCCCAGGTGACACCCTCTGGTTGCTATGCCAAGGCCAAAGGCTTGTCCCGCTTTTCCAGGAAGTGTTCCCTGACGACCATGGTCTTCTGAACTCAACCTTCAAATTTCTAGAGGCCAGAGTCCAACCAGTGTGGCTTTGGGTTCTTTCCTGGCCAGCCCCTAGCGGCCTCTGAGCCCCCTTGGCATCAGGCCCTGGGCTGGGCAGAGCAGAGGAGTCTGCGTAGCTGGGGGTCATAGACTCTTAGAGGTGGAAGGCGAGGCACCCACCTAGTCTCCAGCTGCGGTATCCAGCCCCTCTGGCTACTCCTGAGTTATTTTCCTCCAGCAGCCTTCGTCTTAGCAGAATTGTCCCCAGCATCCCCACCTGGCTGGCCCCCTGGCTGATCCACTTCCTCCCTGTCTTCCGCTTAGATTGCCTGTCCCTGTGTTGCAAGTTCCTACCTTGGGGCAGCCTCCTGAGTAAATGGTGCCTGCCCACAGCTCTCCTGGCCCCAGCCAGGCAGCCCACCCTCTGTCAGGTTCTCTTTTGGTGATGTCAGTGTTTTCTGAGTCTTTGGTGGTGGTGTGGCAGGTGGCTTGGAGGCCATTTGGCAAGAAGTGACAAAGATCTGAGCCAAGGCATGGCATCCCTGTTAGGGAGTGGAGAGGGTAAGGAGTTGGTGTGAGGCTGGGGTGGAGTGGGAATGGAGAGTGGGCCTGAGGGCGATGATACCAGGCTCTGTCCAGCTGGTGGGGAGGAATCGCCAGGGGCCAGGACCTGGTGTGAGGAGCCTCATCACCCTAGGAGCCAGGCTGGAGATGTGGGAGCTGCCAGCACACAGGGTTCTAGAAGTTGCAGGCATAATGAGAGCTGAGGGGTTGCATCGTGAGAAGCTTTAAGAGAAGGGTGGGGCAGGGGTTGAGTCTGAAGAGCAGGTTGTCTGTCAGGTGTTCTACAGGAGCTGGCCTGTTGGGGAGGCGTCTCCTCTGCGCCAGCACAGGCTGTAGAAAGGCCTTCCCAAGCTCTGAGGACCTGCCCCCTGTCCAGGATCTTGGTGACCATCAGAGCATGGCTGATGGTAGCATCATAGGCCAGAGCCCTCCCTGGCTGTACAGTTGGGGCTAAAGGCCTTCCTTACTAAGGGGACAATGCCTTGCTATATAAAGAGCCCAGAGAGGAACAAACTGTCACTTTTCTCTGAGGGTCCAGGCTAACATCCAGAGTGAGCACCAGGCTCCTAAACCTTGACTTTCACCCCAGGCCTGCCTCAGCTGATGACTGGGCTGGTCCTGACATCGCCTCCCCCCCTGCCCCCCCACCCCCAGCGCCCATGCCTTATCCTGCCCTCCCTCCTGTGGCACTGGATAGAGCGCCCGGCTCTCACCTAAGGCTGAAGCCTCTCTTGCTTGAGGTCCTGCCCACAAGGACCTGAATGGAGCCATTGTCTCCAGTTCTTTCCCACCCTTCTTTTAAGTTGTGCTAAAATATATGTAACCTGAAACTTCAATTTTAATCATTAAGATTACACTTCATTGGCGTCAAGGATGTCATTGTGTGTCACTGCCATCCATTCCCAGAACTTTTCATCTTGCAAAACTGAAACTGCTCCATTAAGCACTCACCCCCATCCTCCTCCTCCTCTAGCCGCTGGCACCAAGCAGCCCACTCTCCGTCTCTCTGAATCTAACTCCTCTAGCGGCCGCCTAGCATGGAATCATACAGTGTTTGCCTTTTTTGTGTCTGACTCCTTCCATTTAGCATAATGTCCTCAAGTTCATCCATGTTGTAGTGTGTGTCATATTTTCCTTATATAGGCTGAATAATATTCCACCGTATGAATAGACCACATTTTGTTCATGTATTCCTCTGTTAATGGACACTTGGGTTGTTTCCAGCCCTTCTTTCTTTTTTTGTTAATCCTCATCCGAGGATATTTTTCCTCGGATTTTTAAAGAGAGTGGAAGGGAGGGGGAGAGACAGAAACATCAACGTGAGAGAGCCACATGACCAGGGCTGCAATCGAGCTGGTAACTCGGGTACGTGCCCTTGACCAGAATGGAACCGAGGATCCTTCTGTCTGTGGGCCGACGCTCTGTCCACTGAGCCAAACTGGCTAAGGCTCCAGCCCTTCTTTCTTAATCCCACTCCAATCAGGCTTTTGCACACCCCCAACCCAAACTTCTCTTGTCCAGGTCTCCATGAGCTTGTCATCAAATGCAGCCAATTTTCTCAGGCCCTCGCTCCCTTTTTAAAAAATATATATTTTTACTGATTTCAGAGAGGAAGGGAGAGGGAGAGATAGAAACATCAATGATGAGAGAGAACCACTGATCAGCTGCCTCCTGTATACCCCACACGGGATCAAACCCTGACCGCCCGATTCATAGGCAATGCTCAACCACTGAGCCATGCCGGTCGGGCATGCCCTCGCTCCCTTGACCATTAGCATCTGACAGCCGAGCACTCTCTTTCCTGACCCCAATGGGGGCGGGGGTGTTCCTCAGACATGTTCCAGGATCAGGTCTGTACTCTTGGGGTCCATCCCACCCATTGACCAGCCCCTCCTCTGCCACCTCTGGGTGTCCCAGGGCCCCAGGGCTCAGTGCTTGGGCCGCCTCTCCCTCTGCACCCACTCCTGGCTGCCCTGGCTGAGCTCATCCAGGCTCAGGGCTTTCCGGGCTGTCTTTATGTGCTGAGAACTTCCTAAGTTCTCTCTTCAGTTCAGACTTTCCAGAGCTCCAGGCTTCTTGTCCAACCGCCGTCATAGAGGTCTCTAGTCAGATGACACCACCATCCCTTTCAAACCTCGTCTCCCTGGCACAGGGCCTGGCAATGCCACCCTTCACGGTGCTCATGCTCAATTTCTTGAGGCCTTTTTGACTCAACCCTGCATCCTGGTGGTCCACAAGCCCTGTTTCCCGCCTTTCAAACTGATCTCCGACCCACACTTCTTCCCTCCACTGCTGGTGTCCTGGTCCAGTGATCTCCACCTTCCCCCGGCTCTGCTGTAACCTCACCTCTCCACCTTGCCTGCCCCTTGCCGCCTGCATCTTGGAGAGTCATGTGTTCAGTGTGGCATTTGGGCAACCTTTGGAAAATCTACACCCGTGACTTCCCACCCACTGCCCGTGACCTCACACCCACTTGCCCTGCTTGGTGTGTGCTTCTGTCGCATACTATTATCCTTTCTCCCCAAGTGTGTCAGCTCCTTGGGGGAAAGACTTTCTGTCAGCTTCCTTTCCTGCTCTAGTCCCAGTTCCTGGAACACTGTCGGGTATGGAGACCCCCAGAACAAATAGTTGCCCAAGGAAACAGCTCGAGGTGGGGAGGCCTCCCCTGTACCTCCAGTCCCACCCCCAACGCCCAGACAAGCAGAACAGGAGCCAGCTTTGGAAAATGACATGTTTTTATTGCTATGTTTGCAGTGGCTTTTAGCACAGTAAGAATGTCCCCGCTGGCCCCCCGCCCTCGCCTAGTCCCTCCCCTCCAGCTGATGTCAGGGTGTGGGGGAAGTCTTTCTAGGGTCCACTCGGCTGTCCCGGGATTAGATATGACACAGACGTGGGTTAAGTAAAGCTGCTACGTGGAAGACTTGAGACGTGAAAAGTGCATCAGCTTTAAGCTCGCAGGCGGGAGCCAAGCCTGGATCCCTTCCCTGGCTGGTGCCCACCTCAGATCCCTGCAGTCTGCCCAGCCCAGCCCTGGGGGCAGGGTGTGGTGGGTAAGCTTGAGCATGCCAGGTGAGCAGCCCCAGATTCCTGGGATAGAACACCGCACCTACTCACCCCCACGACTTGTGGGCAGAGGGGTAGCGGGACACCCTCGAGGCCCCTACTGTGCACTTTTCCACCTCAGCCTGGGGCCGGGGACCGCACATGCATACCCACACGACAGACTCTGCACAGCTTGAAGCTCTTGTTTTGCCTATGAAAATTACATCTATAAATTCACACTCCTTGGCTGGGGCAGAGGAATTAAGGAGGGGCTGAAAGGACAGGGAGTGGCAAGGAGAGGGACCTCGGGGCTGTTTTCTCTTTAGAAATATACAAGCAGAAATCTCTCTCCTCAAGTTTTTATAAAATGTGCAAAATACAAGCCTCATTTGCCCACAGGCACAGTGTACACCTGGTTTTCCCCTTTGCTAAGAGATAGAGATCTATATGTGCCCTACATACTCACGCACACATGCACTCATACACAAGCTCACAGAATTGATATTGGTGGCAATTGGCGCAGGAACCAGAAGGTCCCATTGCTGGCTGGCTCTCTAAGCTTCTAGATTAGGGATGGGGAGAGGGGTCTAGCCCAGTTGAAATACTCACTGTGGTTCCGCTGCCCCTTTCTCTCCTCCCTCCCCTTTCCCGTTCTGTTCCCTAAGCTGCCACTGCTGCCTCTGGAGTGAGGAGCCACCCACGGGTGTGTTGGGCAGAGCCTGGACAGGCAGCAGGCACTAGGGGGAGGGCAGGCGGCAGGGCCTGGGAAGCAGCGTGGGCACCAGCTTGGTTGGTGGGGGGAGGCATCTATTTTTGGTGGGTTGTGGTATTTTTGGCATTTTATTAAAAATGGAAAAAGTTATTTTAGTTACAAGCACTCATGGTGCTTCCTCCCCTCCCCCCCCAGGCAGACCCCAGAAGTGTCAGGGAAAGGCAAGCCCCCTGGAGGGGTTGGAGGCGCTAAAGCAGGGGCTGCTATGGCTACAAGAGGGAGAGCTGGCACTGGGAGCCGGCCCTGTCACATGACACTCTCTACCACCACCACCTTGTTGCTCTCAGCCACTGGGGTCAGGGTGGTCAGGCCCCTGACCTCCAAGTCCTGAGCTCTGTACTCCAAGTGGTGGAGGCCCCAGACAGGCTGCGTCAGGTGCTGCCAGCGCTGCAGGAGAAAGGGACATCGTGAGCCCCTGGGGAGGGGCACCTGCTTGTCCTTGGCCTCTTTCCACCACCACCACCTGCCACCAACTCAGGGCCCAGGGCTGCTCCTCCCAAGACACCGACCAGGCGCTACTCCCTGCACCAGGGAGACAGGGTTATGTGGCTGAGAATGGAAGCTAGGGACAGGCCGCCTCCCCCTGCCACAACCCTGATAGCCAATGTCCCTTTTGTCCAGCTGGCCCAGAGGCTTCTGGTACAAGGACCCATCCTGGGGGTCAGGGTACAGACAATCTGGAGGTAAGGCTTTGACTAAAACAGAAGGGAGGGGCGGTGTTGAAGAACTGACCTCAGCCATGGTCCCCTTGGCCGTGAGGAGGCGGCCCAGCACGTGGAGGGGCACACACAGCATGGAGGAGAGCGCCAGGCCCCAGCCCATGGCCTCGCCCCACCACGGGTACACGTAGGTGTTGTTGTAGACCAGTGGCTTGAAGTACACAGCATTGAAGATAAAGATGCCCTGTGGAGAGAATCTGCAATTAGCCAGTGAACTGAGGTGCCCTGCCCCATCCAGTCCAGCCTTCCTGGCCCTTACCATGCAGACCAGCGGGGTGAAGAAGGACCAGCACCATTTCATCCAGGGGCAAGGCCGGTACCCAATCATGCAGGCCACGTCGTCCATGAAGCGGTCAGCTCCTGGGGTGGGGTGAAGGGACGGCTAGAACTATAGACCCACCACGCCTGCTCCATGCCACAGCCCCTCTTGCCCTTCAGCCCAGACCTACCGTATACCCAGGCGACCACCACGCACTCCCAGAAGGCCTGCCAGAGCAGGGTCATGCCACTGGCCGAGTAGTGGTCAAACAGCTGGAAGACGTACATCCCGCCCTAGGGATAGAGCCAGGTCAGGACAGGTGGCAGATGGCAGCCAGGGGCCAGAGGCGGCCCTTACCCTGCCCCACTCACATCAGTCACCATGGAGAGGTCGATGACAAAGCAGAGAGCACAGCAGAGGGCCACAGAGATCTCCCTTTGGAAACGGAAGTAGTAGGAGGGCGGGAGGAGGTCCAGCAGGCCTGTGATGAAGCCTTCCACACCTACAAACTGTGGCCAGGTGCTCAGGCCATGGCCCTTGCCCACCTGCCAGCCCCTCCCCTCCCATCCCCTCTGTCCTGTCCCCACTGCAAACCTGGCTGTCAAGGCCCAGCAGCAGCAGCATGAAGAAGAACAGGGCAGCCCAGAGTGGGGCCACGGGCATCAGCGTGACGGCCCGGGGGTAAGCGATGAAGGCCAGGCCAGGCCCTAAGAGGGAAAGAGGCAGGATGTGAATACCTGTGGCTATGCCCACTTCCTGTCCCCCACCCCTGCTTCGTGGTACCAGGACTGCAGACACCAGGGCCCCTGGCCAAAGGCCTTTCCCCTCATATCAAGGCACTGCTGAACGGCTTGAGCCCGCTGTGGGTGTGCCACCCAGAGGCTGGAAGGCTCCTGCGGGCCCTTGGCAGACCGCCTATAGGAGGAGGGTATCTGGTTTGGGCTTCTGGTTACCTTTGACCTTGGAAAGGCCTTCCTTCCCCTCTGCAACATTAGCAAATATGAGAGCATACCCAGAGGCCCCCGGGGATGGATGGCCTGGAGCTCAAGGCTCCAGGTGGCCAGGTCCACTAAGCTGGCTGGAACAGCTGTGCCTTGCAGTTGCTCATCCAGGCCTGCCTCTGGCCTAGAGCAGTGTGACAACGTTGAGTTGATTTTTTAATTTTCTCAGAATGTAGATTTGTATGTGCGTTCATGCACATGGTAGGTATGTTAGGACAGCAGCCTCTGTTCCAGAGGCCAGGCTGGGGCCCAGGCTCTTTACCTGACTCTGCCACCTTGGAGATGTGCACGCCCTGCTCCGCAGCCATGAAGCCCAGGATGGAGAAGACCACGAAGCCAGCGAAGAAGCTGGTCCCGCTGTTGATGAGTGCAAGGATGATGGCGTCCCTGGGGACACAGGGGACCACAGGAGCTGGTTAGGCTGCCTGCTTGCTGCCCATGGGCAGGCAGGACAGGGGAGCGGGGGCAGAGGTCCTTACTTGTAGCAGTTGTTGTTGAAGCGATTGTAGCTGCCGAGGGCTGTGAGGGCCCCTAGGCCAATGGCATAAGAGAAGAAAATCTGGGTCCCAGCATCTATCCATACCTAGACACGGGCCAGGGCAGAGTAGGTGTGAGGGGCCTTGTTGGGCTGGCCCCTGGTCTCCCTCCCACTACCTCCGCCTCACCTGAGGGGACCCCAGCTTCGACCAGTCAGGCTTGAGATAGTAGATGATGCCATCCAAGGCGCCGGGCAGCAGCACTCCACGTACCAGCAGCACCACAAGGACCACGTAGGGGAACGTAGCGGTGAAGTACACGATCTGGGGGGCCATGCTGTTCAGAGGGGCCCAGCGGCACCCACCTCCCCCTCAGAGGCCCCCGGCCTGAGCGGCCTGAGCAGGGCAGGCCACGGTCCCCCCCCCCACTGGACAGTGTGTTCAGAGGTAAGGAATGAGCCAGCCAGCAGCCCCCCTCCCCCTTAGACTCCCCAGAGCCATGGCTCCTTCCAAAGGAAGCCAGGTGCTTGGCTGGGCGTTAGCAGCCCCATGGCAAGCGCAGGTCGGCGGCAGAGGGAGGGGAGAGGCAGGGCCCTCCCCGGGCAGAGAGTGGGACAGCGGCCTGGAGGCAGGTCCAGGCCGTCCTCTGCAGGGAGGCGGGGTCCTCGGGAGCTGGGATTAGAAGTGGGCCAGCCAGAGACGGGCAAGAGCGAGACGGACGGACGGCAAAAGCCTCTGCCTTCCATCCAAGTGGGACCGCCAGCTCGGGAAGCGGCTGCTCTTCAGACCCTGCCGGGGAACGCGCCAGCCCTCCAGGGACCTGGCCACGTCCCACAGCCCTCGGCACGCTGTCTTATTATGCGCCTGTTCACACATTTGTCTCCCGAACCTGACAGCGAGCTTCTGGGGAAGGCATGTGTCTAGACGCGACCCTGGGCCAGACAGGCAGGCAAGAGAGCCATACAGCAGGTCCACCCAGACTGTCCAAACAGACTCAGGTGTGGAGTGAGGAACAGAGAGGAACGAGGGAGGAGGGAGGGGCCGGGGATGCCCAACACAGGGGCAGGGCAGCTGCTGCCTGGGCTTCTCCCCCTCAGGGAGAGGCTGCTAGACCTGGATTTGGAGGGGAGGGAGGACTGCCCAGCCACGGGGTGGGGATCGCCTGGCCTGGATTGAAGTACCTGCCCCCTCCCAGGCCTAGGCCCTGGCCCAGTCACCTGTTGCAACAGTGGTTCCTGGCAGAGACCCCCTGCCCAGGCAGGGCTGCCCCCCAGCCCTGCCATCACCCCCAGCCCTGCCCGCCTCCAGCTGTACCTTTCCTGTCGACTTGACCCCCTTCCAGACACAGAAGTAGACCAGCACCCAGCAGGCCAGCAGACACAGGGTCACCTCCCAGTTGAGGGCACCTGGCACCTCCAGTCCCCTGGAGATCCGCAAGACTTTGTTCCTGGGGAGGGCGGGCCCACGAGGGCCGTGTGAGCAGAGGGCGGAGCGGCTGGGAGCCGTCCCAGGGCTGGTGCTCCCGCTCCTGCAGCCCCGGTGTCCAGCTGGTCCCTCCTGAGCACCTGGGCGAGGCCCGGGCCCAAGCCTGTCCCTGGAGGCCACGCAGTGTGTGCGCCCGGAGCCCGGGAGCCCCTGGACGGCGGCGGCGGCGGGGCTAGTGGCTACCCTAGCACTCAGAGCGGCCGTTCCCCTTCCCCTTGTCAGGCACCGCGGAGCGACAGCACACGGAGTGAGAAACGGTGCTGAAAAAACCAGGCCCGTCCCTCCCGGCTCCCCCAGGGACTGGCCTGGGGGTCCCCCGGGGGCAGGCAGGGCCCAGGAGTGACTCCTGCCGGGAATCCCCCCAGGGCTGGGTCCCACCCAACCCACGCAGACTCGGCGTGCGGAGCCCAGAGAGAGGCCCGGGCTGGGCCTGGTCCAGAGGCACCTGACTTACTCCCAGAACTCGATGACAGGGGACCGGCGGTCAGCAAGCTGGTCACATGTGAGGTTGGCCAGGCTGGCATTGGCACAGTCTTCGTGGTGGAAGATCTCCACACAGTCGGGAGTGTTCCAGGTATGGCCGCACGTGGCCCAGGGCAGCGTGGTGGTGAAGGACTTCACCAGGTAGTAGAAGCCCCAGGCCAGCACCATGATGTAGTAGGTGTTGCAATAGAAGACGATCACCATGGAGGCGTAGCCCAGGCCTAGGAGGAGGGCAGTTTCTGTGCAGGCTTCCCACCACCCCATAACATCCTGCTCCCTGCAGCCACCGTCCGCCCCCTCCCCACCTTCCCTCCCATTACATCTTTCTCTGTCGTGCTCCAGACAGAGCCCCGTGGACTATCCCTTGTGTAAGAGTCCCAATGCTGGGACCAAAGTCTGTCCCTGGCCCCAAAGCCCCTGCTCCTGGCCTCACCTGCATCCTCCCCAGACCTCTGCTCCTGCCCCATCTCAGCATTAAGTCCTGTGGATTGCCTAGCCTCATACACCTGCCTCTTCTCTTGGGCCTCACTACAGTGGGGGCTTGACTTACCACTGTCCCGACTAACGAGTTTTTTGAGATACCAGCTGTCTCTCGGCTGATTTTTTGCATTGAGTTGACAGAGTAATTTGAGTTAAGGAGCTCCTTAACGAGCTCGGTCTCGGAACGAATTAAACTCGTAAGTCAAGGCCCCACTGTATCTTCACCTGCTTCCCCCGCCCCCCCCCCCCCCCGCCATGGCCTACAGTACTCAGCAACTTGGGGGGCTTTCTGGTGACCTGGGGGCTTCCCCCTCAAGGGGGAAGGCTGCTAGACCTGGATTTGGAGGGTGACTATCTTGCACTTCCTTTCAGCAGGCAGTCACAGCAAGTCACTTCACCTCTCTGTGTCCCAGCCTCCTCAAAGGCAGTAATAGTGAAACCTACCTGCTAGGGCCTACAGAGATGATGGGGACACTGCCACCCACGCACAGAAGGGGTTCTAAGGTGACCTTTGCCATTATTAGTTCTTCCATTCAGACCCTGAATTTTCAATCGCTCCCATCCAAGCCCTCAGCCTGGCCCTCTGGCCTCAGAGAGCTGGCCCCAGGCCACTTCTCCCATGGTTGTCTCTTGTACCTGCTGCCCTCCACTCAGTGAGCCAAGTGAGCTTAGCCGAGTGTGTTCCCAGCCCTGCTGGGCCTGCGCATTCTCCCTCTGGCGGACAGGCCCAATCCCCCCTGTAGCCCTTAGCCTGCCCAAGGTCACATGGTGGTCTGCATGGTGTCCGGCTTTCCCTTGTGTCTTGGGGGGTCATCAATGGGCCCCAGGCCTGGTGCTCAGACAGGATGCGATTTCTTAAGTGGGTGCCAGCCTTGTCCCAGCAGTGGGAAAGGGAAAGAGTGGCCGAGGGAGAGAGCAGAGAGGGGCTGGCCCAGGGCTGCTCACCTTTGAACAGGGGGCAGATGTTCCAGACGTTGATGCTGCCGGCCTTCATGAACTGGCCCAGCGAGATCTCCAAGAAGAAAATGGGGATTCCTCCAATCAGGGCGATCAGGACGTAGGGAATAAGGAACACACCTGAGGGAAGACACACAGGCCAGGGGCTTGACCCAAACTCCACAACCAGGCTGTGAAGGCTTGCAGCCAATCCAGCTTCCAGAGGCCCTGGGAGGCTGGGGTAAGTCCCAGCTCCAGGCTCCACCGCAGCCCCATCATAACTTCCCACTGGGTGAATCAGTGCAGTGGTGGCCACTGACTCAGAGGCCCCAGGTGAACAGTCCTGGGGGGGGGGGGTTGGAGTGTTGAGGGGGGCTGTGGCTCAGCTCCCTGGACCACAAGGCTTCTGCCTCCATGGTCACCAAGTGCGACCTAATGGTTATGGAGGACACATGTGCTTGCACACACACGCCATCCCTTGTGTCACAGTTCCTTGTTTGCCAGGCAATACAGGAAGGAAAGGCAGCGAGGGCATGTTCGTGCCTGTGTGTATGTGCGCCATGGCTGGCACTCAAGCCTGGAGGCCTGCCTGGCTTGGGTGAGGGCAGGGAGCCCTGCCTTCCCTGTACCCACACACTGGCCTACAAGTGGGAAGGTCCAGGGAACATGATGGGCGGGTGCAGTCCTCTGCCAGTGTGTGTGTGTGTGTGTGTGTGTGTGTGTGTGTCTGTGTGTAGGGGGGGGTGTCTGAAAATGTCAGTGAGCAAGGACAGAGGGAGACATCATGGGGGAGACCACCTGGCTCTGGAGGCAGGGCAGGGCCGGAGACTACAGGAGCAGGGGTGGGGGTGCAGGGAGCTGGGACCCAGTAGCCCCTGGGCACTCCCTCCTGCACAGGCCTCCTACCCTTGGTCCTGGCCCAGCTCTCTCCACTACTCCAAAGCTGGGCTTCACTGCAGCTTGCCTGGTTCTTGGTTCCAGCATCCTTCTTGTGTGTGACCTTGGGCAAAGGCCTTCACTCTGGGCCTCAGTTTCCCACCCATGACCCAGTCACTGTGGCTTCCCACCAAGCCCGGTGCTGCTTTGCAGTCGCAGGACATGTGTGCCCATCGCTGTTGCTAAGCTGGGCTGGGGCGGGCGAGCAGGCATGGGGTGTGCATGCAGTGTGTCCAGCGGCGGCGCCAGGCAGCCCAGGCCGCAGGCTTCCCATGCCTGGCTCAGGCACCCAGTGTTCCAGGCCCAGCCTAGAGGGGAGGGTGGGGAGGGGAGGGTTGGGAAGGGAAGAGAGGGGCAGAGAAGAGAGGGGAAGGGAAGGGAGGGGAAGGGAGGGGAGGGGAAAAGATGGAAGGGGGAGGGACAGAGTGGCCCATTGTGTATGTGTGTGTTCGTGTGTGCACACGTGGGGGGCCCACACAATGTGCCACTTGTGTGCCTGACCAGCGGAGGCAGCCAGGGCTCCTCACCTCTGGGAGCCCCCCCTGGGGACAGGCCTCGCCTTCCCACCTCAGTGGCCAATCCCCGAACGCAGGGAGTACGAGGGCAGCCCCATGGCTTGGGCCAGAGGCGCGCCGGCCCCCTCCCCCCACACGCTGCCAGGCACATGACTGGCCAGGGGGTGGACGCTGCCAGGCTGGGCCACCGAATGGCAACGGCCAGCGAGGGGCGGCCCCTGGCCCCCGACTGCCCCGGGGGCCTTCCCCACCCTCTGGACTTCACCCGTGAGCCCCGAAGGGGCGGGTGGCGGGCGGGGCAGGGTGGGTGGCGCGGAGGAGCGGGGGCGCTCACCTCCGCCGTTCTTGTAGCACAGGTAGGGGAAGCGCCACACGTTGCCCAGGCCCACGGCGAAGCCCACGCACGACATGATGAAGTCCATCTGGCGGGTCCAGGTTTCGCGCGGAGGTACGGCTAGGCGGCTGCCAGGCGCCCCCAGGCCGGCGGGGCCATCGCCCTTGGCCGGGGCCCCGTCGGGCAGGGGCGCGATCAGCGGACCCTTCTTGTCGTCTACGGACACGCTGTAGATGCCGTTCTCGGCGTTCTTCTTCGCCATGGTCCCAGCGGGTGGTGCGGCCGGGCCGGGGGTCGGGTGGCGGGGGGCACCAGCGGCTTGGGGGCCCCGAAGGCGCGGGCCGGCCGGGGGCGGCCGGGCCGGAGTCGGGGCGGCGGGCGGGCGGCGGGTGGGGTGCGGGGGTACGGGCGGCGCGGTCAGAAGCAGTCCACGAAGCACTTGAAAGTGAGCCTGAAGAATCTCATGTGTGTCGGGGGCCCGGGGGCGCGCGGGCTGCGGCGGGGCCGGCCGGGCGGCGGCGGCGGCTCCCGAGGCTCCTGCCCGCGATTCGGGCGGCGGTGGCGGCTCCCGAGGCTTCTGCCCGCGCGCGATTCGGGCGGCGGCGGCGGCGGCTCGCCCGGCCTGAGGCTCAGCCTAGCGGGGCACGGGCGGCATCGGGCGCCCACTGTCTGCAAGCTGCGGCCGGAGCATGGGCTTGCGGCCCGCGCCCCCCGCTCCGGCCCGGGCCCGCACGACTGTCTGGCTCGCCCGCGGCTCCTGCTCCGGCGGCTCCGGCTCCGGCGGCAGCGGCGGCGCGGGCGCACTCGCCCCTCCTTCCCGGCGGCGGCGGCTCCAGCCGCTCTCCGGGCCGCGGTGGGTTCAGTGACTCGCCACCGCTCTCCGACTGTCCCTCTCTTCGCCCTGACCGGCTGCTGCTTAAGAACCGACTCCGGGGTGATGTCACTGTCGCCCCACCCCCCACGACCGGGCTGCTCCCCCTCCCCCTCCTCCGTCCCTCCCTCCTGCCCTCCCCGTCACTCCGCCCACCTCCTCCCGCCCTCCTCCCGAGGAGGAGACGCGGCTCCAGCGGGAAGCAGGATGGCTGCTACCTGAGGCACCGTCAGCACCTCCTCCCGAGGCCCAACCACCCCTGTCCCCAGGTTCACCTGGGCCTACCCCTGCCCAGATGGCCACTCATAACCTGCCCTCCCCGGAGCTAGAAGAGCCGCTCCCCTGGCTGCCCTCCAGCCATCCTTATCCTCCTTTCTCCTTCTCCCCCTCCTTTCTCCTTCTCTGTGACTCCCGTCCAGGGGGCTGGGGCGAGGTTGGGTACCAGAGGGGATGCGGGGTGCTTGGGCCTCCTGAAGGGCTGGGCCCAGCTGGCCACAGGGAAAGGTTGGGATGGGGATGTCTGCCTCCAGGTGTGCTGTGGGGCTTTGTCACAGGCACCACCCTGCCTCCTCCTGGCATCAGCCCTTCCCAAGGGGTGCAGCCTTGGAAGCCAGAGTTCAGGGTCCCAGTGTTTGGGGAGACAGGTCTCTATGAGTCTTTTTAGGGGGGCAGAGGGGAGCCCGTCTGGCTGAGGTGCGAGGATACATTTTGTCGTTAAGGTGGGGGTGGTGGTAGGGACGCCTCCTGCCCCCATCCCTGCGGGAGACTCAGGTAGGAATCGGGTAAGGCTGCCCCCTGGTGCTAGTGGGTGCACAGATCTCCTCAGAGGCCTCAGTTGGGGGTTCCCAGCTCCTCACTCTTGACACACCTCTCCCCCGGGACCTCGCTTCCCGGGCAAGAGCAAGGTTGTTCAGCTGCCTCTCCACTAGCAGCTGAGCAGCCTGTTTGGAATTTTCAGGGCTCAGAGCAGTCATGGGGTGGGGAAGGAAGGGATCATTGTCCTGGTCGGGTATGTGAAGTGTGCCCCCCCAACCCTCCGCAAGTCCCAGGCTCACTGTGGTCCCCAGATGGCTCATCCCATTAAGCTAAACCCTCAGCCATCCGGTGGCTTTAAGAAGTAAAGCAGTTCCGGCTGGAGCGAGATTGAGCCTGCTAGGTGAGGGAGGGGCAGCATCTCCACCCAGGCTCGCTGGAGGAGCCTCAAGTGGCATGTGGGGGAGATGGGAGGGATTGAGGGGGGCTTGGAGACCCTCGAGCTATTAGGGTCGCTCTACTCATCAGAAGACCCCAACTTGCGCCTTCTCTGGCCCAGGACTGACGCTGGCTTGGAGATAGACAGGCAATAGGGAAGTAGGCGACCCATAGATGGCCTGGGGAAGCTGGCCCCATAGTGAGGGCTGCTTCAGTGGAGAGGCCAGGATAGAGGGCAGACAGGCGCAGGGAGAAGCAGGGGGAAGTGAGGCCGCGTCTGGGTGCAGGCGACTCAAGATCACGCTTGTCCAAGGAGCTTGTGGAGAGAGAAAGCCGTGGCTGGAGAAGGACGTGGGCCAGTCCACGCAGCCCATGGTGCTTTGGGGAAGTGGCCACAGCTTCCGGGAGGGTGAGGGCGCGGGGTGAAAAGAGCAAGGCGGGGCAGCGTGACAAGGACAGAGGGAGTCAAGGGTGGGGCCCTCCATCGCTCAGCTGGGAGGGGAGGCAGGCTCCAAGGCTGGTGGCTGGACCTTGAGGATGTAGCCACCTGTGGCTGCGGCTGCTTCTGTGGGGTCAGAGGCTGAGGGGGAGGTGGCTGGGTCGGAGTGGCTGCTAACAATGGGCTTGTGTGAGCTCCGGGACTCCTGTGGCCGAGGCTCTCACAGCTTCAGGGACTGCTGCCTTTAAAGAGTGTCTCCATATAGTATTCATTTAAAACACAAGAAATAAAAAGTTATAGGAGTGAAATTAAATGACATTTTACAACACTATGGACAACATTTTGTGGCTTGCGTGTAAGACTCATTGTTGGCATAGAATTTAACAGCGGTGGAGTATATGCCTTCTGTGTAATAGGTTACGAATTCCACTTGTAGAATTTCCACTGCCATTGTTGAGGGATGCTAGCACTAAATCAGTATTTGCAAATTTGCTAGATTTCATTTTATTCAGGTCGATTGAAGTGACATGAACTATGAAAAAGAAAAAAAGGGTATCTCCAGATGTTGATGCAGGGGGCTCCTCATCTGGGGGGGGGGTGCAACGGGCTGCCCCCTCCCTCCCCTTCCCCCAGTCCTCCTCAAGCAGGCAATGTCACCACTCCTCTGGTCACCACTCCTCGAGGCCCATGCGCTGCACGCTTCTAGCGAGCAGCACACCTCTGACCAGTCTCTGCCCACCCGCTCTTTGTCTTCACACTGCAGATCAAGCTCAATTCGTCTCCATGGCTGCCAGATTGGGCACTAGCTGGCCCGCGGGCCCCCCAGTACTGAATAGCAGCCGCCTCCCAAGCTGTCCTCTCTTCCCTTGGCCCTGGGGGGCCCACTGCCTGGGGCACCTCTTCTTTGCTGACCTCCCTCTGGCCCTGTAGGACTCAGCTCAGCTGCCACGTTTCAGGAGGCTAGACAGGAAGGCGAGGGAGCCCTCTGACCCGAGCCTGCCCTGGCGCCTAGCCAGGGCAGCTGGGCTTGTGTGGTGCTCGAAGTCCAAGAACCCAGCCTCTCAGACCGGATAATTAGGCCAAAGTCTCCCCAAAGGGGAGCTGGGGGCCGCAGTGCTGGCTCCTGATGTGCGGACCCCCGCAGCCTGTGGGAGTGTCCGAGTCACAGTGTTCCCAGGGCAGTTGCCAGGGCCTGCGGGGCACCTGAGCGGAACAAAGGCAGCGGCGTTTCCAGCCCTCGGGTTCTTGGCCTGTCCTCAGGGCTTCGGTGAGGTGTACCTTGCCCCCACCCACCGCCCAGCAGCTGCTGGGGAGGATGCCTCGGGATCCCAGCTAAGGGCCTGTCTCTGCCAGCCCCGTCTAAGCCTCTGCCTGTCTTGCCAGTCTTTGTGTGCACGGCCCTGTGAGGCTGGTCCTGGAGCAGGTGCAGGAGGGGTTGAGATACTCGTAGATACTTGCCCCCTGTCCTCAGTGTGGGCTGTGTTCCCCAGACAGCAGCCATGGTGGGCAGCTTTTCAAAGGCCGGTGGGGGTGGGGGTGGAATAAGCCCAGGAGGACGGTGAGGGGAGGAGGGAGCACTGGAAGGAGGGCTCCCATTGTCCAGGGAGGTCTGAGAATTGGACCCAGTGTCTGTTGCCACTGGTGCTACAGGCCCCACCGAGTGGCCCACAGAACCAGGCTGGGTGGGAGGGTGCCTTGCCCTGGGGCAAAGCCCCACCAGGACCTGGGCAGCCGGAGGGTGCAGGGCGCCTCCTCTGCTGCGAGCTGAGCGCACTAGGAGCTTTGCAATTAGAATTCGCTGGGAACAAAGGGAAGGCTGCCATCCACCTTGAAGGGCTTTGTGTTTCCCACAGCTGGCGAGGGGAGGATGGCGCCAGGCTGGCCACAGGCCTGGGGTCCAAGAGGGGGAACCTGACCCCCGCCCCTGCACAGCATCCTTGTTCACTGCTGCGCTTCTCCGCACACACCCCTGAGAGGATTTATAAATTCCTTTTTATGTTGCAAATAAACTTTTCATTTCGGAACAGCTTCAGATATACAGATAGACGTCCGGCCATAGCAGGGAGTTCCCACACTCCCACACTCCCACACCTACCATTTGACAATGTTCTGCTACATTTGTCACAATAATCAAACAACTTTGTGCATTGTGACGAACTCAAGTCTATAGTCTTATTCAGAGACCCTTGGCTTTCCCATCAGGTCGGTTTTCTGTCCCAGAATCCCACACTGCATTAGTCACGTGTCCTCAACTCCTCTTGGCTGTGACTGTCCTCTCAGATGGAGGACTGTTTCTCAGGGTTGGTCTACTGTTTCTGTCCCAAGTAGACAGAATGGCTATTGAGAAGGGGACCGCAGCCCGGCCGGCGTGGCTCACTGGTTGAGCGTTGACCTATGAATCAGGAGGTCAGGGCTCAATTCTTGGTTAGGGCACATGCCCGGGTTGTGGGCATGATTCCCCGTGTAGGGTGTGCAGGAGGCAGCTGATCAGTGATTCTCTCTCATCATTGATGTTTCTCTCTCTCTCTCTCTCTCTCTCTCTCTCTCTCTCTCTCTCTCTCTCTCTCTCTCTCCCTTCCTGAAATCAATAAAAACAGATTTTTTAAAAAGGGAGAGAAGAGGACCGCGGAGCTAAATCACCCTTTCCATCACATCCTAGCAAGGCTCCATGCCAGCGGTTCTCAACCTTGGCTGCACATTAGAATCACCTGGGAATCTTTTTAAAATCCTGATTTCTGGGGCCCCACCCCATAACAAAGAAAGAATTTCCGGAGGATGAGGCCCAGAAATCAGGATTTTATTTTATTTTATTTTATATTTTATTGATTTTTTACAGAGAGGAAGGGAGAGAGATAGAGAGTCAGAAACATCGATGAGAGAGAAACATCGATCAGCTGCCTCCTGCACATCCCCCACTGGGGATGTGCCCACAACCCAGGCACATGCCCTTGACCGGAATCAAACCCGGGACCCCTCAGTCCGCAGGCCGACGCTCTATCCACTGAGCCAAACCGGTTCCGGCAGAAATCAGGATTTTAAAAAGATTCCCAGGTGATTCTAATGTGCAGCCAAGGTTGAGAACCACTGCTCCATGCGCTCAGCAGGACTTAACATCTTCCCACGTCAACCCTGGTCACCTGGCTGAGGTTGTGTTTGCCCGTCAGATGTTTCCACTTTCAATGTAATCTTCCTCCCACCCCCTTGCATCGTGTCCTTTTTGGACCAAAGTGTACTTTGCACCAAAGTATACAGCCCACACTTGAGGACAGGAGGCTATGTTCTCCCTTGTGGGTTGGGGAAGTAGCTACATAATTTAGCTACATAAATTATTTGGAATTGCCCAGCCGGTGTGGGTCAGAGGTTGTGCATCGAACTATGAATCTCACTCCTTCTCTCTTCCTCTCTGAAATCAATAGAAACATATTTAAACAATTATTTGGAGGCCAACTAGCATGCTCAGTGGTTGAGCATTGACCTATGAACCAGGAGGCCACGGGTTGATTCCCGGTCAGGGCACATGCCCAGGTTGTGGGCTCAATCCCCAGTGGGGGGCGTGCAGGAGGCAGCTGATCAATGATTCTCTGTATCATTGATGTTTCTATCTCTCTCTCCCTCTCTGAAATCAATGAAAATATATTTTAAAAAATTCTTTGAATTATCTGCACAGAGCGTGTCTCTTTCCCCCTATTTGTTTCTTATTTAATCATTTATTTATAACTGGATATTTATTTTGTACTTTGGGTTATAATCCAATACTACTCTATTTATTTTGTTGCTCGAATTGTTCCCACATTAGCCAATGGGAGCTGTCAGTTGGTTCTTCTGTCCCTTTGTCATGCCCCCATCACAGAGAGAGAGAGAGAGAGAGAGAGAGAGAGAGAGGAGGGGAAATACTTCTTTACTTTCTGGCACTACAGGGTTGTCCAGGCTTATCGTGTCTATTTTCTGCCCCTGCTGTAGAATCAGCCATTTTTCCAAGGAGTCCTTTATTGGAGAAAATGGCTCCATTAGGCCTGGTGCACGGATTTGTGCACATTGAAAGGAAATTAATTAGAAGAAATATTTTAATATCACTATTCGCCCTTTCTCTATAATACAAGTGTCAACCAAATTCACAATCAACAATGACAGATCAAAACACACGTGTGTGATTGTCACCAGCGAGAGCTTTATATGTATCACGCATGCATGAGTCAACTTAGCCTTTTATAGATATAGAACAAACTTGCATAATTAGACCTGCTTTCTGATTTAGCTAAACTTTTTCCAGCCCAGTGAAGCACCCCAACTTCTCTTTCAGATAATTATCAGCAACACAGCAATAAATATCAACAAAAGGCAGATTATTATTGTAGATCACGCAGGGAGAACAAAGGGTAAAATATTTAACTGCAGCAGTGTTTGACTATTATTCTGTGCAGTGAGAAAACCAGAAGTCATTTTCAAGGTCCACCACTTCTTTTCAGTCGGGTCAAGTTTCTAAGCTTTCTAAATCTCTGTTTTCTGGCTAATGAAAAGAAATAGGATTCCACCGAGTCTCCTAGCTACCTACTCCAGGACTTCTGTGAGGATCAAATGAGATGAGACACGGAAAAACGCCTCACAGACATTTAGTTACAGTGCAAAGTGTTTCCACCTGGTGTTCCTGGGCTGAAGAAACTGCAGGGAGGCTAGTCGTCACCAGGGAGAGGAAGCCGGCTGTTGCTACGTGATGTCATTACCGGGACAGAGGGAAGAACACTTAGCATATTAGCCTTTTATATAGATATATACATGGTGCTGGAAACCGAGGTGTGGGCTCTAGTGTGCTCATTGCTACTGGAGTATCACTGCTGTAGGCCCTCTCAGCTGACAGTACAAGGAAATATATGTTAAACTAACCTATGCATATACACACATTCATGAACATCTCTCTCTATATATCTCTATATCTATATCTCTAGATCTATCTATCATCTATCTATCTATCTATCTATCTATCTATCTATCTATCTATACTGAGTGGCCAGATTATTTTGACCACCTGATGTTTTAGGCAAATTAGCTATAATTTCG
This sequence comes from Myotis nattereri, assembly GCF_964212035.1. NCBI lineage: Eukaryota > Metazoa > Chordata > Mammalia > Chiroptera > Vespertilionidae > Myotis > Myotis nattereri. The sequence goes on along the minus strand of NC_138078.1, from coordinate 141,194,044 downwards.
CACTGATGTTGCTAGAGCAGTTCTCAACCTTGGCTGCACATTAGAATCACCTGGGAATCTTTTTAAAATACTGATTTCTGGGCCTCATCCTCCGGAAATTCTGTTTCTTTGTTATGGGGTGAGGCCACAACATTAGTAACAAAGAAACAGAATTTCCGGAGGATGAGGCCCAGAAATCAGGATTTTAAAAAGATTCCCAGGTGATTCTAATGTGCAGCCAAGGTTGAGAACCACTGTGCTAGAGGGCCAGACCATTATAAATAGGGAAGCAGGCTGTTTACCACGACAGTAGAAGTGATTTTTTTTCTGAAGATATGGGCAAACAGTGCGATTTAACAGCCTTTGAACGTGGGAGATTATATATGTGTATATATATATAGATATAGATAGATATATATACACACTGAGTGGCCAGATTATTATGACCACCTGACGTTTGTAGGCAAATTAGCCGTACACTGCATCGTATGGGATATGGAAGCCGAAGGCCTGTTTGAACACCTTTGCTGTCTGCAGTTACCAAGATAAAACGTCTCCAATTCGCACAGGAACACAAGGATTGGACAGTTGAGCATTGGAAAAAAGTCACATGGTCCAATGAATCACGTTTCCAGTTGCATCATGCAGATGGCAGAGTGAGAATTTGGCAGAAACAGCATGAAAGCATGTACCCCACATGCATGAGTACAACCCTTCAAGCTGGTGGGAGCAGTGTTATGGTTTGGGGCATGTTTTCCTGGCATGATTTGGGCCCTTTAATTCGTGTGGAACAACGTCTGAATAGCACAACATACCTAAGTATCGTTGCTGATCAAGTTCATCCTATCATGTTGATGGCGTATCCCAATGGAGATGGCTTCTTCCAACAAGACAATGCGCCATGCCACGGTGCTCGTATTGTGCAGGAGTGGTTTCAAGAACATGAGGGAGACTTTACCTTGCTTAGGTGGCCCCCAAATCACCAGATCTCAATCCAATTGAGCATTTGTGGGACGAAGTTAAAAGAGCCATCAGGCAGCTGGTTCCACAACCATCAAATCTCATAGAACTGGACAGTGCCATTCATCAGGCATGGTGTCAGATTCATTGCATCACCTTTCAACATCTTGTGGAGTCAATGCCAAGAAGAATCGCTGCAGTATTGAAGGCAAAAGGTGGCCCAATGAAGTACTGATGGGGTGGTCATAATAATCTGGCCACTCATCATAATATATATTCCATGTTCAAAGGCTGTTAAATCACGTTGTTTACCCATATCTTCAGAAAAAAATCACTTCTACTGTCGTGGTAAACAACCTGCTTCCCTATTTATAATGGTCTGGCCCTCTAGCAACTTCAGGCGGAAATTATAGCTAATTTGCCTACAAACGTCAGATGATCATAATAACCTGGCCACTCAGTGTTTATATACATAATATGGAGATAGAGTTGCATAGATCTATAAACTTATATACATAACACATAGATATAGATGCATATGTCTATAAACCTATACATACATAATACAGTGGGGCCTTGACTTACGAGTTTAATTTGTTCCGAGACCGAGCTCGTTAACTCAAATTACTCTATCAACTCAATGCAAAAAATCAGCTGAGAGACAGCTGGTATCTCAAAAAACTCGTTAGTCGGGACACTCTTAAGTCAAGGCCCCACTGTATGTAGATATAGATGCATCTGTATCTATACTAAGGTAAACATAAGTTCATACTGATGTCTCCAACTCTGATCCATCACCACATGGACCATTCTAGTACTTCCCCTTGCTTGTCTGTCTCTTCCCACTTCAACAGTGAAAAACCTGGCTCCCACCATCTGCCTTAATCGTCTAGTTCCAGCGCACCTGCAGGGTGGTTTCAGCCTCGTTAACACTTGCCCGCTCCGGGATCAACCTTGTCAACTAGAGTGCAGTGTGCACTGAGGGTCCTTTTGCCTTAGGTCTTACAGGCTCCACTCTTTCCACTGGGACTTAATCAGCCCCTTTCCCCGACCCCCTTCAGGGAGATGCGCTTGTACATTTGCCACACACATAGATTCTTTGGTCACAGTCCACATTCCTTCCCGGCATCCCCAAACTCCTGAAAAATTATTTTCAATCTTGCATATGCTAGACTCACTCTTTCTGCTGTACAGGTCTCTGGGTTTGGACATATGCAGAGAGTCCGGTATTCAGCATTACAGCATCACACAGAGTAGTTCCACGGCCCGAATCACCCTGGGCTTCCCTTGGTCAGACCCCACCCCCGCAAACCCCTGGAAACCATGATCTGTTACTGCCTCTATAGATTTGCTTTTTCTGAAGTGTCATACATGGAATCACACAGTATGTAGCCTTTTTTCAGACTGGCTTTTTTCACTGAGCAATATTTAGTCAGTATTCATTCTTTCCTTTTCATGGCTTCATAGCTCTTTCCTCTTTATAGCTGAACTAGAGGCCTAGTGTATGACATTCGTGCACTGGGGGGGGGGGTGTCCATCAGCCTGGCTTGTGCCCTTTCGCAGTCCGGGAGCCCCCAGGGAATGTCCAACTAATGGCTTAGGCTACTGCGCTCACCAGCTGTGAGCCTGGCTTCTGGTTGAGCAGCGTTCCTGCTGTGGGAGCTCACTGACCACCAGGGGGCAGCTCCTGCATTGAGCATCTGCCCCCTGGTGGTCAGTGCAGGTCATAGCTATTGGTAGTTCTGCTGTTTGATCAGTTTGCATATTACCCTTTTATTATATAGGATAGTATTCCATTGGCCAGGCAGGCAGAGGTTTTTAAAAAATCATCTTTCCAGGGCACAACTCCCACATGTACTCTGTCCAAAAATTGGTAAGTCTGAGAAGGCCCCCTCCCATTCTGGTCCCCCCCCTTTCCCAATGGCCCCTCCCAGTTCACTCTAGAAGCCCCCAGGGGCCCCAGCACTGGGCAGCGTGGGCCTCACTCCCAGCAGGCTCTCCTAGGGCTTACACCTAAGAACAGAAGAGTGGAATGGCACTGGCAGTGAGCCCCATCTCGCACTGGCAGTGAGCCCTGTTTGACACAGACAAGCTCACCTTGCTTCTTTGTTTAATGATCATGCAGAAGAAACATGGTCAGCCCGGCCGGCATGGCCCAGCGGTTGAGCATCCACCTGTGAACCCAGAGGCCACGGTTCAATTCCCAGTCAGGGCACAAGCCCGAGTTGCAGCCAGATCCCCAGTAGGGGGCATGCAGGAGGCACAGATCAGTGATTCTCATCATTGATGTTTCTTTCTCCCTCTCTCCCTTCCTCTCTGAAATCAATAATATACATCAGAGCCCCATGGCCATGGGTTATAAGAAGAAATGTAACATATACATGTGTGTTTCAGAGACGTGTGATGGAGGAATGACGGAAGACTGCCACAGGGAGAAAGATGGCACGTGGAGACCTCTCAGAGGGGCTGCAGATGAAAAGAGGAGGCAGGAATGAAAGGGAGCTTCCAAAGGGAGCCTGGGAAAGAGGAACCAGCGGGCAGATGTGAGGTGGACACAGTACCAGCTCATGGGTGGTTTTGATGCCACTGGGCTCCTATAAAAAGTGATTTCACAATTTTTGTCTTAAATCAGTATTTGCAACACACCAGAAATTACACCCCCACAGCTGTGTGTGGGTGTTTTTTTTAAATCCTCACCTGAGGATATTTTCCCATTGATTTTTAGAGAAAGTGGAAGAGAGAGAGGGAAAGACAGAGAGAAATATCAACGTGAGAGAAACACATCGAGTGGTTGCTTCCTGCACAAGTCCCGACGCGGGCCTGGGCCAGAGCAGAGCCTGCAACCGAGGTACGTGCCCTTGACCGGGATTGAACCTGGGACCCTTCGGTCTGCAGCTGACACTCTATCCATTGAGCCATACCGGCTAGCCCCTCCCCCCAGCTGTTAAAATATCTGTTGAAATATTGTAGATGTGAACTTCAAAATGTGTGTGTGTGTGTGTGTGAGTGTGTGCATGCGCGCACGCGCGTGTGTCCTGGGTGGTGTTGGATAAATAGCGTTTTGAAACCCTTTTAGGGCACCCCTTACAGAAAAATGAACTCAAAGTGGCTCATAGACATAAATGTAAAATGCCAAACTTCTACAAGATAACACAGAAGAAAATGTTTTACCTTGACTTGCTGATGAGTTTTTAAATACAACAGGAAAGCCCAGCCGGTGTGACTCAGTGGTTGAGTGTCGACCTATGAACCTGGAGATCACGGTTCGATTCCCCAGTCAGGTCACATGCCCAGGTGGTGGGCTCGATCCCCAGTGTGGGGCGTGCAGGAGGCAGCCGATCAATGATTCTCTCTCATCATTGATGCTTCTATCTCTCCCTCTCTCTTGCTCTCTCTGAAATCAATTTAAAAAGTATTACAAAATACAATAGGAAAAGCATGGTCCATGAAAGATAAAATGATAACCGGGACTGTATCAAAAGTTTAAATGTTTGCTCTGCGAACAACACTGTTAAGAGAAAGAAAAGACAAGCCACAGGCTGGGGGGAAATCTTTGCAAAACGCATATCTGATAAGGGACTGGAATTCAAAATATACCTGGAACTCTTAAAACCCAACAATAAAAAAAACAAACAGCTCAGTTAAAAATGAGCAAACGATCTGAACAGTCACCAAAGAAGAATTCCAAGGGGCAGAAAGGCATATGAAAAGGTGCTCCACATCATAAGTCATTAGGGAATTGCACATTAAAGCACGACACCACCAGGTGACTCAATTGGTAGAGCGTCATCCCCTGCACCCAAAGGTCGCAGTTCGATTCCAGGTCAGGGCACTTGGATGCGGTGCAACTGGAACCCTCATGCATTGCTGGTGGGAATGCAACATGGTGGGAACACGGCCATTTTGGGAGACAGTTTGGTGGCTTCTTACAGAACTGAACGTATTCTTACACGATCCAGCAATTGTGCTCCCTGCTAGTTCCCCAGAGGAGTTGAAAATTTATGTCCACACAAAAACCTGCACTCAGATGTTTGCCAAACAGCTTTATTCAGAATCAGCAAGATGTGAAAGCAATCAAGGTGTCTGTCCTTCAGTAGGTGAGTGGTTAAATAAACTATTTGGAATTGTCTGCACGGAGCTTGTCTCTTTTCCCTTTTTCATTTATTATTTAATCATTTATTTATAACTGGATATTTATTTTGTACTTTGGGTTATAATCCAATACTACTCTATTTATTTTGTTGCTTGAATTGTTCCCGCATTAGCCAATGAGAGCTTTCAGTTGGTTGGTTCTTCTGTCCCTTTGTCATGCCCCCATGAGAGAGAGAGAGAGAGAGAGAGAGAGAGAGAGAGAGAGAGGAGGGGAAATACTTCTTTACTTTCTGTCACTGCAGGCTGTTCCAGGCTCATAATGTCTCTTTTCTGCCCCAGCCGTAGAATCATCCATTTTTCTAAGGAGCCCTTTATCAGAGAATGGTGCTGGAAACCAGGTGTGGGCTCTAGTGTGCTCATTGCTACTGGAGTATCATTGCTGTAGGCCCTCTCAGCTGACAGTACAAGGAAATGTATGTGTAAACTAACCTATGTGTATACATATATCTATAAACATATCTATATATATAAAAGGCTAATATGAAAAGTGTACCCTCAGGAGTACAACCATGAGACCGGGAGTTCTATCACTCACTATGATGTGTGCTAACCTCCAGGGGGTGGCGCAAAACATGGCGGGAAACCAGCAGTGACAGTGGGGTGCTGAGGGAGCGAGGAAAGGAGGAGGTGGGGAGGCAAGGAGGTGGGGAACCTGATTGGCCGTGATCACTGGCCAGGCCTAGTGACCCTACCCATGCACAAATTTCATGCACCCGGCCTCTAGGATATACATAATATAGAGATACAGATGCATATATCTATAAACATATCATATAATAAAAGGGTAATATGCAAATCAACCGAACAGTGGAATGACCAGTCGCTATGACATGCATTGACCACCAGGGGGCAAACGCTCAATGCAGGAGCTGCATCAAGGTGGTCAGTGCACTCCCACAGGGAGGGCAGTGCTCAGCCAGAAGCCAGGCTCATGGCTGGTGAGCACAGCGGAGGTGGTGGGAGCCTCTCCCACCTCCGTGGCAGTGCTAAGGATGTCCAACTGCCAGCTTAGGCCCACTCCCTGAGGGCTCTCGGACTGCAAAAGGGTGCAGGGCGGGCTGAGGGACCCCCCACACAGAGTCCATGAATGTCGTGCACTCAGCCTCTAGTATATACATAATGTAGAGATACAGATGCATGTATCTATAAACCTATATACCAGGTGTACTGGTAAATAATGTGGATTTTTTTTTCAATAGATGAAGTTACACATATGTTGATATATATGCGATTTGATATGTATGCAGTTTTGTTGTATTGACAACAAGCTTCAAAACTTCATATGTCAAATTTGCTGAAGGTGTTAACATCATAGACATTTTTACGCTTAAAAATGTCGAATTTCATGGCAAAAAAAGAGCATTTGCAGGAAGTTTTAATTCATTACTTTATTTGAAGAAAAGTGCTGCTGAAAGTTGTCGTATACTTTGGGAAGCTTATGGTGAACATGCTCCATCTCAAGATACTTATGAATGCTGGTTTAAACGCTTTAAAATTGATGATTTCGATGTGAAAGACAAAGAACATCCAGGTCAACTTGAACCACGCTTTGATCGTAAAACAACTAAAATGGACCAGAGGACACGGCAAAGTAATTTTGCTTCATGATAACGCACCATCACACACTTCAAAACCAGTTCAAGACACGTTAAAAGATCTTGCCTGGGAAGTACTAACCACCCGCCGTATTCACCAGACTTTGCTCCTTCAGATTACCACTTGTTCCGATCGATGGCACACGCACTTGCTGAGCAGCACTTCAAAACGTATGAAGAAGTGGAAAATTGAGTCTCTGAATGGTTTGCCTCAAATCAAGGAAAGTTCTATTGGGACAGTATCCACAAATTACCTGAAAGATGGGGAAATGTGTAGCTAGAGATGGACATTACTTTGAATAGAGCACTTTTGATGTTTCTCTTGAAATTATCATGTTTTCTTTGATTACAAAATCTGCATTAACCAGTACACCTGGTATACATACTATGTAGATACAGATGCATCTGTTTCTCTACTAAGGTAAACATCCTATACAATAAAAGCCCAATACACTAAGTGTCCAGTCGTCCAGTGAGCCATTCAACCAATCAAAACATAATATGCTAATGATATGCTAAGGCCGCTCAACTGCTCGCTATGATATGCACTGACCAACAGGGGGCAGACAGTTGACCAGTCTCTATGATGTGCACTGACAGCCAGGGGGCAGACTCTCCGACCGGTAGGTTAGCTTGCTGCTGGGGTCTGGCTGATGGGGACTGAGTGAGACTGTCTGGACATGCCCTGGAGCCCTCCCATGGTCCCTACCCCGCTGACCAACCTCTCGCATCCCTCCCTGGCCCCAATTGTACCCTGGTGGAGCCGCTTGGCCTGGCCTGTGGCCTCTCACAATGCAGGACCCCTCGGGGGATGTCAGAGAGCTGGTTTCAGCCCAACCCCACAGGCCAGGCTGAGGGACTCCAATGGTACACAAATTCGTGCACCAGGCCTCTAGTAAGTTCATACTGATGTCTCCAACTCTGATCATTATAGCACCTCCCCTTGTTTGTCTGTCTCTTCTCATTTCAACAGTGAAAAACCTGGCTCCCACCATCTGCCTTAATCGTCTAGTTCCAGCGCACCTGCAGGGTGGTTTCAGCCTCGTTAACACTTGCCTGCTCCGGGATCAACCTTGTCAACTAGAGTGCAGTGTGCACTGAGGGTCCTTTTGCCTTAGGTCTTACAGGCTCCACTCTTTCCACTGGGACTTAATCAGCCCCTTTCCCCGACCCCCTTCAGGGAGATGCGCTTGTACATTTGCCACACACATAGATTCTTTGGTCACAGTCCACATTCCTTCCCGGCATCCCCAAACTCCTGAAAAATTATTTTCAATCTTGCATATGCTAGACTCACTCTTTCTGCTGTACAGGTCTCTGGGTTTGGACATATGCAGAGAGTCCGGTATTCAGCATTACAGCATCACACAGAGTAGTTCCACGGCCCGAATCACCCTGGGCTTCCCTTGGTCAGACCCCACCCCCGCAAACCCCTGGAAACCATGATCTGTTACTGCCTCTATAGATTTGCTTTTTCTGAAGTGTCATACATGGAATCACACAGTATGTAGCCTTTTTTCAGACTGGCTTTTTTCACTGAGCAATATATAGTCAGTATTCATTCTTTCCTTTTCATGGCTTCATAGCTCTTTCCTCTTTATAGCTGAGTAGTATTCCATTGTCTGGATGTATCACGGCTCCTTTAACCACTCACCTACTGAAGGACAGACACCTTGATTGCTTGCACATCTTGCTGATTCTGAATAAAGCTGTTTGGCAAACATCTGAGTGCAGGTTTTTGTGTGGACATAAATTTTCAATGCCTCTGGGGAACTAGCAGGGAGCACAATTGCTGGATCGTGTAAGAATACGTTCAGTTCTGTAAGAAGCCACCAAACTGTCTCCCAAAGTGGCCATGTTCCCACCATGTTGCATTCCCACCAGCAATGCATGAGGGTTCCAGTTGCACCGCATCCAAGTGCCCTGACCTGGAATCGAACTGCGACCTTTGGGTGCAGGGGATGACGCTCTACCAATTGAGTCACCCTGGTGGTGTCGTGCTTTAATGTGCAATTCCCTAATGACTTATGATGTGGAGCACCTTTTCATATGCCTTTCTGCCCCTTGGAATTCTTCTTTGGTGACTGTTCAGATCGTTTGCTCATTTTTAACTGAGCTGTTTGTTTTTTTTATTGTTGGGTTTTAAGAGTTCCAGGTATATTTTGAATTCCAGTCCCTTATCAGATATGCGTTTTGCAAAGATTTCCCCCCAGCCTGTGGCTTGTCTTTTCTTTCTCTTAACAGTGTTGTTCGCAGAGCAAACATTTAAACTTTTGATACAGTCCCGGTTATCATTTTATCTTTCATGGACCATGCTTTTCCTATTGTATTTTGTAATACTTTTTAAATTGATTTCAGAGAGAGCAAGAGAGAGGGAGAGATAGAAGCATCAATGATGAGAGAGAATCATTGATCGGCTGCCTCCTGCACGCCCCACACTGGGGATCGAGCCCACCACCTGGGCATGTGGCCTGACTGGGGAATCGAACCGTGATCTCCAGGTTCATAGGTCGACGCTCAACCACTGAGTCACACCGGCTGGGCTTTCCTGTTGTATTTAAAAACTCATCAGCAAGTCAAGGTAAAACATTTTCTTCTGTGTTATCTTGTAGAAGTTTGGCATTTTACATTTATGTCTATGAGCCACTTTGAGTTCATTTTTCTGTAAGGGGTGCCCTAAAAGGGTTTCAAAACGCTATTTATCCAACACCACCCAGGACACACGCGCGTGCGCGCATGCACACACTCACACACACACACACACATTTTGAAGTTCACATCTACAATATTTCAACAGATATTTTAACAGCTGGGGGGAGGGGCTAGCCGGTATGGCTCAATGGATAGAGTGTCAGCTGCAGACCGAAGGGTCCCAGGTTCAATCCCGGTCAAGGGCACGTACCTCGGTTGCAGGCTCTGCTCTGGCCCAGGCCCGCGTCGGGACTTGTGCAGGAAGCAACCACTCGATGTGTTTCTCTCACGTTGATATTTCTCTCTGTCTTTCCCTCTCTCTCTTCCACTTTCTCTAAAAATCAATGGGAAAATATCCTCAGGTGAGGATTTAAAAAAAACACCCACACACAGCTGTGGGGGTGTAATTTCTGGTGTGTTGCAAATACTGATTTAAGACAAAAATTGTGAAATCACTTTTTATAGGAGCCCAGTGGCATCAAAACCACCCATGAGCTGGTACTGTGTCCACCTCACATCTGCCCGCTGGTTCCTCTTTCCCAGGCTCCCTTTGGAAGCTCCCTTTCATTCCTGCCTCCTCTTTTCATCTGCAGCCCCTCTGAGAGGTCTCCACGTGCCATCTTTCTCCCTGTGGCAGTCTTCCGTCATTCCTCCATCACACGTCTCTGAAACACACATGTATATGTTACATTTCTTCTTATAACCCATGGCCATGGGGCTCTGATGTATATTATTGATTTCAGAGAGGAAGGGAGAGAGGGAGAAAGAAACATCAATGATGAGAATCACTGATCTGTGCCTCCTGCATGCCCCCTACTGGGGATCTGGCTGCAACTCGGGCTTGTGCCCTGACTGGGAATTGAACCGTGACCTCTGGGTTCACAGGTGGATGCTCAACCGCTGGGCCATGCCGGCCGGGCTGACCATGTTTCTTCTGCATGATCATTAAACAAACAAGCAAGGTGAGCTTGTCTGTGTCAAACAGGACTCACTGCCAGTGCGAGATGGGGCTCACTGCCAGTGCCATTCCACTCTTCTGTTCTTAGGTGTAAGCCCTAGGAGAGCCTGCTGGGAGTGAGGCCCACGCTGCCCAGTGCTGGGGCCCCTGGGGGCTTCTAGAGTGAACTGGGAGGGGCCATTGGGAAAGGGGGGGGACCAGAATGGGAGGGGGCCTTCTCAGACTTACCAATTTTTGGACAGAGTACATGTGGGAGTTGTGCTCTGGAAAGATGATTTTTAAAAAACTTCTGCCTGCCTGGCTGCTGTGGCTCAGTGGTTGAGTGTCAACCTATGAACCAGGAGGTCACGGTTCAATTCCTGGTCAGAGCACATGCCTGGATTGCAGGCTCCATCCCCAGTGTGGGGTGTGCAGGAGGCAGCCAATCAATGACTTTCTCTCATCATTGATTTCCTATCTCTCTCTTTCTCCCCCTCTCCCTTCCATTCTGAAATAAATAAAAATGTATTAAAAATAAACAACACAGGTAGGGGAGGCCAGGGGATTGTCAAGGATGGGGGGAAAAAAAAGGACACATATGTAATACCCTTTGTAATACTTTAAGCAACAAAACAATAATAAAAAAAAATAAACAACACACCTCTGCCTGCCCCATAATTCCTCTCTGACTTTGTGCCATGCCTGGGGCTTACAGACCCCTGAGAACAGATGAATTCAGCAAGTCACTCCTGGACCCTGTGCGGCGATACAGCCCCTGCAGCTCTGGATCTTTTGGTCACGCTCCTGTCAAGAGCCAGGACACCCACTCCCCATCCCTGGTGAGGCCTGGACCCCCTGGGCAGTGCGCCAGAACCCATGGGATGGAGTGGGAGGAATCCACTAGTTGCTGAAGGATTGAAGCTGGTCAGCCAGCACTCATTTCCTGAGCACGTCCCCTGGGTGGGTCAGCGGACACATTTTGAGGAAGTGGATGTCCTGGTGAGGAACAGACGCAGGAGGAGATGGATCCTCTGAAGACAGGGCTGTGGGAGGGGGCAGGGCAGGCCTGTTTGGAGAGGTGACATTTGAGCTGAGACCCGGTGAACAGCATTTGGGGCAGAGAGGCAGCGAGTGAAAGTGTGAGTGTGTCTGAGGGCTACGTATGGTACACACCCTTCGTGCTGTGTGTTTGGGGGCCAGTCAGGAAGCCAGTGCGGCTGGAGTTGACTGGAGTTGCTTGAGCGAAGGGGAAAGTGGGTGGATAGGGGCCAGAGCAGTGATGGGAAAGGGGACCAATCATAGAGTCCTTAGGCCATGCCCTAGCTGGGTTGGCTCAGTGGATAGAGCGTCAGCCTGGACTAACGGATCCAGGGTTCAATTCCAGTCAAGGGCTTGTATCTCGGTTGCAGGCTTGAGCCCCTGCCTTGGTTGGGGCATGTATGGGAGGCAACCAATTGATGTGTCTCTCTTACATGGATGTTTTTCTCTCTCTGTCTCTCCCCCTTCCCTTCCACACTCTCTAAAAATCAATGGAGCCCAGCTGGTGTGGCTCAGTGGTTGAGCGTTGACCTATGAACCAGGAGGTCACAGGTTCAATTCCCAGTCAGGGCACATGCCCGGGTTGCAGGCTCGATCCCTAGTAGGGGGCGTGCAGGAGGCAGCCGATCAATGATTCTCTCTCATCATTGATGTTTCTATCTCTCTCCTCCCTTCCTCTCTGAAATCAATAAAAATGTATTTTAAAAAAAATCAATGAAAAAATATCCTCAGGTGAGGATTAACAGAGTGCTTAGGCCACTGTGAGGACTCAGGCTTTGACTTGGAGTGACATGGAAAGCCCAGGGGTGACATGATCTCAATACAGGGAATGCTCTGGCCGCTGCGTGGGGCGGAGACTTGGGTAGGAGAGGTTAAATCTGGGTTCAGAGGGTGGAGGGAGCCCAGTGAGTAGGCCGTGGCTGTCCAACTGCCGAAGTGGCAGTGGCAGGGCTGGGCTAGGGAAAGAGACCGTTTTAGACCAATTGGCCTGGATGGAGCAGAGACCCGAAGGCTCACAGTCATGTCAACGTGCAGGTGAAGAGACTTCGGGATGGAGGACATTGGTCGTGCAAAGGCCCTGGGGCCGCCCGGCCAGGCCGCCAGGGGGCCGAAGCCGGTGGGAACCGGCATGAATGACCCAGGAGGGAGGCGGCAGCTGGAGGCGGCAGATTGCCTTACAAGGTGCCCTGCAGCGCCGCCACCGCGTGCTCGGCCGCCAGCATTGGGCGGGAGCGCGCGGAGGGGGCGGGGCCGGCGGGGCGCGGGCGGGGGGCTCTGCGCCGTTGCCACTGCGTGAGGCGACGCTGCAGCTTCCGATCCAGGTCGGTACCGAGCGCTCCCAGGCGGGGGCGTGCAGGGTCCCGCGCCGCAGTCTTCGCCCCGTCGCCCCCGCGTGCCCCCGCGCACACCTGTCATCCCCAGCGCGCCCCTGGCCCGAACGCGCGCTGCCCACGCAGCTCCGGACGCGGGAGGCCCAGGCTGCGGAGTTCCTCCCGCCCCGCGGCGCCGAGGGCCGGGTGCGCCTGGGCAGCCGCGTGGGTGGCCGTAGCTGTGGCAGGCGGCTGTGCTGCTGGGGTCGCAGGTGCATCTCAGGCGGGTTGGTGGCCTGGGTGGCGTGTGCCTGTGGGCGCTGAGCGATGGGTGGCAAGTCCAGGCCTGGGGGCGAAGGAGGGCTCTTTGGGTGCTGTGGATGGGGGTGGGCTCGGAGGGGCGGGGGTGGGGGTGCATGGAGCCTTCTGGAAGGCGGCTCATTGCGGCTGACTCGGTTGTGTGGCGGCAGAGAGCGGGTGTCTGGGCGCCGATCGCCATCGGTGTGGGGGCGTTGGGGATCGCAGCGGCGTATGGGGTGGGGGGGCGAGGAGGAAGGAGTGTATGCGGTGGTCTCGCTGGGAGTGCTGACCTGGGCGGTGGGGGAAGGGCAAGATGTACGGGGGCTGGGGGAGGGTGTAGGGACCTGACGGGACATGTGTTCCTGAGTGGGGCTGTCGCTGAGGGTGGCTGAAGCACTGCTGGGCTTGGGGTGGGGGACCTTCCTCCAACTCTCCCTTGCCCCCCCCCCCCTCCCCCAGACATGTTGCTGCTCAAGAAACAGACGGAGGACATCAGCAGCGTCTATGAGATCCGCGAGAAGCTGGGCTCGTGAGTGTGGCCACGAATGTGTTGTGTGTGCATGAGTGTCAGGGAGTGTGCGTCAGTGACTGTGTGGGCGTGTGTGCGTGGGATGGGTGGCCTGAGATGGAGAGGGCCTCCCCTTCTGCTTCAGCTAGGGGGGCCCTTCCTCCTCCCCATCTCTCCTCTCCCCACCCTCTCCTCCCCTCCTCTACCTCTGCCTCTCCATCGTGCCCCCTCCCTTCCTGCCTCCGCTGTCTCCACGGCAGGGGTGCCTTCTCCGAGGTGGTGCTGGCCCAGGAGCGGGGCTCCTCACACCTTGTTGCCCTGAAGTGCATCTCCAAGAAGGCCCTTCGAGGCAAGGAGGCCCTGGTGGAGAATGAGATTGCGGTGCTCCGCAGGTGTGTGCCTGGCCCTGGCTGCTAGGGCTTAAGGCCTGTGGGGCAGTGCCCTGGGATGGGGTGCCCTGCCTCCTCTGTGCCCCAGGAAGGCCTGGCGTGGGGCTGTGCCTTGTGGGATTGGGCAGGGGTGGCTTGTGGTAGGGAAGGGGGCAGAAGTGGAAGGAAGCACCCTTAGGCCCTGAGGCCAGAGGAGGCTGCAGTGGCCTACAAGGTTTTTTTATTTTTTAAAAAAATATATATTTTTATTGATTTCAGAGAGGAAGGGAGAGGGAGAGAGAGAAGCATCAATGATAAGAGAGACATCAGTCATTGATTGGCTGCCTCCTGCACGCTCCACAGTGCACACAACCCGGCCATGTGCCCTGACTGGGAATTGAACCATGACCTCCTGGTTCATAGGTTGATGCTCAACCACTGAGCCACCCCGGCTGGGCCAAGGGCTTTTTAAAAAATATATTTTTATTGACTTCAGAAAGGAAGAGAGAGGGAGAGAGATACAGAAATATCAATGATGAGAGAGAGTCATTGATCAGCTGCCTCCTTTATGGCCCCTACTGAGGATCGAGCCTGCAACCCCGGGCATGTGCCCTGACTGGGAATTGAATTGTGACCTCCTGGTTCATAGGTCGACACTCAACTACTGAGCCAAACCAGCTAGGGCAGGGTTGTTGTTATTTTTTAAAATATTTTTATTGATTTCAGAGAGGAAGGGAAAGGGAGAGAGAGAGATAGAAACATCAATGATGAGAGAATCATTGATCGGCTGCTGCCTCCTACACGCCTCACACTGGGGATGGAGCCCACAACCCGGGCATGTGCCCTGACTGGGAATCAAACCATCACCTCCTGGTTCATAGGTTGATGCTCAAGCACTGAGCCACACTGGCCAGGCTACAAGGGCTTTCTCTTGCTGTTGCAGGGTCAGCCACCCCAACATCGTGGCTCTGGAGGACGTCCACGAGAGCCCCTCCCACCTCTACCTGGCCATGGAGCTGTGAGGAGGGCAGGGCAGGCTGGGGGCTGGGTGCTGAGTGTGGGATGAGGGGCCTTGCTCAAACGAGCACCTGCTCCTCACAGGGTGACAGGGGGCGAGCTGTTCGACCGCATCATGGAGCGTGGCTCCTACACAGAGAAGGATGCCAGCCACCTGGTGGGCCAGGTCCTCGGTGCTGTCTCCTACCTGCACAGCTTGGGCATCGTGCACCGCGACCTCAAGGTGCCTGCCCTCTCACCCACTTGCCCAGGCCTTACACAGCCTCCTGTGCACCAAGGGTCTGGGGGATGTGAGGGGGCCCAGCCCCTGGTCCCAGCCCCTAGGACCATGCCAGGGCTGACCTCTGGCCTCCCGTGTGTCCTAGCCTGAAAACCTCCTCTATGCCACGCCATTCGAGGACTCCAAGATCATGGTCTCCGACTTCGGCCTGTCCAAAATTCAGGCTGGCAACATGCTGGGCACCGCCTGTGGGACCCCAGGATATGTGGGTATGTGAGGGGGGCTCCCTGAGGGGGCTGGGGGACCCCGTGGGAGCTGTGGTGCCCGGGGCAGGGCAGGTGGCTGGCCATTCCTGGGGTAACTAGGCGGAGCCAGGCAGCGCTGAAGGCTGGTGTGTGTGTGCGCGGGTGTGCGTCTGTCTGTCTCTGGCCCCCAGCCCCGGAGCTCTTGGAGCAGAAACCCTACGGGAAGGCCGTAGATGTGTGGGCCCTGGGTGTCATCTCCTACATCCTGTGAGTGACCACTGGGAAGGCTCTTCTTCTGCCCGCCTACCCCCTGCTGGGTTGGGGAGGGTTGGACAGCTGGGTGATTCATCTGTGGGCGCCAGGCTGTGTGGCTACCCTCCCTTCTACGACGAGAGCGACCCCGAACTCTTCAGCCAGATCCTGAGGGCCAGCTACGAGTTTGACTCTCCCTTTTGGGATGACATCTCCGAATCAGGTGAACTTGAGGCTGGCCCCGAGCTCAGGGAGGGGAGGGGGTGCGATGAGGGGAATGGGGGCGGGCTGGTCTGACCTGGCCTCCCTGCTCCAGCCAAAGACTTCATCCGGCACCTTCTGGAGCGAGACCCGCAGAAGAGGTTCACGTGCCAGCAGGCCTTACAGCATCTTTGGTGAATGGAACCCCTGCCAAGCTGTCCCAGGGTCGGAGGGAGGGACCACGCCCTCAGAGACCCCACTCCCCCCACTGACCCCTGGCCTCCCGCTAGGATCTCTGGGGATGCTGCCTTTGACAAAGACATCCTGGGCTCGGTCAGTGAGCAGATCCAGAAGAATTTTGCCCGGAACCACTGGAAGGTCAGTATGGGTCAGGCCATGGACCTTCCTGGCTCCAAGGCTGCCTCCCTTCCCCACCTGCCCTACCCCTCAGCCTCAGGGGGAGGCTGCCAGTAGCCTGTCTGATCTTTGAAATCTCAGGGGCCAGGGCTGGTCATAGCCTGATACCCCTCTCTCCCTGCAGCGAGCATTCAATGCCACCTCTTTCCTGCGCCACATCCGAAAGCTGGGGCAGAGCCCAGAGGGTGAGGAGGCCTCAGAGCGGAGGATGGCCCGCCATAGCCATCCGGGCCTCGGGGCTGGCCAGCCCTCCAACTGGTGATGCCCAGGTATGTGGGGGTGGGCCCTGCATCCCCTAATAGGAGGTGGTTCCTGGGTGAGCTTAGAGCAGTGGTTCTCAACCTGTGGGTTGCGACCCCTTTGGGGGTCGAATGACCCTTTCACAGGGGTCGCCTAAGACCATCGGAAAACACATATATAATTACATATTGTTTTTGTGGTTTATCACTGTGCTTTATGTTCAATGTGTAACAATGAAAATACATCCTGCATATCAGATATTTACATTACGATTCATAACAGTAGCAAAATTACAGTTATGAAGTAGCAACAAAAATAATTTTATGGTTGGGGGTCACCACAACATGAGGACCTGTATGAAAGGGTCGCGGCATCAGGAAGGTTGAGAACCACTGCTTTAGAGGGTGTGGAGCCCCATGTGGCCAAGAGCTAAGCGGGGTGGACCCCAGAGAGCAGAGGCCTGAGGGCAGGGAGCGCAGATGGGAGGGAGGGTCCAGGGTTCCGGGAGGAGAAGATGAGAGAGGGGCCAGCAGGGGCTGGGGACCGCGGGCACCGTGAGGATCTGAGAGGGGCCCAGTGCCAAGACCCAGTGGGCCCCGTCCGCAGCTGAGAGCCTTGACTGGGAGCCGGGCGCAGTGCGGGCTGGGGTGCCCCCTGACTGTCCCTCTCCTTGTGTGCTTCTCTCTCTCCCTCCACCCCTGGCAGATGCTGAGGCTGAGTGCACTGACCCCCGATTCTCTTCCCACGGACCCTCTCAGCCCTCTCCCCCATCCCCGCACCCTGGGGCTGGCCTCTGGTGGAGAGTTTGAGACGTGTGTGGCACGTGGCACTCGGGTGGGAGTGGGGCACCCCTCAGGCTCTGCCCTTGCTGAGGGGCTGGTGGGGCATGTCCGCAGGGGCTCCCCTCCCCTGTCGCTGCCACAACCCCTCTAGACGCTGACAAGGCTCCAGGGGCTCCTTCCTGCACGCTGTTCTGCGCTTCGCTGACTGTGGGTGGTCCCGCTTGTGTCGTGGCCTCCGGCTCCCCTCCGGTTTCCCCCAAATCAATAAAGACAGACAGAGCAAAGGGCCTGGGGCCGGTGGTGAGCTGGAGGGAGGGGGAAGGGGCAGGGATGGGGGAAGAGGGAGGGGATGGGTATCACCTGTGGGAAAGAACTCAAGGAGGCGGGACCACACCACCTGACCTAGCCCACTGCCACCCACACTGCTGCTCCCTTGGATCATGGCAGACAAACTCCCGGTTATCCAAGAACTTTCTGTCCCTGCCCTGCCCCCCAAATGCCAGCAAGAGGCAGCCCAGTTAGCAGCTCTGCCACCCTGGAGGTGGGCCTGCGTATGGCTCTGGCTGCCAGCAGAGGGGGCTGGTGGGAGGCCCCATGGGTACCCAAGTCTCCAGGACCCTGGGGATGGGCTGCAAGTGCCCCTGTTGTTCAGGGCCAGCCAGGAAGGGCTCACAGGCGAGTGAAGGCCTGTAGCCTGGGGGGCGCCCAGAGTCCCAGCCCGCCGCCTCCAACCTCTCCCCACAGTATTTCCAGCACACACTTTCCTATGGAGAAGGCTAGTGTCAGAGGGTGCAGGGGAGCCCGTTGGCCAGGAGAGGGCGCCACCGGGCCACAATTGCTGTGCTGTGCTGAGCTTTGGAGCCCATGGGCTCCAGGCCTGGGGGAACCCAGGCTGGGCTGGTTATGGCTCCTGGTGTGAAGAGCGATGGCCGGTCTTCTGGTCTGCATGGCTTCTGCCCCTCACACCCCAATTCTGGAGGGGCCCAAGCCTCTCCTGGACCCACTAGGCCCTTCTCCTGTGTCCAACAGGGGAAGACCCCCTAGGCCCACACCTCAGTCCCAGCCAGAGCAGAGATAGCACCCTCAGTGTTTGGGTCCAGCTGGCCACTCCTTCCTCCCCTCTGGGACTCCTGCCAGCCCCATCGCGGAGCGCGATGGAGAGGGACCTTCTGTGGATCTTCAGGACCTGAAGGGGAGCAGTGACCCCCAAAGCAGGGCTGGCCTGGGTCTCAGGGGCAGGGACTGGATCAGGATTTGGGGTTGGAAACAGGGGGCCTGGCTTCCACTGAGGAGAGCGACTGGGGGTGATTTCCAGGCCCACAAGCCCCTTTGCAGCCTTCTCCTCCCAGCATCCTCCCACCACCTTCCTGCTCCACATTGTCCCATGCACACCCCCTCCCCCCCACACGGGTCCCCGAGACCAGCAAGTCTATAGGGGGGTGGGCAGCTTCCTCCTCTGTCCCCACAGCCGGTTCTGGGCCACCCTTCACTCCAGGCTCTGGGGTCATATAATCCAGGGGACCTCAGGCAGCCAGCGCCAAGGCCAGGTCTCAACAACTTGGCCTTCTCCCCTCCGACAGACCCGTTCTGCCTCTCCTTAGCTCTTCATCCGGGGCCTTAGCATCTGTCCCGCCACCTCAGACATCACCAGCATCCCTTCTCTGGCTCTCTTTCCCCTCTTTCCAGTTCACACGAGACCCTGCGACACCGACTCATTCCCATTTTGTCTGTCAAATATTGTTCCGGCGTCTACGCCTGCACCCGGTGCAGACAGAGCCCGCGGGTCAGGGAGCCTGCCGCGCGGAGGAGGCCCCGTGGAGGGGTGGGCTTACTCGGATGATAGGAATGATGTGCGTGGGAAAGCCGCATCCTGGCTGCTCAGGAGCAGGTCCGAGCCAGCCTTCGAGAAGGAATCGCAATCCTTCAGAGAGAGCCAGCTCCTCAGCCCAGGCGGGCTGCCAGGTCACTGCCACGGAGTTGGGCCCCACGGCTGCCCTGACAGGATGCAGTCTGGCCTCTGGCCAGAAGGCGGCACCATGGTCACATCCATCACCCATCCTTAGTCGCTTGGGGCAGCTGCTCAATACCATTCCTCTCCTCTACTGCTCCCCCCCCCCCCAAGATCTGCCCCAGAAAGTCCTCACTTGGGACAGAGGTTCTGCCCTCACCATCGCGGTGCAGGAAGAGAGTGGGACCCCTCCTTCATCCCTCTGAGCCCTTCCCACCCCAGGGGCGGGGGGTGGTAGTTTGTGAGAGGGAAGCTTTGGGTCAGCGAGGCTGTGGGATGAGGCCTGGGTGAGAGAAAGGACTGGTTCAGCTAAAGGCAAGAGATAGGGGGTGGGATAAAGAGGGTGCTGGGGGCCCTGACCGGTTTGGCTCAGTGGATGGAGAGTCGGCTTGCGGACTCAAGGGTCCCAGGTTCGATTCCAGTCAAGGGCATGTACCTTGGCTGCGGGCGCATCCCCCAGCAGGGGGTGTGCAGGAAGCAGCTGATGGAAGTTTCTCTCTCATCGATGCTTCTAACTATCGCTCTCCGTTCCTCTGTAAAATATCAATAAACTATATTTAAAAAAATTAAAACAAAGAGGGTGCTGGGGGCCTGGCCAGTGTTGCTCAGTGGTTGAGCATTGACCTATGAACCTTGAGGCTACGTTTTGATCCCCAGTCAGGGCACATGCCCAGGTTGCAGGCTTGATCCCCAGTGGGGCCTTTGCAGGAGGCAGCCGATCAATGATTCTTTCATCATTGATGTTTCTCTCCCTCTCCTTTCTCTGAAATCTATAAAAACATTTTAACAAGAGGGATGGTGGGGCGGAGGTGTCCCGTGAGAGCATTCACGCTCAGGGAGCAGCAGGTGCTCAGGCGCGAGGCTGGCTACTGGAAGGATCAGAGCCTGGCAGGGTAGCAGCAGGCTTCGTCAGCAACAGTGAACCCCTGGAAAACTCAGGTGCTGTGGTTCAGGAGCAGGGCCCGGCAGGCTGGCCTTCTTGGGCACTGGAGACCAGACTAGAATTGAGGGGGGAGCCTTGTGGGTGTCCTGAGAGAAAGCTGTCCCCCTCATTCTGGACCACACAGGGTTGGCCACACTGTCTTGGAGCAAACCTGTGGGTGGTAGGTGTTCTGGGGAGGCTCAACCTGGGGGGCCACACTGGGGTGGCGCAATGAAGGAGAGGCGTCTGGGGTGGCCCATGGGTTTCTGGGGGGATTGCGGAACCATTCACCAAGAGGGGTTCACCTGGGGTGGCTTTGGGGAGAGACAATGGGACTGGTTTTGGACATGGCGAGTTGGAGGTGTCTGAAGTGGAAGTAGAGCGCCCTAGGCAGTTTGGCGCAGTGGATAGAGCATCGGCCCACGGACTGAAGGGTCCTGGCTTCGATTCCAGTCAAGGGCACGTACCTCGGTTGCAGGCTCCGGGTCAGGGCACTTGTGGGAGGCAACCAATCAATGTGTCTCTCTCGCATTGATGTTTCTTTCTGTGTGTCTTTCCCCCTCCCTTCCCCTCTTTCTAAAAGCCAATGGAAAAATATCCTTGGGTGAGAAGTAACAACAACAGAAGATGAAGTGGAAGTTGGGCAAAAGAGACTTCTCACCCTTCTCTCTGCAAATACTGGCTTTGTAGCTGACCTCAAGGGTTCGCCCAGGGGGAGCTCTTATTGAGGACTCACTGTGTGCCAGGCCCTGTTCCGGGGAGCTTTCTAGGTAGTCCCTCAAACGTCAGCTGGGAAGTAGCCACTCTCATTATCACTGGCCCCATTTTACAGCTGGGAAGACTGAGGCACAGAGAGGCCAAGTAACTGAGCCAAAGCCACACAGCCTTGTGCCCCGCCCTGCTGCCTGCCTCCCAGCAAGTGAGGAGGGCTCGCTGGGAACGTGAGGGTTGTGTAGGGACTTGAGGAAAAGATGGGGGACTTCTCCAACCTTCTCTGTGAGTGCACACTCAGTGTGAGGACGGAGAGAGACACGAGGCTGGAGTTTGGGCCTTGCAAGTGCTTTTGACATCTTTGAAATCCTCTGCCCCTTGGTTTCATTTATTTAAATGTTCTGGCCTGGCTGGTGTGGCTCAGTGGTTGAGCATGGACCCAAGAACCAAGAGTTCACCGGTTCGATTCCACATCAGGGCACGTGCCCAGGGTGTGGGCTCCATCCTCAGTGGGGGGTGTGCAAGAGGCAGCCAATCAATGATTCTCATCATTGATGTTTCTATCTCTCACTCCCTCTCCCTTCCTCTCTGAAATCAATAAAAAAATATATTACCCCCCCCCCCTGCAAAAAAAGGACACACTTTAAAAATTCCTTGTGAAATGGAACCTGGGAGGTCTTTCTGCAGTCGTGGAGGTGGGGCATGGCATCTGGGCCCTAGAAAGAGCCTTCTGGGGTTCAGTGTGAGGGATGGCCGAGCAGCGGGACAGAGTTAGTGGTGGGTATACATGTGTGCGGGTCCTGTGGAGGGCAAGACAAGAGATGCAGAGAGCCTGTGTCCAGGCTGCTGAACTGGATGGGAAAGCTGGAGATGGGTCATGGTGGACTGAAGGGGGGGGGCGTGTAAGGGAGTCAAGGATGCCCCCCCTCCCACTGCCCCAGAACTCAGGAAGAAGCAGACCTATTCAGAACACCACGAAGGGGCCAAGCCAGGCCTCCTGACTCCACTCTAAGCCGAGTTCCTTCTTGCCAGGCACGTTCTCTGCCCACCCCCAGCTTTGTCCAGACCCTGCTGTCTCCACTCCTGTCTTCTCAGCTGGAATGTTTGGGAAATAACAAACAGCCAGGTTGGCTTGACCGAGGCCTGTTGTGAGACATCGCTGGCGATCAGTGTGAATGTGAACTTTCTCCAGAGGGCACTCGGGAGCCGCTGGAGACCACAGGCAGCGCGGTGTCAGGAGCAGATTGCTGCCTTAGGAGAGATTTTCAGTATTTCCCAACCCTATCTGTCCCCCCTTTTAAAAATATATTTTTATTGATTTCAGAGAGGAAGGGAGAGGGAATGAGAGGTAGAAACATCGATGAGAGAGAATCATGGATCGGCTGCCTCCTGCACACCCCACACTGAGGATCGAGCCTGCAACTGGGCATGTGCCCTGACCGGGAATTGAACCGTGACCTCCTGGCTCATAGGTGGACGCTCAACCACTGAGCCACGCCGGCCGGGTCCTATCTGCCCCCTTTTGATAAATATAAAAGCCTTATCGCCAGGTCCCCTCCCCAGGCCCATGGAGAGTTCTGTAGTTCCCCTCAAGCCAGGGAGCCAAGCCTGCCTCACATCATACCCCAGGAGAGGCCTCATTGCTTCATCAGTTTCTGCTTGTAGTTCTCTCAACTATTGCTTTATGTATTTTCAAGTGCAGATGAACTTGAATTGAGATCTATGATTAAAATGTACTGACAGCCCTGGAAGGTGTGGCTCAATGGTTAGAGTGTTGGCCCATGCACCGAAGGGTTGAGGGGTGTGATTCCCAGTCAAGGGCACGTACCTGGGTTCAATCCCCATCCTCTGGTTAGGACAGTGTGCATGAGGGACACAACCAGTGGATGTGTGTCTCTCACATCAATATTTCTCTCTCCCCCTCCCTCCCTCCTTTCCACTATCTCTGAAAAAGCAATGGAAAAAATATCCTCAGGTGTGGATTAACAAAGAAAAATGTAGTGACATGCATTAGTACTGGTAATGCCTTTTGCCTTATTGTCTACTTTGATAGTAACATGGCAGCTATAACTTTCTTTTGCTTGATATTTGCCCAGTATATCTTTCAATCCTTTTCTTTTTAAGCTGAAAATTTGTTTTTTATTGAGGAATAATTTACATACCATAAACTTCACCCTTTAAAAAGTATAATTTAGCCCAGCTGGCGTGGCTCAGTGGTTGAGCATCGACCTATGAACCAGGTCACGGTTTGATTCACAGTCAGGGCACATGCCCAGGTTTCGGGCTCGATCCCCCGGGTGGGGCGTGCAGGAGGCAGCCGATCCATGATTCTCTCTCATCATTGATGTTTCTCTCTCTTTCTCTCCCTCTCCCTTCCTCTCTGAAATCAGTAAAAATATGTTTTACAAAGTATAATTTAATGGTTTTTAGTGTATTTACAAAGTTATTCAATCATCACCACAATCTAATTACAGGATATTTTCATCACCCTATTCCCACATAGCGGTCACTCCACATTCCCCCCCAACCCACCCCATACCAGCCTGTGGCAATCACTAGTCTACTGTCTCTGTGTGTTTGCCTGTTTTGATATTGCACATAAATGAAATCATACAATATGTGGCCCTTTGTGCCTGGTCTCTTATGCTTTGCATAATGTTTTCATCCACATTGTAGCATGTGTCAGTACTTCATGTGTTTGGATAGCTGAATCATGTCCCACTGTATGAATAGGCCACATTTTGCTTACCTATGCATCCATTGATGGACATTTGGGTTGTGTCCACCTTTTGGCTATTGTGAATTATGCTGCTATGGTCATTTCTATGCAGGTTTTTATGTGGCCATGTTTTTTCAGTTGTGTTATTTGGTAGAATTCACCAGTGAAGACTTTTGGGCTTGGGTTTTCTTTGTGGGAAGATTTTCAATTCCTAATTCAATTTATTTGCTTGTTATAAGTCTATTCAAATTTTCTACTTTGAAGTCCATTTTGGTCATTTGTGTCTTTCTAGGAATTTGTCCATGTCATCTGAACTGTCTACTTTGTTGGCATAAAATTGTTCAAAACTTTGCCTTATGGCCCTTTAAATTTCTATAGGTCAGTAGTAATGTGCCCCTTTTCATTCTCAATCTTGATAATCTTTTTTCTTGATCATGCTGGGTAAATTAAAGAACCAACTTTTGTTGGAATCGATGTCCTCTGTTGTTTTCCTGTTTTTTATTTTAGTCATTTCTGTACTAATCTGACCTCTGCTGGCTTTGGATTTTGTTTGCTTTTCTTTTTCTTTTTTTAGTTTATTAAGGTGGATAACTAGGCTATTGATTTGAGATCTTTCTCTTTTTTTGCTAGTATAGACATTTAAAGCGATAAATTTCCTTCTAAGTACTGCTTTGACCATCACTTCTTGGCCTTTTGGCTAAGATCAAGTGTAAGTACTGCTTTAACTACATCCCATAATTTCAATATGTTGTGTTTTCATTTCATTCTGTTCAAAGTATCTTCTAATTTCCCTGGTAAGTTTTTTTCTTTGACCTGTGGATTATTTAGGAGTTTGATGTTCAATTTCCCAGATTTCTTTCTTTCTTTAAAAAAAAAATCGAATGTAATCCTTTTAGATGTATTGAGACTTGTTTTATGACCTAGATTAGTTCTATCCTGGAGAATGTGCCATGTGTATTTGAAAAGAGTATTTTGCATCTGTTGAGTGAAGTGTTTTATAGATTCCAGTCACACCAAATTCGTTGTTAGTGTTGCTCAAGTTTTCTATATCCTTGCTGCTTTTCTTTCCAGTTTTAATAATTATTGAAAGTGGGGTACTGAAATTTCCAACTCTCATAGTTGAATGGTCTCTCTCTTTTACATTCTGTCTGTTTTTGTTTTATGTATTTTTGGGCTGTGCTGTTAGATATGCATATGTTTATAATTGTAATATCTTTCTAATGAGTTGACTCTTTCATCATGATGAAATGTTTCTTTTTTCTCTAATAATATAGCCTTTGTCTTAGAGTCAATTTTATCTGGTATTAATATAGCCACTCCAGCTCTTTTATGGTTACTGTTTGCATCATCTATCTTTTTCTGTACTTTCAATGTAGTTGTGTCTTTGAATCTGAGATTTGTCTCTTGTAAGCCAATATATAGTCTGTTGAATGTTTCTTTTTTTAAAAAAAATATTTTTATTGATTTTTAGAGAGATAGGAAGGGGGAGAGAGAGAGAGAGAGAGAGAGAGAGAGAGAGAGAGAGAGAATGTGAGAGAGACACATCAACCGGTTGTCTCCTGTACATGCCCTTGAATGGGAATTGAACCCACACCCTTCTGGCCTTGGGCCGACGCTCTAACCATCAAGCCAAACCGGCCAGGGCCTCTGTTGACTTTTTAACTATATACTATATTTAATTGCAGTTGGGTTATAGTGTGCATCTTAATCACAACCTACTTCATATTAATACTGACTTAGTTTTGATAAAAGGTAGAGACTGCTCCAAGATAGCTTCATTCCTTCTCCCCTCTTTTGTGCCATTAATGTCATGTATATTACATCTATATTGGTTACAAACTCCCAAATACAGCGTTATACCTAATGCTTTATACAACCTTGTGTCTTTTAAAGAAATTAAGGGAAGAAATGAAGAAAATACATTAGGAGAGGTTTTTATTTTAACCCACATATTAATTATTTGTGATGGTCTTCATTTCTTCTTATGAATTCAAGTTACTGTTGTCAGTCTGAAGTACTTTTTGTAAAGAAGTATACTAGTGGCCTAGCCGGTTGCTCAATGGTTAGAGCGTTGGCCTGTGTACTGAAGGGTAATGGTTCCATGCTGGTCAAGGGCACATACCTTGGTTGACCTTGGTTGCTGCAGGCACGTACCTTGAGTGCTGCAAGCACGTACCTCTCCCACTCTCTCTAAAAATCAGTGGAAAAATATCTTTGGGTGAGGATTAACAATAATAACATATATATACATATGTTATTTTTTTTTTAGTTTATTTAGGTGGATAACTAGGCTATTGATTTGAGATCTTTCTTTTTTTTTGCTAATATAGACATTTAAAGCGATAAATTTCCTTCTAAGTACTGCTTTGACCATATATATGTATATATATATGCTAGCAATGAATTCTCTCATTGTTTATCCAGAAATGTCTTTTTTTTAACTTTTAATTTTTAAAGGATAGTTTTAGATATAGAATTTATGTCTACAACCAGCTCTTTGGTGTTTGCCTTACTTGGGGTTCATTGAGGCTCAATCCTTTTCCTCTCTGTTCAGATTGGACAATCTATTTTCAAGGAATTTCTTCAAATATTTCTTCTACCCCCTCTTCTCTCATTACACATTTCAAAGCCGCCCATTACACATTTTTTCGTGTGCCTGTTGTTGTACCACAGGTCTCTGAAGCTCTTGAAACATGGAAAATATGACAGCAATGAACTTCCTGGATCTGATTAATGTTTCTCATAAAATTCTGGATGTTTCTGCCTCCGAGAAGCCACTTCCACCGACAGTGCTCCTGGGTGTGGGTATTGCTCAATCAAATTGAGTTAGCCCCTGAGGCGGAGAAGCTACTGGTCTCTATGGGCTGCCTTGCCCGGGCAAGACCTCCATGCCAACCAAGCTGAAAGGGATGCGAGTAGCCCTAGGCCAGAATGACACACATTCCCAAAGTTCAGCTACTTGGTTTATGAAATACTTTTGGTTGCTTTCCAGATCATAAGGGTTTTTTTTTTGTCAATATTCACTTGGCCATAGCTGAGTGTCTGGCCTTCTATCTGCTTTTCGGTCCTATCATGTAGATGTATCTCTTATGACCAGAGTATAGCTGGATTTTCAACAATCCTGTCTAACTGGAGAATTTAGTCTATTTATTTTGCTCAGTGATATTTGGAATAATTTTTCTTTTCTTTTTGTTTGTCTTTTTTTTTGTTTTCTTTTTTTTTTGTTTTTTCCCCCTAGGAATATTTTTTAAAATCTTATTTTGTCCTTTCTACTTATTCCAATGTTTCTGTTTCTTCATTTTCCTCTTTAGGCTTCTTTTCGATTGAGATTTTTTTCTCATTATTTGATATTTTTTTCTCTAGTAGTTTGGAAGTAGTACACTCGATACTCTTTTAGGAGTTATTCTAGAAAGTTCCACATGCATATTTATCTTAACAGAGTTTAAAGTTATGCAATATTGATACGGACATGAGGGGATAAACAGGGCCCAGGATTATCTTCCCATCATACACAACTGGAAAGCTTGCCAAAATATGTGAATCACTGTTTTTCTTTTTCTTTTTTGAAAATTTATCTTTATTGTTGAAAGTCTTATAGATGTTCCTCCTTTTTTCCCCATTGACCCTCCTCCTCCCCATTTCTGTCCCCTGCCCCAGGGCTTCCTTCACCCCACTATTGTCTGTGTCCATGGGTTATGCATATAAGTTCTTTGGTTGATCTCTTCCCTCCCCCCACCCCTTCCCTCTGATATCCATCAGTCTGTTCCATGCATCCATGTCTCTGGATCTATTTTGTTTGTCAGTTTATTTTGTTCATTAGATTCCACATATAAGTGAGATCATGTGATACGTGTCTTTCTCTGACTGTCCTATTTCACTTAGCCGAATACTCTCCAGGTCCCTCCATGCAGTGAATCAACTGTTTTTATTTTATTTTATTTTGTTTTATTTTATTTTATTTTTTTAATCCTTGCCCGAGGATATTTTTTTCATTGATTTTTAGAGTGGAAGAGAGAGGAAAAAACAGAAGAAAATGTTGATTTGAGAGAAACACATCGATTGGTTGCCTCCTGCATGTGCCTCAACTGAGGTTTTGACTAGAATCGAACCTGGGACCCTTCTGTCTACAGGCCGATGCTCTATCCACTGAGCAAAACTGGCTATGGCATGAATCAATTGTTTTTAGATGGTGGACAACAGCCAGCAAAGACCCTGTGATGTCTGAAAGAAAGGAAACAAAGAAGCAAACTCCACCATCAGACTTCAGGACTGAGGTAGAAGAAACATAAATATATAACCCAGAACCCGGCTGGTGTGGCTCAGTGGTTGAGCATTGACCTAAGAACCAGGAGGTCATGGTTCGATTCCCTGTCAGGGCACATGCCCACGTTGTGGGCTCAATCCCCAGTGGGGGGAGTGCAGGAGGCAGCTGATCAATGATTCTCTATCATTGATATTTCTATTTGTCTCTCTCTCTCTCCCTTCCTCTCTGAAATCAATAAAAAAATATTTTTTAAAAGTATATATAACCCATAATGCTAAAAATCAGCCAATCAAAACAGACCCAGGGGAGTTCCTGTTTCTGGTCTGGCAACCATGCTAACAACAAGTGAAGAGCTGAACACACTGAAACATCAACAGCTCTTCTTAGATCCATCAGAGAATTGAGGTCACAGGACAGACTGCTGCCCCCCAAACTAGAGAGACAGGCGAATGCAGAGAATCACAATTTACCGGCACAAAAATCCACAACTGGGAACAGTGCTGGGGCAGGCAAACCTAAACTGGAACTGATGAATTGCTGGGGCTCATTGTGGACACATCTGAGAGTTAAAAACGCCAGGGGGATGCGCGGTCTGGGGAGGCTTTCATGCTTTTGTGACTTTTACCTCCAGGAGCCCTACCAGGTTCTCACAGTGAAGATTAGAGAAAAATTTCCTCTGGCCAGGGCTGGGGAGGGAGGTGGAAGAGTAGGTATTTTGAAATACACCAGAGCACTCTTTTTCTTCTTCTTAAATATTCACCCGAGGATATTTTCTCCATTGATTTCTATCTAGAGAGTGGAAGGGAGGGAGGAGGGGAGAGAAACATGGACAGGAGAGAGACACATTGGTTGGTTGCCTTCGGCAAGCGCCCCTCCTGGGGCTGGGGAATCTGCAACTGAGGTACAAGGTACGTGACCTTGACCAGGAATGGAACCCTCCACCTCACCCTTTGCTGATGCTCTAACCACTGAGAAAGAAAAACCGGCCAGGGCTTCTTTTTTAATGTTTATTGTTAAAAATATATTTTTATTGATTTCAGAGAGGAAGGGGGGGGGGGAGAGAGAGAGAGAGAGAGAGAGAGAGAGAGAGAGATCAATGATGAGAGAGAATTATCCATCAGCTGCCTCCTGCAGGCCCCACACTGAGGATTGAGCCCACAACCTGGGCATGCGCCCTGATTGGGAATCAAACTGCGACCTCCTCATTCGTAGGCTGACGTTCAACCATTGAGCCACCCTGGCTGGTTGGGCTTCTTTTTTTTAAAGTATATTTTTTATTGATTTTTCAGAGAGAGGAACAGAGAGGGGGAGAGAGAGAGAGAAACATTGATGTGAGAGAGCAAATCCATCGGTTGCCTTCTGTACATACCCCCACCAGGGACCGAACCCACAACCCAGGTACGCGCCCTGACCAGGAATCAAACCGGCAAGCTTTCGATGCTCAAGACCATGCTCAACCAACTGAGCCACACCAGCCGGGCCACTCTTCTTAACAAGGCCCACCCTCAAGAAGACAATCGATTACCTCAGAGCCTGACCTATTGAGCTTTTATCAGAGTCTGACAGACCTGGGAGAAGGGACATACCCTCCTCCAGCCCCCTCTGGCCATCCTGTCCCACCTTAAGAAGGGGAACTGAGGAGCTCTGTGAAGTTCACGGTGCAGAGGCACATGCTGACTACAGACAGAGACCTAATCCTAGGACTATGGAATGCTCCCTCTCCTCTCACACCACCTCACCAACGGCCTAGTAACCGCACGTCCTTTTATGCAGTTTATCATCTCTGGCTTTCAACAAAGAAGTACAAGGCATACCGAAAGCAAAGAAACAAACAACAACAAATAACAAACAGCAACACCACCAACAAAAAAACAGTTTGCAGAGACAGAGCAAGCATCAGAACCAGAATCAGA
Source organism: Myotis nattereri (assembly GCF_964212035.1). Taxonomy (NCBI): domain Eukaryota; kingdom Metazoa; phylum Chordata; class Mammalia; order Chiroptera; family Vespertilionidae; genus Myotis; species Myotis nattereri. The sequence goes on along the minus strand of NC_138078.1, from coordinate 141,164,295 downwards.
TATGGCAGGGTTACTGGAATTATCAGATCAGCAATTTAAATACTCTGATTATGCTAAGGGCTCTCATGGAAGGAGTAGATAACATGTAAGAACATGGCCACAGTTGGCCACCAGGGAGGATGCAAAAGAAGGTTTCTAGCTGGGAAGCCAGATGCGCTAGAAAGCTTTGGGGATTTTATTTCTAAAAGGATGAAGCAAGGGGGGTGGGTAGGAAGGGAGGGGGGTGGGGGGGGGTTACTAGAGGATAGCTAGCATTCTCTTCCACGCTGTCTTTCATCGACTTTGGGCGATTCTCAGCCATTATCTTTCTTACTATTGCATAGTTCCTGTTCTCTTTAACTTGTTTTTTCTTCTTGCAGGAATTCAAAGAAATATTTGTGTGAGTGACTTCAATCTCTCTCTGTGGTGCATTCTGGGTTATTTCTTTAAATCCACCTTCCAGTTCACTATCTCTCTGTCCAGCTGTTTAACCCATATCTTGAATTTCTCATTTTTATGATTATATTTTTTAATATCTAGAAGTTTTATTTGGTCATTTTTCAACAGTACTGGCCATGGTAGAGTCTCTTGTTCTTTGGTTATTCTTTGGATAACTTGATTTTGTTTCTTCAAATATATTGATCATACTTATTTTACATTTGTGTCATATAATTTCAAAATCTGCTATTTTTGCAGGATGGATATTTAAGTTTTGAAGCTTCTCTCACGCACGGTGGCTTGTTTCTTTCTACATTTTGTGTGTTTTCTTCCATTATATATTTCAGAATTTTCTATAGAATTTCTTTGAGGCCTGTATTTAAAGGACAGAGGATTTGTGCTTGCTTATGCCAGGCACTCTTGGGCAACACTCCCTCTGGACCACTTCATTTAGAACTTTTAAAAAATATATTTTTAAACTTTTCTATTTTTATGGGACTGTCACAGTCTAAGTAAAATCTGTGTGCAAGCTAATCAGATGCAGCTTCAAGACAAATCTAGAAGCTGTCCCCCAACCAGATTGCTCTCCCTCAGTCCCTGCAAGAGAGAAATTCTCACGCATCCACTACTCTGCCTAGACCACGCAAAACTAAAATTGCAGCTTGTGGCTATAAATTCTCAGGTCAACATTTTCCTTTTTTCCCCACTTCCACCCAGATCCAAGGTCAAGATATGCAAGCATCCTCGCCTCTCTTGGTGGGGTATTTTTTCTAGGTCACCAATTGTATTAGTTTTCTGTTGCTGCTGTATCAAATGATTGCAAACTTAGTGGCTTAAGACAGCACAAATTTATTATCGTACCGTTATGGAAATCCAAAATAGATTTCACTGAGTTAAAATCGAGGTGGCGGCAGGGCTGTATGGTTTTTAAAATCCTCACCCGAGGATATGGTTTTATTGATTTTTTTTTTTTTTTGAGAGAGAGAGAGAGAGAGAGAGAGAGAGAGAGAGAGAGAGAACACTTGCTTTCCCGTACGCGTTCTGCCTGGGGATCAAACCTGCAACCTTTAAAAAATATATATATTTTCATTGATTTTGGAGAGGAGGAGAAAGATAGAAACATCAATGATGAGAGGGAATCATTGATTGGCTGCCTTCTGCACGTTGGACCGAGCCTGCAACCCAGGCTTGTGCCGTTGACTGTAATGGAACCTGGGACCCTTCGGTCCGCAGGCTGACGCTCTATCTGTCTATAGGGGCCAGTATTCTGCCAGCCACACCTTGAGAGCACTGCCCGTCAAGAGTACAGGTTTGATGTAGGGGCCCAAGTGTCTCTTGGTTCTCATGGGTGGTGTCTGGAGAGCCACTGGAAGAAGGTGTCCAAGGAAGAGGGGGTGGCCCTGGGCTCCTGGCTCCTGGGTGTAGATTTCCCACGGACAGGAGCGAGCCCCAGAGCTGGCTCACTCCTCTGGACACAAATATCCCCATAGTTGCTGGCCTCGGAGGCTTTCTCTTATTTTCCTACCAGCTCAGCCATTCATTGCATGTTGTTAGGTTTCATCCTACATTTTAGGGCAGTGATGGCGAACCTATGACACGCGTGTCAGAGATGACACGCGAACTCATTTTTTGGGTTGATTTTTCTTTGTTAACTGGCATGTAAATATAGGAAATAAATATCAAACATATAAGTCTTTGTTTTCCTATGGTTGCAAATATCAAAAAATTTCTATATGTGACACGGCACCAGAGTTAAGTGAGGGTTTTTCAAAATGCTGGCACGCCGAGCTCAAAAGGTTCGCCATCACTGGCTTAGAGGTTCTGGACCCGGAAGATTTCCCTGGACATGCTGTCCACATTGCTCACTAAGTTGCCACTGTGTTCTCATATAGCACTTGCCCCACAACCCCCACCTTCCAGCTCCCTTCCGCTTCTTTTTTTTTTTTTAAATATATTTTATTGATTTTTCACAGAGAGGAAGAGAGAGAGATAGAGAGTTAGAAACATCGATGAGAGAGAAACATCGATCAGCTGCCTCCTGCACATCTCCTACTGGGGATGTGCCCGCAACCCAGGTACATGCCCTTGACCGGAATCGAACCTGGGACCCTTCAGTCCGCAGGCCGACGCTCTATCCACTGAGCCAAACCGGTTTCGGCCCTTCCGCTTCTTGCCATCTCTCTGTGGCTGGGGACTCTGACTTGAGAAGGACCACGCAGCCAGGGTGCGCAGAAGGCGTTCAGAGCTGAGGCCGGGAGGCCAGGGAGGAGCAAGCCCCACTGATCACTTCAGGTGGCTCAGTGGCCTCCGCAGGCTCTCCTGGCCTCCAGTCTGGGCCTTTTAGTTGTTGTTCACCCTCCCCTGAAGATATTTTCCCATCGATTTTTAGAGAGGGGAAGGGAGGGGGGAGAGAGAGAGAGAGAGAGAGAGAGAGAGAGAGAGAGAGAGACATCGATGTGAGAGAGACACAGATTGGTTGCCTCCTGCATGCGCCCCAACTGGGGCCGGGGACAGAGTGTGCAACCCAGGTATGTGCCCTTGACCGGAATGGAACCCAGGACCCTTCAGCCCTCGGGCTGACTTTCTAGCCACTGAGCCAAACTGGCTAGGGTTGGGCCTTTTAGATCCAAATTCCACACTTTGTCAGCCAGAGGGACAGATGCTGGGATATGCAAGTCTGCTCTTGTCCCTCCCCAGCTCAGGCCCTTCTGTGGCTCCCATCCCCTCCTGCTGAGGCTCTGACCCTGCACCGAGTCTTGGGGCGTAGCCGCCCAACTGCATGGTCACTTCTGGTCCCTGCTCCCCTGATCTCCGCCACTCTGGACACCCGGTGCCATTTACTGATTTATGGGGTCTGTTGTTTAGTGTCCTCCCTCCCCCTCCTGGAAGTTGGCTCCAAGTGGCAGGCCTCTTTGGTTCACTGCTTCATCCTGGTCATTAGCCGTACGTGGCAGATAGGGGTTCAATGGGTCGTGAGTAAATGGGGGACCTGGCTAGAGGTGGGGCCAACAGGCAGTGCAGGCGCCAGATGGGAAATGATGACATGGGGGCGGGGTGACGCTTGAGTCCCTGAGCGGCCCAGTATGTTCCCCCCTCCCTAGACCTCCCCCCTACCCCCCCCCCCGCCCCTGCCCTTCCCCAAACCCTCCAAGGTACCCAGGAAGCAGCCTCCCTCGGTTCAGAATCTTACAGAAACCGTTTATTCAGGAACAATTCAAGAAAGCAACTGTGGGGTGGGTTCCCAAGGGTTAGGGTGTGTATAAGTGCCGCCGCCCGCTGCCCACCGCCCGCGAGGGGTGTGTCTGCAATGAATGGCCGTGTGTGTGTGTGTGTGTGTGTGTGTGTGTGTGTGTGTGTGACTGTGTGGGACCCGCAGTATCAAAATTCAGGCCTTCTTCTTCCCCTCCCCCGCCTCCAGCTCTTGCTCTGAGACCCCATCTTCTCCCGTGGCAGTCTGACCACCCTCAGTCACAAAGAGCCTCAGTGATCCCGTCAAGACATCTGGGAAAGAGGAGAAAAAGCATCTTTTCAAATGTCAAGTGGATAAACAGTCAGGGCGCCAGATGTGCGGCTGGGAACCCTCCCAATGGCTCTCGGGCCGGTGATCTCCCCAGCGGTGCTGCCCAGCAAGGAGCCACCCAGAGGCGGGCCGTCCCCGTGGCCGCCGGGTGGCCGCTGCACCTCTGAGACCGCGTCCCCTGGGAAGCCCCGGGCAGAGAAGCCGGGAGGTGACTGCGCTGGTGGTGGTGGCGAGCCCCTCCCCAGAAGCAGCCATTTGGGGACAGGGATGGGACTGCGAGCAGGTCCCTGGCGGCAAATGAGGTGGCCGGAGTAGGCACGCGCCCTTTCTGAGGGGGCAACCACAGGGAGGCTCAGGGCCCAGCTGAGCTGGCAAAGCACGGGGCCCGGGCCCGGGGACAGGCCGCCACCGGGAATGGTCCCTCGGAAAGGGAACCCCCTACCCCCCAAAGAAAAAAGTAACAGTCGCAGAAGAGGCAGTTTCTGGAGCGAGGTCCCGCCCCAAAGCGGCGAGGGTCAGGCCGGTGGTCCCAGCCGGCCCAGAGGCACATTTAATAGGATTCCCGAGGATGTTTCAAGTGGGCAGGGCGGGTCTCTCCGGGTGGCCACCCTGGGGAGGCTCCCAGCGCCTGCCTCTTCCCACAGCCCCCGCATGAGGTATTGTGCTCTCCCCCCCAACCCCCCTCCCCCCTCCCCCCGCTGACAGCTAAGCTCCCTCCCTCCCTCCCCCTTCTCCCCCCACAGCGCATGGGTGGTCGGGAGCACCCATTGGGGGACAGGACTGGACGGGGCCCTATGTGGGGTCGAGCTCGAAGACCCCGTCGCTGGTGGGGGTGGTAAAGAAGGAGGGCGGGTCCGAGGTGGCGGACTCCTGCCCCCCGCTGCCCCGCCCGCGGGAACGACGCTCCTCCAGCCGCAGGCTGCGCTCGAAGTCCAGCAGCTGCCCCATGAAGTTGAAGTTGGGCGAGATGTTGGACTTCTTGCGCTTGACCAGGTCGTAGGCATCGTTGAGGGAGAGGTGGAGCTTCTGCATGAGGTAGGCCACGGTGACGGTGACGGAGCGGCTGACGCCCGCCAGGCAGTGGACAAGCACCCCGCAGTTCTGGCCCAAGGCTTCATCTAGGCAGGGCGGAGTGGGGGGCAGAGTGAGGGGCAGGCCTCACTCCGGAGGGGTGCTCGCAGCCCCCACCCCATCCCACCCTCCAAGCCAGGTGGCCCTGACCAGGTTGGCCTGGGAGCCCTGCCCGGCCCGAGAGTTCCTGGCCCCAGCGCTGCCTGACCCCACAAGTGCCATCCTGGCTTTGGGATCTGGGAATGGCAGCTGAGCCCGGGAAGAGCCCTCATGAGGGAGAGGGGCAAGCGATGGGAGAGGCCAGGAGCCAGGTCTGGTGGAGGAGGGAGAAAGGGGAGGGCAGGGAGGACTCACCAATGAATGCGATGGCCTCAGGAAAGAACTGGGACAAATTCTGGCTCCAGTGGTCCGAGATGGGAATCTGCTTGTAGTGAAAGTCGCCATTCTTCTCAAAGAGGTTAGGGAGGTTGGGGGTGACATTGAGGATGTAGCGGATGCCTAGCTTGGCCAGGCTCTCCACGTTGGCCGAATCTCGGGCACAACCCAGATAGAGGTTGGGCAGGATCTGGACCGGGAAGGATGGTATCAGCCCCGATGGGGGGGGCGTGGCACCCTCGGAATCCAGGCTGCAGCTCAGGGAGTCTCGGTCAGGTTCGGATTCCCCGTCGGAGCAGTCAGAACCCAGGCACAGGTTGCCCAGTCCCACCACTGGACTGGGCACCATGGCCATGCTGGCTCCACCACGGCTACTGAGGCTGCTTTCGCACAGCTGAGGGCACTCAGCCTGGAATCTGCTGAAGCCACCTGGGAGGGAGAGAGGAGGTTTCTGCCGATCTGGTCCCCGATCTGGTCCCCGACCAGGGAACCAGCCCCAGAGAGCCCGACCCCTGAGTTCCCAAAGGGGACTCAGAAGCTAGCAGCCTGTTCTAGATGGGTGTTGCCATGTGGTGCGCTCTGGGCAGCTCAGCCACCCTCACCTCGTGCTGTTGGTTACTTCCTGGACAGCAAGTGCTCACTGTGGCTGTTGGGCCCAGGCTCAGCCATCCCAAAAAGATCTCATACCTCCAGGGCCAAGCCGAGGCTGGCGCCAGGGCTCAGTAGAGTCTAGAGGCGCTGCTAACCTCCGGGGATGGGGGGGGAGGGAAGCGGGGGAGCGGAGGCGGGGGGGGGGGGGGGAGGACTATGGCCATCAGTTACAGAAGAGGAAAGCTTCCCACATAAGTTCTCTGCCTGGGTGTCTCCCTATCAGGCTCGACCAGGAGTGCCCTGATGGCAGGGGCCAGGTCACAGCCATCTCTGTGCTCTCTTCAGGGGTGAAATGAGACCCCAAGAAGAGAGGAGCCCGGGAGAGAGCGGGACATTCCACCTGGATAGTCTCAAAGTCCCAGGAAGTGAGCATTTCCTTGGTCTACAGAGAGCTATGTCCCCGGGCTGGGGCGGGGGCCTGGAAATGCAGCATTCTGTGGATTTCTATATCCCTGTGCATTCTGAAGGGAGCAAGGGAACACACCCCAGTGACCCTTTTCCATGGGGAAGTGGGGACAACTGGTTCTGTAGGTTCATAGAAGCCCTGTCCCTAGCCTGGATCTCTGGAGTGTGTGTGTGTGTGTGTGTGTGTGTGTGTGTGTCTCGGCACAGAGCCAAAGGGCTTGTATCAGCCTGTCTCCCTTCCATCCAGCCCTGCCATGACTGGGGGGGGGGGAGAGGGGGAGAGGTCTCTGCTTTCTCAGGCCTCCTTCTGCCTTCCCTGCTTCTCTCTCTCTCTCTCTCTCTCTCTCTCTCTCTCTCTCTCTCTCTCTCCCCCTCTCCCCCTCTCCCTCTCCCTCTCCCTCTCCCCCCTTCCTGCCTTTGCAGAGCAGGATTTGTCCTGTGTTGCTGGCCTCCTTGCCCTGTGGCTGAGCAGCTGCAGTAGGCGGCATTACTAGCTCAGGAAGGCCGGGAGCCAGGCCAGGTCAGCCACTTTCTACCCATTTTCCAGACTCAGAAACTGAGGCTCCCAAGGGGGAAGGACTTGCCCATGGTCACACTCAGGGGAGGGTTTCTCACCTCCACTTTAGACAAAAAAAAAAAAAAAAAGCGGAGCTCGCTCAAGAGCAAATGAATTGTGACTCCCCTCTGAAGGTGGGGTCGGGATCTCCCCCGCCCCAGGCTGGTGCCCACCGCGCCCCCGCTCGCACCTACCCTGTAGGTAGTAGGCCAGGTAGCCTTCCTCCCGCAGCTTCTGGAGCAGGGTGCCCAGCACCGACTCGGGCTCCCACTCCTCAGCCTCGGGCTCGGCCTCAGCCTCGGCCTCGGCATCCCCGCGCCGGTGCCGACCCCCGCCCTGGTCGTACAGGAGCACAGGAGCGGGCGGAGGCGGCTGCAGCGGCGGCCCCGGCAGGAGCGCGCGCACGGACAGGCTCCCCCGCCGAAGGCGGCGCAGCAGCAGCGCGGGCAGGGCCACGCTCAGCGCCCCGCCGATGCGCGCCGACTCGTACATCTCGCGGCTGCGGCAGTCCAGGAGCAGCAGCTGCGGCTGCGGGGGCGCGAGCTCCCGGCGCAGCCACAGGCACGAGCGGCCCAGACCCTCCATGGGTTCGCGGCTGCTGGCACGTCGGGCCGCTGGCGCTGGCGCTGGCGCTGGCGCTGCGGAGAGAGGGGAGACACGCGTGGTGAGCCGGAGGTCCTCCCCGCCCGGCTGCCATAGGGCAGGAGCCCAGGGGTCAAGATGTGAAGTCGACCCCGTGCCAAGGCAGGCGCCCAGGACACCCGCAGGGACACCCCTCCACCGCTCGATTCTCTCTGCTCGCGCCCTTCCCACAGTGAGGACACGCAGAAGGCACTGTGGCCCCAAAAGAACACCCGAGGCAGCCACCTGGGTGCCCGGTCGCCGCTCACCGCTCCCGAGAAAGGAAGTGTGAGAACCCCCCCCCCCCCCCAGAAGAGTAGAGCTGGGCATCCCACGGCCCCTTTGAGAGCCGTGGGTTCCTTCCCAGCCTCTCCTGGGGTGTCCCAAAGCCACGCACGGCCGCCTTCCTTCACACCTTTTTTCTGAGATTCTCTCTCGGCCTGCCCGGAATCACTCCCCAAGTTCGCGCTTCAGACTTTGGGGGCGCGTGCGTGTGAGAGGGGCTGAAGATCAAGGTCTCCCCCACGGCCAGGTGGGCCCAGGGAATAGAGGTGGGGTGGAGGCGAGATGGCCCTTTCGGAGCCGATCCAGCTCTGGTACTCCCCCCCCGCCCCCCAGCCTCCCACCCGCCAGTCCCGGGAAAAGAAAAGGAGAGAGACCTGAGTCGTGATCCCCCCGCGGGTGGCCCTGTGCCGATGCCTCGGCCAGGGCCACCGCGGGACTCGGAGCGCGGTCCTCAGACAGGGTGTCCCCGGGCTTGGCCTCTGGGAAGAAGGTAGTGCGGCCCGAGCAGGCGCGCACGTGGAAGCAAAGTCCTGAGCCACAGGCGCGCTGGCTGCTTAGCAGAGGACCTGGCTTCCACCTTGGAAGCGGCTGCCTTTGGACAAGGAGTTACCGTTTGGAGGGGCGGGGCTATGGGGGCGGGCTCAGGGGTCGAGCTAGCCAACGGGTGCCGGCGAAAGCAGTCGGGTGGGCCCCCTGCAAGTCGCGCGCTGAGCTGGGACTTCCACCCAAGCGGGACTGGGCCAGGGCAGAGGCCAAGGGCAGGTCAGGGGCCCTGCAGGGGGCCAGCCACAGCTCCCCTGGCCGGCGCCAGTCAGGCCCCCTGGAGGCAGGGGGAGGGGTGGGGACAAGAGCCCAGTGCCCCTGCACCAGAGGTTGCCTACTCACTTGGCGACCCTGGACCATCATGTCCCCTGACTGGACTTCCGTGGCCCCATCTATATAGTGGGCTCACCAGAGCCACCACTTGGGCTACCATGGGGTGTCACTGAAATCATGGGAGGAGGAAACAGGGACCAGAAACCCATTGCTGCTTCCTGGCCCAGAACCCTGCCCAAGGCTGGGGGGAGGGCCCAACAGGCAGAGGTCAGCCAGCCTCTGGGCACCCTCATTCCTTCACACAGGCCTGGCCAAAGGCACCCAGGAGCTCCCAGCTCCCAACTGTAGTGCTCTGGTCTTATCATGTTACCGATTCTGGGAGTCACCCAGCCTCTCCCTCTGCCTCCCGCCTAGTCAAGAGTGAATAATTTCTACTTAAGGTCTCACATCTGTACTCTCCTCTCTGCCTGGCTCTGGCCAAGGGTTTGCGCTTGCCAGCTCTTGACCGGGTCACCGTCACAGCTTGCAAAGCTCTGTCCCTGCCTCTAGGTCTTTTTATCTCAGCCACCCTCTTCCTGCCCTGCCCTAGAACATTCGTTCAGCAAAGGCCACTGACCTCCATTCCTTCCGTGCACACAGGATGATGACCAGGCGGACACACGGGGTCTCAGCTTGCACAGAGCTCCCAGGCTAGGGGGACAGGTCCGTAGGTGATAGGGGACCAAGCACGATAATACCACGTGTGATAAGTACTGAGACAATGAAACGAGGTGGGGAAGGTTTCTGAAAAGTCTGGTTCTATGTCCCCTCTCTGCTTAAAACCCGTCTGAAGCAAATAGCCGAGTTGAGGGGAAATGTACAACAAAGATAAAACTCATACAAATTGATCAAAAGGTTAAGACTCCGAGAGATAAATGGGCAACAGGCCACCAGAAAAGACTGCAGGAAGGAGGGAACCCAACTGGTTACAAGAGGCTCGGGGGAAGGTTCAACCTCAGGCACGGAAGGAAACCAAATGAAAAAACCAAGGTAACAACAGAAAACAAGGTAACACTTCGCACTTATTACATTAGTGAAATGTTCTCTAAATGAGAACACCCAGTGCTGGCAAGGGTGCTGTGAAACCGGCCTGCTGCTCTGTTGCTGCTTCTGGAGGATTCTGTTGGCCCTTTTGGAAATTAATTTGGTAATATGCATCCAGAGCTAGAAGGAAATTCATACTCTCTGGCCACGCTTGGGAATCGACCCTAAGGAACTAAGTAAAAGAAGGCCAAGCTAGCCTGGCCAGCGTGGCTCAGTGGTTGAGCATCGACCTATGAACCAAGAGGTCACAGTTCGATTCCCAGCCAGGGCACATGCCAGGGTTGCAGGCTTGATCCCCAGTGTGGGGCGTGCGGGAGGCAGCCGATCCATGATTCTCTCATCATTGATGTTTCTCTCTCTCTCTCCCTCTCCCTTTCTCTCTGAAATCAATGTATATATATATATATATATATATATATATATATACACACACACACACATATATTTAAAAAGGCAGAGCTCTGTGCATAGGACGGGCGCCACAGGCCATGTGGAGTGGACGGTTCAAGCCACTGGAAGGCCAACATTTAGGTTGGTCAAGTTTAGGGCAGCTACTGGACTCCTCTCAGACCAAAGTAAGATGAGAAAACTCAGGAAGTAATGTTGGGGAGAGCTGGGCTACCTCAAAGGGGCCTCTAGTCACCCCTCTCCCCCTTCCTCCCTCCCTGGCCCAGTGGGTCGCCAGCCGGGGTCTAATCTCTGGCCATAGCCCACCATGTCCAAGGCTCTGGATTGAGTCCCACCACCAGCATCCAGGGGCCTCAGGCAGCTGGGCTGTGTCCCCCTTCCCTCAGCCCAGGCCTCCCTCCTCTGCATCCTGTCCACATTCTGCTCTTTCTTCACCCCTCACCCCCAGGTAGCCTTTGTCCATCCACTGGGCCAGCTTGTGGTCTCCCTCCTCTGTGCTCCGGACCTCAGTTCTCTGAGGCCGCAATGCCCAAGAACCGAAGTTTGGAAGCTGGGTTGGCGGTGGGGGTCAGAGCAGGGCCCAGTCCCTCTGTCCACATCCTCTTAGGCAGGAAATCTGTCTTCTAGGGTCTCCTATCCCTCCATCCTCGCTTCCAGAGGCAGAGATAGGCTGCCACCTGGTCAAGGGCCCCAAGCCTGGGGGCTCCGTCCAGGCCCGATGCACCTGTGGGTGGAACCCCGGGGTGTTCAGGGGCTGAAGGCACCAAGAGGTTCTGCCATGTGCCAGCCTAGGGTGCCTGGTTTGGCTGTGTTGTAGGCAGTGTGTGTGTGTGTGTGTGTGGGGGGGGGGGGCATCTGACAAGGAGGAAGAGAGACACATGCCCCCACCCACGCTGTTATGTGGTTGGAGAGAGGATTGCTGACCCCCAAGGAGGTAGGAGGTCCTGAGATGCCCAGACATGCTTGTGCAGAGGGCCTCCTGGAGGAGGTGGCGGGAGCCTGGCTGGGAAGATGACGAGGAGGGAGGCAGCTTCTGCGATGGTGAAGGGAGAGGAAGCTGGGCTCCAAGCACAACCCGCGCCGCGCCCCCCCCCCCCAGGGTGGGTGGTGACGGGGCATTTGTCTCCCAACGCCTGAGAGTGGCTCCCCTGCACCTCGCTCCCAATCCTGCTGGCAAGCCCTCCAACCGGGAAAGCGAGTGCTCTGTGCCCGGCGCCAGCAGCGCCCGCTGCGCCAGCAGCAGGACCGACTGGAACCTGTTGCCACCTCCGCACTGCAGGGCTGAGCGCAGCCAAGCCCCCTTCCCCCCGACCCTCTCCGGGCGGCCCCCCACTCGGGCCCCCCGCAGTGCCTACTCCCGCGCCCACTCGGGGCGCCCACCCTGCCCCAGCCTGCTCCCTCCATGGGCTGGGCAGGGGGAGGCGGGCTGCGTGCCTGGGCCTCTCAGGCCCCCTCCGCCAGCTCTCCGCAGGGTGGGCGCTTTGCCCGCAGCCCCAGCCCTTGGGCGCCCCTGGCCTCCGCCTCGCCCCGCCCCGCCCGGCCACTGCCCCTTGGAGGCCTCGGGACTTTGCAGCCAGTAGGCCCCTCGCGCCGCGTGTGCCCTCTGGTCCCCAGAGCCTCCGGAATGCGACGTCCCGCCTCCCCTTTCATCCCCCCATTCCGAAATGCCCGGTTCCCGCCGGGCCCAGTGGCAGGATTTCGGCTGTGGCGGCCCGGTCACATGGCCGGGAGCACAACTCCCAGCGACAGTGTTCCTGCCAAATCCAGTGTCTTTTCCACCAAATACACTTTCCGCTGGGGATGGCTTTCTGCTTTTCCTGGTCGGTCACCTCGTGGGACTGGGAGTTCCTCCAAGGCAGGAGTGGGGTGTGCCTGGCCCCAAGCTGGCCCCTGCCCCCCAGTGCGGGGCCTGGCACCAGCCTAGCGCTCAGGGAAGAAATGCTCATTAATAAAGGCGGCGTGAATGAATGAAACCAATTGTTGCACGAGGCGGGTGCTGCTCCTGCCTTTTCTCTCAGCGGGTTGCACACTGCCCGCCCCCCACGCACAAGCACACGTGCACACTTATTACTCCCCCCCAACACACACGCAGACACACACGCACTGCGTGAATTCCAGTCTTCGCGGAACCGACCTACTACGTGCACTGCGTCCATATCAATGCCTGCCTCTCGTTTCCTCCTCCCCGACCCCCACCGGCGCCCGCATATCTAAGCACGGTACCTTGCGCCCCCAGTGCCTTCTTTATCTCTTAGGGAAGAGGCCAAACCAGTCGCTGGGGAGACTCAAAGTCTGTTTAGGGAGGCACCTGGGGGCCCTCAGGATGGCAAGCCGCCTCCGAAGGCAAGTCAGAGGCGCTTGGCAGGGATGTCACCAAATGCTGCAGCCTCTAGAGCCCGCGTGCCAGGTGTTGGGGGTGGTGGTGGGAGGGACTGGGGATGTGCTGGGGGCTGTTGAGGGCTATTTGTGACGGGGGCGGGGCGGGGTGCTGGAGAGCGGGAATCCAGCAGGTGTGCATACGTGTTGGGGTCTGTGTGTGTGCTGGGGAGTGGGCCTGGCTGAGGGAAGTGGGGAGTGTCAGCCCCTGGGGTGTGGGTTAGTGTTGGGGCTTCGCTTGGGGTAGGTGGATTGCAGCGTCTCTGGGCTGGGAATGTGGGTGGGGTGTCTGTAATGAGCATATGGGGAGTCGGAGATGGTGGGGGCACGGCGAGGGGAGCTGTGTTAGTGCAGAGAGCAGGGATGTGTGGGGAATATGTATGTGCCTGGGTGTGTATTGAGGCGTGGCAGGGTCTGGGATGGGTGCTGGCCTGAGTTGGGGACAGTGCTGGGTGGTAGGTTAGGGGCTGCTGTTTGCACTGCAGGGACCTGGGTCCGCGTGCGCATAAGTGGCAGGGGGTGTGCGTGGCTGAGGACACGGGAGGCGCACAGGCGGGATGTGGGGGGTGTGCGGTGGCAGGACCAGGCGGGTCTCGCAGGGGCGCGCGCGTCGGCCCCGTGGGGTGTGCGTTGGCAAGACTTTGGGGGTGCAGGGTGGAGGAGCGCACGTCGGAGGGCGGCCCGGCCGGGTGGGGGTGGGGTGGGGTGGGTGGCCCGGCGCCGCGTGCTCCGCTCACCTCTGCTCACCTCCGTTCCGCTGGGCTTCCAGCGCCGGCTCCGCGCGTGGCGGCCGGGAAGTTTCCGAAGCCCCGGCGGCGGGAAGCGCCACCGCCACTGCCGCCGAGCGCCACCGGAGCCTCGGGCGGCGGCCTCGCCTGGAGCCGAGGGGCCGCCGCCGCCGCTGCTGCGGAGGGAAACTCCAAATCCCGCCTCCGCCGCCGCCTCCTCCCCTCCCGTCGCCGTCTTCTCCGCCCCCTGCCCAGGAGGGGCACTGTCGCCGGCGGCGCGCAGGGAGGGAGCGGGGAGGGGCCGCGGCCTGCCCGGCGTCTCCCTCCACCTTCCCCACCCCCTTCCGCCTGCCTCCCACCTGCAAGCCTTTGCCTGCTCCTCCTGCGGAGGCCCCAGTCTGGATACTCACTGCAGCCCCCGGCCCCCAACAGCCCTGCTGTGTGGGGACCACGAGCGTGGGGCACAGGAGTGGGGTAGGGAGCCCTGACCTATGCTGGGCCTGGGCTGGAGGAGGTTTGCACCAAAGAGTCTCTGCTGGCACCCCTGCTTCCCGCTAGAGAAGCGAAGGGGCACATGAGGACAGAGCCTGGCCTGCAGGGCCACCTCCTGCCGCCACCGGGGAAAGGGCCTAAGGTCCAGCTGAAGGCACTGCAAGTGCCCCCACCCCCTAGGGCCCTCCTGCACTGTCCTCTCACATACCAGATTCTGGCAAATTATAGCATCTGAGCCCTGGTGCTTGGACAGGGTGGAGCCAGGACGTAGGGGGAGGGGTGGGAGGGGGTCAATGTGCACTAAAGGCCACGGCCTCCTCATCAAGGAACTCATTTTGTCCTTCCGCCGGTCTGGGAGTCAGAGGAGACTGTGCCCATGTCATAGCGATGGAAACTGAGGCAGTGGTTTCCTGGTGGTCACGCAATAACATCCCCCCGAGTGGGCTCAGACTGCTCAGTTCCAGAGCCACAGCTGAGTGCGGACAAGAAGGCCCACTGGTTCCTGGACTGTTCACTTCTGTGGGGAGGGGGAGGTCGGGGGAGCACATAGGGGCTCCCAAGCCTGTAGCCGGTGAGCTGGGTGAGCTGGGGTTCAGCCATGGCATGAGCCATGAGGATGCTGAGAACCAGCATGAGGCCTTGGGCTACCAAGGGCTGGCTTCCGGCTGGGGGTTCCCTTCTCAGCCCAAGGAGATCAGTATGAGGGGAGGCCTGACTGAGATGACATCCAGAAAGAGATGGGCAGGGCTGGGATGCCAGCCACTCCATGGATGAGGGGCAGCCAAAGGAGGCCTGGCTGCCTGGCTGCTGGCTTGTGTCTGCGGCAGCGCTGATTCCCCTGAGTCATTACCCCTGGAAAAGAGAGGAGACAGCTTTGTCTCTGGTGCCTCAGTTTCCTCATCTACACATTTGGGGAGAGGGGACCTCTTGATCTCCAAGGGCCCTCCTAGTTTCATGGCAGTTTTAATCCACAATGTGTGAGTCAGGGCAGGGTCCTGCTTAGTAGGTGCATCTGCCAGAGAGAGGCCCAGACAGCCCCCCCCCGCCGCCCCCCACCCCTCCACCCCCCGCCGGGGCCAGGCTATCTTTTCTCCTCTCCTTCAGCATCAGGGCTCTGGGGTCCAGTGTGGAGCCAAACCGCAACCGCCAAAACACCCGTGAGCAAACGAAACTGTGTGCAGGTCCTGCCCCTGGACCCTGTGCTGTGACAGCCCTGCCATTGTCCTGCAGTCCGGGGGCCTTTGCTAAGAAACCCTACGCTAAAAGCCCTGCCATACAGCAATAGGGCCATTTTATTGGCCCAAACATGCACGGAGACCAAAAAAGATGAGGTTGGCTTCCACCCCTTTGGTGGTCCTCCCAGATGATGGCTGTGCCCCTGGCCCGGGCACTTGGTTGCCCCCCTGGCAGAAGCTTGGTGAGCTGACTCACAGAGGAGTTTCTGGAAAGATTGGATAACCAACTCCCCCCTGCCCCCACCACCTTGTGCTTTTAGTGACTCAGGGCTGAACGGCTGGAGGAGGAACATTTGGATTGAATGATGCTGCCCCCCACCCCTGCAAAACTCCCACCCCAGCCCTCCCACAGCGCCTCTGCTCTCCAGGCAACCAGACCCGCCTGTGCTGGAGGAAAAGAAAGCGAACACAATGGCCAGGCCAGGCCAGGAGCTCCGCAGGCACAGGCCTGCTCCACCTCAGGAAATGGGACCTCCCTCCTCATCCCCAGAGACTAGCCTTGGCTAACAAGGCCTGGCCTGTGCCCTGTTGAGGAATAAAATGGAGAATTTTCTTGGAGTGGACTTGAGTGCGAGGCCAACCGTGGCCGAATTGAGGTTGTTTTAAAGGCACAGCTGGGCCGGCCTGGTGTGGCTCAGTGGTTGAGCGTCCACCTATGAACCAGGAGGTCACAGTTCGATTCCTGGTCAGGGCACGTGCCCGGGTTGCGGGCTCGATCCTTGCACAGCTGATCAACGATTCTCTCTCATCATTGATGCTACTATTTCTCTCTCCCTCTTCATTCCTCTCTAAAATCAATAAAAATATACTTAAAAAAATAAAGGTGCAGCTGGGACTCCATCTTGGAAGCAGTCAAGTCCATGTGCTCAGGTGCCATCTGCTCCTCGCAGAAAACTCAGGTGGGATGACTGGGCAGCTCCAGCCCTCACCCCCTCCTCTGAGGCCCTGCCCCCTTTCCTAACAGCACCCCAAGGCTCTCAGCGGGGCGCCAGGAACTGGCAGTCTTCCGCAAGGTGGAGGGGCAGAGAGCCGGGCCTTGCTTGGGTGGGAGAAGTCGTCAGCCTGGCCCAGCCAACTGCTTTGACAGGCTGCGCTGTGCTGGGCCTTGGCTGAAGGCACTGTCCCTGTTCAGGCGCACCTTCTCCAGGCCCTGACTCTGGGCCACGTGACACCTGAGCGAAGCTTTGAGGAGAGGCCCACCACCCCGTCTGGCCCCTGCATGGAGACCCCGCTCGCATCTGTGGGGCCCTTGCGCTTGGTTGCACCCACACCTGAGGCTTTAACTCTGGGTAACTGTGTGGTCCTACCTAGAGCAATAGCTGCAGCTGAAGTCGTTTGCTCACATGACAACTGCCCCCCAGGCTGCCATCCTCCACCACTGCCCCTCCCCCCTTGGAGGCTCCTTAGGCAGCATTTTCTAGACCTGAGACCAGTTGCCATGCCTTCAGAAGTACATTCTAGGCTCTGCTCCTGAGCACCCCACCTGCCCGTGGCAGCTCCCATCGGAGCTACATCAGGATATTTGAAAGCAAATGGCCCCATGGCAGCTCCCAGATCTGCACTTGCAGCCGAGGTGAAGGGGTGAGAGGCTGTGACAGGCAGGAGCAGGGGGGAGTGAGGGAGGCGGGAGGGGAGGTCGTGAGCCAGCCTGTGCAGCGATTGATTTCCTGATTTCCGAGAGGCCGGGTCTTCAGGAGCCATTAACACCCCCTATTCCAGGAGGGCTCAGGTTCAGGGTCAATAACCTGGTTATAAACCCCCTCCAGCCAGCTGCACGGGTTTCTTCTCCTTGTCTTGTCCTCCCAAGCAGCAGAGCATGTGTGTGGATATACATTACAGATGATACAATCCTCAGACAAGGAGGGAGCCAGACACCCAGGCCCATTGGCTGGACAGGCAAAGGGAGGCGAGAGGGAAGAGGGGAGAGAGTGGGGAGCCCTCCAGCCCCCACGCTGTGGAAGGGGAGGAGAGAAGGAAGCTGATGACTCCTGGCTGCCTCCTCCTACCACTTCCCTTCCCCTCCCAACACTGCAAGGCCCAGCCCGGGCCCCCATTGACTCCCTGAACCCAGACCAAGGCCTGATGCCAGGCTGGGTCAAGTGCTGCTCTGGGGTCAGGGTTCACCAGCACCTCTGTGCCTCCCCCGCATCCCGAGGTGAGGGGGGGGTCTCCACCTTCTGGTTTGCTCTTGGAAGCCCTAGTAAGTCTCTCATGGCGACTGAAATAATTGAGGGCAGGAGAGCGCTAAGGCCCAGGGCAGGGACTTGCCCAAGGCCCTCCAGCCTCATTGGTGAAGTTGGAGCCCAAATCCAGAGCTGCGGGTGGCAGGGATCACCTTCTAGGGCAGGAGTCAGATAGTGACAAAAGCGGGGACTGTGGCAGAGTCCTTAGGGCCCAGGCCTCAGGAGGGTGCCGTCCAGGGCCAGCTCACAGAGCTGCTTGGCTGAGGGGAGGGAGATGCAGGTGTGGCGCCCCTGGCTTGCAGGGAAGGCCCCATCCCAGATCCCTGGGGTGATGAGAACTGTAGCTCCTGGTCGCCATGTGGGTAATGAGGACACTGGGCACCGCCATACTATTACTAACCATTCCAGCAGCGTTTCATAAAGCTTCGAGATGAAGAAACTGAGGCACAGAGAGACAGGGTCAAGGACCGAGCCAGGCAAGCAGGAGCAGGGAAGAGACCCAGCCAGAGCAAGGAAGGAGGTGCCTCCCAGATAGCAAGAGGGGTCCTGGAGAGCTGCCCACGAAGTCTGAATTGACTGCAGAGAGGGCCCGGTCCACCTTTGCGTCCAGGCCAACGCCACCAGGGTGGGGCCCTAGGCCATGGCTCCAGGGTGACACCCAGGCCTCTGGAGCAGGTGCGCCCCGGCCCAGATGAGGGCCTTTCCCTCTGTCATCCTTTCTTGGCCCTGCCCCCATCCTCTATGGAGCCCCCAGCTCCTGCTGCCCCCTCCCCACTTTCCTGCTTGAGAGTCTTGCCACCAGGATATTTCTGCCAACTCTGTGGGGATTTTCCGTCTAAATTTAGAGTAGCTATTACCCTGCTGCAGTACCTGCTTCCCACATTGGTGACTCATTTGCATCCTGAGAGCGCCCAGCCCAGATTTGAGACCACGTGACCTGCTGCCCCTAAGGGCCAGCCCCTGGGCAGAGAGAGGGCAAGAAGAGGGGGGGCAGAGGGTGGCTAGGACCCATGGCAGCGAAGCCAGAGGGGTCAATTAGATCCATTGAGAGATTCCATTGGAGGGAAGAGGACAGCTAAGGCCCCTCGCTCAGGGTCAGGCATACAGGCTGGTCTCCACACTGGCCTGGCGGCGGGGGAGGGGGGGCTGGGATGAGCCACCAAGCCCCTTATAGGGGTCCTCACTGTCCTGCTTGGAGATGACTGGAATTCCTCAGTCCCACTGTCTCCTGTCTCATCCTGAACCCTCAGCATTGGGTGAGTGCTTGGCACCTGCCAGCTGGCCCCCCTCCCCCATTGCCAACGCCATTTCGTTAAGGCTCATGGCTCTACGGTCCTGTTTGACTCCGCTGTCACCAACCTGGAGCAGTGATCCGAGACTGGTCTTCTAGCAGTAGAAGCCCCTCTTCATGGGACCCCCACTCTGGGCCAGCTTGGGGTGCGACCATGAGGGTGATATGGAGCCCAATTGTTAACCTGCCGATGGAGAGCTGGCCTGAGCCACAGGGACTGTAGTCATGACCTCAGCTTCTCTGTGGCATTCTGGCCCATGCTCTGCAGTCACAGAAGGGAAAGCGGGGTGGAGTCGGGTTTGGGGTCCCCAAGGCTATGAGGCTAGGGGGCTTGCCAAGCATCAGAGCAAAGGTCCTGTGATCTGGGGGCGGACTCCTATTGCTCCCGCTCTGGGTCCTGGCCCGTCCGCTGTGGCTGGCCAGGCTCTACAGGTTCCAAGAGACAGAAGTATCCAGAAGTTGTTTTCAGGTAGGGGGGGCCTTGTGGTGCCCAGAATGCTGTCTCCTTAGCCATGCCTGCTCTTGCCCCATGGCTCTCATCACCATGTCTCCTTGCCACCGCTCACCCCTGTCCTCCCAGCACCAGTCTTGCCTCCGCCCAAGTGCCTAAATGGCTCTCAAAATCCCGTGACACCTGTGCCTTCAGAGTGGAGGCACCCCTGTGGCCCGCCTCTCTCCTAAGCTCCGGGTGCTGTACGTTCTCCCACACCCACCACCCAGATCCCAGTGCCAGTTAGTGTCACCTGGCTTCCCAAGGTGACTTGTCCACCTTCCTGTCAAACTCCAGGGTCTTTGAGGCTCTTCCTCTCAGCCACCCTCCACTCCCCCAGGGGCACATCCACTCCTGGGGCCTTCGCTCTGGGCTCATTGCCTCCCTCCCGCCATGTGAGCCCTCATCTGAGCCCTTGCTTCTCAGTGCTTCTCTGCTGACCCAGGCCTCATCTCTACTTGGAGCCCCACTGTCTGCCTGTAGAATCCCTTACTTGCTCCTGGCCACCTTCCTTCCCACAATCCTCAGCGGCCACTCCCAACCTCCACCAGCCTCCTGGAGCCCAGTTCAGGCCAGTCTCTCCCATCATCAAGGGCCTTCAGGTGAGAGCTGCTTGGACTTTGTGCCCCTTCTTCCTCCAAACCCCCAGCAGCTGTACCCTGCCACCTGTGTCCAGGCTCAGAAGAGGCACCGCTTCAGTCTTGCTGTCACTCAGACCCTCTGTGCCCTCCTGCTGACACACTCACCCGCTGTGCCCTCCACGACGTCCCATGTGCCCAGTTTTCTTCCCATTCCCCTGGTCTGTTGTCCCATCTCTCTCAGGCCCCGCAACCCTCACTCATCTCCCTTCTATGATCTCACTGGATGACCTCAGCTGTTTTCTTGGGTGATGACCATGACATCAGCATCTCCTGGGGCCACGCCCACAGCTCCAACTGCCAGCTGGCCATGGCCACTTGGATGCCCATGGCCTTTCACATGAATTGTGTCTCACAGGGAGCTCGCTATCTCCCCTCCAGTCACCCAAATCGCGACCTCAGGGGTCACATTCAGTTCGCCTCTCTCTCCACCTCCCTCCCATTGCCAGTTTCTGCTGAGTTTACCAGCTAAAGAGCTGGCAAGTGTCTTACTTCCTGTCCCTGACCAGGCCCTACCTCCTCCTCACTGTCCAAAGCCTCCAAGCTCAGCCCTCCCACCCCTCCCCCACATGGTGGACACGGTGATTGTCCTAAAGCTGAGGCCCTCAGGCACTCCCCTCCTCAATACGTTTCAATGGTTCCCAGCAGCCTTGAGAACAAAGTTCAAGCGCTGTGGCCAGCTCACACGCCCTGTGTGACCGCTCCTGCCCTGCTCTCCCAGGTCACTCCTCCAGGCCCAGACTGCTGCAGGCGGCTCCCAGAACGTACCAGGATGTCTCCTGTCCCTTTGTCTTATTCTAAATAAACTCACGATGTGAGTTTCCAGGTAGATGTATATTTTGTGTGGCTACTCCAGCCTGCTCTCTGCCCCCAGTTCACTCGCTCTCGGCTTGCGTGTAAAAACATTCCCGCCATCCATCCTCCTCCAAAGTCTTTGCCTGCCATGCCTGTTGCCTCTCACATCATAGCCCCCATCTGCCTGGCATATCACTTTCTATCCTTCGCTGGGACCGCCTGGCACAGGCTGCTGTGTCCTCCCAGCCCTGGGCCCCTGCAGTCCTTGGCTGGGGAGCCACTTCTTCGAGTTGATAGGATGTTTGGAGGAGAGGGGCCATGTCATGTTGGCATCTGTCTCCAGCACTTTGCAGCCAGCCTGGCTCTGGAATGGGGCTCAACCCCGCACTCCCTCTTGGAACCCCTGGGCCTGCACTGGGCCCCGCCTTTATCTTCACCGGGCTGTTTCTTGGCTTGGGGCCCTGGCACGCAGGGTGCCCCCTGCCTGCCGAGCTCTCCCCTCCTTCCCCACAGCTCAGAGCACGTGCCTCGGGTGTCACCCTGCTCTCCTCTCATGTGTTGTAGGACTTCCCTGTCATCTCATGCTTTTGAAATATATATATTTCAAAGTCCTTAACCTGGGCACGTGCCCTTGACCACAAATCGAACCATGACCTCCTGGTTCATAGGTCAATGCTCAACTACTGAGCCACCCTGGCTGGGCCCTGTCATCTTGTTTTGTGCCCGGCCAGCTGGCGAGCCCCAGACACTGCGGGTGCCTCTGTGCTCTAGTGTACCTGGCATTGGGCCTGGGCACCACCAGTGATTCCTGAATGAATGCTGTTGAGTTGGGCAGTTGTGTAATCCCACGCGGACCTTCAGGGCACTGTGCTCTGTGCCTGGCCCTGAGCTAGTCCATCGGAGTCCAGAGAGGACCAGGAACCCGGCCCGCCTCTGGGACATGACCACCTGGTTGGTCCTGTGGCTCCTGCCACTTGCCCGGGCCCTGCCCTGCCTTGGGGCCGCTCCCCTCCTCTCCCCCCACTGTTGGCACACGTCATCCAGCCTCCAGATGAGGACTCTGAATTCCTGGGGTGGCACCCAGATACCCACCTTTAAGCCCTTTTTCTGGGCTCTGGTGGACCCACAGCCTGCAGGCGTTATTGGATGGCCTTGATGGCCTACTGGCCCCAGGTATTCCCCAGCCTCCTCTCCCACTGCCCCTCATCTGCCCACCGCATCCCGATGCCACCCCAGGCAGTCGCTGGGGCCCACGGCTGCTCCTGTCCCCCGCTTTGTTTCTGCTCCGAGGGCTGACTGTGTGCTTTCCCAGGATGGGGTTGGCTGTCCCCGCCCGGCCCCGAGGTGCTTGCTGGGCATGTGCCGAGGAGGAAAGGTGGACGGGGGAGGGAGGAGAACGAGCTGCCATGTCATAGCATCGGTGGTCCCGGGCACACCTCTGCTGCAGGTTCCATGACCAGTCAGCCGCGGGCCTCCGTTACTGAGGAAACCATAGCTTCGCCTGAGTGCTTGTCATCTGGGAGTAAGGAGATAAGCACAGCACCTCTGAGAAGGACGAGGGACAGAGTGTGCATGCGACTGCACAGAATTCCACTGGGAGGATGCACGCCTGCGCACTGGGAGCCTGGCTGAGTCCCAGGGCTCTGCAGGGGTCCCGGGGTAGGAGCTGCTTCACACACTGCAGGCCTAAGGGGGAGACGGGAGGCACTTGCTGGCTTGGACTTGGCACCGCTGTGGCAGCAAGTAGGGGGTCTCTCCCTCTCCCTCTCCCTTCCTCTCTCTCTCTCTCTTTTTTTAATATATTTTATTGATTTTTTACAGAGAGGAAGGGAGAGAGATAGAGAGTTAGAAACATCGATGAGAGAGAAACATTGATCAGCTGCCTCCTGCACATCCCCCACCGGGGATGTGCCGCAACCCAGGTACATGCCCTTGACCAGAATCGAACCTGGGACCTTTCAGTCCGCAGGCCGACGCTCTACCCACTGAGCCAAACCGGTTTCGGCCCTTCCTCTCTCTTAAAAAAAAAAATCAATAAAAACATATTTAAGCCTGGCTGGTGTGGCTCAGTGATTGTTTTTTTTAAAAAATATTTTTAGGTAAGAGAATTTTATTTACAGAATTTCGTTAGTAATAATGAACAAATGGTTTAATACATATCACTTGATATGTGATACACATTAAAAGAGTTTTCTACTTTTATCCATTTGTTTTCTTTTTATATTTCAATTTTTAACAAATCTAGAAATAAGGCAGTATACATGGGGCATATTTACTAAATACTTTTAAATTATGCTTCCTTCTACATCAGATGCAAAGTGAATTTTAAAACCATCTGCATATTAAATGGCCTTTTTATTATAATCCCTAAATTTAACAGAGTTAAGCAACAAACAGGTTGAACCTAAGAACGGTTCGATTCCTGGTCAGGGCACATGCTTGGGTTGTGGGCTCAATCCCCAGTGTGGGGCGTGCAGGAGGCAACCGTCAACGATTCTCTCTCATCATTGATGTTTCTCTTTCTCCCTTCCTTTCTGAAATCAATCAAATTCAAACAAAACAAAACAAAAACGTATTTTAAAAAACTGGTATAACTGCAAGGAGCCAGGGCAGTCACACAGTGTCTACACGTGGGTGTGCACCAACTTTCACGGGTGTAAATACACCTCCCGAGCCATCTAGGCAGATGGGGGGGGGGGCGGTGAGGAGGAGGGCAGGGGTTGCCTGCAAAGGCTGAGGCACATTGTCTCATGCACGCATGCGCACATGCCCAAGCTCAAATGTGTATAGAACTTGCTACGGTTTAAATTGAGTCTCCCTCCCCTCATACCCTGAAGTCCTAATCTCTGTACCTGTGAATGCGGCCTTATTTGGACACAGGATCGTTGCAGATGTAATTAAGATGAGGTCATACCGAGTGGTATGGGCCTCTAATCTAATCCGACTGGTGTCCTTATGAGAAGCTGAAAAAAGGGACATTTGGACACAGACACACAGAGGGAGGACCCCATGGGAAGATGGAAGCAGGAGCACCAAAGAGCAAATGTACCACCAGAAGGTGGGGAGACACCTTGAGCAGATCTTACCCCTGCGCCTTCCAAAGGAGCCCTGCCCTGCTGCCGACTTGACCCCGGACTTCTGGGCCATGCCTGTTGTTTTAAGGCACCTCGTTCGTGGGACTTTGCTATGGCAGCCCCTGGAAGCTCACATAGAGCTTCACTGTTTTCTTTCTTGTCTGTTGTATCATTTAATGCCCAAATATCCCTATGAGCTGGATGCTCAACATTTCAGTAACATTCAGAACATCTGAATGGACTTGCTCAGAATAATTCGGTCAGGTTGAGGTAGACCCAAGGTTCAGTGCAACTCTTATGTAGTTATTTATTTTTAATCTTCACCTGAGGATATTTTTCCATTGATTTGTAGAGAGAGTGAGAGAGGGAAAGACAAAGAGAAAAACCGATGTGAGAGAAACACATCAATTGGTTGCCTCCTGCATGAGCCCCAACCAGGGTCCGGGCAGGGGAGGAGCCTGCAACCAAGGTACGTGCCCTTGACCGGAATCAAACCCGACACTCTTCGATCCGTGGGCTGATGCTCTATCCACTTGAGACAAACCGGCTAGGGCCAGTGCAACGCTTCTGATTTTAAATCTAGATCCAGTGAAACGTAAGAGCTCTAAAGTTTCCCAGCTTCCTTCTATCAGCAGATTTTAATTTTATTTTAAAGAGCATATTTCTCAAGCTTTGGGTCTGACAGATACTGTTGATTGAGCAAGTCAAGGCAAATTGGCCACCCTTACTCTATGCACTGTCTTCCTTCTGATAAATTAATTCCTTTCTAGGAAAAGAAACAACCAATCTTTCTGTTTTTGCTATAAATGTCCCTCCTCGGCATTGCTTTAGCTGCATCTCACAAATTTTGCTATGTTGTAGTTTTATTTTAATTTATTTAGGTGTATTTAAAAATTTTTCTTCAGCCCTAACCGATTTGGCTCAGTGCATGGAGGGTCAGCCTGCAGACTGAAAGGTCCCAGGTTCGATTCCGGTCAAGGGCATGTACCTGGGTTGCGGGCACATCCCCAGTGGGAGGTGTGCAGGAGGCAGCTGATCGATGTTTCTAACTGTCTATCCGTCTCCCTTCCTCTCTGTAAAAAATCAATTAAACATATTTTAAAAATATTTTTTTCTTCAGACTTCCTCTTTGCCCCATGGATTGTTTAGAAGTGTGTTGTTTAGTTCCCTAGTGTTTGGAGATTTTTGTTATCTTTTTGTTATTGATTTTTAGTTTGATACTGTTGTGACTAGAGAACACACTCTGATGAGTCCAGTTCTTTTCAATTTGTTGAGGCTTGTTTTCTGGCCTGGGATACGGTCTAGCTGTGGCATGAGTACTTGTAAACAATAGGTATCTACTGTTGTTGGGTAGAGTGTCCTGTAATGCCCATTCGATCTTCTTCATTGATGGTGATGTTGACTTTTTCTACATCCTTGCTCATTTTCTCTCTAGTTGGGTAGAGTGTTGAAGTCTCCAACTGTAATTGTGGATTTGTTTATTCCTCCTTTCAGTTATACCAGTTTTTAAAAAATCGTTTTTGGTTGATTTTTTTTTTTAGGAGACAGGAAGGGAGAGGGAGAGACCTCTTACTTGGAATAGAGCCTGAAACCCAGGCAGATACCTTGACTGGGAATTGAACCAGTGACCTTTTGGTGGATGGGACAATGCTCAACTAACTGAGTCACACCAGCCAGGGCCAGTTCTACCAGTTTTTGCTTCACATATTTTGCAGCTTTGTTGTTCAGCGAATGCACATGACAAGCGCAGTGTTCTTGGTGGAGTGACCTTTATCCTACGTTTGTTGAAATTAATTTTTCGATATTTATTCAGATGTATTTTCTTTTTTACCAGTTATAATTTTCATGATGTGGGCGGCCTAGCAGCAGAAGATGGTCTTGGAGGGAAAGGGAATGCCACTCAAAAGAGACAGTTTTTGCTTTCTTTGGCTATTCTAGAGTCTAGACCCAGATTGAGGAAAAGGGAGGGCAGCCTGCACTCTCCTCTCCCCCTCACATGGAAAAGGGAGAAAGCCACCAGTAACCATTCCCACTTGCTTGGGAGCTCCAATATAGGTGAGGCGTGGTGGGGCTGGGTTTTTTTTGATATATATATATATATATATATATATATATATATATATATATATTTCAGAGAGGAAGGCAGAGATAGAAACATCAATGATGAGAGAGAATCATTGATCAGCTGCCTCCTGCACGCCCCACACTTGGGGCCGAGCCTACAACCTGGGTATGTACCCTGACTGGGAATCGAACCATGACCTCCTGGTTCATAGGTTGATGCTTAACCACTGAGCCACACTGACCAGGTGGGGCTAGCTAGGGGTTCCAGGAAGAGGTGTTTGCTTATTCCACCTCAAAGACTGAGCCAGGTTTAACAAGCACCAGCTGTTCATAGTTGACATGGACAGAGGTCCTTATTCTTACTTGATGGCATTTCTTTCAACCCTGCTCTGAATTTCAGCTTTTCCTAAATATACATTCCAACATAGTAATTGAAGATTAGCGATGTTAACTAAGAGCTTATCTTTAGGGAGGAAGCGTAATATAGTTGGCATCCAACACATGTCTGTGGAATGAATGAATGAACTGACTCAACTGGTTTCCAGGGATATTTTAGGTCTGAGGGTTATTCCTGACATGGTAGCTGAGGGCCTGGGAGGAAGAGGACTGCCTTCAAAAAGTGGCCCACAGAATCCATGGATAGGGGGACCAGGGAAAGCTCCAAAGAGGCGGGGCCCTGGTACTGAGACTTGAAATAGGAGTTCATCAGCCTGACCGGTGTGGCTCAGTGGTTGAGCGTCGACCTATGAACCAGGAGGTCATGGTTTGATTTCCGGTCAGGGCACATACCCGGGTTGTGGGCTCGATCCCCAGTGTGGGGCGTGTAGGAGACAGCCAATTAATGATTCTCTCTCCTCACTGATGTTTCTCTCTCTCTCCCTCCCTTCCTCTCTGAAATCAATAAAAAATATATTAAAGGAAAACAAGAAATAGGAGTTCACCAGGTGGAGCATGGGAAAGAGGATGGAGGCATGAAAATGCTTAAATCCGGTCAGGGCCTTTCCCTGTGGCACGTACCCATGTGTGTATATGAGGCTGGAGGCGCAGGAGAGCCGGACATACATGGCCACACAGCTGCTACATCAGAGGAGAACACTTGGGGAGGGAGAGAGTAGAGGCTGTCCCCTTTGTTCAGCAGCCTCAAGATGCATCCTGAATGCCAGTTCCCAGAGCCTCTGACACACACACACACACACACACACACACACACACACACACACACACATGGCTGTTTGCCTGTGCAGGTCCGTCAGGTAGAGAGCAGACATGTTTGTCCTTGGAGGTGCCCCTCAGCGCTGCCTCTCACCCTGACATGGGCCCCTTGTTGCTGGCAGCCTTGGGCTAGCCCCTCCCCTTGTCCCCTCTTATGCCGGCTCCTGGCTCTCTGGACCCTCCAAGGGCTGGGTGAGGGGAGGCCAGACGAGGCAGAGCAGGGCCCAGCAGGCCTGGGCCGGATGAGGTGGGGTGGAGCAGGCCTGCTGGGGGAGGGAGAGGGGGAGGTTTCCATTGACCCACAGCAGGAGTAGCTACCACCCTGGGGCAACAGGATGGCGTGGTGATCAAATGATTTTTACCCATTATGTGTAGCAAAGGCAGGTGTGTGTGTGTGTGTGTGTGTCCCAACCTTCACTCAGCCCCTCAGGAGACTGATGGAGGGGAGAGGACCACAGCCTTCAAGAAACCCCCAAGCAGCCCAGCCGGTGTGGCTCAGTGGTTAAGCATCCACCTATGAACCAGGAGGCCACGGTTCGATTCCCGATCAGGGCACATGCCCGGGTTGCGGGCTCGATCCGCTGTGGGGGGCGTGCAGGAGGCAGTCGATCAATGATTCTCTCTCATCAATGGTGTTCCTTTCTCTCCCTCTCCCTTCCTCTCTGAAATCAACAAAAAAATATTTTTAAAAAGACTCCCCCTCCCCCAAGCAGCTTGCATTCATGTGGAGAGATAAGAAGTGGACAGGCCTGGAAGGTATCTGGGAGGAAGGGAAGCGATTGCACCTGGACCCGCATTAGACACGGGCGGATGAAGGGAGCCAGGCATTCCAGGATGGCTCAGCTGCATGGCGACAGCCCTTGGCGGACGTGGCTATGTGCAAGTGAGGATAGTCTGGGCTGGAGGACGTCAGGCCTTTCCAGAGCATCCCTGTGAGATGGCAGGTGGGAGGTGGGGCCACAGATCTGGGGCTCATCTGCAAGCCTGGGCTGGGCGCAGGGAGTACAGGCAGTGGGAGACTGTCCTAGGTTCAGCGCCTGGCTTCCTTCCTGCAGCCCCTGGAGGCTCCTGGCCGCTGTCCTCTGGGCTCCAGCTCCCATCCCGCCTGACCTTTGCACCGAGTTGACGCACATGCCTTTTCTTCTGGTTACGACCTTGCTTCCCCTTGACTCTGCCTCCAATGTGGGCAAATGCCTGGAGCAGTCGCTGTCTGGGCCTGCCTCTGCCCCAGGACCCTGCTTTCCTCATATGATCCTTGTAGATACCTTCCAACCCCCACTGGCTTTGACCTGTCCCACGGAGGACCAGGCGCTGACTTGTGAACTCAGAACTTCCGGGAAGCCCCCCAGAAGCCCGAGCCCAGCTTGGAGGGCCCCCCTGCGGGTCCCCCCAGCAGTGCGGGCCAGCTGCCTGTCCCGATTGGTGCAGACGTGGGCCGAGATTCCGAATCTGGGCTCGGAATCTGGGCTCGCTGCCCTCCGGGCTCCGTCCCTGCCTCCAGCAGTGAGGCCACTTCCCCCAGAGCAGGTCAGGCCACCTGCCACAAGGAAGGGAAGTGGACGGAGATGAGGTGGGGCCGGTGTGTGGGCTACAGCTGACGGCATCCTTGGGCTTTCAGGAGAACCTTCACTCTTCTATCCACCGCATGGTATCCACAGTGGCCCTGGGGGAGGTGTCCACTCTCTGCAGGCCCCGCCTAGACCCCTGCCCCCCTTTAAAAATATATATTTTTATTAATTTCAGAGAGGAAGGGAGAGGGGGAGAGAGAGAGAAACATCAATGATGAGAGAGAATCATTGATCAGCTGCCTCCTGCACGCCCCACACTGGGGATCAAGTGTCCTGACTGGGAATCAAACTGTGACCTCCTGGTTCATAGGTCAGCGCTCAACCACTGAGCCATGCCGGCTGGGCCCCCTGCCCCTTTTGAAGTTGACCCAGGGCCTCCTTAGGCCTGGCTTCCCCACTGCTGGTTCACCCTGGACCCCTTCTCCAGGCCCCTTCCCTGCTGAGGCCTTGATGTTAACTTGCCCCAGGAAGAAGCTGCCTCTGGCCTGGCTAGTTCCCCGGCACCCTAGCTGCCTCGCCTGATCATCCTGGGCAGATACCTCGGATGAGGGAGAATGGAGCCAGTCAGCTGGGGAGAGGGCCAGTACCCCACTTTTCCTCCCCAATGCCTCCTCACCCACTTCCCCAACACCCCAGGAGGAGGAGGACCCCTGCAGTGCCTTCCTCACCCCCTTGACTGTGGTCTGCTGGGCCATGGCCCCTTCCTATGTGGCCCTAGTGCTTAGTGATCATTAGCGCAGAGGCCACTGCCCCTACTGGTGGCCCAAGAGACCTGACCACAGGGAAGAGACTTGGATTCAGGCCAACGAGGAGGTGGAGCAGGACTTGGGTGACATGTTCCCAGGGGCCCCCAAGCTCAGACTGTGTGGCTTTGAGCGGGAGGCCACTTGTACCTCGGCACTGTCAGCCACACTCTGATCCCCAGGCCACCCCTCAAAGAGGGAGAGGGCACAGCAGCCATGTTGTGGTGGCAGTGGCCCATTGCCAGGGCTGTCTAGACCAGCCTCTGTTCCCTGCACTTGCAGGGAATGTTGGGCCTCTTCATTCATTCATCAAATAGTGAAGCACCTATGATGAGTCTCTTCATTCATTCATCAAATAGTGAAGCACCTATGATGCGTCTCTTCATTCATTCATCAAATAGTGAAGCACCTATGATGAGTCTCTTCATTCATTCATCAAATAGTGAGGCACCTATGATGGGCTACTCACTGTGAAGAAAACCAAGTGGCTTGTCATGGTGCTGACATTCAACCAGGGCAGCCAGGTGGTTACCCAGATAAAGAGCACCCTTGCAGAGCCCCTTGGAGCCATGTGGTTGTGGCAGGTCCCTGATTTTCCAATCCCGTGCTCTCTGGTGACTGGTTGGGCTCTGGCTGGCTACCTCCATGGAGCTGTGAGGCCGTCCTGGGTCTGCAAGCTCTGAGCACCTAGCCTCATGGTGAGTTTGGATTCCTGTAAACCTGCCTACCCGCAAAGGGGCGGTGCTGGTGCTCAGGCTGGCACAGGGGTGGGCAAACTTTTTGACTTGAGGGCCACAATGGGTTCTTAAACTGGACCAGAGGGCCGGAACAAAAGCATGGATGGAGTGTTTGTGTGAACTAATATAAATTCAAAGTAAACATCATTGCATAAAAGGGTACGGTCTTTTTTTTTTTTTTTTTTTAGTTTTATTCATTTCAAACGGGCCGGATCCGGCCCGTGGGCCATAGTTTGCCCACGGCTGGGCTAGCATGAACCCTTCTGTAGAGTTCGGCCCCACTTGAGTCCCCCAGGCCCTCCCCTCCTTGTGCCTTGGATTGAATGAACATTCTGTGTCTCTTGGCTATGACCTTTACTCCTCTGGCTCACAGTGCCGTCCCCCAATCTTTTTTTAGAAAAATATTATTTTATTGATTTCAGAGAGGAAGGGAGAGGGAGAGAGGAAGAGAGAGAGAGAGAGAGATAGAAACATCAATGATGAGAGAGAATCATCCATTGGCTGCCTCCTGCACGCCTCCTACTGGGGATCAAGCCCGCAACCTGGGCCTGTGCCCTTGACTGAAATCGAACCTTGGATCCTTCAGTCCGCAGGCTGATGCTCTACCCACTGAGCCAAACCAGCTAGGGCCCATCCCCCAATCTTGACACACAAAGCCAAGGACACCTCAGAGAACCGGTCTGTCAGACTCTTCTGCTCCCCCCGCCCCTAGTCAAGGTCAGAGATCATGGAGCTGAAGCTGCAGACAGATGGACAGATAGATGGGCTGTCAGGCCTGTGGGGGGGGGGGGGGGTCATGGCAGAGAGAAAGAAAAGAGAGATGGGCTGCTGAAAGGCCAGGTGCCATGAGGACTGAGCTGTGACCACCAGGTTTGGTGGCACAGAGGGCACTGGTGACCTTGGCCAGAGCAGTGCCAGTGTGGGTAGCAGAGGTCTGTAAGAAAGGTGGCATCTAGAGGAGGCTCCCATGTGCCCTTGCCCCTCCTTCCCTGGGGCTCAGACCTCACAGTCAGTGACAATGGGCTGGCCACTTATGGAACGAAGGTTCAAGGCTCTTGTCCTTCAGGCCAGGAGCAGCACCCACGGCCCGGGCCTGTGTAGGTCAGGCTGGCTCGCCAGGCGCCCCGCTGTGAGGCCTGGCGGGCTTGCTGTGGCCAGTGGCCCTCACCCCCCTGTGTACATAAAGGGGCTCTTTCTCTTGTCCCTGTTTCTCTCACTGTAGGCGTGTCCTGGGGCTGCCCTAACAGAGGAGCCTGAAACAGTAGTAATGTCCTCTCGCACGGTGCTGGGGGCCAGACGATGAAACTCAGGCTGGGGAGGGCCTCTGAGGCTCCAGGGCAGAGTCCATCCTGCGTCTTCCAGTTTCTGGGGGCTCCAGGCAGTTCTTGGCTTGTAGACACCACTCCCAACACTGCCTCTATCTTCACGTCACCTTTTTTCTGGTTCTCTACTGTGTCTTATTATTTTTTTAAAAATATATTTTTGTTGGTTTCAGAGAGGAAGGGAGAGGGACAAAGAAACATCAATGATGAGAGGGAATCATAGGTCGGCTGCCTCCTGCACGTCCCACACTGGGGATCGAGCCCGCAACCCGGGCATGTGCCCTGACTGGGAATCGAACTGTGACCTCCTGGTTCATAGGTCATCGTTCAACCACGGAGCCATGCCGCTGGGCTCTTCTGTCTCTTATAAGGATACTTGTCATCGGATTTTGGGCCACTCGGGTCATCGGGATGATCTCAGCTCTAGATCCTTAACCTCATCTGCAAGGCCCTCTGTCCTGATAAGTCACATTCACAGGCTCTAGGATGTAGAAATAGCTTGGGGGCGGGGCACCATTCACCACCACACCCACTGTGGGTCACATTCTCAGGCCGCCCAGCTCTGAGGACAAGGGCTTGGGGGAGGGGTTCCTGGGTGGCCCCAGTTGTACTGGAGGATGGGGCCCACACTGTGGCTGTGTTCTGCTCTGTGGGGTGGCTGTTCTTGGGTGAAGGTGTGAAAGGGACAACTGCCGCCTAGCCAATTTGGCTCAGTGGGTAGAGCATCGGCCCACACACTAAAGGGTCCTGGGTTCCATTCCAGTCAAGGGCACATACCTCGGTTGCAGGTTTGATCCCTGGCCCTGGTCGGGATGCGTGCAGGAGTCAACCAATCGATGTATCTCTCTCACATTGAAGTTTCTCTCTGTCTCTCCCTCTCCCTTTCACTCTCTCTAAAAATAAATGGAAAAATATCCTCGGGTGAGGATCTGGCTATGGGGAACTGGGTGTCCTCCTTCTCCCCGTCACCTACCCATTGTCCAGCACAGAGCCGGACAGGAGTCCCCTCTTCAGAGTGGCCTGGGTGTGTCTGGCTGGGAAGTCACACAGGTTGGTGTTTGAGGTCTCTGGTGGCTGAGAGGGGGGTGGGCATTGAAGGATTGGAGTGGCCAGCAGGGCGGGGCCGGGGCCCCTGCAGAGGGGCTGCCCTCAGGCAAAGCAAGGACAGGCCATTGGGAGGGACAGGAGGAAGCAAGAGGCACAGCTGGGGTGGTGGGTTCTGTTGCCTCAGGAAAACATGGGGCCCAGGGGAGGACAGGAGTGGGGGGAGGAGCATGGAGTCTGAAGGTACCATCCTCTGGACCCTTGAGCAGGTTGGAAGAGGGACTGGCCACATCCTGAGAAACTACATGTAGGCTCCCCTCTGTCCTGCCCCCAACCCTTGGCTCACGAGGTTGCCCCACCCGGGGGCTGCTGCCCTTACAACCTCAGCCCGCTCCAGCGCTTCCTCTGTAAGCCCAGAGCTCTGTTCTGCCCGCTCCCTCCGATCCCCCCATCCTTGAAAATTATGCAGCCACGTAAAGGCCATTCACAGTTAAGCCATGCAAGCGTGGTTACTTTTCTTCTCTGCACAGCATTTTGTTTTCCCAGGAGTTAATAATTGTCCTTTGGCTGGCTGTTTGCTTAGCTTCCCATGCACTTATCACTAATTCAACCCCAGACTCGTCCCGGTGTGTAAATGTTCTCTCAAGACGTTCAAACACACCAGGCATTCTGGTGATTTCATCGCCAAGGAAATCTCTCACGGCGGAGGCCTGGCCAGCTGCCGTGCCCCTGTCCCTGGCATCCTGGTTCTCCCCTGGCCTTTTACTGGGGACTCCCCCCAGGTTGGGTCCCCCAGTTTCTCCCCTCCCCCAAGTTGGAGCCCCCAGTTTCCCCTCACCCCATGTTAGAGCCCTCATTTTATGGTCTTTTTTTTTTTTTTAAAAGCTTGTGTTTACGTAATGCTTGTGTAAAGTTTAAAAAATATGTTTAAGCCGGAGATCAGGAGCCCTGGCTTTTGATGCCTGGCTCGGCCTCTGCTATTCAGTGTGGCCTTGAGCAGGCCTCTCCCTCCCTAAGTCTTGCTTCTATTATCTATAGAACCACAGGTTTAGACTGGGGTTATTCATTAATCCTTCATTTATTCATTCAACAGACATTGGTTTAGCAGTGCCTCTTAAGAAAACTGTTTATCA
Organism: Myotis nattereri; assembly: GCF_964212035.1. Classification (NCBI taxonomy): domain Eukaryota; kingdom Metazoa; phylum Chordata; class Mammalia; order Chiroptera; family Vespertilionidae; genus Myotis; species Myotis nattereri. The sequence continues at coordinate 141,130,962 of NC_138078.1, read as the reverse complement.
TGGAAAATGTCAACCAAAAGCAAAGGGAGGGAGAATGGTTAATGAAGCCCCGAGGACCCATCAGCCAGTGTCAACAATGATCAACAATTTGCTTGTATTTTTCATTTAGATCCTTCTTTTATTTCCCAGAGTCGTTCTGGGAATTTCTTATTTTGAAATATTGTAGCTAGGGTCATAGGAAGTTGCAAAGAAAGGGGCAGGAGGCCGGCGCCCCTCTCCCCGGCTCCCCAGCCTCAGCCTCGAGCACGTCCTGCAGATGAGACCGGCGTCATCCCAGAGCAGCTCCTCTTTGCATGTGTGCGCATGCGTGTGCGTGTGCCTCTGCACTCCCATCGCCCCTGTGGATCTATGTGACGCCACTGCAATCAAAACGCAGTCCTCATGCTACCTTCCATAGATGTGTAGTTTTATAAGGAACTGACAAATTGTTTTCCAGAGTGGCTGCCCCATTGTCTTTTTAAAAAAAATATATATATATATATTTTCATTGATTTCAGAGAGGAAGGGAGAAGGAGAGAGAATAGAAACATCAATGATGAGAATCACTGATCGGCTGCCTCTTGCATACCTCACACTGGGGATCGAGCCCACAATCCCGGCATGTGCCCTGACCAGAAATCAAACCATGGCCTCCTGGTTCATAGGTCAATGCTCAACCACTGAGCCAAGCCAGCCAGGCCTATGCCCATTTCTCCACATCCTTGCTCACCCTTGTAATTGCCCCTGCCTTTGATTTCAGCCCTTCAAACAAACATGGTCACATTGCACTGGGTTCTGACCTGCGCTTGCCTGACGCCCAACGACGTTAAGCAGCTTTTCATGTGCCCATTTGCCATCCACATGGCCTTTTTGGTGAAATGTATTTTGTCCATTTTCTAAGTGGATTGTCCGCATATTTTACTGGTTGGGTTTCACCCATCCTTTTAATTGACATCCCCCTCTATTTTCTGTAATATTTTTAAAATGAACTTTAAAAAATATATTTTTTTTATTGATATTAGAGAGGAAGGGAGAGAGAGATAGAAACATCAATGATGAGAGAGAATCATTGATCGGCTGCCTCCTGCATGCCCCACACTGGGGATTGAGCCACAACCTGGGCATGTGCTCTGACCGGGAATTAAACCATGACCTCCTGGTTCATAGGTTGATGCTCAGCCACTGAAACACACCGGCCGGTCCTGGCTAGTGAGATTTAATTGGAAAGTTTGGATAGTACCTTTTGGGACACTCCTTGTTCCCCTTGTTCTTCCTTTATTGTGTTCTCTACTTCATCTCCATTCTGGGGTGATGGCTAGAGCTCTAGCTACCATCGTGGATCAAGGCAATGAAGGCTCCACCTAAGGATCATGGAGCAGTGAGTTGGGAATGATCTGGAAACACCCTTGATCCTGAATGATTTTGTGGAATATCTATCCTAGCCCTAAATGTTTTCCCTCTGGACTCCATTAATGTGCAAGACAAATATATGTCTACCTTGGTTAAGCCACTATTATTATGAGTTGTTTTTTTTCTCATAGGTGTACCTGCACCTAATCTTTACTGAAAGAGGGGAAAATAAACCAGATGTGGTCTCTATTATTATCTAGCAGGGGGACAGCCATTCGGTGACACATCTAAGTCAGAATGTAATTATTGTTGCAAAAATATCTACAATAAAAACATACAAGGCTCCCGGTCAACAACAAACCAAGAGCGAAAGAAAGACATTTATCTTAGATGAATGTGCCCAGATTTCAGCAATCAGAAAACCACGAGGGAAGCTGTTTTGATGTCAACACGCAGGTAGGTTTTTGTGACATTTTAAAATGTACAGTTGATTGCTGTTTCCTTCAGTCAGTGTGATAAACTAGATTCTCTGAATAACCTTGCTGATAAAAGTAGCCGAAATCGCTTAACAAAAGATTTAACAATCATCTTTCCAAAGGCTCCAGTGAGATGGTGAAACAGTAAGGAATCCCAGAGTCTAAAAAATTAAGTCAAGACAGGAACCCAGAGAGGTAAACAGCATACCGAGGTTAACCTTCACCCTGAGGGTATCTGTGGACCCTGCTGACCTTGAGTTTTAGATTTTATGGCCTCCTGGATTGTGGGGACAGGGCACAAAGCCCAAGGCTTGCAAAACAGGATGTGTAATAGGAAACAGCCCCTCTCCCCACTGCGTGAAGGTGAGCCATGCAGGTATGTCATCATTGCAAGGCTGAGCTGGAGAGGCCGCCCTTCACCCACCGCATCTCCAGGAACACGGCTTCTTTCCAAACCTGGCACAGGAGGGAGGGGCGCATGTCTGTGCTGCGTGCTTGTACTCACACGGCAGCACCACATGGTCTCGTAGCTGGAATGATGGTTCCTGGGAAGCCCATACATTCCTCCCCCTGAGAATTTCGTTTGAAATGGTTCTGGGTTGGAGTATCCCTGGAACCTGTCCAGAAGCCAATGCCAATCCTCCCTGGAGGAGCCCACCTTCGATTCAGGTCTCAAAGTGTCCCCACTAGGAAGTTCTGAGAAATAAAAGGGAAGAATAACCAAGCAATACTTCTAACAGTGAAAAACGAAATAATTGAATTAAAAAAGTCAATGAAGGACTGCCTGCCACTTTGGGGAGTGATAAATTAGTTCATTCATACCGACCTGATGAGGACAATTAGAAAAGCTGGAAAAATAGCTACACCAAAAGGTTTCGGGTTCGATCCCCGGTCAGGGCGTGTCTAGGAGGCAACTGATCGATGTTTCTTTCACACATATCTCTCTCCCTCAAATAAGTAGATGAAAAATAATAAAAATGCGCTTTAAAAGAATAAAACAACTAAGGATACATTGCCCAAAGATACAAATGACAATACGGCAGAGAAATGAAACTATAAAAAAGCGCCATTTGAAAATTCTAGAACTAAAAATGACAGTAACATGTGCAAACAGGACCAGATCTGGCTTCTTTCCCAAGCAGGGGGTGAGGTGTTCCTCACGTCCCTGTCCTTGAAGGACCTCCTTCCCCCACCTTTGTCACCATGCTGTTCATTATGACCAGTCCTGCAAGAGACCTGGTGCCAGGCTCTCCCACAATGGGAGCCACCCTCACCACCACATGGCCACACCAGGGAGAGGCCGACTCAGAGAGAGTCAGGGCAGGGATGTTGCCTGCGGAAGGAGGATCTCCTGCTACCGTTTGTAATTTATTTTCTCAAGTCTATTTTGTGACAATTTATTTAAGTTTAAAAAAGTAAGTCATGCCGTGCCCCCACCAAAAATAATTTTTCAAAGAGAGAGAGACATAGTGGCTTAGACCTTTCCAAAATGAGAGGGGGGTGGGGGAAGCTAAACTCAAAACAAAGAGTAAGGAAGGCTTAGAAACTCCATGCGGCCGAAACCGGTTTGGCTCAGTGGATAGAGCGTCGGCCTGCGGACTGAAAGGTCCCAGGTTCGATTCCGGTCAAGGGCATGTACCAGGGTTGCGGGCACATCCCCAGTAGGACATGTGCAGGAGGCGGCTGATCGATGTTTCTCTCTCATCGATGTTTCTAACTCTCTATCTCTCTCCCTTCCTCTCTGTAAAAAATCAATAAAAATATATTTAAAAAAAAAAGGAAAAAAAAAAGAAACTCCATGCGGAATAAATGAAGAGAAATGCACATCTGGGAACATCTGGGTAAAAGAGCAAAAAACAATTAATTGTGAAATGTCGAAAGCTTTACATCTGAGATCAGGTACAAGGTAAGGTTACTGTCTAATACCAACTTTATTTGACATTGTATTTGAGTTCTGGCCAGTGTAGTAAATACAAACATTTAGAAACTATTTGCCAATGATATGATAGTTTATGTAAAAAAAAAAAAATCAAAACAAAACCCAAAGAATCTACAGATAAGTTAATTAAATAAATAAAGTCTAGCATGGTTTCTGGATACAAAAATCAATACATAAAAATAAACAGAGACAGAATTTAGAAAAGAAAGAAAGATAACACTTACACTACCATAACACATATGACTACCTAGGAATAAACCTAATAATAACATGCAAAAACACTACATAGAAATGTATAATAGTTTGAAAGACATTGAAGGAAAGATAAAAAATAGAAATATATTCTATGCTCCTGGATTGGAACATATTGTTTTCCTTTTAACGTTTAAATACATAACTTCAGCCCTGGCTGGTTTGGCTTAGTGGATAAAGTGTCAGCCTGCGGATCAAAGGGTCCCCGGTTCAATTCCATTCAAGAGCACATGCCTGGGTCACAGGCTCGATCCCCACTAGGGGGCGTGCAGGAGGCGGCTGATCCATGATTCTCTCTCATCAATGATGTTTTTCTCTCCCTACCTTTCTCTTCCTCTCTGAAATCAGTAAAAATATATTTAAAAATAAAAAGTAAATTCAAATTTAAAGTAAAGTTACAGGAATAGTAGAAATAAATAGAAAGGAACATCTTCAACTGGATAAACCCACAGCTAATGTTATATTTAATAGTGAAAGCACAAAAAAATTCCCCATAAAGTCAGAAACAAAACAGATGTCTGCTCTTATAACTTCCAGGCAACATTGTATTGGAGGTTCTAGCCAGGGAAATTATGCAAGAAAAAGAAATAAAAGGTATCTAGATTGGAGAGGAAGAAGTAAAACTATCCCTAATCACATATGACATGATCTTGGATATAGAAAATTCTAAGGAATCCACTAAAAAGTATTAGAACTTATAAACAAGTTTAGCAAGATTGCAGGATATTAAGTCAATGTGCAAAAACCTACTGTGTTTCTATACATAGCAATCCAAGTATAATGAAGGAACAGTTATATTTATAAAGAATCAAAAAGAATAAAATACTTAGGAATGAATTTAACAAAAGGACAGACTGTACAATAGTATATTGTTGAAGAACATCAAAGAACATCTAAATAAGTAGAAATACATCCCATATTCATGGATCAAAGAATTGATATTAAGATGAAAATACTCTCCAAATGGATCTACAGATTCAATGCAATGACTATCAAAATACCAGCTGATATTTTGACAAGCCAATTCTAAAATTCACATGGAAATGCAAGGGACCCCGAATAGCCAAAACAATATTGAAAAAGAAGGCCAAAGTTGGAAGACTTGCACTTCTCTATTTCAAAACTTACTACAAAGATACGGGAATCAAGACTGCATAGTACTGGCGTAAGGACAGACTAATAAATTAATGATCTAGAATTGTGAGTCCAGATGTAAGCCCTTATGTTCATGGGCGATTAAGTTTTTGACAAGGGTGCCAAGACAACTCAATGGGAGAAACAACTGTCTTCAACAAATGGCGAGGTACAACTAGACATCCACATGCAAGAAAATGAAATTGGATTGCAACCTCACACCATACAAAATAAGTAGCAAAATGGATCAGAAACCTACATGTAAGGGATAAGACTGTAAGACTCTTAGGAGAAAACATAGGTGTAAATCTTCATGACCTTGGATCAGGCAATGGTTTCTTAGTTATGACACCAAAAGCACAAGTGATGAAAGATAAAATAGATAAAGTAGACTTCATTAAAAGGTTTCTGTGCTGCAAATGGTACCATTAAGAAAGTGAAAGGACAAGCCACAGATCAAGGGAAAATATTTGCAATGTATCAGATAAGGGACGTGTGTCTGGAATAAATAGAGAAGACTTATAACTCCACAATAAAAAGACAAATGACTCAATTCAAAAAATGGCAAGGAATTCAAATAGATATTTCTCCAAAGAAAATGTGTCAGAAGCCAACGAGCACATGAAAAGATGCTCAACGGCATTAGTCATTAGGAAAATGCAAATCAGAATCATCAGGAGATACTACTCTACGCCCACTGAAATGGCTGGAATAAAAAATGGCTGGACAAAACATGTTGGTGAGAATACAGAGAAACTGAAACCCTCATTCGTTGCTGGTGGAAATAAATGTACAGTGGTGCAGCTGCTCTACAGTTTGGCAGTGTCTCAAAATGTTAAACATAGGGTTACCACGTGACCCAGCAACCTCACTCCTAGGTGTGGTCCCAATAGGTAAATTGTATGACCTGTGAATTATATCTCAATATAGCTTCTAGGAAAAGAATAGTAGATAGATTTCTTCTACACCCTTCATATAGCTCTGTCAAATGTTGACATTTTACTGTTTGTTTTATTCTTGTCTACACACACACACACACACACACACACACATGCACACAGATACACACAATTATTTTCTGAATATTTCAAATCAATTGAGACACTATTCTCATTTCTCTCTAAATACTTCAGTGTGGCCTTAACCAGTTTGGCTCAGTGGATGGAGCGTCGGCCTGCGACCTGAAGGGTCCCAGGTTCGATTCCGGTCAAGGGCATGTACCTTGGTTGCAGGCACATCCCCAGTAGGGGGTGTGAGGAGGCAGCTGATCGATGTTTCTCTCTTATCGATGTTTCTAACCCTCTATTCCTCTCCCTTCCTCTCTGTAAAAAATCAATAAAATATATATATTTTAAATACTTCAGTGTGTATTTCCTAATAACAAGGGACATTCTCTTATCTAACCACACTACAGTTATCAAAACCATGAAACAAACATCAATACAACACTATAACCTACAGATCTTGCCAGAGTTTACCAATGTTCTTTCTAGAAAAGCAGTGTCTCTGATCATGCATTGCCTTCAGCTATTATATCTTAGTCTCCTTCATCTGCCTCAGTTGTGTTTTATGACATTGACATTTTTCAAGGGCACTGGCCAGTTGTTTTTGTAGAATGTCCCTCTGTTTGGGTTTGTCTGATGCCTCCTCACCATTTGGCAACCATCGTAGTAATGCTTGATTCAAGCAAAAATGATTAATGGATGAGAAAACTAGTGGGTGAAGGTTTAATAAGGAGCGGTCTCAAAATGTCTCCCTGTAGATGAAAAATAACAGACATGACCTTAACCACTGTCAAGTTGCTGTATACTTCCACACTTCTGTATTTATTATCTATCTATCTATCTATCATCTATTATATATCATCCATCTGTCTATCATCTATCAATTATCTATCCATCATTCATCTATTACCATGAGTTCCATAAGTTCATACTGACACCTCTAATTTCAGGTACCTTTTACCCTTCTTTCCACTTGCTTATTTGTTTTTTAAAAAATACATTTTTATTGATTTCAGAGAGGAAGGGAGAGGGGAAGAGAGATAGAAACATCAATGATGAGAGAGAATCATGGATCGGCTGCCTTTGGCATGTGCCCTAACCGGGAATCAAACCGTGACCTCCTGGTTCATAGGTCGCCGCTCAACCACTGAGCCACGCCGCGGCCCCACTTGCTTATTTGTAACATCTTTGTTGCTGAGAAAACTGGCTCCCATCATCTACAATGTATTTATGGGCTCGTTCAACCCGAGAACACTCAGAAAGTAGTTTCAGAATTGTCCGCTCACGGCTTTGCAAAAACAGAAAACTACTCTTTAGAATCCAATATTGGTTTCTAGTTCTTTTGTCCTTAGCCCGAGGGCACATGGTCCAAGGACTGCATTGGAAAGGTCCCCGGGTTGGTTCCTCTCTCCCACTTCAGGGTGGGTGTTGTATTGTGTGGTGCATGGCTTGGTCCATTTGTTTCCATTTGTATTTCATTTAGGACATTTCCACTCTCCTTGTGATTTTATTTATTTTCGATAATTTGAAGTTCAGATGCTCTCTGCCTTCCAGTTATGCCAAGGGCATGGGTTTTATTTGTTCTAGTCTTTTTTTAAAAAAATTAATTTTTATTTAGAAGCTCGGTGGAGAGCTCTCGATTTACTTGGCTGCCATTACCTTGGCTACCCAGAATTCTCCCCCCTAAAATCAATGCTTTGAACATAACAATTCTTTCCAATTTGATTTAGAAATCGAATGCAATTGTCATTGAAAGGCCACGTTTAAATGAGGCTGGAGAAGTTGGTTGCTAAATTTATATGGAAGAGCAAACAGCCAACAAGAGTTTAGACACTTGCACACATCTGCGTTTATCATCACTCCTATGTTTATTGTTTGGCTTTCCATTGTGAGGAAGGAGGTGGGGGGAGTTGCTGTAGCAAATTTGAAGAATTATTCTAAAGGTACTGAATTAGCCCCGACCAGTTTGGCTCAGTGGATAGAGCGTCAGCCTGCAGACTGAAAGGTCCTGGGTTCGATTCCGGTCAAGGGCATGTACCTTGGTTGTGGTCACATCCCCAGTGGGGGGTGTGCAGGAGGCAGCTGATCGATGTCTCTCTCTCTCATCGATGTTTCTAATTCTCTATCCCTTTCCCTTCCTCTCTGTGAAAAATCAATAAAATATATATTAAAAAAATAAAGGTACTGAATTAAGGCAGCACAGCATTGGCAAAAGGATGGGCTAATAGACCAACGGGATAGAATAGAGAATTCGAAAACAGACAAGCCACATGTAGAAACTCAGTTTATGACAAGCTGGTATTACAGGCCAGTGTGGGAAGGAGATGTTTTTCCATAAAAAAAAAAAAAATGCTTGGACAAGTAGTTGTCCATATGGAAAATAAAATCTGACAACATCAGCTTCTGGCAAGGCTGGGAAGCACAAAAAACTCAGATACTAAGGTGGCCTGGGAACTGATAAAACCACTTGGGAGGTGATTTGTATGTTCCTTTGCCAAGTGGAAGATGCAGGCCTCCTGGGGCCCAGGGCGTTCTCCCTGGATGTGATCACTACAGAAACTTGTGCTGGCCGCCAGGGCGCCTGTCCGCGAACGGGCAGAGTTGCAACAGCATGGGGAGTACAAACAACCGCCCATCAGGCCGACCAGGGGGGCGGACCGATGGAGATTAGCTCTGAAACAGAGCAGAGGTGCAGAGGACACATGGATTCCAGCTCTTACGGAGCAGCAGGGACACGTCTTGGGAATTTTCGTGTTCTACGTGAAAGCGCTTTGCAGAAGAATGCAAACAGCATGATTCCATTTAGGTAAAGTTCAAATCAGGTGAAATGAAACCATGTATTGTTTGGGGATGCATACAAAAGCAGGGAAGCTCTAAGGAAAACACTGAAGTGGAGAGGGGAGAGTGTGTGCGGGGGGAGGAACGAGAAGGGACACCCAGGGTCCTTCACAGGCCATGTCACCTTGCTTTTTTCCAAGCTGGGTGGTGGGTATGCAAGGGCTCATGGTATTGCTCTTTCTACTCACCCTTATTTTTTTAAATATATTTTTATTGATTTCAGAGAGGAATACACACACACACACACACACACACACAGAGAGAAAGAGAGCGAGCAAGAGAGAGAGAGAGAGAAATATCAATGATGAGAAAGAATCATTGATTGGCTACTTCCTGCACGCCCCACAGTGGGGATCGAGCCTATAACCGGGGCATGTGCCCTGACCGGGGATGGAACTATGACCTCCTGGTTCATAGGTTGATGCTCAACCACTGAGTCACACCGGCTGGGCCATGCATATTTTTAAAAAAATATTTTTATTGATTTCAGAGATGAAGGGAGAGGGAGAGAGAAATAGAAACAGCCATGATGAGAATCATTGACTGGCTGCCTCCTGCACACCCCACCCTGGGGATGGAGCCTGCCACCCAGGCATGTGCCCTGACCAGGAATCGAACCGTGACCTCCCAGTTCATAGGCTGACACACTCAACCACTGAGCCACACCGCCCGGCGAGGCTACTCACACCTATTTTGCATCTTCTCAGTTCTAATAGAAGCCATTTTAAACCCCGAGAGTTCTGCTGAATTCCCCATGGAGAGGCACTGTGAGCAGGCAGTGACTGGGAACCTCGGAAGTTACCTTTGGGTCCTTGTGCCTCCCCAAGGAGCTTGGCCCTGTGCTCTGACCCTGTAGTCTTGGTCACCGCAGCTGGTACCCCGGCTAGGCTGGCACCGTGGGTATAGTACTAAAGTGCTTCTGCACCTGTTTGCTAGATTGTAGCTCAAGTGCTTCCCACCTGCTGATCGCCACCCCCTCCCCTTCCTGGCCCCCTCCCCCACCCTGATCCTTAACTAGCGCTCACATGGGACCCAGCAGAGGCCCTGCGACCCTGTTGGGGGCCCCTGAGTGGCCTCCGTGCTGGGCCACGGGGTCAAGCGTGAGGAACGTTTGTACTTCCTCCTGAGGCCCCTGCTCTGCAGCGAGGCCCAGCACCCCCGCTCCTGGAGGAGAGAAGACTCAAGGTTACATCCAGCCACCGGATCCATTTGCCACCCCATCCACCTGCAGCCAGTTCGCCTAACGACCAGCTCACCTAATTACCAGGTCACCTCCAGGCCCCAATTTGGAATTCAAATGAAGAAACTTATTTCCACCGTTTATTCTAACAGTGACTCCAGCTTAATCAGTTCTCTAATGATCAATTTGCCTAATTAAAAAAAAATTAAGCATTTTGAAACCAGTTCACCGAAGGCTCTGTCTCTACGGCGTGTTTGCAAGGACTGCTTCGCCGCTGGGTTACCGGTGACTTGCTCACCCGCAGGCTGTTTTTCTGCTTCTTTCAAAACCAGACTGCATTTAGCTGTAAACAGGCTTCCATGTTGCAGCGTTTCCTAAAGCTGCCCATTCACCCTTGGCCTTGGAGTTGCCTGCCTCTGGTTCTGTCTCGTGAAGGAGCCGGTGGGAGCGAGGTACATGCTGTGTCTCACAATATTGAGGTTCACAAAGTAAAATGCGCTTGGGAGACACAGAACGATGTGCAACATATCTTAATAAAATACACTGTGCAGACAACAAAACAACTCTAGGAAAAGATCTTTAAGCAGGCCCGGCCAGCAGTGCTCAGTGGTTTGCGCATCGACCTATGAACCAGGAGGTAGTGGTCTGATTCCCAGTCAGGGCACATGTGGGCTTGATCCTCAGTGTGGGACGTGCAGGAGGCAGCTGATCAGTGATTCTCATCATTGAAGTTTCTATCTCTCCCTTCCTCTTCCTTCCTCTCTGAAATAAAAGAACAAAAATGTTTTAAAGAAAAAGATAAGGAGAAGATGTTGCAAATGTGCTAAGCACCCTCCTGTCTTCTCTTGGCCTCTGGACCGAACGGCTTTGCTGTCAAAAGCCCTTCTTGATCCTGGGCAGCTCACGCCATCCTCCTCTTACGTAAAATGGGGCAAGGCTGCCGTGTCCTTCAGATAGTCGGAGGCCCGTTAATCCACGCGCTGTTTACTATGGAGCTGGCCCGGAGATCCACGTTAACTGCCTTAGAAACACGGATTAAAACAAGCTGCCCAGGAATGCTTTGTTATCTTTTGTTTGTTTTTGAAAAATCCTTACAATGCCAAACAGCTGGGAGAAAATAAGGCCCCAACTTAGACGTGGCCCCAGCGCGCTGCCTCTGGAGGCCTGCTTCCCGGGCAGCCCCAGCGCCTCCCTGTGACGTGTCCATTCCTTGTCCTCGGCCTGGAGGGCTCTGTCTAGATCTCTAGATCCTTCTCTCCCTCCAGCGCCCTCCCCTGGAGGCCTTCCTTGAGCAGCCCCACCTCTGTGAGCCTGTGCCACCTTTGCAGGGCCAGGCTTGTGTCCCTCATTCCGCCTTCCCTGCTGTCCCTCACGCGGAAGCTATGAATGTTTGCTTTAAAAATATATGTTTATGGATTTCAGAGAGGAAGGGAGAGGAGAAGAGAGATAGAAACATCAATGATGAGAGAGAATCATTGATCGGCTGCATCATTGGTCAAGCCCGCAACCCTGGCATGTGCCCTGACTTCTGGTTCATAGGTCGATGCTCAACCGCTTAGCCACGCTGGTGGCTGGGCGAAGCTGTGAATGGTTTAATGGGGGAGGAGGAGTAACCCCAAGCCCAATGAGCGGGTGACTCAAAGAGTGTCCCTTGGGGAGAAGGATTCCTTGTTTTCTCCTGGGAAGCCCAGTTCCAGGCTGCCTCCCAAGCAGGGAGAGGTGTGGGGATCAAGGTCTGGGGAAAGGGGGCATGCGGCCCCGGGAGGACTGATGGGTGGGCGCCTGTCAGCCTGTTGGGGTTCCTGGAGGCAGCGGGCTAGCTGGAGGGGCTGCCAAGATGAGCCAGGAGAAACTGAGGGTGTGTGCTGGGAAGGAAAAGTCAAGGCGCCCATACCCAGCTCCCCTCTGCCGCAGGTTGGGGAAGCTGCCCAGGCAGCTGGCCTGGCAGGGGATGCCCACCTAGTGAGAGGGCTGCGCTGTGGATACAAGTGGGGCGCCAAGCAGACAAGGCTGGCCAGCCTCAAAGAGTCCTTAGCAAGGAGGGGGCTGAACCCACCCTGAGAAAGGGGTGACCCCCCCTCCTTGGCAGAAGCCACAGGCAAAGATGGAGCACCCTCCTCCCCTCGACCTTGGGCTGGTGCCCGAGGAGGGGGGCTGGGCTGGGAGGGGAGGGGAGGTCAGAGCACCCCGTCTCCATTCCAGTCCATTCTAGTCCTAGGGATGGGGAGGGGGAGCTTTGAGTGGGATGTGAGTCTGGGCTGAATTTTAATCACCCAAAGGACCAGAAAAGTTAATGGTTGGGGGTGAGGGGGTGGGGGCGGGGGGAGGTGCCAGCACACACCGTGACTGGCATAAACAAACCCTATTGTGAGTTCCACCAGTGGGAAGGCTGGTGGAGCCCCAGGAAGTGCCAGAGGGGCTGCAGGCCCAGGTCTGATCCCTTGTTCAGGGGCTCTGAGTGCCCCTCACGAGACCTTGGGGTGGCCTCCTCGCCCCTCCCCTCCGGATGGGGCCAGCAGGTGGGCCTCACCTGGGGCTGTCACGTGGGCAGAGCAGGGAGCAGCAGCTGAGCGTGGGGGCAAGGGGCCTCCTGAAGGCAATCCAGACAGGGATCTGGGGGCAGGAGGGCAGCACCGCAATGGGCCCTTTATTTTCCTAAAGTGGAGCCAGGTTGGCTTTTGGCCCCTCCCTACCCCATCATTTAGGCTATGGGGGCAGGGTGGGGAGAGACTGTGTGGCCAGAAAATCACCAGGCTGGGGTTTGGAGACAAACAGCAGGGCAGAGGTGAGAGGGTCCCTGAATCTGTGCTGGGGCAGCCTGCAGGTTGGGAGACCAGAGGCCTCTTTTCCTTGCCCGCCCTCCTGGATGGGTGGTGGGCTGTCAGGGGCGGGCAGGCCTACAGGGAATTCCTGGGCCCTTGGGGCTCCCAGCTCATGCGTCCTAGCAATTTCCTAGGTTTCAAATGTCAGGGCACAAAAGAGCCAGACTTCAGAGTTTGTTGTGCTGTGCAGGCTGGGGACCCCCAAGACACCCCTCCATGGGGAGCATGGCCAAGGGGCTCTCCCCTCGTTGTGTTTCTCTGGCCACCCCTTCCTGGGAGCCCATATCCAGTGCCCAGTTCATTCTGCCCGAACATGTGCTGGCTTTAACATTTTTTTGATATTTTCTGCGTAGCCTCTCGTCCAGGCCTCTTGATCTGTGTGCTCAAGGAGTATGCACTGCCTTGATATTTACTCTCTGGCCAGTGGGATCTCTGGAACCAGGGTTTTTTGTTTGTTTGTTTTCTCGCCCGCCTCTCTTTTGGCTGCACCAGCTGCACATCCAGGCGGCTCCAGCATCCCATTGCGGGAAATGGCTTCCCCGGCACCGGCTGCCTGGTAGCTGAGTGGAAACCATGGCAACAGGAAGCGGGGAGGATCTTCCCGTCACCCCGTAGAAAGGGCAGCCTATTTCTGGGACCTGAGCCCAGTTATTCACTAGTTTTGCATTTTGCTGTGAATTTCAATGCTGGTGAGCTGGTGTTTGAGGGCGCTGGGCCCGAGTTTGGGAGGGCTGATAAGTGATCTGCGCCCCTCTGTCTCCAAAGAGACAACTTGTGGCCCCTTTGAGGCCGTTTGTAGTCACAACACTGGGTCTCTAGCTCCCGATTGATTCCCTTCTTCAGCCAGAACAGGAGAAGATGGGTGCTTGGGGGTGACTGAGGTGAGACCAGGGCCCATTGGGGACTCCCCCTCTATTCTAAGAGCCTGCTTTGCTGTTTCCGCCCACAAGGCAGGGTGAGGAGGCTCTGACGTGGGGAGACAGTCACGTTCCTTCAATCTAGCGACAAGCGCCTCTCAGCACACGTGTACACACACACACACACACACACACACACACACACTCACTCACGTGAGTGCGTGCAGGAGCACACGCACGTCGCGCACTCCAGTTGTGTGGCTTTTGGTGCAGACGACTCTGCCCCCTAGCGGCAGACTTCGGCCAGAACGCAGGACTCAAGGGCTGGCTGCCGCCCTGACTCACTGGGATTCCTTCCAGCTTTGACTTAGGTAAAGGGTCTTTGGAGATGAAAGGAGAGACACAGGAGCCTGGTCCTCTGACGCTGGGTCCAAAGAGAAAACCGCAGGCTAAGCTTGGGGCAGGACAGCATGGGAGAACGTCTGAGAAGGGGAGAGCAGCTGGCTGTTCTTTCCACCTGCTACCCTCTCCTTGAGTGATGGTAGCTCAGGCCTATCCCTTCAGGCTGCTCCAAACTGGGAACAACTCTTTAATGCTCTCTGCTTCCCCAACACCCAACTCTTCACCCATCCTGGGGTGTTTAGATCCCAACTAGTTTTTTTTATTTTTATTTTTTTAAAATATATATTTTATTGATTTTTTACAGAGAGGAAGGGAGAGGGATAGAGAGTTAGAAACATCGATGAGAGAGAAACATCGATCAGCTGCCTCCTGCACATCTCCTACTGGGGATGTGCCCGCAACCCTTGTACATGCCCTTGACCGGAATCGAACCTGGGAGCTTTCAGTCCGCAGGCCGACGCTCTATCCACTGAGCCAAACCGGTTTTGGCCCCAACTAGTTTTTAAAATATATTTTTATTGATTTCAGAGAGGAAGGAAGAGGGAGAGAGAGAAAGAAACATCAATGATGAGAGAGAATCATTGATTGGCCACCTCCTGCACGCCCCACACTGGGGATCGAGCCCACAGCCTGGGCATGTGCCCTGACCGGGAATCAAACCGTGACATCCTGGTTCATAAGTCAACACTCAACCACTGAGCAACACCAGTTAGGCCCAAATAGTTTTTTAAATAATTCACCTGTGGTAGGCAGAATTTTGGCCTCTGTGAACTTTGCCCTCTTATGTCACACTCATGAATATGCTACATTACATGGCCTTTGCAGATGTAATTAAGGCTACTAACCGATTGACCTGAACACAGGAAGATTAGCTTGGATTATCAACTGGGCTCGATGTTGGCACAGGAGTGCTTACAAGCAGAGCTTCACTGACTGAGGCAGAGGGGAGTGAGAAATATTCAAGACAATGAGAAGGACTCCATCTTCCATTGCCAACTTGAAGATGAAGGGGCCTCGTGTCAAGGAAACTGTAACTTCAGTCCTACAGCCTCAAGGAACTGGGTTCTGCCTACTTGAATGAACTTGGAAGCAGAATCTTCTACAGCCTCCAGATAAGACTACAACCCATCTGACACTTTTTGTTTGTTTTGTTTTTATTTTGAAATTATTATAGATTCACACGAAGTTCAGTATAGTGAGGTCCTGTGTACCCTTCCCCCAGCTTCCCACAATGGTGACATCTTATATAACTACTAGAGGCCCGGTGCACAAAAATTTGTGCACTTGGGGGGGAGGAGAGGTCCCTCAGCCCGGCCTGTGCCCCCTCACAGTCTGGGACCCCTCGGGAGATAACGACCTGCTGGCTTAGGCCTGCTCCCAGGTGGCAGAGGGCAGGCCCAATCCCTAGGTGTAGCCCCTGGTCAGGCTCAGAGCAGGGCCGATTGGGGAGTTGGGGCGCCACCCCCTGTCATGCACAGAGCAGGGCGGATAGAGAGGTTGCGATGCCACCCTCAGTCACGCTCAGGGTAGGGCCGATTGGGGGGTTGGGGCACCGCCTGCTGTCACACTCAAGGCAGGGTCGATGGGGAGGTTGCAGCGCCACCCCCTGTCACGCACAGAGCAGGGCCAATCAGGGGGTTGGGGCGCTGCCCCCTGTCACACGCAGAGCAGGGCCCATCAGGGGGTTGGGGAGCTCTCCCCTGTCACACACAGAGTAGGGCCGATAGGGGAGTTGGGGCGCTGCTCCTTGTCACACACAGAGCAGGGCCGATCAGGGGGTTGGGGCGCCACACCCTGTCACACACAGAGCCGAAGGGTGATCAGGGGGTTGGGGAGCTCCCCCTATCAGGCACAGAGCAGGGCTGATCAGGGGGTTGGGGTGCCTTCCCCTGTCACGAACAGAGCAGGGCGGATAGGGAGGTTGTGGCCCCGCCCCCTGTCACACACAGAGCCGCAGGGCGATCAGGGGGTTTGGGCGCTGCCCCCTGTCACACTGATCCCGGTGCCGGGAGTCCTCTCTGCTCCGCTGATCCCGGTGCTTGGAGGCATATTACCCTTTTACTATATAGGATAGAGGCCTGGTGCACGGGTTGGGGCTGGCTGGTTTGCCCTGAAGGGTGTCCTGGATCAGGGTGGGGGTCCCCACTGGGGTGCCTGGCCAGCCTGGGTGAGGGGATGATGGCTGTTTGCAGCTGGTCACACACCCTTCAGGGTTGGGGTCCCCACTGGGGTCCCTGGCCACTCTGGGTGAGGGGCTGAGGGCTGTTTTCAGGCTGGCGAGTGACTGAAGCTCCCAACTGCTCCTTTTTTTCTTTTTCTTTTTTATTCTGGGCCAGCTTTAGCTTTGAGGCTTGGCTCCAGCCCTTAGGCCTCCGCTGCTGAAAGCAGGTTTCTGGCCTTTGTTTACCTTCTGTATTTGAAACAATGTTGCGATTCTGCTGGCTGAAGCCCCACGAACTAAAGCAGGTTTCTGGGGTTTTGTTTAGCTTCTATATTTGTAACATAGTTGCTTAGAGTTGTAGCTCAGAGGCCTGTAGTGGCAGGCGGGGAACGTTGGAGTCCTCCGTCACTGAAGCAAGCAAGCCTCATGTTCACTTTAAGCTGCCTGGCCGCCAGCCGCCATCTTGGCTGGCAGTTAATTTGCATATTGCCCTGATTAGCCAATGGGAAGGGTAGCAGTCGTACGCCAATTACCATGTTTCTCTTTTATTAGATAGGACTAGAGGCCCAGTGCACATCATTCGTGCACTTGGTGGGGGGGTCCCTCAGCCTGGCCTGTGCCCTTTTGCATTCTGGGATCCCCCAGGGGATGTCCACCTGCCAGCTTAGGCCCGCTCCCATCCCCTGAGGGGTCCTTAGCACTGCTGCAGAGGCGGGAGAGGCTCCCACCACTGCCACTGCACTCACCAGCCATGAGCCCAGCTTCTGGCTGAGCAGTGCTTCCTCCTGTGGGAGCGCACTGACCATCAGGGTGCAACTCCTGCATTGAGTGTCTGCCCCCTGGTGGTCAGTGCACGTCATAGCAACCCATCATTCTGCTGTTTGGTCAATTTGCATATTAGCCTTTTATTATATAGGATAGTGCAATATCAAACCTGATACCCAGGCTATAACCTTCACTCAGGACAACCTCCTTTACCTTCTTGCTAGAGTTGCTCCAGGGCAGTAACAATTTAAGGGTTCCTTTCTGGCTTTTATTTTATTTTTTAAATCCTTACCTGAGGATATGTTTATTGATGAGAGAGAGAGAGAGAGAAAGAGAGAGAATCATCAATCAGTTACTTCCTGTACATGCCCCATTGAGTACCAAATCTGCAACTTAGGTATCTACCCTCACTGGTAATCAAACCCATGACCTTTCCATATATGGGACATAGATCCAAACAACTGAGGCACACTGGCCAGGCTCTGGCCTTGGTTTTAAAAAAAACCCATCTTTATTGAGATAAAATTTGCATACCAATTCATCCAAAGTACAAAATTCGATAATTTTTAGAATATTCACCACTACCACCATATTGTGCAAGCATCGCCTCTATCTTTTTCCAGAATATTTTAATCAGCCCCCTGCCAAAGCCCATACCGACTAAGTAGTCACTCCCTATTCCCTCCTCCCCAGCCTTTGGCAAATATGAATCTTTCTGTCTCTGGATTTGCCTATTCTGACCTTTCATATAAATGGAATCATACAATATATAACCTTCTGTGTTTGGCTTCTTTGAAGTAGTATAACGTTTTCAAAGTTCATCCATGTTGTAGCATGTATCAATATTTCATTCCTTTTTATAGCCGAATAATATTTTGTTTATCCATTCACCTATTGATGAACACTTGCGTTGATTTCACTTTTTGGCTCTCACGAATAAATCTGCCATGAGCATTCATTTACAAGATTTTGTGTGGCCATATGCTTCCATTTCTCTTGGGTCTATACCTAGGGGTGGATCTGCTGTGTCATATGGTAACTCTATGTTTAACTTTTTGAGGAACTGCCAGACTTTTCCACAGTGGCTGCACCATTTTAAATTCCCGCCAGCAATACAGGAGGGTTCCAATTTCTCCACATGCTTGCCAACACTTGTTAATACCTCTTTTTAATTATAGCTACTCTAGTGGGTGTGACGTGTTATCTCATGGTTTTGATTTGCATTTCCCTAATGTCTAGTGATGTGGGCACATTGTATATAGTCTTCAGAGAAATGTCTACTCAGATCTTTTGCCTCTTATTATTTGGGTTGTCTTGTTAGTGAGTAGTAATGGTTCTTTATGTATTCTAGATACAAGTCACTTATCAGCTATATGATTTGCAGATAGATTCTCCCATTCTGTGCATTGTCTATTTACTTTCTTGGTGTGTCTTTTGAAGCACAGAACTGTGTAATTTTGATGAAGTCCAGTTTATCTATTTTTTCTTTTGTTGCTTATGCTACTGGTATCACATATAAGAAGCCATTGCCTCATCTAAGGGCACAAAGATTCGTGCTTGTTTTTAAAATATATTTTTATTGGGTTCAGAGAGGCAGGGAGAAGGAGAGCGATAGAAACATCAATGATGTGATAGAATCATTGATTGGCCGCCTCCTGCACGCCCCCCACTGGGGATCAAGTCCACAACCTGAGCATGTGCCCTGACCAGGATCGAACCCGTGACCTCCTGGTTCATAGGTTGATGCTCAACCACTAAGCCACGCCGGCTGGGTTTGTGCCTCTGTTTTTAAAAGAGTTTTATAGTGTTTGCTCGTACATTTAAGCCTATGATCCATTTTGAGTTAATTTTTCTATATGATGTGAGTTAGGGGGTCCAACTTCATTCTTTTGTTTGTGTCTATCCAGTTGTCCCAGCACCATTTGTTGAAGAGATTTTTCCCATTGAATGCCTTTCTTGTCACCCTGTCGGAAATCAATTGACCAGTATGGGCTTATTTCTGGGCTCTCAGTTCTATTCCATTGATATATATTTCTATCTATACAAGATTGTGTCACCTGCAAACAGAGTGTTATTTCTCCCTTGCCAGTCTGAATGCACTTTGCTATTTTGATTGCTTATCTTCGCCCTAACATTGTAACTCTTTTGAGAGTTGCCTTCTTATCACTAGAGGACTGGCTTCCACATCTTATTTCTTCATGTAGCAATCTAGACATTCTCTACTGCCTGCCTGCCAAGCCAGTTGAGGATTTGACTTCCTTGCCCAGTGAACAAATAGCAAATAGCAAAGACAGGCTCTATGACCTTACCTATCCTTTTCCCTGAGTCCCTTTCGAGGTGTGTGGCGATGGTGCACAAAGAATGACACCTGAGGCAATGGGCTCAGGTGCCCTTAGAGTAGCCCTGCCAAACGAGTGTCCCTGGGTCTCTGCCTCCTTCCCTACACTCCTTTCTACAGGAACTTGTACATACAATGGACCACCCCACCAGCTGGTTTTGTTGGCATGGCTCAGGGGTTGAGTGTCGGCCTCTGCACCAGGAGGTCACGGTTCGATTCCCCATCAGGGCACATGCCTGGGTTGCAGGCTTGATCCCCAGTGTGGGCTGTGCAGGAGGCAGCTGATCAATGCTGCTCATCATTGATGTTTCTATCTCTCTCTCCCTCTCCCTTCCTCTCTGAAATCAATAAAAAAAAATTTTTTTTAAATGTCTTCCTGTTTCAGAGGAATGTCTTCATAAACTTGGCTCATCCAGTCAGGGTCTCCCTATGGACTTTGTACCTTGGAGGTGGAGTTGGTCAGATGATGGTGGGCACACGGGAGAGTCTGGGCTGTGCTAGCTCCATGGCCAAAGGAACAGGAGTAGAGAATCCAGAAGGAGGAGGAGGAGGAGGAGAAAGGCAGTAGCTCTGGCCCTGAGCCTCAGCCATCCCAACCAGCGGTTGAGCATCGACCTATGAACCAGGGCTTTGCTGGCAGTAACCCCAAGAGGGTCAGGTGGACACACCCAGAGGGCTGCAGTTCCAGAGGGACAATGACCCAGTACACAGGAGAGAGGGGCCTGGTGAGGATGATGTCACTTTCCAACCTCAGTGGGGGCTGCCTGGGGTAACAGGTAATGGCATCCACATGCTGGGCGACCTTGAGAAGCCACTTGGTCTTCTCGGATCTGATTTCTTCATCTCCAGTCTTTCCATCTGTTTGACTCCCACTGCCCTGGGACGAAGGTCATGCCTCCTTGGACCTCTTCTCTCCACCAACAGGACTTCTGGGGGGGAGGCATCCATTAGAACCGTGGTCGGCAAACTGCGGCTCGCGAGCCACATGCGGCTCTTTGGCCCCTTGAGTGTGGCTCTTCCACAAAATACCACGTGTGGGTGTGCATGTACAGTGCGATTGAAACTTCGTGGCCCATGCGCAGAAGTCGGTATTTTGTGGAAGAGCCACACTCAAGGGGCCAAAGAGCCGCATGTGGCTTGCGAGCTGCGGTTTGCCAAGCCGCAGTTTGCCGACCACTGCATTAGAAGCAACATCTTTATAGTGTCAAGTTCATCAGCAGAAGTCAAGGGAAAGGCTTAACTATCCACTCCTCTGCCCACCTTGTATGAGTGTCCTGGGGCTGCTTCAACAAGTGACCACAAACTTGGGGTGCAAACAACAAGCATTTCTTCTCCCCTAGTCCTGGAGGCCAGACGTCTGAAATCAAGGTGCCTGCAGGGCCGAGCTCCCTCCAGACGCTCCAGAGGAGGGTTCTTCCTTGCCTCTTCCAGCTTCTGGTGGTTGCAGGCATCCCTTGGCTAGTGGCCACATCACTCTAATCCCTGTCTCTGTCTCCACATGGCCTATAGGTTAAGGTCACCTGTAAGATGGACTCTGGTCAAGAGATCTCCATCGACCCTCACTACAGAGTGAAGGAACACCTTAGGCCTGGGTGATCCCCATCTCTGACAACCTACTTAAGCTCCACCCCTCAAGGAACCTTCTATTTCAGAAGTGACACTGTTCATCCCACTTTGAGGATGTATCCAAACCCTGCTGGTCCTTGCTACACTTCTCTGCACTCTCTGTCTTCTTGGTACCCAGAATCCCTGGGCCACCCTCACTGCAGTGGCACCACTGCTGATGGCCTGTGGCTTCTCGGCTTCTGCTCCATGGGTCTGGGACTTCACCGTGTTGCCATCTCTCTGCCTGCACTGCTCGGCCCTCAGACCCGCTTTGCTGGCCAGCCTGCTGGCTCTTGTATTTGAGACCCTCTCTCCCCACAGGAGGTTTTTGTTCTTGATGGCACAATTGTTTCTGGTAACTTTTTTAAAAAATATATTTTTAATTGATTTCAGAGAGGAAGGGAGAGGGAGAGAGAGAGAAACATCACTGATGAGAGAGAATCATGGATTGGCTGCCTCCTGCAGGGCCCCTCTGGGGATCGAGCCCTCAAGCCAGGCATGTGCCCTGACTGGGAATCAAACTGTGACCTTCTGGTTCATAGATCGACGCTCAACCACTGAGCCACTCTGGCTAGGCTGTTACTGGTAGCTTTTAAACTAACAGCTTTATTGCCCTAGCTGGTTTGGCTCAGTGGATAGAACGTCAGCCCGTGGACCGAAAGGTCCAAGGTTCGATTCCGGTAAGAGCACCTACTTACATTGCAGGCTCAATTCTTGGCCCTGGTCAGAGCATGTGCAGGGAGGCAACTGATCGATGTGAGAGATGTTTCTCTCTCTCTCTCTCTCTCTCTCTCTCTCTCTCTCTCTCTCTCCCTCTCTCTCTCTCTCTCCCTCCCTTCCTTCCACTCTCTCTAAAAATCAGTGGAAAAATAGATCCTCAGGTGAGGATTAACAATAAAAATAACGGCTTTTTTGAGATATAATTCATCCATTTAAACTGTACAATCCAATGGTTTTGAGTATATTCAGAGTTGTGCACCCATCATTATAATCTAATTCCAGGGCATTTTCATCACTCCCCCCCCCCCCCCCCGCAACAAGAAACTCTGTGTCCATTACAGTCACCCCATTGCTCCTCTAGCCCCCAGCCCCAGGCAAGCACTCATCTACTTTCTGTCTCTGGACTCATAGCAGCTGCTCGGCATAGCTATTGCTGGGTGGGCTCCCTGCCCTCCTGTGCCTCCTGCGACTCTTGGCACCTCTCCTGATGTTCAACTTGGTCCCGCACAAGATCCTGTGGGTGCTCAGAGCTGGCTCCATATCTCTCTCTCTCTCTCTCTCTCTCTCTCTCTCTCTCTCTCTCTCTCTCTCTCTCTCTTTCTCTTAAATCTTTAGCCAGGCCAGCGTGCCTCAGCAGTTGAGTGTTGACCTATGAACCAGGAGGTCACAGTTCGATTCCTAGTCAGGGCACATGCCTGGGTGGTGGGCTCAGTTCCCAGTGTGGGGCGTGCAGGAGGCAGCCGATCCATGATTCTCTCTCGTCACTGATGTTTTTGTCTCTCTCTCCCTCTCCCTTCCTCTCTGAAATCAATAAAAACATATTTAACCCCCCCCCCAATTAACTGTTTATTGTTGAAAGTATTACCTATGTCCCCTTCCCCCCCATTGACCCCTCCTAGGCCACCCCACCCCACATTTTTCTCTGTCTTGAGCCTGTTTTTACTCAAAACTCTGAAAAAGGAAATAATCCCCGGCAACAAATTAACAAAGAAGCATAATCCCCCCAGTGTCCTCACTTGTAAGGAAACTCCCAGCGTCTTTAATAAAAGCGAACCCTGACCTGCCAGGTAAAGGGAGCTGCATTCTGGCAGCTGGTCCGGCTCCGGTGGGGCTCGGGGAGGGAAGGGCCCGATCAGACTTCACTCTCACAAAGGTTGCTCTGTCTGGAGTGTGGGGGGCGAGGGGGTGAGGGCAGGCTACTGAAGGGAGACCCTGTCTGCTTTGTCCCAGCGCCAGGCCTGATCACGGCCCACGTGGGCACTCAGTCAACGGGGGTGGGGGGGTGGGGGGGGAGCAGGAGAGCCTGCCCGCACCCACAAGGGGCAAGTGTGTAGGGCGGGAGGGAGTGTGTTGTGACCACTCTGTGGGAACAGGAGGGACCCCCGCCCCAGATTTGGTTTGAATGTGGAGACTGGTGATGCCACACCCACCAAGAGGTTATGGAAAGGTTCCCTCCTCACATCCTGAGCTTTCTGGCAGGTCCCCACGCTGGTCAGAACATGGCTTGAGAGGTCACGGAAAGGAGGGGAAAGGAGACGGGCAGGGCTCTTTGTCAAGGTTGGAATGGGGGGTGGGGGTGGGGGTGGGGTGGGGGGGCAGGGTGAGGGTTCCTGTATGTGGTTTGAACTCCCAAAGGAGGGAGTGCCCAGGCTTTCTGGTCAGCTTGCCCAGATGTGGGCTCAAGGGGTGGGGATGGGGATGGGGGCAGAGGGATGAGGCAAGACAGCAGAGTTGGGAGCCAGGTTCTTGATTACAGAGCGGCCCACTGCGAGGGCTGCCGGGAGGAGGCAGTTGGGAGGTGGCCCATGACCTTAGCAGGCACTCTATGGCCTAAATGTGTGCATCTCTCCTGCCAGATCATATGGCGAAACCCTAACCCCAAGGTGATGGCGTTGGAAGGGGGGGCGCTTTGGGGTCTGATTAGGTTAGGAGGGCAGAGCCCTCAGAAATGGAATGATGAGATTCCAGAGGGACCTCTTGTTCCTCCCACCATGTGAGGGCGCGGTGAGAAGAGGGTTATCTGCAACCCGGAAGAGGTTCTCACCAGGACCCCACCATGCTGGCACCCTCATCTTGGACTTCCATTCCCCAGAACGGTGAGAACGAAATTTCTGTTATTAGCCACCCAGTGTGTGGTATGTTGTTATATTGCCTGAACAGTCTAAGATAAGGATGGGGGTGGGGTGGGAGACAGTTTCATGCATCAGGGGCCAGATTTGAGGGACCAAGGGCAGAGCATGCGGGAGGGCATGGAATCCAGGGGCACAAGTGGTTCCAGAGATGCGGCACTGAGAAGGGTGGCAGGGAGGGGAGAGGGACCCCGAGTGAGGCTGCTGGATTTGCTGAGGACGGGAGGGGAGAGGCTTGCACAGAAAATGTTGGTGGAAAGCAAAGGGGCAGCCCTAGCTGGTTTGGCTCAGTGGATAGGGTGTTGGCCTTCGGACTGAAGGGCCCCAGGTTCAAATCCCATCAAGGGCACGTGCCTGGGTTGCCGGCTCCTCCCCAGCCCGGGCGCCGGTGGGGTGTGTGTGTGTGTGTGTGTGTGTGTGTGTGCAGGAGGCAACCAATCCATGTGTTTGTCTCCCATCGATGTTTCTCTCTCTGTCTCTCCCTCTCCCTTCCACTCTCTCTAAAAATCAATGGGAAAATATCCTCGGTGAGGATAAAAAAGAAGAAGAAAGGAAAGGGGCAGAGTGGGAAGAAGGGGTGACAGTGGAACTTGGTCCTCAAGTATTGAGAAGGTTCCAAGGACAAGTGGTAACTGGACTTGAACGAGGCTGCCCTTCAACCGAGTGCTCCTCATGCGAAGGCCCCTGGGGAAGATGGGAGTGGCTCGAGCACTTTGGATATGGTCCCATCTTTGAAGATCTCCCAGGCCTAGCCTGGCTGGTGTGGCTCAGTGGTTGAGCTTCAACCTATGAACCAGAAGGTCACGGTTCAATTCCCGGTCTGGGCACATGTTCGGGTTGTGGGCTCCATCCCCAGTGTGGGGCGTGTGCAGGAGGCAGCTGATCAATGATTCTCTCTCATCATTGATGTTTCTCTCTCTCTCCCTTCCTCTCTGAAATCAATATAAATATACAAAAAATTAAAATGAAATCAATAAAAATATATTAAAAAACAAAACAAAGATTCCCAGGCTCACCCTAGCTGGTTTGGCTCAGTGGATAGAGCATCAGCTTGGGGACTGAAGGGTCCCGGGTTCGATTCCGGTCAAGGGCACATACCTGGGTTGTGGGCTTGATCCCCAGTGGGGGGCGTGCAGGAGGCAGCCAATCAATGGTTCTCTCTCATCATTGATGTTTCTATCTCTCTCCCTCTCCCTTCCTCTCTGAAATCAATAAAGATATATTTTAAAAAGAAAAGAAAAAAGATTCCCAGGCTTTCCTGGGACCCTGCTGGGCACAGCCTTCCTCTGCACCCTGAATACCTCTCCCTCTTCTCTGCCTCCTGTGAGCTTCAGCCTTAGCCCCTCCTTTCTCCCCCTCTCCCTCCCTCCTTCATGTGATCGGCAATAGCAGGGTGGGCCCCGGGAGGAGGGGACTGTGGCTTACTCGGTGTAGAGGCACCGATAAGGGTTAGATAAGGCAGTGTGGCAAATACCATAGAATCCTCTTCTGCTACGATTGTCTGCCCCACCTTTATTGATTGCCTTCTCTGTGCGGGGCCTAGGGATGATTCCTGGGAGAGGTCAAGGGTCCAGGAGTTGGGGAGAGAGGGGAATGCCAGAGAGGGGAGTGGTGACAGGTGACAGGAAGGGAGGGCCCCCTCAGTGGGCGTGCCCTGCTGGTAGGAGACGAGGTGCTGCCTAGGGGTTTGCCGGTTCCAATGGGTGGCTGGTGAATTATTCATTTATCAACCACTGCACCCAGGCTGCCTGCCAGGAGGATGCCCCGTGACCCAGGGCTTGAAAAATTAATGTGTTCATTGAGTCATTCCCTCGACTCACATTCACGGGCACCTACTGCTTGCTGAGCTCAGCCTCTTCACATCACGAAAGGCCCAGGGGAGCAGCGAGAGTCCCAGCTGCACTGCTTAACTGGCGAACACAGTGAGCGAGGAGGTGACAGGCAGGGGCCAGAGGAAAGAGGGCTACGGTTTGGGGGCGGGCACGTGTGTACACGTGTGCACCTCTCTGTCAGTGGTGGGAATGCCTGAGGGGCATGTGTGTGTTTATGTGTGAGTGCATGGAGAGCATGTGTAAAGCGCATGAATGTGGGAAGCTGGGATCCCTGAAGACCCACAGCTCCTTTAGGTGGGTGCTCCAGGCTGGGGAGAAGGTGGCACTGCTCCTGGCCCAGGGGCACACACCAGCGACAGAGTGCTCAAGGCATGGCAGGGGCCAACAGCACGGGGCTGGGAGCCTGAGCCTTTCCACACACGCATACATGCATTTGATGCGCGCACACAGGTACTCAGCCCAGAGGGCCTGAGCCTTGCCTGGGCCAGAGGGAGCTGGGGAGAAGGATGTGGGGTGGGACTTCCTTCACTGGGCTGAGCATGCGCAAAGACCCTCAGCTGGGACTCCATCATCTTCAGGGAGCTGCCCTAGGTCCTTGCCATGAGTGGCAAAGTGGTGGCACCTGAGGCTGGCGACCTCACAAGGACGGGCATGTCAGGCCTAGGCCGCCCATTCAGCCTCACATTTTAGGAAGCTTGCTCTGGTGGCTGACATTGTGGGCCAAGGAGTAGCGCCCCCCCAAAGATGTGCCCACGTTCTCATCCCTGGAACCTGTGAACATGACCTTATTGGTAAAGGGGGTCTTTGCGGAAGTAATGAAGTTAAGGATCTTCAGATGAGACCATCCTGGATTACCCTGGTGGCCCCAAATACAATGTGTCCTTATGTGAAGGTGGAGGCAGAGATGGGAGTGATGTGGCCACAAGCCAAGGGATGCTTGAGACCACCAAAAGCTGGAAGAGGCGAGAAAGGTCCTCCCCCCAGAGCTTCTGGAGGGGGCACGGCTCTTCAGGCCCCAGTTTCTGACTTCTGGCCTCCATAATTGGGAATTTACTGTCTAGTAAATTCCTGTTGTTTTAAGCCCGCAGCTTGTGGTCGTTTGTTTCAGCAGCCACGGAAAACTTAGCTGGCTGATGTGGAGAGAAGACTGGGGGAGCTGGTCAGGTGGGGGTCTGAGGCGGGGGATGAAGGCTGGGTGGGTGGGGGTGAGCGGGAGGTGGAGCCTTGTCACCCAGGCACAAGGGCTTGGGAACAGTGACTTTTCCTCTCAACTTCTCAGCTCTCTCAAATCAGCAATTATTTCACTCCATCAGAATGACCCGAGTGAGGCTGCGAGTTCCTTTGGTGCACCACACACACCTATAACGCCTGATGCACCATTTCCTGTTTGTGCCAGACACAAACGAAAGGTGGCATGGTTCTGTGAGTTGAATACTCAACATGCATCCAGCAAACATGGAAAACTTTCTACTGAGGGCCGGCCGGGCTGGAAAGGCGAGCAGCAACCAGACCCCCAAGGGCTGCAGGGCTGCTGTAAAACAGAGACAAACACCCCCAACGCCCTCATTCTGCGCGCAGCATCCCCTCCGGGGCTCATCTGCACGCCAGGGCACTAAGGCAAACCTGGATTTGGCTTTTACGAAACTGACACTGAATCACACGCCATTTTCTGTTGGGAGCCGCCCAAGTCTCAGCGTGAACTCCCGTAAGCGCCCTGCGCCTAGGCTGGGCTTGACAGACGCTCCCCGTCCTACACCGCGCTGGGCCACCAGCCCGGAGCGACACCTTAGTCGGATCCCAGCTCAGGTGCCTGGGGGTGACCTCGTTGCGCCCCGGAGGTTCGGGCGTGCAGCTCCCTTAGGTCGGGCATGTGGCCTTTGGGGACTGGGCTGCGGGGCCCGACGTTCCCAAGGGCAGGGCTTAGAGGTGAATGAGGGCGGAGCGTGCGGGGTCCCAGGGCGTGACGTCCTCCGGGAGGCGGGACCTGCGTATTCCGGGGGGCGGACCTAAGGCTCTCGGGGGCGGGGCTCAGGGGCGCGGTGGGCAGGCACGGGTGCGAGCGGTCAGGCTGCAGCGGCCTCTGCGCCTGCGCCTGCCGGGGCCAGAGCCTGCGCCCGCTCCTCCTCCCGCCTTCTGCGCGCCGCCGCGCGCTCGCCCCCGGAGGGGGGGGGGAACCCGGGTGGCGGGCCGGCCCGGGCGGGGCGGGGCAGGTGGGGCCGCCGGGCGGGGCAGGGCGGCCGCGCCCGGCGCTAGGACCCCCGCCGGCGGCGGCCACGCGCTGGGGACTGTAGCCCTTCCCGCCGGGGGTCTGGGGCCTCCGGGCGGGGCCCCATGGAGGACCTTAGCCTGGACAGCTGCGGAGAGGAGGACGCGGCGCCGGGCACCAAGGGGTGGCCCGCACCCCAGGCGAGGGTGCACTTCCGCGTGACAAGGTTCATCATGGAGGCAGGTAACCGTGGCCAGGAAGAGAGTCAGTCCCGCGCGGGCGGGACGTGGAGGCCAGGGTCTGCGGGTCGAGGCCAGCGTTGCGGGGCCCCGATTCCCGGAGGAGGGGACCCTCACCACGCGGAGCCCGCGTGGCTGGGCAGAGGGAAGAGATCGGGCCTGAACCGGGCCTCTGCCTTCCGCCACGCCCTGGGTACTAGGCTTTGAGTTACAGGGCAGACGCGGGCATTGTCATTTCACCACCCTGCGCTCAGGCCCAAAAGAGAGGAACTGGCCCCAGCTAGAAGGTGGCCGAGTCGGGGTGCCTGCAGCCAGTTGAGTGCATTGTGCCTTTTGCCGCTCCTGTCCCGCAGCACAGGGACACTGCATGGCACTTGGTTGCACCGAGCCTTTTGAGCACGTGCTTGCAGAGGCTCGTGACAAGCCTTGTTAGAGAGGTCCTGTCACACCGGGTGCCCCCCGAGCCCAAGTTAGGCAAGGAAACAATGGGATTCCTGGAGAGACGTTTTTCAGCTGTCAAAAGTATCTTAATCAGCTGGCAGACGGTTGCTTTCTACGTTTGTTACTTTGTATGCACCTTGAGGGAGGGGCGTTGGATGAGTCTCAAGTCAAGGCGGGCAGTGTGTGGCAATGATGCAGAACCATAATAGTTCTAAGAAGAGTTGCAAAGTGTAGCAGGAAGGGTGGCAGTGTCCCCTCAAATGCTCTATTTGTCTACTCGGAGGGTCCATGTAAACCAGGAGAGCAAGCTGCCCTTCGAGAGTTGACTGCATAAAACAAGACTTGGTGGAAGGTCAGATGCAGCAATACCACCGTATTGACATCTCTGGGAATAAGGGGTCACGCCCTGGGACCCCGCACACCCCGCCCTCATTCACCTCTAATTAGCAACTGAAGTTTAAATCATATATATATATATATATATATATATATATATATATATATAGAATTGAGAGAGGAAGGGAGAGAGAGAGAGAGAGAGAGAGAGAGAGAGAGAGAGAGAGAAACAGAAAGAGAAACAGAAACATCAGTGATGAGAGAGAATCATTGATCGGCTGCCTCCTGCATGCCCCACACTGGGGATCGAGCCCGCAACCCCGGGCATATGTCCTGACTGGGAATCGAACCGTGACCTCCTGGTCGACACTCAACCACTAAGCCACATGCTGGCCGGGCTGAAGTTTAAATCTTGAAATACTTAAAGCTCTTTAGGTGTCACTTTAGAAGGACTTCTCTATTAAAACGTATTGCCTATGCCTTTGCCTTCTGTGCGAAGCTGAATACTGGTCCTGTGGAGATGTTCCCATTCTCAGCCCCGGACCCTGCGATTGTTACCTTATGTAGCAAAAGAGACTTGACAGGTGGACTTAAGCATCTTGCGCTGGGACAGTGGTTCTCAACCTTGCTGATGCTGCAACCCTTTAATACAGTTCCTCATGTTGTGGTGACCCCCAATTTCATTGTTACAAATTGAACATAATTAAAGCATAGCGATTAATCACAAAAACAATATGTAATTATATATGTGTTTTCCAATGGTCTTAGGTGACCTCTGTGAAAGGGTTGTTCGACCCCCAAAGGGGTCACGACCCACAGGTGGAGAAACGCTGAGCTGGGGGAATTATCCTAGACTCTGACCTAGAGCAGTGGTTCTCAACCTTGGCTGCACATTAGAATCACCTGGGAATCTTTTTAAAATCTTGATTTCTGGGCCTCATCCTCCGGAAATTCTGTTTCTTTGTTATGGGGTGGGGCCACAACATTAGTAACAAAGAAACAGAATTTCTGGAGGATGAGGCCCAGAAATCAGGATTTTAAAAAGATTCCCAGGTGATTCTAATGTGCAGCCAAGGTTGAGAACCACTGTCCTAGAGTATCTGATGGGCTTGATGGAATCACACCCATCCTCAAAGAGAGAGGCAGGGGAGGGACGAGCAGAAGAGAAGGCCATGTGATGATGGAAGCAGAGTTAGAAGATGCTACACTGCCTGTTTTGAAGATAGTGGACGGGGCCACGAGCCAAAGACTGCAAGTGTGACCAGAAGCTGGAAAGGGCAAGGAAACATACTCCCCTGGAGCCTCCAGGACGAACCAGTCCTGCCAAGCACCTTGAGCTTAGCCCCCCAATGGATCAGGGGGTCCCTCGGGGGTGAGGACGACGGAGCCCCAATGCGCTAGGACGCTTGCATGCATGACTCCAGAGACCAGGTTCAGAGACACAGATGTAAATTTATTGAGGAAGTACAGCCGTATATAAAGGGGTAAGCAGCCAATAGAACAGGGACACACTTGCTATGTTATCCAATGGGCGTGAGGGTCGGGGCTAAGAGTAGGTGGCTCTTGGAGATTTGTCAGGCGGGCGTTGCCACTTCCTGGTGTGCCAAGGAAACCTGTTCGCTGGAGTGTGCTCACAGCGTTGCTTCGGCTGCAGCACTGAGATAGATCTCCTGAGCTCTGCCCACACCCCAAGACTCATTTTGGACTTCTGACCACCGGGATTGTGAGAGGAAAAAAAAGTGTGTTGTTTTAAGCCACTGAGTTTGTGGTAATTTGTTAAAAGTAGCCCTAGGGAACTGATACAGTTTCTCAGGCAGAGGATGTTGAAGGTGATCCCAATGATTGTTGGTGGTTCTCCACCTTCTTTCAATTTATTGGGTGCCATTTGACCTTCTCTTGTTAATCCTGGTCATTGGTTTTGGTTCTCTGACCCATCGCAGTGATTTCCTTAGGCCAGTGATGGCGAACCTTTTGAGCTCGGCGTGCCAGCATTTTGAAAAACCCTAACTTAACTCTGGTGCCGTGTCACGTAGAGAAATTTTTTGATACTTGCAACCATAGTAAAACAAAGACTTATATTTTTGATATTTATTTTCTATATTTAAATGCCATTTAACAAAGAAAAATCAACCCAAAAAATGAGTTCGCGTGTCACCTCTGACACGCGTGTCATAGGTTCACCATCACTGCCTTAGAAGTTCTAGGGGTGGAGTAGAGGGAGAGCTTTAACCTGTAAAGCAAACCACCTTGTTATGTTTTTGTTTGTCTGTTTGTTTTAGAGAGAGAGAGGAAGGGAGCGGGAGAGAGGAGGAGAAACATCGATGTGAGAGCCGAGCATCTATCAGCTGCCTCCTGCCCATCCCCTTCCTGGGATCAAGCCCGAAACCAGGCATGTGCCCTGACGGGAATCGAACCAGCAGCCTTTTGGTGCATGGGACGACGCTCAACCAACTGAGCCACACCGGCCCGGGCAGCTGTGCTCGTTTTTTTGAGTTCTGTTCCCTTGTCAGTTTTCCTGCCTGGGCCTGGGTGTGGCTTTTTTCCTGCTCTGCCTACAGTTGCCTTTGGCGGGCACTCTGCTGGCCTTTTCTTTTTTTTTTTTTAATTAAATCTTTATTGTTCAGATTATTACATTTGTTCCTCTTTTCCCCCCCATAACTCCCCTCCTCCCAGTTCCCGCCCCACCCTCCGCCCTCACTCCCCACCTACTGTCCTCATCCATAGGTGCACGATTTTTGTCCAGTCTCTTCCCGCATCCCCCACACCCCTTTCCCCCCCAAGAATAGTCAGTCCATTCCCTTTCTATGTCCCTGATTCTATTATGATCACCAGATTATTTATTCACTTGATTCTTAGATTCACTTGTTGATAGATGCATGTTTGTTGTTCATAATTTGTATCTTTACCTTTTTCTTCTTCTTCCTCTTCTTAAAGGATACCTTTCAGCATTTCATATAATACTGGTTTGGTGGTGATGAACTCCTTTAGCTTTTCCTTATCTGTGAAGCTCTTTATCTGACCTTCAATTCTGAATGATAGCTTTGCTGGATAAAGTAATCTTGGTTGTAGGTTCTTGGTATTCATCACTTTGAATATTTCTTGCCATTCCCTTCTGGCCTGCAAAGTTTCTGTTGAGAAATCAGCTGACAGTCGTATGGGTACTCCCTTGTAGGTAACAGACTGTCTTTCTCTTGCTGCTTTTAGGATTTTCTCTTTGTCTTTTGCTCTTGGCATTTTAATTATGATGTGTCTTGGTGTGGTCCTCTTTGGATTCCTTTTGTTTGGGGTTCTCTACGCTTCCTGGACCTGTAAGTCTATTTCTTTCACCAGGTGGGGGAAGTTTTCTGTCATTATTTCTTCAAATAGGTTTTCAATATCTTGCTCTCTCTCATCTTCTGGCACCCCTATAATTCTGATGTTGGTATGCTTGAAGCTCTCCCAGAGGCTCCTTACACTATCTTTGTATTTTCGGATTCTTTTTTCATTTTGCTTTTCTAGTTGGGTGTTTTTTGCTTCTTCGTATTTCAAATCTTTGACTTGATTCTTGCGTTCCTCTGGTCTGCTGTTGGGAGTCTGTATAGTATTCTTTATTTCAGTCAGTGTATGCTTAATTTCTAGTTGGTTCTTTATCATAACATCGAGGGTCTCATTAGATTTCTTATAGATCTCATTAAGTTTATCGGCGGCTTCTAGACAGTTCTTGAGAGACCTTAAAAGTGTGGTTCTGAACTCTATATCTTCCATTGACAATTTTGTCCTGTTTCTTTGTCTCCGCATTTTTTTTATGCTTTCTTGGTGCACCCCCTAGTGGTCTTTGTGCGCAGTCTTGTTGTAGTTAAGCCTTGATTGTTGTAGTTAATACTGGGGGGATTTGACCTCCAGGCCAAATGGCTATGAGAGAGTGCTTGCCTTTTCTAACCTGCAGACTAGGAAACCAGTGCTGAATAAGACCTGTTTTTAAAAAAACAAACATATTTTATTGACTTAAGAGAGGAAGGGAAAGGGAGAGAGGGAGAGAGAGAAACATCAATGATGAGAGTGAACCATTGATCAGCTGCCTTCTGCACGCACCACACGGAGGATCGAGCTCTCAACCTGGGCATGTGCCCTGACTGGGAATTGAACTGTGACTTCCTGGTTCATAGGTCAATGCTCAATCACTGAGCCACACTGGCTGGACAAGTATAATCTTTTGCGTGGGGGGGGGCGTTAAATTGATTTTTTAGAGAGAAAGGAAGGGAGAGACAGAAAGAGATAGTGATAGAGATATAGATAGAGAGAGAAAGAAACATCAGTGTGAGAAACAGCAATTGGTTGCCTTCTGCACACATCCCGACTGGGGAAGGATGGAACCTGCTCCCTGGGGATGTGCCCTGACTGGGAATTGAACTCCCCACCTTCTGGTGTGTGGATGATGCTCCCACCAACCGATCCACACCGGCCAGGGCCTGAGTCTAATGTTTACATTGATTGATTGAGTGCATTTATTGGGGTGACGTTGGTTAACAAACTCCAGGACTGGTCACCTCAGGACTGTGATATCTGTCTGATGCTCAGAGGCCGTTTTTCGCTCCTGCCATCTTGGCAGGAGTTTGGTTAGCGGAGCTGAGGGAGCGGTGCTGATCTCTAGTTAAGCACTTGCTGGCAACACACATACAACAGTGGAGTGGTCCTTTCAGGATGTGCAGAAGCTGCGATGCCAGGAGCTGACTGAGCTGTAGTCTCATTGCTTCACCGGTGTGGTCTGCAGAGCGGAAGCTGGGGGTGTCCTGGGGGCATGGGAGAAGAGCAGGATCTGCTGAGTTACTGGAGCTTTGAGCACAAGCCCTAGGGGCCCATTAGGCCATTAGATTCTGGGAAGGCTCTCTCTAAGCCCCTCGGGCCGAGGACTCCGTGAAAGACCCAGTCACTGCTGGCTGGGCTCCAAGATCTTGGTCTTGTCCCAGCAGGTCTGTGCCTTAGGGCGCAACCCAGCAGCTCCCCTCACCCTGGAGGAGGGGGAGGGCTCTGGGTTGAGGTATCTCCTGCCTATTTTCTCTCGGTAGGTGTCAAGCTAGGGATGCAGTCCATTCCCGTCGCCACCGCCTGTGCCATTTACCATAAGTTCTTCTGCGAGATCAACGTGGACGCCTATGACCCCTACTTGGTTGCCATGTCTGCCCTTTACTTGGCTGGCAAAGTGGAAGAACAGCCCCTGCGAACCCGTGACATCATCAACGTGTCCAACAGGTGACAGCTTCCGGGCCCAGGCCTTGGGGGACACTTCCTGGTGTCCACCCGATGGGGAGGACAGAGGAGGGTCCCACTGTGCCCTACCTCCCAGGCACTAGCAGTCAAACTTTGAAGGAAGCACTTGGGTGGCCTTGAACCAGGGCTGGAAGTACCAGCAGCAAAGGTGGCAATGAGCCCGGCCGGCGTGGCTCTGTGGTTGAGCATTGACTTATGAACCAGGAGGCCACAGTTTGATTCCCTGTTGGGGCACGTGCCCAGATATTGTGGGCCCTATCCCTGTGGGGCGGGGGGCGGGGGCATGCAGGAGGCAGCCGATCAATGATTCTCTCTCATGATTGATGTTTCTAGCTCTTTCTCCCTCTCTCTTGCTCTCTGAAGTCAATATATATATAAAAAAAGTGGGAATGAGCTGGTGTCAGAAGCCTGGAGAGGGTCTGTGGGGAAGAAGTTGGACTAGATAATGGGAAGCCTCAAAGGCCAGATGGAGTGGGGGAGGGTTGTTATGAAGAAGTCCGGGTGTCGGGGTGAGGGAGGCGAGGGAGGCATGGCATGGAGGGAGCAGGGAGGCATGGTCCATATACTCCCCTGTATGATGGGCTGACCTGTGGGGCCCACAGAACCCAACTAGTTCAGTCTTTCCTGTCCAACACATCTCTCTAAGCTCCCTCATCCTCCGGAAATTCTGTTTCTTTGTTATGGGGTGGGGCCCAGAAATCAGGATTTTAAAAAGATTCCCAGGTGATTCTAATGTGCAGCCAAGGTTGAGAACCACTGGTGTAGGAGGTGAGAGAAACCAGTCAGAGCTGCTAAGGAGCAGCTCTGGCCCTGGTGTGGGCATCACCTGTGGGCCCAAGCAACTGTGTTCCTGTAGGGCAGGGGTGGAGAACATCCGGCCCGCGGGCCATATAAGGCCTGCAAAATCATTTGGTCTGGCCCTTCCAAGGCATTAGGGGTGAGTTAATTAAATGATTGACCAAATAAAGCAGGCTCATTTTTTTTAAAATATATATTTTTATTGATTTCAGAGAGGAAGGGAGCGGGAGAGACAAATAGAAACATCAGTGATGAGAGAGAATCATTGATAGGCTGCCTCCTGCACACCCTGCACTGGGGATCAAGCCTGCAACCCGGACATGTGCCCTTGACCGGAATTGAACCCAGGACCCTTCAGTCTGCAGGCCAGTGCTCTATCCACTGAACCAAACTGGCTAGGGCTAAAGCAGGCTAATTTTTAAGTGGATCATTTTGTATGGCCTGTGAATAATGTTATAAATATCCACATGGCCCTTGGCAAAAAGAAGGTTCCTCACCCCTGCTGTAGGGGAAGGATGTAGGGTCCAGGCAGCGGGTGGGCTGCATCAAGGCCCTCAGGGCCCAGGAGAGAGTGATTTATGGAAAGTCACTGACTAGCGGAGCCTCATCGCCGGTCCAGGAACTCTAATCGTTAGGGAAGAAAACTGTTCTGTGCTGTTTCTCTTTTAATAAACAGGTTAGAGAAAAAAGCACTCCCCACCTACTAAAAGCACGGCAGGTTCACAGTGTACCTCAAAAGGCTAAGAGGAAAACAGGAGAGGGCAGTGAGGGAGGGCGGCAGGAGTCCACCCATAATTGCCGGGCCGCCAGCAGGGAGCACTGGCAAGAGGGGAAATTGTATTGATCGCTAATTGGACATGGGGCTCAGGTGGGGTTGTGTGGGAGCTGGAAAATGAGTGAGGAGCTAGGAAGGATGAGTCATCGGCAGAGAGGTTTTTAGTTGTTTTTAGAGAGTGGAAGGGGGGAGGGGAGAGAGAGAGAGGAGAGAGAGAGAGAGAAACATCGATATGACAGAGACACATTGATTGGTTGCCTCCCACAGGTGCCCCAACCAGGGCCGGGGATCAAGCCTGCAGCTGAGGTATGTGACCGTGACTAGAATCAAACCTGGGACCCTGCAGTCCACAGGCCAATGCTCTATCCACTGAGCCAAACCGGCTCAGGCCAGAGAGCCTGCCTTTATACTTTTTTAAAAAATATTTTTTTATTGATTTCAGAGAAGAAGGGAGAGGGAGAGAGAAACATCAATGATGAGAGAGAATCATTGATCAGCTGCCTCCTGCATGCCCCCTACAGGGGATTGAGCCTGCAACCCAGTCATGTGCCCTTGACTGGAATCGAACCCGAGACCCTTCAGTCCACAGGCCGACACTCTATACACTGAGCCAAACCAGCTAGGGCTCACCTTTATACTTGACATCTTGCTGGGCGATATGGGACAGCCCATCAGGACTAAAAGTAGAAGTTGGCTTCTTTCTTCCATTGTTTACAGTTTTTATCCTGTACACTAGACATGTATATGAAAAACAATTTATAAAAACAGAAGTAGTCCTAGCTAGTTTGGCTCAATGGATAAAGCAGACCCAACGGTCCTGGGTTCGATTCCGGTCAAGGGCACATACCTCAGTTGCAGGCTCCTCCCCGGCCTGGGCCCTGGTTGGGGCACATGCAGGAGGCAACAAATGGATGTGCAACTCTCACATCGATGTTTCTCTCTGTCTCTCCCTCTCTTTTCCACTCTCTCCAAAAATCAATGGAAAACTATTCTTGGTGAAGATTAAAACAACAACAAACAACAAAACAGAAGTAGAATGACACTATGTTTGTTTTTTTAATAAATTTTATTTATTAATTTTTTAAATATATTTTTATTGATTTTAGACGGAAGGAAGAGGGAGAGAGAGATAGAAGCATCAATGATGAGAGAGAATCATTGCTTGGCTGCCTCCTGCACGCCCACCACGGGGATCGAGCCTACAATCCGGGCATGTGCCCTTGACCAGAATTGAACCTGAGACTCTTCAGTCCGCAGGCCGACGCTCTGTCCACCAAGCCAAACCTGCTAGGGCGAATGACACTATGTTAATCATATTGCAGAAGGATATTGGAGTTTAGATCTGGACATCACGTGACTTCAGGGGCTGCTCAGGGCCACGTCCGTGGCTGCTGTAAGCATCGCCATTTCTCCACAGGTACTTCCACCCGGGCAGCGAGCCCTTGGAGCTGGACTCCCGATTCTGGGTGATCCGGGACAGCATTGTGCAGTGTGAGCTCCTTGTGCTGCGGGTACTGCGCTTCCAGGTCTCCTTTCAGCACCCACACAAGGTACGGACCTCTTCGTTCTTCATACCGGAAGTGCACCCATGGAATCCTTGAGAGCACATGGGGGACGTTAGAAGGGCAGGGTCACAGCTGGGCACCGGGGCTCCCAATGGCATGCAGTGACTGGCTCAGGCAGCCTCTCCTGTCCCACTTGTGGGGTTTTCTGAGGTTCTGCCTTTCTGCCTGCTCAGCTGTGGCCACGAGCCGGGATCCGGGCTGTCCTCTGAAGCCCTTGACGATCCCGTGACCCACATACACTGTGCGCTCAGCGAGCCACATGAATCAGGGCTGGTTTGTGATCTGCTAGAGTTCCTGTCCCCAAGAGCTGCTGCTCTGCCTTGGAGTTTGCATCCAGTTCAGTTTTTTAAAAAATTGATTTTTAGAGAGAGGAAGGAAGAGAGAGACAGAGAGAGGGAGAGAAACATTGATGTAAGAGTGTCACATCGATTGGTTGCCTCCCACATGCGCCCCAACTGCCAGGGATCGAACCTGCAACCGAGGTACGTGCCCTTGACTGGGAATGAAACCCAGGATCCTTCAGTGTGAGGGCCAACAGAAGAACGGTTTCAAACAGCAGCAAAAGGATCACATTAAATCCTTAAAGCACTTGGACATTGGGCGTGGACTTGGGGGGGGGGGGATTGTGGGGCTCTGTGCCAGGATTTTGTTTCTTTGCAATTGAATTTTTATTGAGGTAAGTGTAGATATATAAGCAGTTGGAAATAACGCAGAGACACCCCGTTTAATCTTCACCAAGAATAGTTTTCCATTGATTTTTGGAGAGAATGGAAGAGAGAGGGAGAGACATTTTGTAAAATGAATACAATGTAGCAGCCGGAGTGTGGGCACTGCTACAGTGCCCTGGTTCCTGGTGTTACCTGGTTACTTGTACTGCGCTGGTGCCATACAATGTAATTTATGCTCGTGTGTCATGTATCCACCACCCCAGTTAGATACAAAATAACTCTTATCACCTCAAGGATCCCTCGTGTTGCCCTTTTTTATAATCTCACCCCTCCCTTCCACACCACCAACCTACTCCTGGAAACCCCTGGCGGCAATTTTGAAAGTTGCGTTTTCCTGGCGCCGGCTCGATGCAGGGGCAAGGCAGGAGGGCCCCTGGCTCTGCCAGGCAGTCAGAGGGCAGAGTCCCGGGAAGAATGGCACCCGCTGGGAGGGGGCCCAGTGTGACCTGCGAGCGAGCTGTGTCTTTCCCTTCCATAGGGGTCAGGGAAGTGGTGGGTGAGGCCCCTCTTCCAGGTGTGCTGGAGCCCCACGCATGTGGGGGGCCAGACTTACTAGTGTGTTCAATTGAGCAGGAGGTTCAGGCAAAGCAGCCGTCTCCCCAGGGCGGGAGCTGACATAACTGAGCTGGAAGTTCATTGACGAAGAGCTCACAGCCATGGGCACTGTTGCAAAATGCAGTCATCTGTCTCTAGTTCCCCCGAAAGCAGGGTCCTGTCTCGTCTGGGCACATGGGCGCCATGCTCTGTTCTGTAGATGAGGGTGCTGTCTCCGGGGCTTATGTTTGGGGGGGGGTATGGGGGGGGCCGTGATGCTGACGGTGGCCAGAGCAGGGCCATGCGATGGAGAGGGATTTCGCGGGGGTGGCCATTAAGAGTGGTCCAGGCAGGTTTTGGGGGCGGGGCCTGGGGGACAATGGTGGGTGGGCACGTGGGGACTGGGACAGGAGTGGAGATGATTTCAGGCTGAGGGAGCAGCAGGTGTCAGGGCCCTGAGGTGGAGGCCCCTGGCGGCCAAACACAGCAGGAAGGTGGGGTGCGGGCGACGAGGCCGAGAGGGAGGCTGGGCTCGGATGCCAGCGGAAGGCACTGGGGCTTTATTCTAAGTGACAGAGCACCACTGGAAGGTTTGATCAGGAGGTGACTCGGGCCCATCTGTATTTTATATGCATCGAGACAGCTTCCTGGAGAGTGGCTGGCGGGCAGAGGAAGCGCAATGCCCCACAGTGAGGAGGCGGGTGACTGGGGGCCAGAGCCCTGTGAGCCAAGAGGCTGACTGGCGTGTCTTTGCAGTACCTGCTCCACTACCTGATTTCTCTCAAGAACTGGCTGAATCGTTACAGCTGGCAACGGACCCCCATCTCCGTCACTGCCTGGGCCCTGCTGCGGGACAGCTACCACGGGGGGCTGTGCGTCCGGTTCCAGGCTCAGCACATAGCGGTGGCGGTGCTCCACCTGGCCCTGCAGGTCTATGGGGTCCAGGTGCCCGCCGAGGCCGAGGCCGAGAAGCCATGGTGGCAGGTGAGGTGACTGCTCAGTGCACGGGCATGTGTCCCCCTTTCCTTTAGAAGTCCCTGTGTCTTTGTAGCGATGATCCAGCAGAGAGATGTGGGCCACTAGGGAACATTGAAGCTTGCAAATGCCCTGTCATTTCTAAGTCGAAGGCAGGGATGCTCCCCTTGGCACTGTGGGCGTCTGGGGCTGGACCATTCTCTGTGCTGAGGCATCCTGGGCACTAGGATATTGAGCAGCATCGCTGGCCTCTGCCCACTCAGAGTCAGGGGCATCTCCCCACTAGTCATAGCAACCAAAGATGTCTCTAGATATTGCTAAGTGTCCCGGGCTAGGGGTCCCCCCAGTTGAGAATTACTGAGCTCAGTCAAGCACTTTTAGTGAATGGAGTGGAAGCTTGTGTCATAGGTCAGAGGTTAATAAACTTGGCTTTGCATCAGAAGTATGGGGGGGTGCTCTAAAACAGCGGTCGCCAACTGGTGGTCCGTGAGGTCTGAAAGGCTGGCGACCGCTGCTCTAAAAAGATGGATGGATGATGGGTAGGTAGATAGATGCTGGAGAAAGATAGCTAGCTAGAAGATGGATAGATGGATAGATTAGATGGATGAATGATAGGTAGATAGATAGGTGATAGCTTTAGTGGTAGATAGGTAGAGAGCTAGCTAGATGGATGGATGGGTGAATAGATTGGCTAGATGATAGACAGGTAGAGAGAGAGGAGAGGATGGTGGGTAGGTTCCCCTGCCTCCCCTAGACCTGCAGAATTCAAAGTGACATTTGTAGAGAGCAAGGTGACATCTGTCCGTCAGAAGGGCTGTACTCAAGGACTTCCGCCCTCTGTCAAATTTCCCCTGGGTGGTCCCCTTATTTTAGAATGGGATTTTCAGACCATTTTCTGTGTGTTTTTTTTTTCTTTTCCATACTTGAAGTCTGATGCTCCTCTCTTCCTAACACCTCATTGTCTAGCCTTGGTCTAAAACAAGCATGTCAAACTCAAAGGCTAACACGGGCCAAATAAACAAGGTTTAAGTTTACATGGCCACAAAAACACAAAAGCTTCAATTTTCATAGAAACGTAGGTTTATTTCGGTAGAGACACGCTGAATACAAAGGGCTGAAATAAATGAGTCATCGTTCACATAAAGTAATAGAACATTTTATTTTTTTATTTTATTTTATTTTTTAAATATATTTTATTGATTTTTTACAGAGAAGAAGGGAGAGGGATAGTTAGAAACATCAATGAGAGAAATCGATCAGCTGCCTCCTGCACGCCCCTTACAGGGGATGTTCCCGCAACCAAGATGTTGCCTTGACCGGATGTTCCCTTGACCGGAATCGAACCCGGGACCCTTCAGTCCGCAGGCCGACGCTCTATCCACTGAGCCAAACCGGTTCGGCTGTAATAGAACATTTTAATGAAAATTAATATTTTTTCTTGAACATTAACTTACCAGACACTGAATAACTGCCCAAATTAATAAGCATCACACAACTAAATCTATTTTTCTTGTTCTCTGAAAGCAAAATATTTCCTGTT
The DNA here is from genome assembly GCF_964212035.1 of Myotis nattereri. Taxonomy (NCBI): domain Eukaryota; kingdom Metazoa; phylum Chordata; class Mammalia; order Chiroptera; family Vespertilionidae; genus Myotis; species Myotis nattereri. The sequence goes on along the minus strand of NC_138078.1, from coordinate 141,089,795 downwards.
GTGCACACCAAACAAGTCAGTCCAAGACTAATGACGTCATAATCGACTACTAAAATATTCAGGACTAGTATTAGCGGAGAGAAATGGTGCGCCTGTGCGTAATATGCATAAGGGAAATGAATGCAACATGATGATAGTAATCAGTCATTAGCGAGAGTTATAGTTCATTATTAATAATCTATCATAATAAAAGCATAATATACTAATTAGACCGACGTCCTTCCAGACAAAGCTGGGGCTTCAAGGGCCGAGCCCCTTGCACTAATTTCGTGCATCAGGCCTCTAGTTATGTATAACAGGATATTGTAAAAATGAAGTTATGAAATCTTTATTAAAACGTTTCTTACATGCCATTATATTGGCTGGGCTGCAAAAATATTCATTGTGGGCTGCATGTGGCAGCTGCGAGTTTGACATGCTTGGTCTAGTACAGGGGTGGGCAAACTTTTTGATTCGAGGGCCACAATGGGTTCTTAAACTGGACCGGAGGGCCGGAACAAAAGCATGGATGGAGTGTTTGTGTGAACTAATATAAATTCAAAGGAAACATCATTACATAAAAGGGTACGGTCTTTTCTTTTTTTAGTTTTATTCATTTCAAACGGGCCGGATTCGGCCCGCGGGCTGTAGTTTGCCCATGGCTGGTCTAGAATGAGGTTCTATGTAAGCAGAATTTGACATAACTTGAAGTGTCCCCTTTTGGCGTACCCCCCTCCTGCACAAACCCACAGTGGCCAGAAGTCTTCTAAATGTGTCATCGGTTATTAATTTCCCATAAGGGAGTGTGCCCCATGGGTGCCGTCCTGGGCCAGCTCCTCACTACCTCTCCCCCCTCCCCCCACTGCTCCCCTCTTGCAGCTCTGGCTTACATGGGGCCTCCCCCTTCCTGACACTCCCTCCCCGTGGTCTGCTTGCCCTCCATGGGAGTCCACAGTTTTTCCTTCTCTGTTCTGCTGGCCTTTATTGTCTGTGGAATTCCCCCTACCACCCCTTGCCAGACTATAAGTGCCTGGAGGCCAGGGGTCTTGTCTGCTTTATCAACTGCCTTGCGTCCAGTGCCTGGACCTGGCACATAGTAGGTGATCACATGGCTAAGCAAATGCATCCATAACCCCACCTTGGGCCAGATGCACCCGCACAGCATGGCGATGGAAGGGCATCTGTATGCACAGAAAGTATTGCTCCACGCATTGGCTTCGCGGGGCTCCCAGATCCTGTGCCTGCAGTGTCCCTGCTCTGTTGCAATCAGGTGGTGGCAGAGGACCTGTCAGCCCCTGGCCCTGTTTTCTCGGGGCACCTGGTGGGCACAGAGGCCCCAGTCCCTCAGCTGCTTGGATCTGCAATGTCGTCACTGGTTTCCACTGTCCCTGTGTCTCTCCTGTGTCTGCCTTCCTGCGCTCCTTCCTCTTCACTTGCTCCTGGCCGTCCCTGGACGCTACTATACCTACCGCCTCTGCTTCAGACTCGCTTCACGCTCTAGGACCCTGTCTTCTGGGCACCACAGACTTAACCAGTAATTGTTACAACTGGGAAGAAGCGGCTTCTTCGAGGTGGGGTGCTCAGGTTCACCCAACTCCTCACCTTTTCTGGATGATTCTGGGCCCGGTGCACTGTGTGCGTCCTGGGCACCCTGTGGACTCGGCGAGCTGTGAGCGCCAGCTCCCCATGGCGCCTGCCTGCCCCGTCCTGACACCCATGTCTGATCTGTAAACACTTTCTCTGCTCGCATGCTCTCCGCCGCCACTGTTTGCAGCAACCGCCTCTCTGTTGTCACTTGTCTGCTGGGGGCTGGGGCTCCGCCGTGCAGTCAGGAGATTTAGCCAAGCTTGATGCACTTGCCCACCAGAAGCCTGCGCTCGACTGTGCCTGCGGCTGCTGGCCTCTGCGCTAGGCCGGGTCCAGCCTCTGGGCCCGTGAGGCACCGCCTCCAAATCAGTAGTGCGTTGGAGTACGGGTCAGTTTCTGCCCTCTTGAAGGCTGCATACGAGGCCATGGTCTGGGTGGACCACATTGTGTTTGTCCAGCCCTCCATGGAGGGGCCCTTGGGTGGCTTCCAGCTTTTGGCCGTGGACTACTTTAGTTATTTTATTTTATTTTATTTTTTGCCTCAAAAAGTGTTATTTATTCAAAGGGAAAAGAAAAGAAAAAGAAAAAAAATATGACAAGATGTCTATCCCTGGGCTCCCTTCCCTCCCCGCTCCTGCTCCTCCTCAGCCTGCCAAGGACTGAGAACACTGGCTGGGATGAGGCAGCAGGCCAACCCCTCTCCAATGAGGGGCATTGGGGGGCATCTCCTCGATGGAGGTGTAGAACGAGCATGTCAAACTCAAAGGCTGACACGGGCCAAATAAACAAGGTTTAAGCTTATGTGGACTGCAAAACAGCAAAAGCTTCCATTTTCATAGAAACGTAGGTTTATGTCGATAGAGACACGCTGAACACAAAGGGCTGAAATCAATAAGTCATCATTAATGTAAAATAATAGAACATTTTAATAAAAAGTAATATTTTTTCTTGAACATTACCTTACCAGACACTGAATAACTGCACAAATTAATAAGCGTCACGCAAATAAACCTATTTTGCTTGTTCTCCGAAAGCGAAATATTTCCTGTTGCGCACACCAAACTAGTCAGTCCACGACTAATGACGTGGCCATCGGCTGCTAAAATATTCGCTGCTGGCATTAGTGGAGAGAAATGGTGCACCTGCGCGTAAGACACATAAGGGAAATGAATGCCACAGGATTATAGCACTCAGTCATTAGCGAACGTTGTAGTTTGTTATTAATAATTGTGTATAACAGGATATTCTAAAAATGAGGTTATGAAATTTTTATTAAAACGTTTCTTACATACCTTTACATTGGCTGGGCCGCACAAATATTCGTTGTGGGCCGTGTGTGGCCTGGGGGCCGCGAGTTTGGCATGCTTGTTGTAGAAAGTCTCAATGTCTCAAAGAGTCCTCTTGTCTTTGGCCCTGGACTACTTTAAAAAATATATTTTTATTGATTTCAAAGAGGAAGGGAGAGGGGGAGAGAGATATAGAGATAGAAACATCAGTGATAAGAAAGAATCATTGATGGGCTGCCTCCTGCACACCCCACACTGGGAATAGAGTTTGAAACCCGAGCATGCGCCCTGACGGGGAATCAGCTGTGACCTCCTGGTTCATAGGTCGATGCTCATCCACTGAGCCACACCAGCCGGGCATGGACTACTTTTTAAAGGCCACTTCTTGGCTTGAGGTCTCTGGGAGCACACAGGTAGTGGACCCTGCCAAGCAAAACTAAAACGAGTCTACACAGGGCGGGTGCAGGAGAGACCGGGCACAGCTTCCAGGCCCCGGCACTGATGTGCCAACATGCACGGGCGCTGCCACCAGGAAAGCATCCCTGGCCGCGGTGTGCAGGGACTTCCCTGGGAGTGGGTCCTGCAGGCCTGGGGCGCCCACGTGGCTGACCTCGGTCTCAGGCTCCAGCCCCTGGAGGCCAAGGTCGTATGTTGGGCCCAACCCCCCCTCAGACAGCACTGTCAGTAGAGACTACCTGCAGAGCGCGCGCCCAGGCAAACCAAGGCCTCCTCCTCAGGCAGCGCTGCCAGGTACCTAGAGGGCAGGTACCTAGAGGTCCCTCCCAGGAGCTGAGGGCCAGAACTTCCCTGGAAACATGCAGGGTCAGCCCTGAGCCGCGCCCCACCCTTGATTTGGCCCCCTGGGGACTCGTCTTACAATTTTGTCACCTCTCCGGCACAGTCAAGGGGATGCCTGGTCCACCCTATGGAGAAGGGGCCAGCCTAGGTTGGAGTGGGGTCCAGGTGACCCTGCCTGCTTATTTCTGGAAATGGACTCCCACCCCTTTCTCTCTTAAGATCCCCAGAGACCGACCTAAGAGGGCCCGGGCAGGGATGGCGGGGAGGCAGGAGCCCGTGCTCTGGGCCCAGCTCTATGACCAACTGCCTATGTAACCTGGGACAAGCCCCCTCTCCTGTCTGAGCCAAGTGATCACCCAGGCCTTTTCCATCTGGAATGTTCTCTGCTTTGTGATCAACCTGGGTAGGTGGGGACTGAACTGGCTTTGCAGAGAGCCTCCGTCACCTCCAATAGCAAGTCCTCGTGCCGTCCCCCCATGCAATGCGAGTCGACACTTAGCAGCGGGAGCCTCGGTTAACACAGAGGGAGTCTAATCGGAACTTGTTTTCCTTCTCCTTTCTAGGTGTTTAGTGACGACCTTACCAAGCCAATCATTGATAACATTGTGTCTGATCTCATTCAGATTTATACCATGGACACAGAGATCCCCTAAGGCCCTGGTCCAGGCCTGCCCAAAGAGAAGCCTGGGACGCTCGGCTGCCAGGGGACGGTGCCACCACATCGCCGTGACCTCCGGTCCCCAGAGGACTGGCTGGGAGAACTGGTTTTGTGCTGCTGGAGAAGGGCCGGTGAAGGCGCTGACATGCTGCCACTTTGATTCTCAGGCTTTGAGTGTCCCCGGCAGCCATGGTCCAGATGGTGACGGGAGCTGCACCTCCCGCGGGCAGGAGCGTGCTGCGGGCGGCTCGGAGGCCTCCGGGTCTGCTTTTGTCCTTTGAAAGGACGCAGACTACAGCCGAGGTTTGGGATCAGTGGAAGGAAAATCAAAGAAAGGATGGGACTGTGCCCCAGGGGATTTTTTTAAAGGCCAGATTTAGAGAAAGTATGAATGAATTAACATAGAGGAAATTTTATTTTGTTTAATAAAAGATATTACAAAGCCACAGAGTTTCTTTGCTTTGGAGCCAGTGCTGCCGAGGGCATTTAGGGGTGCTGTCCTGGCTTGGTTTCCCCTCAAGTGCTCTGCTGTCCACGTGGGATTGTCCCTGGTGCTCCTGAGATGGTCCTGGGGCAGGCTCTGCATTGCCTCCTGAGGGCATGATGGCACAGCGTATGCCCATGTCATGGCGATGTCTTAAAAGTGCCTACGTGTCGTCACTCCTCCTCCACTGGGACGTTCACAGGGCTTGGGCTTGGCAATCGTCCTGCTTGCTGCAGTGAGCATACATTTTGGAAAGGGGGCTTAGGGATTATCATTTGGGTTAAAAAACAAAACAAAACACGCCAGATCTGACTAAACTATAAGAAGGAAGTGATACACTTTTTTCTAAGCATTAATAAACTTTTTAATCACCTGAGGATATGATTTTTTAAAATATATTTTTATTGATTTCAGAGAGGAAGGGAGAGGGAGAGGGAGAGAGATAGAAACATCAATGATTAGTGAGAGTCATTGCCTGCCTCCTGCATGCCCCCTACTGGGGATGGAGTCTGCAACCCGGGCATGTGTCCTGACTGGAAATCGAACTGTGACCTCCTGGTTCATAGGTCCATGTTCAATCACTGAGCCACGCCGGCCGGGCAAACTTTATTATTTTTTAGAGCAGTTTTAGGTTTATAGAAAAAATGATCAGGAATTACAGAGATTTCCCACATACCTTTGTTTACCCGCCCTCCCAAACACACACCATTTCCCCTCTTATGTAATTTACATCTTGCACTGGTGTGGTACATTTGTTACAATTGATGAGCCAACCTTGATACATTATTATTAAAGCCCATGGTTTACATTAGGGTGCATTCTTTGGGTTGTAGATTCTATGGATTCTGACAAATGTATACTGACATGTATCCATCATGACTGTATCATACAGAACACTTTCACTGCCTTAAGAATCACCATTGATCTTCCAAGGCTCTTGCGCTTTGTCTTTCAGAAGTCCATATAGTTGAAATCAGAATATGTAACCTTTTCAGATTGGCTTTTTTCACCAAGCAGGAAGTAATAAGTGTTTCATGCCAAGATACCGAGTCTAGATGGGGAGTCTAGAGAATCGCAGAACCATGGCACCCCATCCCCATCCCCATCCTGACTCCCACTCAAAAGGCACCTCTTTTTTTTAAACCCTCATCTGAGGATAATTTTTCCATTGATTTTTAGAGAGTGGGAGGGAGGGAGGGAGGGAGAGAGAGAGAGAGAGAGAGAGAGAGAGAGAGATCGATTGGTTGCCTCCTATACTCAGCAGGGCTGGGAACCGAACCTGTAACTGAGGTACATGCCCTTGACTGGGAATTGAACAAGTGACCCTTTGGTCTATGAGTGGATTCTCTAACCATTAGGCAGGATGGGCCAGGGTGGCACCTCTTTTTAAAAATAAATATGTTTTTATTGATTTCAGCAATGAAGGGAGAGGGAGAGAGAGAGAAACATCAATGATGAGAGAGAATCATTGATCAGCCAACTCCTGCATGTTCCACACTGGGGATTGAGCCTGCAACCCGGGCCTGTGGCCTGACAGGGATTGGTGCTCCACCACTGACCCACACCAGCTGGGCTCAAAAAGCATCTCTCCATGAAGGACAGCTCTTGGGTGCATTAGAGAAGCAGACCAACCTGGGTTGTTCTCCCTGGGAACCCGCACTGGGCTCCATGCACACTGGTGGGACCGTCCTATCAACACATGATGGCATAGAGTCTAGGGGACTGTCCCAGGCACTTCCCTTCCTTTGGGAGGTTGTTACCAGGGGAGTGTGGGCTGTGGACACTGGCTTCCATGCCCTGTGGTGCCACTGGCGTGGGGATGGCTGGAGCGCCTGGAGCCCACCAAGGTAGCTTTGACGCTCTCCTCCCTGGTTGGGGGCACAAGGAGGGCTCACATACTTGTGACCAGTCAGGCACTGGGGCTTGCTGGAGTTTATGAAGTGACTGTGCTATTTATCTTCAGGGTCAAGGATCCAAGTACGTGGCCCCTTTCTTCTGTGTCCTTCCCACATGTATACACCCAGTTTCATTGGGAGCCCTTGGAGCGCAGGGCCGGCACCCAGGCTCAGGACCCAGGGCTGGGACTCTGGGCTTGGAGGGCAGCAGGTGAGGGGCCCAGCCTGGCAGGCCTCTGAGGACAGCTTCAGGGCTCTTGCCAGTCCTTTCTGCTTCTGCTGTTTAAAAAGCACTCGAGTCTGCCTGGCATGGCTCAGTGGTTGAGTGTTGACTTAGGAACCAGGTGGTCACGGTTCAATTCCCAGTCAGGGCACGTGCCCAGGTGGCAGGCTCGATCCCCAGTGTGGGGTGTACAGGAGGAAGCCAATCAATGATTCTCTCTCATCATTGATGTTTCTCTCTCTCCCTCTCCCTTCCTCTCTAAAATCAATAAATATTTTTAAAAAATCACCTTCCCTCTGTCATGCCCTTCTTCCCTGAAACTGGGCATAGGCACCTCCGACCCTCCGTGCCCCAGGCCTTGCCTGTGCTGTGTTAACAGGGCCCTGCCCTTGGCCAACACTGACTTGATTTGAATGGAATTAAGAGAAGGATGTTTCACTTTGGGATTCCCTGTCGTCTCGACCCTGGCGAGATCACAAGCTCTGACAGAAGCTTTCATTTCTTTGCATCTCCTCAGGGCCAGCTCCAGGGAGGCAGCTGCCCCATGCACTTGATTGGAGGCCTGCTCTCAGCTCTCAGCTCTCAGAAGGCAGAACCCCTGCTCTGGACAGGAGGGCTCTCCAACTACGCCTGTTCCAATGTGTTCCCTTCCCACACCCGGCCCAGGGCAGGTCAGAGCCAAGGGGATGGTTGGGTAAAGCTCCCTAAGGAATCAATGAGCATCCCCTGATGCCGATGATAGCTACCATGCTGACCCAGGAGAGCATGGCCCAGAAAGCTCTGGGTGGCGGGGGCTAACACAGTCTCTATGGGGGATTTTGTGGGTGTAGGTTTCCTTTTCTTTCTTTTTTTAAAATATATTTTTATTGATTTCAGAGAGGAAGCAAGAGGGCGAGAGAGATAGAAACACCAATGATGAGAGAGACTCATTGATTGGCTGCCTCCTGCACACCCTACTGGGAATAGAGCCTGCAACCCAGGCATGTGCTCTGACTGGGAATCGAACCCAGGACCTCTTGGTCCATGGGACAATGCTCAATCCACTGAGCCACCACAGCCAGGCCAGGTTTTTGTTCTTGATGGCACAATTGTTTCTGGTAACTTTTAAAAAAATATATTTAAAATATATTTTTGATTTCAGAGAGGAAGTGAGAGGGCGAGAGAGATAGAAACACCAATGATGAGAGAGAATCACTGATTGGCTGCCTCCTGCATGCCCCCTATTGGGGGTCAAACCTGCAACCTGGCCACGTGCCCTTGACCGGAATCGAACCTGGGACCCTTCAGTCCACAGGCCGATGTTCTATCCACTGAGTCAAACCAGACAGGGCTAGGTTTCCTTTTCATATGATGGAATACCAGGTGAGTGGCTTTCTCTCTATGGGACTCAGTTTCCCACTTTTTTTAAAAAAAAGTGTTTTATTGATTTCAGAGAGGAAGGGAGAGGAAGAGAGAGAGAGAAACATTAGTGATGAGACAGAATCATTGATTGGCTGCCTCCTGCATGCCCCCTCTTGGAGATCGAGCCCACAACCTGGGCATGTGCCCTGACTGGGAATTGAACTGAGACCTCCTGATTCATAGGTCGACGCTCAATAACTGAGCCACATTAGCTGGGCGAAGTTTCCCAATTTATAAGTTGAGCAGGTTGGACCAAATCATCTCAGACTGTGATTGCTATTTTGAAATCCTTTGACCAAAAAAAAAGGGGGCGGGAAGAAAAGCAAGAAGAATAAGAGGAGGAGAAGGAGGAGGGAGGGGGAGGAGGAGGAGGAGGAGAAGGAGGAGGAGGAGAAAGGGGGAGAAGGAGGAGGAGGAGAGAGGGGCAGAAGGAGGAGGAGGAGAAAGGGGGAGGAGGAGGAGGAGGAGGAAGGAGGAGGAGGAGGAGGCAGAAGGAGGAGGAGGAGGAGGAAGGGGAGGAGGAGGAGGAAGGGGGAGGAGGAGGAGGAGGAGAAAGGGGGAGGAGGAGGAGGAGGAGGAAGGAAGGAGGAGGAGGAGGAGGAAGGGGAGGAGGAGGAGGAGGAAGGAGAAGGAGGAGGAGGAGGAGAAAGGGGGAGAAGGAGGAGGAGAAGGAGGAGGAGAAGGGGAGAAGGAGGAGGAGGAGAAGGGGAGAAGGAGGAGGAGGAGAAGGAGGAGGAGGAGAAAGGAGGAGGAGGAGGAGGAGGAGAAAGGGGGAGAAGGAGGAGGAGGAGAAAGGGGGAGGAGGAGGAGGAGGAGGAGGAGGAGAAAGGGGGAGAAGGAGGAGGAGGAGAAAGGGGGAGGAGGAGGAGGAGGAGGAGAAAGGGGGAGAAGGAGGAGGAGGAGAAAGGGGGAGAAGGAGGAGGAGGAGGCGGAGGAGGAGGAGGAGAAGGAGGAGGAGGAGAAGGAGAAAGGGGGAGAAGGAGGAGGAGAAGGAGTAGGAGGAGGAGGAGAAGGAGAAGGAGTTGAAAGGGGGAGGAGGAGAAAGGGAGAGAAGGAGGAGGAGGAGAAGGAGGAGGAGGAGGAGAAGGAGGAGGAGGAGGAGAAAGGGGGAGAAGGAGTAGGAGAAGGAGGAGGAGGAGGAGGAGGGGAAAGGGGGAGAAGGAGGTGGAGGAGAAGGAGGAGGAGGAGGAGGAGGAGGAGGAGGAGAAAGGGGAGGAGGAGGAGGAAGGAAGGAGGAGGAGGAGGAGAAATGTGGTTGTGGTGTGGGGGTGGTGGTGTGTGGTGTGTGTGTTGGTGGTTGG